>NC_082661.1:48487500-49092500 GCF_025265405.1 Mesoplodon densirostris | reverse complement strand
TTTTTCTGTTCTCTTCTCTCTCTTCTTTCTCTCGGGGACTCCAGATACACATATATTATACCATTTGATATTGTCCCAAAGGCAACTGAGTGTGTGTTTGTTTTTCTTCAATCTTTTTTCTCTCTGTCCTTCAGATTGAATAATTTCTGTTCATCAGTCTTCAAGTTCATTAACTTTTTTTTTTTAATTTGCACTCACTGATCTGCTGTTTGGCTATTAGTAGAAGTTTCATTGCAGATATGCTTTTCACTTCCAGAATTTACATCCAAATCTTCTTATACTTTCCATTTACTTCCTGAAATTTCCCACCTTTCAATTATAATGGCTACCTCTTCTTTTAGGTCCTTGAATATATTTCCAATAGCTGCTTTACAGTCCTTGTGTGATAATTCCAACATCTGGTTCATCTTGGGATATATTCCTATGGATAGTTATTTTTCTTCTTATGAGTCACATTTTTCTGTTCTTTCAGATTTCTACTAATTTTAGTTGTATGCTGCACAGTGTGGATGCCACATTGAAGGGATGCTGCATTATGTTTTCTTCCTTTAAAGGATGATGTGCTTTTTCCTGGTTGACAGTAAAATTACTGGAATATCCTTTTGGTTCTGCCAGGCTTTTATTCTTTGTTAGGGCTGTTTTGTTTCAAGTTTGAACTTGTTCTAGTTCATGGCTCCTACTCTAGGCTTTAGTTCTTATTCCTCAGGTTTGGCTTTTCTGGGGTGTAAGATGAAATACCAAGATGCTCAGGGAGGTCTCTCCACGCTGGATGGTATGGAACTCTAACACTGTGAACAGTGCCTAATCTCTATTACCTCAGTTCTCAGCCTTGGAGCAGGTGATCTCTGCTAGGTTTCTTGGGGTCTTACCCCATGCATGTATAGGCAACCCTCGGCCAAGGACACACACAATGAATTCCCACAAAACACACCCTTCTCAGGCCCCTGCCCTGAAAATTCTGGCCTCTTAAGAAACTTGGAGCTCTCTGACTTACACCTTTTTAGTTCAAGGATATTACTGCCCCTGGGGCTCCACCTCCCTGTACCATGGCAGGAAAACACCTATAAGAAGAAAGCCAGGGCAGCTGTGGGGCTCACCTTGTGTGTTTTTCTTATCTCAAGGATCAGTCTTATGCTGCCTGCTACTCAATGCCTGAAAACAATTGCCTCATATATTTGTATTTTTTAGAGTTTCCTTCAGTGGGAGGTTATCTCCTGTCATAACTGGAAGCAGAAGTATAATTGCTATTTTTAGATAATTTTAAAAAATTACAAAATCTCACATTTCCCCTCAACAAAAATACATATTTACATGAGCAGTTCATAGTTGTCCTGGCAGCTTCAGTGTCTTAGCATGGTCAACTCTCTCAATAATAATAATTCACATTTGTACAGACATTTTTAGCATTTAAAAATCCTCTTGCAAATATTAATTTGTTCCTTACAACATTGCATTTGTCTCATTCTACAAATAAGGACCAGACTTAAAGATGTTAATTCCTTTTGGGCAGTAATGAGAATTGCAACCCAGATTTTCCACCCAGGAGTGCAGACTCTGCTAACCTATCATTTTAGTCAACAAATCAGGTACCTCCCTAGGAAGAGTCTTGCACCAGATGCTGAGAAAATTAACATATTTCTCCATAATGTACACACTATAGTACAGTGGTTCTGGAATATAGTATAACCAGGAGCTTAATTTGTGGCTCTAAAAAAATTGGAGCCCATTCTGGCTTGACAAGGTGATACTTGCATACACTTCTTGCATGTCTCAAGGTGATCTGTGTGCAGAACCCTTCCAGTTTCCATTCTAGCTTCTTTTCTACCCATGAACGGTGGAATGAGAAATGAGAATTTGATCATGGATGTTGGTACCTCTGACTACTGTTAGGGAGTGGGTGTGGGGTCAACGTGGGCATGTGACGAGGTCTTAAGCTGGACAGGTCTCCTAGGTTGACTGCTATCTACTGGCAAGTTTGCACTGGCAAGAGTTGAGATATTACTACAAATGTTTTCATCCTTTGAATCAGTCTCAGAGCCTTTTGCCTCCCATAAAAGATGACATTGCTTCTCACTTATAGTTACTCATAAACGGTCAGTTGATTGTGAGCTAGAAACAGGTGATGAGCTAGCTTTAAGGATCAGGCATTTGTGCCAACCACTGCTCTTGTTCACGTGGCACAGGGAGATATTGTGTTTGAATGGACATGCTGGCTGGTCCTACATGGATGATGCTATGGAGAGATGATATGAAATGATTCAACCTAATAAGCCCAAAGGAACACGAATCTTGATGCTGAATTCCAGAGAACTTCATTCTATTACTTAAACTTTTCTTTCATCATCACTTTAATGTTACCCACTGATCTTAAGGGACTCCCTTCTCTTTTTTTTGTTGTTATTGTTTTTTTTTCCTTTTTTAAATTGAAGTATAGTTGATTTACAATATTGTGTTCGTTTCAGGTGTACAGCACAGCGATTCATATATATATATACATATACATTTTGTATACATATATATAGAGAGATATATATCTTCTTTTTCAGATTCTTTTCCCTTATGGGTTATTACAAAATATCGAGTATAGTTCCCTGTGCTTTACCAGAGGCTCAGAGAGGAGAGGTGAGGCCAAGGAAAGGAGGAAAGTCCAGCCAGATAGTCCAGGGCTGAGTGAACTCTGCATCCACTCTTACTAGTTTTCCCTCTTTGCCCTTAGCCCCGCCCAGCACTGCTTGACCATACTGCCCTAAGCGGCTTTTCTACAGGGCCCGGGTCACCCACCAGAACTCAGGCAGCTCTGCTGATGGCTGGGAAGTGGGCAGAATCAGGCATCTGTCGATCTCCACTTCTGCTTTCTCCAGGAAATGAGCAGAAACCCAGCTCAAGTGATTCATAGTGAAACATCGTTAAAGACTGAAGATTCTGGGCTTGGTCCTCTTCCCCTAAGCCTGAGGGGCTGTGGCTGGTTATGGGGGCGCCCATGCCATCTGACGTCTCTAGGCCCTGACGGACATACTCCAGGTAGGTCACCTTGCTCTTGGCCACACTAGGTCAGCCCAGAGGTGGGCATGGGGTCCTGTCTTCCAGGGCAGGCTGACTGGCCGCCTCCTGGAAAGCTGAGCATGGGAGCACATGTGACCGCCAGTGCCTGATCGGGGTTTGTGGGTGTGGGAGAGGAGGTAAGCTGAGGAGCAGAAAGCATGTGCAGGGCAGGTGGCACATGTGCTCAGGGCCACTCCGATGTCTGGGTCTGCTGGGGTATCCCACTCTTGGGGTGTCTCAGTGTTGGGGTGTTTGTCACTGTTGGGCTTTGCTGAGCCAGGCCAGGCTCTGGCACTCTTCCTCATCCTCCTCCTACTTCAGGTCAAGCCCTTTCTCATGGTTCTGTTAAGGAAGGTGACCTGCCACACCTAGCAGAGGCTGGACACGGGCCCGAGTCTGCCAACTGTCCAGGGGTGGAGAGAGGGGCTGGCCGTGAGACTCCCCTGCCCACCCACCATGTGGGCCTCTGAAGGGTCCCAAACAGAGGGGGCCACTTCAGACTGGTCACCAAGAGATCTGGCTCCTTCCTGGCCCTGTGGTCACTGCTGGGCGTCTGGTAAGTAGGCACCCCTTGGGGCCATCCTTTCCTCGTCCGAATTACCCCGTCAAACCTTAGCAACATCAATAGTTTTGAATCAGCAGGCCCACTGGTTTCAAGAATTAGCTCTTTTCTCCCCGCCTAAAATTGCACCTTATAGAACACAGAACCAGTCCTTCATCCCAACCTCTCTGAAGCATGAGGAGCTACTCTGGTAACTAAGGAGTTCGTGTGTTACCTTTTCTATGGAAAGTTTCAATTTTAATATGATTTTCTGCGTAGTCATCCATTTAATTGTTCAACAAACATTTATTGAGAGCCACTTCCTGTCAGGCACTGCTAAAGACGGCTGGGTCAGTGGTCAGGGGAGGGTGGTGCCCAGTGCCACAGGCTCCAGTGGGCTGGAGAGCAGAGGGTAGGGAGTACGGGTCAGGAAGCCCGGGAAAGCACATGTCTTCTGAGTGGAGGCCTGAAGGAAGGGAGGGCCTGAGCCATGTGTGTTTCTGAGAAGCTTTCTTGGCAGGGGGAACTGAGAGGGTCAAGGTGCAGAGGAGGAGGCCTGGTGGAGACCAAGGTGGCAGAGAAAGCTGAGGAGTGTGCCAGGTGACCTGGCCAGAGAGGGCTGGGGATGAGTCAGGTCAGGGAGGCCCTTCCTGTCCAGTGTGAGGACCTGGGCTGTAGTCCCCCAGACTTGGGAAGTTTTGAAATATTGAGTAGATAGAGAAGAAAATTTAGGAAAAGTGTATAGGGTATAAGGAATAAAAATTGCATAAGCCCTGCGTGCTGTCACCTTAGTGTTGTTTTAAAGATCATCAGCATCTTTGAAGTCATCTGTGTGCTCAACCTTCTCTGTCTCTTCAGAGCTGTTGATATGAATTTTGGGTTTATTGTTCTTTTGCCTTTCCTTATAGTTCAACCTCGTATATTTAAATTGCTAAATATGTTATTTGGTTTTGCATGGTTTTGACCTTTGTAAATAGCAATGAAATATTCTTTTAAGACTTGCTGAATTGCCTCAAAATTATGTTTCTGATATTCCTTCATACTGTTGCATGTGCCTCTAATTCATTCATGGTTATTGCTGGATAGTATTCTGTTATACATGAATATACCTCAGTATATACTCTCCCAATATACTGCCAGTGGGCACTTGGGATATTTCTAGGTGTTTTTTTTTTTTTTTTTTTTTTTTTCCTATTATGAGCTGCTAGGTGCTGTTAGCACTTGTAAGTGCTAGTGGGACTCTCCTTGTACATATATACTGGGGCGTGTGTACAAGAATTCCCTAGGGTGTATATATCCTAGAAGTAGAATTGGTAGGTAGTAGGGTATATAAATCTTCAGCCTTATTGGATGATATCAAAACTTTTTCCAAGCCAGTCGTACCACGTTACCCACTCATCAGCAATATGTAAAAGTTTCCGTTGCTCTATATCTTCACCAACATTTGATCTTGTTAGAGTTTTATACCAATTCAGGGCAAATGAAAAGCCATCTATGTTTTGAATTTGTAGTTTTTGAATTACTAAGGTTGGGCATCTGTTTATATGCTTATTGCTCACTCTAAATTCTTTTTCCTCTTCAAATCTTTTTCTCTGTGGGGCATCTGTCTTTTATCCTATTGGTTTTCTGTAATTCAGTACATATTCAGATGTTAATTCTTTGTTTTTTATGTATGTTATAAATACTTTTCTCTTATTTGTGCCTTGTCTCCTTATGTTATTTGTGATTTCTATTAATGATTGAATTTCTCAGTTTCAAACAAGCTTAATTTACCCATATATTCTTTTATGATATACACTTGTGTATTGTCTAAGAGATTCTCCTCCACTATAAAGTCATAAAATTATTCTCTTACATTATTAGATTTAAAAAAATAATTTTGCCCTTCATATTTAGTCTTTAACCCTACTTAGTAATGATTTTCCTATATGGTGTGAGGTAGCGGGTAATGTTTTATTTTATTTTGTTCTTTCCATATGGATAACCAAGAGTCTTAGCTCCACAAATCAAAGAGGCCATTCTTTAGCCACTAATCTACAACTCTGTTGTAAATCTGTGTAGTGGGTCTGTTCCTTGGCTCTCTTCTGTCAATGTGTTTCTCCCTTTGCCAACACTAAATAATATTATTAACTAGAGGCTTATAATAAATTTTGGTATCTGGAAAGAGTCTCCTCATTTTTTTCTTCTTCTTTCATTCTGGCTTGACATTCTTGGTTCCTTCTTACTTAATACGGATTTTAGAATCAGCTTATCAGGTTCAACAAAAAAGTTATGTTCAGATTCTTTTAGAAATATAATTTGAAGAGAAGTGATATCTTTACAAACATGACTCCGCCAATTCATGAACATGGTTTGTTTCCTTATTTACCTAGGTCTTCATTAAAATATCTAAATAAAATTTTATAATTTTCTTTATAAAATTAGTGCACACTTTGCCTAGATTTATTCTTAAACGGTTTATTTTTATATCATTGCCACTGTCTTTAAAAATATGTTTTTTTGACTCTTGCTGATATATGCTCCCATTTTAAAGAAAAATCACTTTCTATAGGTATCAAAGGGAGAAGAAAGACTAGCAGTTAAGAGGCTGTTGTAATAATCCAGGCTGGAGGTAATGGTGGCTTGCCCCAAATTGATAGTAACAGAAATAACGAGAGGTGGTCAGAGTGGTGAGATTCTAGATATTTTTGAGAGGGATTTGACAGTGTTGCAAGCGTTGGGTGTGGGAGAGAGAAATTTAAGATGATTCCAGAGCAACACAGAGACTGGAACTGTCATTTACTCAGCTGGGTCAAGGGTGGAAGGAACTTATTTGCAAGGTGGTGATTATTCCAGAATATCGATGTGGACATATGTAAAGGTGGAGATGCCTATTAGACATCGAGTGGAGGAATGAATTCTTGGCACGCCCCCCCAGGTGGCCTTCACGGTAGAAAAGCAAGGCAGTGTGGCCACTTGGGGGAGGGGGTGTTGTTACCCAAAACAAACCGAAACATCGGAGTCTGGTGCAGAGAAAGGTTTATTAATTGAGGAGACGCCGACTCAGAAGATAGGAGGCCTAAGCTCGTCTCAAATCTATCTTGCTAGCTGGCTGGGGCACAAGGTTTTTAAAGGCGAAAACGGTAAAAGGGATAGGGTCGTAGCATATGTGATCAGCTCATGGACCTTCTTCTGATCAGTTGGTGGTACGGTAACGGTGATGTTTCGGGAATCTCAATCATCAACCTTCTGGTTCCAACCAGTCTGGGGTCTACGTGCTTGTGCTCAGTGTGTAGTCACCATCCTCTACCTGGGTGGGGGTCTTAGTTTCTACAGAACAACTCAAAGATAAGCCTCAGATGGTTATCTATTTCCCTTCAGGAGGAACTAGGAGTCCTGTGACTCTCCTGTCCTAATCATTAACTGCATGAGTCTGCTCTCTGGAACACGGAGAAGGCTTAGGAGACTAAAGCTTTTTTTCCCCCTATAAGTAAGAAATGGGGGGCATGGAGGGTCTTTTTCACCCAGGAGGGCCCTGTAGGGTCCTGCTCAGTTTCAGTTCCCCCTTTCATTTGTTACTCTTCAATCCTGAGGGGAACAGGTGCTGGACAAGATCTTTCTTATTCTCTTTCGAATGAAGTTTTGGATAGAGGGGTTAAAATTCATCAGAGGAACTCGATTTTACTGGGACTTGGTTTCAGGAGTGGAGATATTTTGTGCAGAAGGGGAAGCAGGAAGATGAGCTCCTCAGAGGTCCTTGAGCCACACTGTAGAGCTCACACCCATTTTATTTACAACTAGGGCCTTGCTTTGGTTGTCTCCCTCCAAGGGCTTCAGACCATCCAAATGCACCTGCATTTTGCATGGGAAATGATGTCTCCAGGCAACATTTCTAAGCCCTCTGCACACCTGTTAAACACTTAAGTCTCAAAGTCCAGGTGTGCGTTATCCAATACAATAGCTTATAGCCATCCCTGAAAAGTGGCCAGTCTGAACTGAGATGTGCTGTAAGTTGTAAAATGCACCTCGGATTTCAAAGATATTACAAACAAACAACAAAAGAAATATAAACTATCTTATTTCATTAATACTTGAAACTATTGATTACATATTAAAATAATATTTTGATATATTGGCTTAAATAAAATATATTTTTAAATATATTTAAACAGATAGATTTACCTAATTTAACCTATTTATTCTTACTTTCTAAAATGTGGCTGCCCCCAAATTTAAAATTACACATGTGGCTTGAATTTGTGGCTGGTTTTATATTTCTGCTGGGAAGCACCCTTCAGAGAAATGATGCTTCTTATTCCATGGCTAAGGCTTTTGTGAGGAACATGGTCCAAGAAGGATGGGAAGTTAGAGAAGTGAAAAGTCACTCGTCCTACATAATTCCAAGAAGAAAGAAAGGATGGAGGATAAGAAGAATGTATATAGTTCTTACAACAAGCTGGACACTAGATAGGGCACTGGTATTTGCAATCTCATTTGATCCCCACAGTGAGATCAGTTTCATTACTCCCACTTTACAGATGAGAAAATGGAGGCTCAAAGAGGTAAGGTCCTTTGCCTTCAAACAGTAGGTGCTTTGTCTGGGATTCGAGCCTGGTTCCACCTGATAAGTCTGCATGCTTTGCATTAGGAACACTACCACTAAAAAGCTGATGGAACACTTCTGGAGAGATGTAGTCAACATTTGGCAGGAGTGTGAAAACTGCTCTTCCCTTTTGGCCAATGGTTAATCCTTTTTTTGAGAATTCATCTTCATAGATAATTCACAGCAAACAAAAAGATTGCATGGGGATCCTTTCTCCCAGCATTGCCCATAACAGCAGTGGAGATGCCCAGAGCATCCCATTAATAGGGAGTAAGAGAGTCAATTATGGGGATTCGACCAAGAGGATGCTTCTTGGTCATTAAATCCGATAATTTAAGGAAAAGAGCAACATAGAATGTGTTTATGGTATGATGATGGATGATTAATGCATTAAAACTTTGTACATCAATTACAAGTAAAATATACTTGGATGTGAAAAGTAGTAAGCAAAAAAAAAAAAAGAGGGCAGGAAACACTTGTTGATTTTTGTATTTTCAATAGTAAGAAAATTGCCAAGCAGCACTCCAATATCAGATTTTTTTTTTTTTTTTTTGTGGTACACGGGCCTCTCACTGTTGTGGCCTCTCCCGTTGCGGAGCACAGGCTCTGGATGCGCAGGCCCAGTGGCCATGGCTCACAGGCCCAGCCGCTCCGTGTCATGTGGGATCCTCCCGGACCGGGGCACGAACCCGTGACCCCTGCATCGGCAGGCGGACTCTCAACCACTGCGCCACCAAGGAAGCCCCCCAATATCAGATTTTTAAAAGATATACACAATATATAAAGAGTTATACGGTCAAAGATGAAAAAAGATATGCACACATGAAGAAATTGTGTTATAGAGTGGTCAGAGCATATCAGGAGTGAATGATGTTGAAACCTACAGTGAGCCCGCAGAGATTTCACTCCTCCCAGGAATTTGGAGGGTGAGGAATAGGATGGGGGAATCTCAGCATCTGGAGACCTTCATACAGAGACCTAGCCTCTGCCCACACTCTCCACCCTACTTCCACACTGCATCCCTCACAGTGGCACAAAACCATCTGTGGTTCAGCCTCACCTCCCTCGTCCCTTTGCATGCCCTTCCCCCTGGAGCAATTCTCTCTAGCCCATCCACAATCTTTCTTCACCTCCCCTCAGGCTCCCTCTCCAAAGTTCCTGCTTCTGTGAACCCTCTCGTACTATCTCCCACCCTCACCCCACCCCACCTCATCCCCAAAAACCAGCTCCTTCCCTCTGCCCCCTTAGTGCTGGATTCCTGCTCCAAAGGTTGTATTTCAGGCATTGTATTACAGCATCCTTTTTCCTGCCTCCTGTCCCCTGCAGGCTGTGAGTACCTGAGGGCAGGGGCTGGGCCCTCTGGGCAGGCTCAGCATCTACCAGAGGGTCTCTGTATGCCATCTGTGACACTCCCTGCTGAGAGCCCCACAGGGACTCCCAGGACACTGCATGGGATGAGGGCCATGTCCATTACTGGCATTCATGGTCCTTTCCCAGCACACATCTTCACCCCATCCCTGCTCCCTGTGCTCCAGCCTTGAACCCCACCTTTGTCTCTGAACACACATGCTACCTGGAGTGTTTGTCTGCTTTGCTTTGGGGACACCTCCTCCTCATCCCCCAGTGCCCATCCTGGGTGCAGTCTTTTCTGAGAAGCCCTTCCAGACCACCACTCCCCTTTCTGGGCTGGGCCATGAGCCTTCTCTGTGCCCCACAGCCAGGCACCTCCATGCCCAGCACCTACCCCACTGTGTCTGTTTCCTCAAGTCCAGGGTGTGGATCAGGGGCAATTCTGCTCCTTACATGTTTAATAATCAAATGGCCACAACACAGAGAAAGCTGAGTAAAGCCGCAGCTCTGGTGGCTAGCCTGGAGGGTGAGTGATTAATGCTGGGTGTGCTGCGGGTGTCAGCCCAGGAGTGACTGGCCAGCTAGTGCCCACCTTGTGCCGGGGCTAATGAACCCTGGACCCCGTGGCTCCCAGAGAGCAGCTCTTTCCTCGGGGGATGGTGAAACCACAGGGTCCTGCCCTGGGCCTGCTTGCCTGAAATGTGAGGGGGCCATGGCAGGCCTTGTGCTAAACATCTTACAGCCAGGGGTCAGCAACAACTCTGCAAGGCCAGCCAGGGAACCCCTGTAGAGCTGCTGGCAGTAAGAGTTTCCAGAGAGTACCTGAGGTGCCCCTGAGGTCTGTTTTTTACCACTGTTGACCACTGTGTCAAGCCAGCCTGGAGTGGTAAAAGGGGGTGGGGGGCTTTGGAGTCAGAAAAGTCTGCATCTGACCTTGATTCTGACACTTATCAGCAGTTTGATTTCAGATAAGTTCCCTATTTTCTCTGAATCTCAATTTCTCTGAGTCTTGCTTTCCCCGTCTGTATAATGGGCATAATAATACCTACGTTACAAGTTTTCTAAGATTAGAGAATACCGATGGCCTGTTAGTGATGCTCATTCCATTATGACCATTCTTACTTAGGAATCGTGTCTTTGTGTTCCAGTGGAGGCCAAGCCACGGATTAACTCCCTCGCTGGGAGGCTCCTGATTATGGGAGCTGGGCTGCATGTTACACGTGCTGTCACCAGCCCATGTCTTTGTGTGACAGTGGTAGCTCAGTTGCAGCTAAGCTTTGAGGGTCTGGCCAGGGGAACTGCTCCCTGGCCATTTTTGGCAATGTGGAAGTCGGTACACATACCGAGATATAAAACTGGGTCCCTTCCCCAGAACACCGTGAGTTCCTATATTTTGTTGCTGTTGCAAAAACCACAGAGGTGTGTGCCAGCCGGGAGTGCACGGACTGAAATCAGAAAAAGGAAGTGAGGAGGGCCGTGGGAGGTGTTGCCCCACCTGCCTGGTTCCCGCCAGTCAAGTCCCCATCTTAGTCTTCAGGGGAATTCCTGAACTTCTGGAAACGACCTGAGCTGCCTCCTTTTCCTCTTGAGTCATTTGAGGCAGGATGTAGGTCCCTGGCCTCTGCTGTTCTCTGCCTGCGGGCACTCTGAGCCCTTGGCTGATGTAAGAGGTGGTGTCACTTGCTAACTGGAGGGGCTTGGGGCTGCACCAAGGTGATCGCTGGTCCTTGCCCTAGAGCTGGGTGTCAAGGCTCTCAGGGCACCTCTGGCTCTGCTCACCCCTCCGCCCTCCCAGCCATTGTCTGCAGAGCTGCTGTTTTCCCACCTGCCCCTCCTGCGGTGTCCCGCTGCACACGCTCTTGTTTTCACCCTGGAGCCTCGCTCCTGGGGACAGCATTCCTGCCCCTGGTTTCTACTCTTTATATTTGAGATGACCAAATCCTCACTTCCAGTCCTGTCTCCATGCACTCCTGGGCCCACACCTCTTAAGGCCTCAATTTGGTCCACTCAGTGTCCTATTGTCCTTTCAAGCCAGCTCCTTGTGAAAAAACTCGAGATTGGACAGACTCAGTGGACAGGCCAGCAGGGAGGTGATGCAGAAGAGAAGTCAAGGACTCCAGAACACATCCACAGAGGGCCTTGTAGGCTTACATTCCCTCAGGAAGTGCAGGCAGATTTCAAGAGCCTCGAGGCAGCAATATGCACAATGGGGTAGGGTGGGGTGGGGCATGTATGATGGCTCAAGGTGCCACTGTGAGGCCCTGGACATGGCCTCACATACATTCACATGCTTAATTCTTCCCACAACCTTACGAGGAAGATTTTATTCCCATTTTACAGCTGCAGACACTGAGGCTCTGAGAGCCTAAGTCAATAAGGCTGCAGGTTAGAAAGAGAGCTAGGATTTGAATCAGATCTGTCTGATGCTGCTCTGGGGTCAGCCTGCCCTGGGTCGGGAGGGGTTGAGACAGGTCTAGCCAAGTAGTCTAGGCTCAGGGCTGTGGTGTTATCTTACTATGGAATCAAGGCCAGAGGCTGCCACACATCCTAGATTCATAGGGCCCATTTCCTGATGCGCTGAGCTGGCCTGCTGGTGAGCTTGGCACTCTTCGGACCTGCCCAGCTCACAGTTAACCCAGGGCCTTCTGTCTGGCCTTCAGACAACAGGGTTTCCTGGGAAGCAGGAGAGACCTAAAGTTAGTCCCTCACTCTCTCCCTAACCAGCACTGTGATGCTGGATGAGCCACCCACCTCTCTGGGCCTCAGTTCTCTAGGCATTGCACACTCTGGGATTCTTTAGCAAGGCACCCTTCCGGGGACTTCCAACATCTTCCCAGGCCCCCACCTCTCCTGGGGACACACAGGCATCACCTGGGACCTTGTAGAAAACACGCCTGCTTGGGGCCCACCCAGACCAATTAAGTGGTAATCTCTGGGGACCAAGGTGTGCAGCCAGGGCTGGTGATGATGGCTCTATTTCTAAACTCATCAGGTGGATTCTTCATCTCTCTGGATTATCTCAGAGGTCCCTTTGCCTCCTTGTTTCCAAGGTGATCCTTCTAACTGGAGTGCCCGTCACCTACATGTGGGGTGTGTGTCAGGCCCCCAGCTTGTCTCTCTTTTTGTCTTTTCCTGTTCTAGGCCTGGCTTATGCCAGCCAGGAATAACCTTTCTAGATCTGTGCTTATCACATTGTTCTCCTTTTCCAGACTTTCAAGATTTCCCCATTATCTAGAGCCCCACGTCTAACTGTGTCAGCCTACGTGACTCGGCTAGAGTGTGATTTCTCATCATGCCTGCACTCAGCCCTCCCCTGTCTGGAGAGTCTGTCTGCTCTCACTGAGTTTGGTGCTGTTCAGGGTCCTCATCTAGCTCTTTAGCCTGGTTTGTGCAGATCAGGTTGGGATGTTAGCGAAACCCCCTTTGAGCAGTAGCCCCAGCAGAAGGAGCAGGGGAGGCAGGGGGACGCTTCATACCGGCATGTTACTGACGACTTCTTTGTCTTGGGACCCATCGTCCACAGTTTCACGCCCACTTTTTCTTCAATGTATTCTCAGATGCAGAGGCAGATAGGAGGGTGCATCTTTTATCCACAACCCCAAGTACGGCTACTCCTGTACCATGTGCTCCTAAGAAGGTGCAGGCTAACGTGTGCCTGCTGCATGGAGCCACTCAAGCAATGAGGGTGGAATTCAAACTACGTGGGAAAGGCTGGCTGGTGGAGGGCTCTGCCAGGCTTTTTCTAGCATTGTCATGCTGCTAAGCTCAGAAGTGGGGCAGAGGTCTCTCCTGTGCATCGGCTATTCAGGAGCGAGATGCAGACCCAGTGGGCACGCCCAGGCTGCAGAAAGCTCCTCCTGCGGTTCTAACACAAGCTCTGTTGTTTCTCCTCTTGCCCCTCCGCAGACAGCAAGGGTCGTTTCCACCTTTTTGCTATTGTAAATAATCATGCTTATAAACATGGGTATACAAGCATTTTTTGACTCTTTTGTGAGGGGTATCCTTTTACTTTTTATAATTGAGCCATCTTGTCTATTATTTCAGCCAATTTGACCAAATGATCATTTAATAAATACAGTCGATGCTTGAAAAACCTGGGTTTGAACTGTGTGGGTCCACTTATATGTGGATTTTTTCAGTGTAAATACTACACCACCTATGGTTAGTTGGATCCACGAGGCTGAACCATGGATATGGAGGGCCGACTATAAGTTACACGGGGATTTTCCCCACGTTATTCAAGGGTCAACTGTGTAGTATTTTTAATTGGATGGAAAAGTGGATGGGAACTTGGGGTGCAGCCTCCACCCTTGACCAACATGGAGACTGAGGCCTGGGAGGGCCTCCAAGTGAGCCCCTATCTGAGTGTGGCTTCTGTTCACAGGAGATTTGATCCTGGCCCCAACCAGTGACATTCCGAGGAAGGAGGCGGGGAGCTTAAGGAGGAGCACGTTGGCTTTGCAGTCAGAGATAGAACGTGCATTGTGGCCACCTGGGGAAGTGACTGACCCTCTCTGAGCCTAGCTTTCAGCACCTGTAAAATACTGCCCTTGTTTGTTTGCGCCCTCATGAGGCGTTGTGTGAAGATAAGGTGAGATGATACAGAAATCAGGATGCAGAGCCATAGTAAAGTAAGCTTTCAGCAAGTGGAGTTATTATACAATTAAACGTATGGGTGTAACCCTTTTGTGCTGGATAGAAACAGGTGAAGGGACTAAACCCTAGCCTCTAGCTTCTCTATTGGTGCTCTTTCCACCTCAGTATGTTTGTTTTTTTTTATGTCAGGTTGATTGACATGTGATTTACAGACAGAATATTCTACCCTTCTTAGTGTGCCCTTTGGACACAGGTACACAGTTGTGTGACCACCACCACGGTCAAGATATAGAACATTTCTACCACCCTTTTGCCCTTTGGAGCCATCCTCCTACCTGAAATCCCTGGCAACCACCAATCTATTTTCTGTCCCTATAATTTTGCCTTTTCCAGAATGTCGTGTAAATGCGGTAAGGCAGTACGTAGCCTTTTGAGATTGGCTCCTGTCACTCGGCATAAGGGCTTCGAGACCCATCCGGGTTGCTGTGGGTCAGTAGTGTGTTCCTTTTTACTGCAGAGAAGCATCCCAGTGTACGGAGATACCTATTTGTTTATTCATTCACCCCTTGACAAATATTTGGGTTGTTTCCAGGTTTTGGCAGCTATGAATAGATCTAACATTCATGTATAGGTTTTTATATGAACATTAAGTTTTTACTTCTCTAGGGTAAATACCCAGGAAGGTAATGGTTGGGTATATGTTTAACTTCCTCAGAAATTGCCAAACTGTCCTCCAAAGTGGCCGTACCACTTGCATTCACAGCAGCGAGAGTGACAGTGTGGTTGCTATGCATCCTTATTCGCACTTATGGATTTTGTTTGTTTTTAAAAGACATTCTAACAGGTGTGTCCTGGTATCTCAGTGTGGCTTTAATCTACATTTCTCTAATGCTAATGTTCTTGTCCGCCTCAGTGCTTCTGATTAACTACAGTAGGCTGTGGAGTGAACAGAGCATCCACATTATTGCAACTTCCACCCACCCCTCCCCCTTTACACTTGCTTTTTTTTTAACTTTTAACTTGTAAGCTCTCTTGTTAATGTGTAATGGTGGGGAAGAAGGAAGCAAGCCGAGCCCCACCTTGCACATGTTTTTGGAAGAAGATCGGTTATTTTTTTTCTGAGAGAACTGACACAGGAGCAAGAGCATTTGGATCTGCTGACATACGGTGAGGAACTGACTTTTGAATGGAAAGGAAAACAGGTCATTTACAGCCATACATGGGAAGTTGCTGTTCTGTTCTGTATCATCTGGTTTAGAGGCTCCCCCGGCTCCTGGGCCTGGGGACCATGCCTGTGATACAGATGGCAAATAGGTATGCCTCTGCACTGGGTGTGTACAATCCAGAAAGGGTGACAGTCCTATACGCAGACAAGAAAAGGGGGGGACTTCAATCTTGAATTTTAGCATAGCAACTCTTTGTCACTAGGTCTGAGCTTCCCCACAGAATGCAGAGTCCCAGGTTTCCTCTGACCTGCCCCGTTGGAGGGTGGCTCCACACAACTTCTTGCTCCGTTTCCTCCAGAATATCTTCCTTGCATCTTAGCCCCAAGGGCTGCTAAATCACATCTCATATCCTGAGACTTTTACCCATTGGCAAATCACCCCACAGGAAGTCAGGGATGAGACAGTCAATCAGATGTGGGTTTAGCGCCCAAACATCAGTAACCCAGCTGATTCTTCAGGCTCCAGATGTTGCCCTCCAGTGCAGCAGCTGTGAGCAGGATGGCCTGGATGTTTTGCTTCTGAGATATTACAAAGCAGAGTTCGGACGATGCTATGGATCTGTGCAGGATAGGTGGGTTGGGAGAGAGGATGGGCAGTGACCCCCAACCCCGGGGGCCCGCATGGCCACTTCCAGCCCCGGTGTCCCAGAGGTCATAGGGAATGCCCCCTCTCAGGTCACTGCAGACTTGTCATCTGGCTCCCAGCGCACAGTGCTCAGACAGGGGAGCACCTGGCCCGCACCCCTCACCACACACAACCCACAGGCTCTCAGTCCATTCAGACACCTCTCCAGCCATTCTGCACTGACTCACTGGCCTGCATCTCTTCTGTGGTCAGTGTGTAAAGCCCAGAGGGTGGAACTGAGATCACCAGGGCCATTTCAATGAGAAGAAACTTAGACTCAGAGAGGGGAAGTAACTTGGTTAAGGCAGTACAGCAGCCAAGCTGGGACTCCAGTCCTGTGACTCCCATTCTGGCCTGCAGCTCCCCTCCGCCTGGGGGCTGAGTGAGTGGGCAGGTACCTGCACAGCTGCCTGTCTCTCGCTGCTGTGTCCAGGCTGCAGAAAGGCAGGGCCTCTAGTCGGCCTGGTTGGGCATGCGGAGGAGCCATGACTAAACTGGGCTACGTGCCACATGCCCTGAACCTGACCCAAACTGGGAAACAGCTTGCAGGCACAGAGCAGGGCCTTGTCTTTCCCTGGAGACCCCTGGAACCCCAAGCAGCCTCCAGACCTCTCATCCTGCCAAGGCCATCTTTCCCTTCACCCCTCCCCAAACTTCTACTTATCCAAAACACTTTTAGTGTGGTACCTGGCCAAGCCCCTCCCTCTTCCCTGGGCCCCAAGCAAGCCCTTTTTTTGAGTTCAGCCTCCGGTGTGCAGTGCTGTCTACAGACCCAGAGTAGACTCTGCTTTGGCTACCGACTCACAATGGGACCTTGGGCAGGTCATTTCTCTGCTCCGAGCCTTAGTACCATCTGCAGACAAAGGCTGATAGATTTGACATTGCTGGATGGAAGGAAGATTAAGTGAAGGGATGCAGGTAAATGCCTGTACAAAGGAGGCTCCAATAAATGCCCTCCCAGAGCACTGACTTTATTCCCTGAGGGGTCCCATTATTAGCCCATTTCACAAATGAGGACACTGAGTCTGGGACAGGTTTTGTCACTTGGTCTAAGCCCATTGGATTCAAACTGGAACAGCCTGGCTCCAGAGTCTGTGCTGGTGCCTGCACCTGTTTACAGAGGTAAGAAGACACTTTTGATAACAAGTGAATTAGAATGATTTCTTCTTGCCATTCTTTATGCAGCCCTGAGAGGCTACTCCCCATGTCCTTCCTTTTACAAACAAAACCGAAGCAGGCCTACAGAAGGACAGGAGAGGGGATGGCCACAGCTTGACATCTGAGTCATACAACTTCTCCACGGGATTCACGGATCCCATTTTGTTAGAAATTCTTGTTTTTCAAAAATCTGTCTTTTCAAGGGAACATGATTCAAGCGTCTCACTTCAGTAAACATGGCTTCTTAACTTCAGAGGAGATCTGAGGGGCTCTGATATTTCCCGAGTGTCCAGCTGTGTTCCCTAGGAACACATTTTCGCGTCTTGTGACCCAACACTCACTTTGTCTTCTCACCTGCTTATCCTAGAAACGTGGTGTGTTAGCAGGCCCTCTGATTCATTTTATTGAATGAATCGGTTAGTAGCACCTGCTGGTATAGCCCCAAAAATGACTTTTATGTAATAGAAACAAGCTTAGCTTGGCTCCAGCCACCATCCTGTGTGTTGGGATGTCTGTGCTGGACTTGGGCTGGCTCTGTTGATGATGGGAATGTCGGTCTGACTGAGACATAATGACTTTCAGAGTCTGGGGAGAATCCAAGTAGAAAAATAACTTGTTTAGAAGAGGAGTCTGGGCTATATACAGCGAGAGATATGGGTGCCATCAGTATAGAGGATCATTCATTCATTTATTCATGTATATGGTAACAGTTTATTGAGCATCTACTCTGTGCCAACCCCTGATAAAGGTGCAGTGGTCTTCTTGCACAGAGCTAACATTTAGTGGATATGTGGCTCTCAGGGGTAATTAATGCCGGGGAATAGCTGAGATCTTCTACAGTAAACTTTTGAAATGAGAACATGTGGCACCGATCTGAAACCAGAAAGCTGTTGTGGGGAGTCTGGAAGGACACTGAGCAGCAGACAGACAGAAACACATCCAACAAAATACGTAGTGAGATACAACAAAGATGCCATTGTTTTTTTTTCTAATTAAAAAAAAATTTTAATTATATAAGTTTCAGGTGTACAATAGAGTGACTCATAATTTTTAAAGGTCATACTCCATTTATAGTTTTTACAAAATATTGGCTATTTTTCCCGTGTTGTACAATATATCCTTGTAGCTTATTTTGTACCTAATAGTTTGTATCTCTTACTCTCCTACCCCTATATTGCCCTTCCCTCCTTCCTGTCCCCACTGGTAACCACTAGTTTGTTCTCTGTATCTGTGAGTCTGCTTCTTTTTTGTTATATTCACTAATTTGTTTTATTTTTTAGATTCTACATATAAGTAATATCATACAGGATTTGTCTTTTTCTGTCTGACTTACTTCACTCAGCACAATTACCTCTAAGTCCATCCATGTTGCTGCAAATGCCAAAATTTCATTCTTTATTTATGGCTGAGTAGTATTCCATTGTGTATATATATATATATCTTCTTTATCCATTCATCTGTTGATGGACACTTAGGTTGCTTCCATATCTTGGCAACTGTAAATGATGCTGCTATGAACATTGGGGTGCATGTATCTTTTCGAATTAGTGGGTTTTTTTTTTTTTTTGATATATACCCAGGAGTGGAATTGCTGGGTCATAGGTAGTTCTATTTTTAGTTTTTTGAGAAACCTCCATACTGTTTTCCACAGTGGCTGCAGCAATTTACATTTCCACCAACAGTCTACGAGGGTTCACTTTTCTCCACATCCAGGCCAACATTTGTTATTTGTGTTCTTTTTGATGATAGCCATTCTGACAGGTGTGAGGTGATATCTCATTTGTGGATTTGATTTGCATTTCCATGATGATTAGCGATGGTGAGCATCTTCTCATGTGCCTGTTAGATGCCATTGCTTTTTACCCATTAAATCAGCAAGAATTAAAAAATGGTAACTAAGGAAGTGTGGACTCTGGTACATGCTTGATAAGAAGACTGTACATTGATGAGGTGTTTTGGGAGAAGCTGTTTGGAAATATGTGTCCAGAGCCTAACATTTTTACCTCTCTTTAGACCAAGCTATTTCCTTTTAGGAATGTATTGCAATCTGGTATTTAATCATGAATATATGGAAAGGTTTAGACATGAGGCCTATCATCACAGTGTTGTTTATAGTAGTGAAGCATTGGAAATGACTTAAATGCCTAAATGTAGGGGATTAGTTAAATAAAGGATCAACATGGTTCTCCAGCCACCACACACCATTAAACATGAAGAAATAGTCACAACATGGGAAATAGTCACAATACTTTTCTGTGACATAAAAAAAAGTTATGAACTAATTTATGAGGAAAAAAATGGATTGAGAGAAGATATTAGCGATTTTTAAAGGCAACAAGGGATCAGTTTCTAGAATGTACTCTCTCAAAGCAAGAGGAAAAAGATAGGCAAGGACAAATAAGCAAAGGTTATGAGCAATCATTTTTCAGAAGAGGAAATCCAAAAGGCTATGAGTCATATAAAGAGATGCTCAGACTCATTAGTAAGTGAGAGAGAAGCAAATTAAAATGAGGGATCAGGACTTCCCTGGTGGTGCAGTGGTTAAGAATCAGCCTGCCAATGCAGGGGACACGGGTTTGAGCCCTGGTCCGGGAAGATCCCACATGCCGTGGAGCAACTAAGCTCGTGCGCCACAACTACTGAGCCTGCACTCTAGAGCCCGCGAGCCACAACTACTGAGCTCATGTGCCACAACTACTGAAGCCCGCGTGCCTAGAGCCCGTGCTCCGCAACAAGAGAAGCCACTGCAATGAGAAGCCCATGCACCACAACGAAGAATAGCCCCTGCTCACTGCAACTAGAGAAAGCCTGCACACAGCAACGAAGACCCAACGCAGCCAAAAAAAAAAAGGAGGGATCACTTTACTTCAATCTGATCAGGAAAGCAGGGTGATGTTAAGCAGGGGTATAGAGAAGATGGTAGAGGAACCTGTGGGGGGAGTGTGGCCTGGTGCCAGCTTTCTGGAGGCATCTTAGTTGATGGTACTTGGTTGAACTGAGAGACATACACCCTTGACTCAGCACTGCCACTCTGGTGTTTATACCCAGAGCCAGTCACATGCAGCCCCATAAGGGGAGTCCCATGGGAATGTCCAGGACAGGATGGAGGGCAGTCTGAGAAGTCTCAGGCAATCTAACCATCTACTACGGAGCAAACAAATCAAATAGGCACGTGATGCCCACTGTGTAACACGGAGCAGCGGTTAGAAGAAATGAGGTTGGCAAATATAGAGCCATGTGCTTGGGTCTGAGGTCACAATGTTGAGTGAGACAGTAAGCTGAGAAAAGATGCAGAAGGTCATTTGGGGAACTTAAAATGATGCCTTCAGAAATCATGTTCTTGTGCCATGTTTTATAAGGACTCGTGCTATCAGGCAGGTGGGCTGGGTGGGGTGGGGAAGGCGGGACTGGGGGATGAAGAGCCAAGGGAAGAATGAATAAACCATCCGTGCTGGAGAAGAACCTGGTCCTGGTCAGGAAAGAGACCATGCTGAGCCTGAGAAATGTGAGGCACCCCGCCACCTGTCCCTGAGGGTCAACCCCAAAACGGAAACAAATAAACCCGCACCAAGTCCCAGACAACCAACCAAAAAAAGCAAAAGTACAGATAAAAAGTTTGCTTCAACAATATTATTAAACAGTATATTCGTAGATAAAAGCCTGAATATCAACAGTCATTTTTCTGGATATAGGCCTTGATATTCTTCCTGATATTTTTTTTTCTTCCCAATTTTCAACGCTGAACATACATGGCTTTTGTATAAGAAAATGACTTCTGCAAATGAAGTCTGAGAGCAGTAAGCATGTGTAATAGACGAAGAGCCAAGGGACTCATGGAGTTTTGTACCTAAAGGGTGAGAATGTTCCAAAGAGGGAGGACTCATCTGGCCACGTGACCCTCAGTTAACTCCCATTCTAGCCTGCAAGGGGTGTGTGTTTGGGCTAAAAATAAAGCATGACACACCGGCCGCAGCTGCTTAGCCCAGAGCAAAACACCAGGAGACCCACCTCCGTGTTCATCTGTCTGTTTGCTGTCCCTTGACTGGTGGCTGTCGGTTGCTGGCAGGATGCTGGGATGGACCCCTGTGTGGTGACATCGTGGCCTGGGAAGGCTTCTTTCAGGGAATCTGGACACTCTGGTCCCTGCTGGGAGTTTCTTGCACTCCTGACAAAAAAACAACAGGCAAACCTTTGCTGTTCTGTGAGTCAGTCCTGACATGGCTACAGAGTATGACAATTGAAAAGTCAAGGACACAAATAAAGGTACCTTCTCAAGGTTACCTATCTGGCAAATCAGCCTTTGGCTAGTTTCATGGTGTACGTCCCTATCCTCACGCCTACTGACCCTGGGTCCCCGGCTTGTACACAGTTACTTTTGCGCGCACTAACAGAGAAGTTCTTCTAAGCTAACTTGGGGGTTTAAAGAGTCATTTTGAGGACAAATTCCTCTAAAAATATTGAGTGTGAAGCAAATGTTGCTGAGAATGAAGAACTTACATCCTTTTCATCTCATGTGGTAGAAGGAAGTTAAAATAGAAGATACAGAATTACATGCCTCTACAAATATTGGTGGGACATTTACACGTCTATTCTATTTACTCAGCCTTTTTAAAGAGGAGCAGTGTCAGGTAATCAAAAAACAGCCTTTGGTGTTAAAGGCTTGCATTTCAACTAGATGTCTCACTACCCTGGTGCCTTTCGGTTCAGTCAATTTCCTTACTTACATAGAAAATATAGGAATACCCATCTCTTTTGTGAGAGAGTCTGTGTAAAGAGCCCAGGATGGTGCCTGGCAAACGTTAGATTGTCAATATGAGTCACATCTAAATTGGAATCTCTTTTTTCAGAAGTGTTCTTTATTTTAGTCAGTTTCAGATTCTTAGAGGAACCATCTGCAACAGGAACTGGACTGAATGAGGATGGTACCTTGTCCCACAATCAGTTTCATCAGAAAGTGTTGTGACAGGACTGTTCATTTTTCTTTCTTGTTCTGAATTCAGATCTGCTCTGCTGAGGCATGGAGGCAAAAGAGGTCTCAGAGGCTGAAGACAGAGCTGAGGATCCAGGTTCTGAAAATAAAGGCCAGCCTGATGTTGCTCAGCCTGATTTCCCACCAGGAGGGCAGACCCCTGGCCCCACTGCCCTCTGGGAGATGCTAGAAAGGAGGTTTCTGGAATACCAGCAGTTGGCCCCCAGGAGCCCAGCTGAACATCAGAAGAGCCTGTTGAATCTTCTCCCACTATTCCTAAAGGTTGGTGTTCTCATTTTTGAAACTTTAGAAAGATGATACAGCGCTCTGGGGACACTTCTGGGATGACTGGAAGCTGGTGTCAGTAGTTTTAATATCATCACAAGTGGTCTCTGACTGGTTGCTTAGAGGAGAGTGTTGTGCTATTTAATAAAGGTAGCAAGCAAGACTCATCTCCAGGGTGAGGATGGGCTTGGAGAGGATGGACAGTTGGCTCTTGAGTACCATTGTCTCTTTAGTTTAAAAAAATGATATTGTTTAACAATGATATTTTCAATCCCAGCTTGGGAGCCAGAGGAGAAACCTGCACCTTCGGGAGCTAGAAAGGCATCTGTGTCCTGACATGTGAGTGGCAGGGTGGCTGGTAACCTCAAACACCAGTAATGCCAACACCAGGGCCTGGGAGAGCCGGAACATAAATTGTGCCACTAATGCAAACTGAGGTGTAATCCATGGGAGCAGCAAAGCAGTGCTCCCTCCCCTGGTTGCAGACACACAGAGAAGTCCAGCCTGTCCACTGGGCTGGCACTCTGACTAGTGGCAGCTGGTGACAGTTTGGGTACAAGGGATTTCCTTTATTGTCTTGGAATAAAGCTCCTGCCAGTGAGGTCTGCCTTATAGCTGAAAATATTGAAGTCTAATTGTGGAGCTGGAAATGCATCTTTTTATGAGGACTTAGTTTTTGCTTGACTATTGATTTTGAGTTGTTATTAAAAAACCATGTACCTACATTCAAAGTACAGAGAATATGAGATACTTTTCACATTTGAAAGTAAACTAGAACAGATGGAGGCTTTGCAGGTTTTTATTGGGAAACCCCTTTGTTAATATGTTTCATCTCACTTATTAACCAGGAATACTTAAGGATTTCCAAAGATGACTCAGAATTTTCTTGGGATCATATTTATAGGATGCATGGAATACTTAAGCATGCCTTTCTGTAAAAAATTGCCAAGTAACGTATTGTCCGTGAATTCATTGTTTTTCTCCATATTTCAGATTCGGATACTCCATCCATCCCATTTCACAGATTGGATAACTAGGGCATGGGGAACATACTGGAAAAGAGGAACTAGATAAGGAGAGAGGGCCAGGTTTCTCCTTCCCAGCCATCCCTGCTCTAATGACCCCAGCTTCTGGGAGGTAGCTTTGTCTCACCCAGTTCTCAGATCAAATCTGCCTTATAAAAGGAAAAATGTGAGCATTGCCCCCCCCCTCCCCAAATCACTGGGAAGGCATATGGGGTCCAGCCATTGCACTGTATCTTTTCCACCCCTCTGGGCAGCCCCAGCTCTGATGAAAGGACTCTGCATCTGAGAGCCAGGGCTTGATACTTCCTTGCCTCTCTCCAGATTGTTGATTTGAGAATTCATTCGTTTGTTGTACAAATATTTATTGAGCTCCTATACTCTGTCCTAGGGCCTGGTGCTATGAAAGTAAGGAAGACAGATAGAGGTTTTACCTGCATCTGTCCAGAGCAGAGGATAACTGACTAGCACCCAGAATGTGTTCTGTTTGGCTTGTAGGGGTTAAAAATGAATTAGTGCCATTTTTTCAAAGTGGAAACTTTTCAGGTGAGACTTAGACTTCAGATTTCTCTTGAAAATGTTTGTAGCTGTAATACCGATAATTGGATGGAGATGGTTAGGGGCACCTCTTTTAAACAGAAGATGGTCTTGGTCTCTCAGTTTACCCTAGTCCCCCACTCCCTAATATCTTTCACCCAACCTATATCACTCATTTATGTTATCTGACCCTGTAGGCATTGACCTCATGGATAGCAAGCTGTTCCTATTATAACCGAACCTTGGTATTGGTCCATGTTTCCCAAACCCTTTCCTGGTAACAGGAGGAACAATAGCCCTATTGCTGAATACAAGGGCTTTAGAGTCAAACAGTAGGGCTCCAGTCCCAACTCCATTGCTTATTGCATCCTTGAGCAAGCTACTAAATATTACTGAGCCTCAGTTTCCTCATCTGTAAAGTGGAATCAATACCAATTTGCTGGGAGAAGGTGAGGGTGAGATCAGATGAGGATTGTAAAGTCCACAGCACATGGAAAGCAGACATGATCCCCATCACCTTTCCACCAACCTCCTGGAAACTGACTGCACATGTGCAGTTTGAGATCCTGTCACCACGATTCCCCAAACTGCTGACAAAATCTGCTATGTTCTAGATCCCTGGAGCCCACCTCTGATGAACCCTGTAGAGGCAGATTATTACAGGCTGTTTATCATTTTCTTAAAATCTATATCTTTTATTAAGTCCTATATGTTTACAAACCTGTTGTTCTTATTAAGTTCTGACTAATAAACCCTGCCAGAACCACAGCCCTCAGGCTTCTTAATTAAGAGCTGGTGGCAGAAAGGAACATGGGGAAGGTGGGAGGTTTTTGGGGGGTTGTAGTGCAGATAAAATCTGAGCTGTAGATGAAGACTGAGGACAGCCATTGGAATACAAGTCCCTGTGTTAGAAGTCAAGCTTGTAACCACTCTGTTCTGAATTTTATACCCATAAAACAGAACTCCTCAAGGTTGTCTGCAGAGAACCCCTTAGAAATATCAGGACTTAAAAAAAAAGTCATGCCGTCTCCCATGGCATGTGGCCGATTAACGTCTGATTCCTCCAAACACACAGCAGGGGATGAACTTCTCCCTTATCCTGTCATCGTTTATACATAAATCTGCATCAACTATGAGGCAAACACAAAAGAGGGGCTTGGTTGGTTCTATAGTAACTTCTAGCCCCACTGCCTCCCAAGTTGAAGAAACACTGCAGTTGTTAAGGAGTAAACCCACTCAACATTTTGGTGACTGTCTTGGTGATAAGAAGTCTCAGGGCACTGGAATCCCAGCAGGGAGCTGCCCTGAGGGGATGACTCAGAAATGAAGTTCTCACTGGCATCTGCAGGCTCTCCTCCTCTACCAAGCTCCATCATTCCCTTTCCTAGGTCAAAGCCAGGGCAAGTGGTTACTTTCACTGATGATAGGTAGTAATATTCACCAAGCTCTAACTAACTAAGCCAGGCATTTTGTTCCATGCTTACAAGCCCTTATAATAACCCTGTGAAGTAGGTGCTATTTTTATCCCAGGTTTTTTTGTTTTTTTTGTTTTTTTTGTTTTTATCCCAGCTTTATAAATGAGGAAAGGGAGGTTTAGAGATGTCGCATAACTTGGCCAAGGTCAGCCAGCTGTTAGTGGGGAGCGGAACTTAACCTGGGCAGTCCACCCAGGCTCGTGTTGTTAACCATTGCGTTCCCTCGGGCAGTGCTGATGTTCATAGAACGGAGCACATCTGGTTTCTTTCCCTATCTCATGACTCACTGGGCAATGGCTTTGCCTGGCTCATACCTATGTCCCCTTTCATACAAAGAGAATGCCACCCCCTGCACATGGGCTGTTTGGATAGCTGACTCCAGGATGTTGCAGACAAGGCCAATGACTTCAGAGTAACCACTCTGAAGTAACCAGAGTGCAGAGCAGTGCTTGCAGGAAGGATTCAATTGACTGCTACTCTTTCTCTGCCAAGAGCCTTGGGCTTTGGTCTTTCTAGAACCCTTCCTATCATAAGATCTTACACCAAGAGAAGAAGGCATTCTGCTAGCAAGCATGGGTAGGTCCTGTTGGCCTTCAGTTGAGTTTGCTTTGGGGGAAAGGGGACCACTTGGGTCCTCTCGTTGCATAGAGATATTGGGTAATAATAGATGGAGAAAACTAGAGCTACAGATGTAGTTGTTGAAGATTGTTCTTAGAATATGTACTTTGAGAGAAAGCAGGCAGCAAGACAGGAAATCCTTAGAAATTAGTGTAAAATTCCTCACTGTCTGGGACAGACAACCTGGGGGGTGGGGCTACATGGGAAAAAAAGGGAATCTGTGGATGTGGTAGATTAGAGATACTGCGGATGGGTTCACACTGCTCCCTTCAAGAGGTGACATCTATGTCCCCTCCCCTTGAATCTGGATGGGTTTGTGATGACTAATGGAATAGGGCAAAAATGACATGTCTGGGCTCAGGCCTCAAGAGACTTGTAGCCTCTCTCTGTCAGTTGAAATACTCATGCTTAGAACCCTGTTTCCATGTTGTGAGGAAGCCCAAGCAGCCCCGAGTAAAAGCCTATGTGGAGAGAAACCAAACCCACTGACCTTGCAGCTGCACTTGCTGCTGAAAGTCAGCACAACTTGCCAGCATGTGAGTGTGCCATGTTGCAAATGGATCTCTTAGCCCTTGTTCGCTGCCCCAGCTGAGTGAAGCAGAGAAAAGCTGTTCCTGCTGAGCCCTGCCCAAATTGCAGATCCATGAGAAAAATAAATGATTGCTGTTATTTTAAGCCACTCAATTTGGGTCCAGTTTGTTATTCAGCAATAGATATTCAGAACAGTAGGTAACATGGACAGGAATCCATTTATTTCCTAGTGTGGAGGGATTGCAATTAACACTAAATCAGTTGTACTTGGAGATGAGTGTATTTGTGTGTGTGTGTGTACATGTGCATGTACACA
Source organism: Mesoplodon densirostris (assembly GCF_025265405.1). NCBI lineage: Eukaryota > Metazoa > Chordata > Mammalia > Artiodactyla > Ziphiidae > Mesoplodon > Mesoplodon densirostris. The sequence continues at coordinate 49,065,628 of NC_082661.1, read as the reverse complement.
GGTGTGTATAGCTACTCTTAGGCTAACTGCCTGGCCAGTGGTACAGAGTTTATACCATTGGGTGTGGTCAATTATTCTCATACAAACCCAGCATGGACCCAGCTGACTATGGAAGAGAGAGAAGTAACATTAAATGTAATAATAAGGATGACCAACAGTTATTTCCAAGTGTGGTATCCAGAGGGGATGGTGAGGGTAAATACCCCTCCTTGGCCATCCCTGACTCTAACCCACTTCAGAGTGGGGCCTGCAGTATGGTTTATTTCCTCCTCAGGGGAACAATATTTGTGTTATGTTAGTAAAGTTTTGATGCATCACTTTTTTTTTTCTGTTTACAAAGGAGAGAATCAATTGTGTCACATTATCAGCGGAAACTCATGTAAAGTCTCTGAAATGTTTTGAGTTCAGTTAAAGGCCAAACCACCAAACTCTGAGGCAATGAAGAAATAGTAATACTGCAGTCACACTTGAAAACTAACCAGATCCTCTGTCATTCAAAGCTGGGGTTTTCTCCCATCTCCCCTAGAGCTTCTGTCTTCCTTATGCTCTGGAGACCAGAGCATCATTTTCTTTCTCTTTCTTCCATGTGAGGGGACAGCCACGAGGCATGATGGTGCAGTTTAGAGAATATAAGTAAATAAAAGTTTTTAAAAATATTGAGCAATATTCTCCCAGCATGAGAATCCCAGATTGGGAAAAAAATTAGGTCCTTTCAAAAGCTGCCTTAACTCTTTGGGGTCTCCACGGTACCATTCAGTAAATGATTGCCTCTGTGCATCAAACAGCACCCCAGTGGCCTGAAAGAGTTAATGGGGTCTCCAGAAGTAGCCATCTTGGTCCCAGGAAGGAGTGTGAGCCTTGGGAGAATCTGGCTGAGCGTACAATTACTGTTCAACTCACAGTGGCCCGATTTGCTTTATTGCAGAATGCCTACTGGAGTCCCACTGCTCAAAGATGATCTCGGTGCCTCTGAGTCAACTGCCTGCAACTTGGTCTTTGAGGGGTTTGCCACTGCAGGGAGGAGGCACAGGAATTTGTTAGGAAGATATCATAGCAGATATGATATCAGTCCTGTGGAGGGAAATAATGTTACCACTGAAATTCCCAGCCAGAAGGACTGACTTTATCTCTCCAGAGACTAGCCTTTCCAGGTGATAGCTGGTTTCCAGGTGGTAGCCATACATTTCTTAGACATGCACATACTACTTGGGTATGTGTGAGATAACTCAGCTCTTTACTCTGCTGCTTAACTGGTTCTCTAGGATTACCCTATGGCTCAGCCTCTGTTTCTGTAAAGTGGGAATAATAATAATCCCAATCCCTATGCAGATTAGTAAAAACAATGCATGTCAGTGCTTGGCCCAGCATTTGGCACAAAACCAGCACTCCGCAACATGTTCGGCCATCGTTCTGCACACTGTGGGTCTCATAATCATGTGTTTGCTTATCATATATTTGGTGAAGGTCTACTATGTATAATAGTGTTGAACATTCACCTAGTATTTTTGTAGTTCTAGCTAAGTTCTGATGTACTGCTTTTTTTTTTTTTTTTTTTTCTGTATGTGGGCCTCTCACTGTTGTGGCCTCTCCCGTTGTGGGGCACAGGCTCTGGACGCGCAGGCTCAGCAGCCATGGCTCACGGGCCCAGCTGCTCCACGGCATGTGGGATCCTCCCAGACCGGGGCACGAACTCGTGTCCCCTGCATTGGCAGGCGGACTCTCAACCACTGTGCCACCAGGGAAGCCCTGATGTACTGCTTTTTTATTTACAAAGGAAAGGTGCGACTATGTTCATTTATAGGGCAGAAAATTTTTAAGTGTTTCAGATACAAAGTTTTGTTCAAATCAAAATGCCCAAGTACTCACCACCCATATAAAAGAAATGAAGCATTTCAGATAAACTAAAGCCACCTGTGCATGAATTCTAGAACTCATTCCCCTTCCACCCTCCTCCAATGGTAACTCCCAACCTGCTGAATTACCATGCCCTGTGGGAAGTGATATATAGAGAGACAGCAAGTTAAAGAAGTTTATTACAGTATCATTCTAAAATACCTGTGAGACTATATGTAAATTATACAGTAATATGGGTGTATTTTTATAACCATAAGTAATATTATTGTGTAATTTATGTATAGTCTCACAGGTTTTTGTAGACTCACACTGTAATATACTGTTACAATTTGCTTTTTCTACAACATTCTATTTTGGGGATTTATCCATATTGATACAGCTTTATTTCTTTTTCTTTTTCAGTTCTATAAGATATCCTTATATAGATATGTCACAAATTATTCATTCATTATCCTACTGATGAACATTGTTTTTCCCAATCAAAAATAACGCTGCATGAATATTTCTTGTTCACGTCTCCTTGTGCATGCGTGCCAGCATTTCTCTAGGGACTATACCAAAGATTGGAATTGGTGGGTTTTTGGATGTGTGCCCCTTTAACTTTATTGGATTACGTTAAATGCTTCTTCAACGAGGTCTTCTAAGTGACACTCCATCATAGAGTATGGGGGTTTCATGGTTCCTCACCTTTATCCACATTTGATATTGTCAGATTTTTCACTTTTACTAACCAGAAAAGTATAAAATATCTCCTTGCAGTTATAGTTTGCATTTTCCTGATTATTAGTAATTTGCCATTTATCTTTCAATAAGTTACTTGTTTCATTTGCCCATTTTTTAAAAATCAGATTTTTTTCTTATTAATTTATAGGAGTCTAAATACCAGTCCTTTGTCAGTTATATGCATTGCAGATATTTTCTCCCAATCTGTGGTTTGCCTCCTCATTTTGTATATGGTGTCTTTTCATATAGAGAAGAGTTTTAAAGGTTTTTACTTTTAAATAAATGTAGTAGCTATTGCAAGGAAACATATAGAAAATGATTTCCCTTTGGAAATTTTATGTGTTTCTCACCCCTTCTAGAAGGAGGATCTCAGCTTAAAAAAACTTGGTCAGGCCTTTGGGCAGGAACATAATTTAATATGGCTGCTGAGTGGGAGCAGTAGACAGGAGTCCAGCAAAATTACATTTCATAGAGGCCACTAATTGGCACAGCAGCTTACCTTCCTGGTGGGAACCTGGGATCAGGAATTGCCAGGAACTCAAGTCTGGGGCCGAGGACAGTCACTCCACTCTGTACTCAGCCTGTGACAAGAAGGGAGAACAAAGGGAAAAGGCTTGCATGAAAAGCAGATCTAGGGATAGGATTACTACAGAAACTGGGAGGAAATTTTGAAAAGAGTCTGGCATCCCAAGCAGAACTGTAAAAGACTTCTATTAAACAGTATCCTAAACAATAAGGGGAAAAAGTCTGAGGAAAAAGATGAGCAGATGGGATAGAGATTAAAGGGACAGATAAGAAAGGATTTTAAGGAAATTAAAAAGAAATAGGAGATTAAAAACAATGACAATGACTTGGACTGGGAAAGGATTTCCTAAGCTTGGAACTAAATCCAGAAAGCAAAGGAATGGACTGAGAAATTTCATTTCATAGGAGTTTCAGATTTCTGTACAGCAAAACCAAATGATATGAAATTTAAAGATAAAATGACAAATTTGAAAAAATCGAGATAGTACTATAGACCAATGGTTAATGATTTTTATATATAAAGAGATTTTTAAAATAAATAAGAAAATAGTGAAAACTCCAATAGGATAATAAGCTAAGAGTAAAAATGGACAATTCAAGAGGCATGAAAAGCATTCATCCACTCTAGTTATCCAAAGATTGCAATTGAAATGAGATATTTTTCCTTCTACAAGTTTTCTCATTTAAGATGAAAAAGCACCACAGTGCTTAATGTTGGCATGGGTGGAGAGAAATCAGCCCTCTTCCATGGAGCCCTTGGAGGCTAATCTGGCAAATTGTTTCTGGAGAGTGAGTTAGAAGTTAGTAATAGGTACCAAATGACTAAAAAAAGAAAAAAAACCCCACTCTTTTCATTGAAAATCCCACTTTTTTAATCCTACAATTCCCCTTTTTAGAATTTATCTGAAGGAAATACTTGCATGACTAAAACTAAGATATCTGCATGAGGTTTGACAAGTGTGTAAGAGGAGAATCGGTGAGACACAGCAATTGATGGTGAGGAAGGGGAGGGACGTGGGATGTAGAGAATCACTCTTGGAATTTCCCACTAGGGCAGGTGGGTGCCTGGTAGGGCCATTCACTGAGGCAAGATGCAGCAGGTCTGAGGGGAAGGCAGTGGATTCAGTTATGCGTGTTTGATGTTTTGGGAGCACGAGTTCAGGGGAGACATCCAGGGGCTAGTTGGAGGTGATTGGAGCTCAGCAGGAAGTTGAAGAATTCATAGGCACTAGTGTAGGGAGACAGTGGAAGCTAGAGGGTAGGTGATTCGGTGGCCCTCGGATGCACCTGGGAAAGCGAGTTGAGCCATTGGTTTGGACTGGCAGGGAGGGAAGGAGGTGATTCTGATGCCTTACTTTGTAGCTTTGACATCTCTGAGTGAATCCTGCATGTTGCACTTCAGGCCTGGGAACACTCCGTGGGGATCATCTGCTTTCCCAGTCTCCAAAGGCTGGCTGAAGATGTTTCCAACCAACTTGCCCAAGAAATACAGAAGGCACTGGTGGGAAAGCCTGCAGGTAAGAGAAGAGAGGTCCTGGAGAACTTCACAGTAAGCGAAACAGCTCTGTAGACCCCTCCCAGGCCTCCGGCTAAGCCCCTCTCTGCTTTCTAGAGGAGTTAGAGTAGTGACTTCGAAAGCGCATGGAAGGCCAGGTTCTGCCAGGGAATACCCTGGAGAACAAAGGAAAAGGCTAAAAGAGGGAAGAGAAGAGGGACGTGGGAAAGTCTGCTGCTCCTGGGAGGGACACAAACACACACACATACATACACACACAGACACACAGAAACCAAAGCCAAGCATGTTTCCTGCTGCAGGTCTCCTGACTTGCATCCTTCCACTCAGGGAGCTGGACCCCAGAGGCTGGGCTATGAGACTGAGGGCAGGAGGGAATTCCAGGGGGAAAGAATAGCTTGAGCATGGTGTAGATTGCAGGAATCCCTGTGACAAAAGGGGCTGTGTGATACAGGAAGTGGGGAAAAGACACTGGATTGTGGCAAGTCCAATTGCCGAGGAGCTTGTTATTATTATTTAGCAATAGGGAGCCATTGACGGTTGTTGAACAGGGAGGGTGGTATGATAAAGGCTATCCTCCAAGGTGATTCATGTGGCAGAGTGTGAAATGTTTGGTACAGATGCAGGTGTCATTGTTGCGAGGGCAAGAGGCAGAAGTTCCCTAAAGACGCTAAGGCACATCTCATGGAGAGAGGGGCCCACGTGGAGGGAAGCTGGGTGACCAGGCCACCACACTGCCCTGCTGGTGACCCTTTCTCCCCTCCCCCACACTCTTGCCAGAGCAAGCGCGGGTAGCAGCTGGGCAGTTGCTGCGGTGGAAGGGAGATGCGGATGCAGAGCAGGATGGCTACCTGCTCCTGAAGTCAGTGTACGTGCTCACGGGGACAGATTCGGTAAGTTCCAGGCCCCAGTGGCCCAGCCTGGGTGCTTCTCACCTGTGTACAGAGGGACGTCCCAGCTCAGGGCAGTGGCATGTCTCAAGGGTGTCTTTATTTTCATGAAACGAATTTATCGTTTTTCCTTCCCTACCTCCCCTCGGATATAGAACGTGGACTTCAGAGTCTGAAATTCATATTCACATCCTGCCTTTTCAGTTGACAAGCTGTGTGTAACCTTGAGCAAATAATCTGACCTCTTTGCATCTCTGTTGTGTTGTTAATTCTAAAATTGGGGATAATAATGCCTCCATTCTAGGGTTAGTGTGAGGATCAACAATGACGGATGTGTATGGACTGTATTTCCTGTGTGTCAGGGTGAGGCTGGGCGTATCCCATGCATTGTACTAATTAACCCTCCCCAAACCCTACGAGTCAGATTACAGTGATTCTGCACTGGTGACAAGAAATCAGGTTGGCCCATGATATGCAGCTGTGGTCTGTCTGAATCTGTGCTCTGAGCCACTGCTCTTTACTACCTCCTGCTAAATTCAGACTAAAGGAGCAAGGCCTGTAGGCACCTGCCCCGGGCCTCCCCAGAGACGAAAGCGACCGCTCCTCCTTCCCTTCCCACCCAGGCCCCATCCTGGCTGCAGTCACGGCCTCCCACCATGAAGCAGGGACCTTGAGTGGTTTGCCGATGACTGGTGTCCTCTCAGGCAGAAGCAGTCCCTGGGAGCTGTGGCCAGCAGCAGCAGTGGCCGAGGCCCTGTGCAGGGCAGGCCCAGAGGCTCCTCCATCTAGCGAGGCTGCCCACTGTGAGCTTCCTGATGCCCAGACTAGGAACAGCAGGGAACCAGGCTGGGGTGGTGGCTGCCCTCTGTCTAATGGTGAACAGAGGCATCAGACAGGCATTTGGAGACAGTGCCAGGAGGTGAGAGAGGAGCACAGCAAACAGTTGTTCACTGGCGGGAGGACCATCTGACTTTTCTTCCATGTAAACTGCCTGGACCACCATCAGGGACAGGGGCCTGCAGCACAGGGTGGGGGCTTTTCAGCCCCTGGAGAAGGACTGTTTTCAGTCTGAGTAGTAAAAAGTAACCTAAAGCCTTTTTTTTTGCTGCGAGGAGTCTGCCCCCAAAGCAGTGAGAGAGTAAGCAGTTGGCTTTCTGGGGAGGCGGTGCAGTTTGGAGGACAGGGAGAGCCACCCTGAGTGCAGTCCTGAAGGGCCACATGTCCAATATGGGGGCAGACACTACCTGCAGTGGAAGCTTTTAGGGACTAGTGGCCTGCATTGCACTCGCGCTGCTGGCCCAGGCTGTACATTCTTCTTTTCTCTTTTCTAATTTACCCACCATGTCTGTGAGATTAGTCAGTCGGGTGGGAAATTGCATGGACAATATAACTTTTAACAACCACACATGTGCTCTCTCACGGTCATGTATGTGTGGACACACGCATGTAGGGGCTACAGTCACAGTAATCCTGGTGCAGCTGCAGGCACAGCCTGTGAAGAAAGGCCCTGGGAAGCTTCACGCTCAGGCTGGTCCCTCTCTGCCAACTCCCTGTCTCCTCTCTGTCTGGCAGCCCTGGGGCTGTTCAGCTGCGGTGTGGCTCTCTGGATTATTGGTCTTCACCTATAGGGCTCTTTTGGTCATGATGAGGTCTTAAATCTGGACGAAGGGATGGAAAGGGTCCTGAGCACATCCTTAATTCAGTTGCTTGTATTTGTTCTCAACCACCTCTTCCCTACTGAGTTTCCAGTTCCCTCATCAGGAGGAAACCTACCAAAATCAGAGGTGTGATTGCCAGGAAAGCCCTTGATTTCTGCTGTGCACCAGTCCCACCCTCCTGCCCTCCCTCCTTTCCTTCCTTCCTATCATCTATCTATAGTGTAAAAGATATAATGTTTATCGAGCACATAATACACACTTTATATAAACTTAATCTTCACAGCCATCCCAGTGGGCCCTATGATTGCCTCCATTCTTAACTGAGAATGCGTCTCCCAGAGAGAGGAGGTGACTTACCCACGTTCGTGGCTAAAACAGCCGCACTGGCTGACCTCTCTGGTCTGGGTCTAGAGCCGTGCTCTGCCTGGCTCTGCGGCCCTGGGTCACGTCTGCTCTTCCCTTGCAGGAGACGCTGGGCAGAGTTGCTGAATCTGGGCTCCCAGCCCTGCTCCTCCAGTGTCTTTACCTCTTCTTTGTCTTTCCTCTGGAAAAGGATGAGCTTTTTGAGAGTGATGTTCAAGTTCAGAGGATGTTTGTGCAGGTGAGTGGGAGGAGGGCTGGACTCCCCTGGCTGAGACCGAGCTCTGCTTCTCCAACCTCCTTTCATCTCTCTCCCCCTAGTTCTGAAGCTCCTCTATTCTCCTGGAGGGCCCAGCTCACCCCTTTCCCCCAGGTTCTGCAAATGCCGGGGAATCCCACGCATTTGGAAGATGGAGTTTCTCTCCATCTCACTGTATCCTTGTATGGCCCTTGTTCTCTCCCAAGATGGTGTGCTTCTCCTCCCCAACTCGGTCACACCAGCTCCTTGTCCTCCAGTCTGTGTTCTAAGGTCCCGCCGACCCTCCCAGACATCTGGAACCTCCTGTCTCTGGCCCCTGCACCTCTGAGAACAGACATGCTAAGCCCTACTTGCATAACTGTAGCCAACATTTTCTAAGTACTTGCTATGTATGTACCCCTCCTTATGCCATAACCTCACATCTGTCACCTCCCCGAGCCCTCTCTTCCACCACAGGATGTGTGTGGTTTTGTGGTCTAAGGTACGGTGAGTAAACATGAGTCCAGGGTCACAGAGGTGGTGGGTCGGGGCTGGGATCGGAACCCTGGGGATCTGGCTCCTGAGTCTGCTCACAGAAAGGCATTTAACCACTCTGTGCGGTCACCTCCGTCTCTCCTCTCAGAGGCCATCTCAGGCCACTAAGCATCACATGTTATGTCCTCATGTCATTACCCATCTTTCCTATCCTCTCTTGACCAGCAGCGACTTTTAACGTAACTTCTCACCTCTCTCCCCTGCCCCCTTACTGACAAGTTTTGCTTTCTCAGCTTTTGGGATGCTCCATTCTCCAGAAAACTCCTCCTGCCTCTCTGGTGGGGGGACTGTGTATCTTGCTCAGCTTTGTGCCTTGGCCAGGGTCTCGCACAGAGCACATACTTCGGACCACTTGGGAATTGCCAATGCAGCTGTCCATTGAACATGCACGTCCATATCCCCATCCATTTTAGACCAATTCTCAAGCCAGAATCATCTTTACCAGAGGGTATCTCATGAGTTCTGGCAGATTCCACTTATGGTGGGTTGCCCATAAGCTACATTTATTAGAAATTTAGGTGTCATTTGCCCACACATAAATCATATTTCAAGTGGTGACCAGGACACAGTACTGGGTACTTAAGTCTTTACAGTGTGGTTTCTATGTGCTCTGCAGGGAATTAGTGCAGCCCTGTCTTCCTGGTCCTCTCCATGTATGGACAGAATGTGAGCCACAGTGATACCACATCAGAGTTCCTCAGGGTTTCCTTATTTCATTCCACAAAACATAGAGAACTCCTCTTGGGTTCGTCACTATGCCAGACCCACGGTCTCTCACAGAGATGACAGAGAGAGAGAAGTTAAATGGGGAGAGCAATCGCGTGAATAAATGATCAGTGTCCAATTTTTTAAGTGCTCTGATGGAAAAGTGAGAGATGTGCTGGGAAATGAGGACAAGAGTATAAATGGAGGCCCTTCTGAGGAAATGGCATTGAATCTCCCTGGTCTGGGGCAGAGGGTGACCACATATGACCCCATCCTTCCTGCTGAGACATGGAAAATTAGGGAACAAATTCATCACAGGAAGGAAGCTTCCTAACCAGAGTCTCTTTGGCTTTTTTCTTCCAGATGTTGCTCAACATTTGTGGTGAGGCTCAGGGTCTGGAGGGACTTCTCTCTGGAAACGAGCTCCAGTCTCTCGTGATCGCCACGACGTGTCTTCGGGAGCACACCTGCTCCTTTTGGAAGGAGCCCACCTTCTGTGTGCTGAAGGCAATCTCCAAGGCCCAAAACCTTAGCATCATCCAGTACCTGCAGGGTATGACCCTGGGAGACCAGGGCTGGGCTGTGGGCACACTTTCTAGAATAAGACCTTGGGATGCCCTTGCAGCATCCGTATAGATTCCAGGGACCAAAATAGAGATGAACAAACAGGATTTTCACCGATGCCCAACTATGCCTAGTAGGTGACCCTACATTGCTTGGGTCCATTCATGAAAGTGTCTTTATTGTTCATTTTGATGCTCTACTGGAGGAGAGAGGGAAAGGGGAACTCATTTACTACGCACATGCTGTTGAACAGACACTGTGCTGGGCTCATTTGTATGTTACCTCATTTGCTTCTTTGAGATACATATTGATAATTAATGCCATTTTCCAGCAGAGGAAACAGATTGAGTGATAGAAGAATTTGCCAAGGCTCCCCAGCTAGTGAAGAAGAGAATCAAATATTAAACCTGGAGATGCCTGATTCCAATGCCTTAGGTTCTGCTCTGGGCAGCATGTGTAAGGGTTAAGGACTTAGATTCTGGAACCAGATGGCCTGGGGTGGGGGCTCCAGCTCCGTCCTCCTAGCTGAGTGACCTTGGGCACTTAACTGCTTGGGTGCTTCAGTTTTTTTTTTTTTTTTTTTTTCCGCTACGCGGGCCTCTCACTGTTGTGGCCTCTCCCATTGCGGAGCACAGGCTCCAGACGCGCAGGCTCAGCGGCCATGGCTCACGGGCCCAGCCACTCCGTGGCATGTGGGATCTTCCCAGACCGGGGCATGAACCCGTGTCCCCTGCATCGGCAGGCGGACTCTCGACCACTGCGCCACCAGGGAAGACCTGCTTCAGTTTTTTCATCTGTAAAATGGAGATAATAATCCCGTTGATCTCAATGGATTGTTGTGATGCTTCGATGAGTTGGCACATTTGAAGTACTTAGATAGCGCCTGACACCCAGTGGCTGCCCCATAGGTGTTGGCATCACAGCATCATTACTTGGGTGGGATCAAAGGCAATACCCTGAGGGAATCAATTCCTTTAGCAGTCCCAGGGGCCTCCCTTAGCATCATCTGTCTCCCGAGGACCCAGGTAATGCTGGGAAGCATGGACACTACTGTGGCTTGCGGAATCCTGGGAAAATGTATTAGCCTTTTCTCAGGTGCTGGCCCACCATGGGGCAGGAAGGGAAGCTCTGCAAGGCTAACTCCTAGGGGAAGGTTTTGATGAAAGTCTTCAGCTGACCTCTTCACCCACCATGCACCATTTTTCAGCTCCACCAGCTGAAATGCCTCTTAGAAGCACAACCGTCTATCCCTTGAGTTAACTCTAAGGTGTGGGGTCTTTTTGGGAGAGGTGGGGGGTCTGAGCCTGCCAATGTGACCTGCTTGTCCACAAACACTTGCCCTGTGACCTGACTTCTTTCTGGGGCCTCCTATAATAGACGGTGTCAGCTGGTGAGAGCTGGGAAAGTACAAGCCCACCCACTTACTGTAATTGAGCCCTGGGATGAAACTTCATCCCCAGTTTCAAGATTGAAATTTCCCAGTGAAGCCATGGCCCAGTGGTAATGATGTAGGGCTGAGCTGGGCCTGAGGTGCTCAGCAGCCCAGGCACCCCTCACAGACTAGAGTCAGAGACCCCTGAGAAATGGCTGCCTGCCTTGGTGGCGGGGGTCTCTCACTGTGGTCATTATTCTCAGCTGGAAAAGAAAAATGCCACCGCAGTGAGGAGCTGGCCACAAAAGCACTGTGCCATAGGGGAATGAGTAGTTTCCATGGGCGTATAGGCTGAGGAGAAGGTCAGGAAGTAAGGACTAGCCTGGTGTTTACCTGCCAAGACCACAACTCTCAGTGCTGCCCTGCCTGGCATGCAGTTTGGAACTTGTCCTTGTCCTCGCAGGTGAGGGACTGAGAATGCCTTATCTCAAATTCTGGTAGACACTTTTCCTGATCCACTGGTGTGACTTTCCTGGCACTCAGAAGAGGCTTCCCCCAATGAAAGAGCCCTAAAAACAGTGATCCACCCAAATGCAAACCCAGTGACATCTCTCTGCTGACTCCATTCTTTCCCTGGCTTCTCACAGCTCTGGGGTAACCAGTGTGTTCCACAGCAGGCCACATACCAGTGGGGCCTGTCTTCCTCCCCCTCCCTTGTGGACCACACTTCCCGGCTCCAAGCCCCTGGAATCTTTAGTAGCTGATACACACCATCTTTTTGCCCTTCATCTTCCCACATGTTCATATATCCTTCCCTACACTTTTCATCAAGCTAATTTCTGCTCAGCATTGCTTCCTTAAGGTCTTCTGTGACACTCAGGTCTTGTGTCTTGCATCTTGTTATTAATGGGCCTGGACTGTCCTGTGTGCTGGGAATTAAGAACAGAGGGCTTAGAGGCTCCCTTCCACCTCCTGTTTCACCTGCTCTCCATCTGGGCCCTCGAGTGTGGCTCTCAGGATGACACTTCTCATGGAGGAGGCTTCTTCTTGATCCAAGAGCCAGCAGAAAAGTGTTTGGAATGAATTGTCATTCACATCTTGATATACAGTGTAAAGGCAGGTGGGGAGGGAATGACCACTGAAGAAAAGCTATTGCCTTTGAATTCAGCAGGGCTGTGTTTCCTTCCTGCAGCCATGGATTGCATCAAGATCTCCCTCCAGAACCTCTCCAGGCTTGCAGACACTCTCCCTGCTCCCGAGGTGAGCGAGGCAGTGAGCCTCGTCTTGGGCTTTGTGAAGGATTCCTACCCCATCTCCTCTGCTCTGTTCCTGGAGTTTGAGAATGGGGAGGGCTACCCTCTGCTACTCAAAGTGTTACTTCGGTAAGTGGATGTGCTTGGTGGGGAAGAAACAGTGGAAGCCAAGGTCCTCACAATCATTTGCAGTGCTTTGGAGAAAGACAGATATTGGGGCTTCTCAGAATGTCTTCTGAAATACAAATCTCCATAGAGCATGGCCAGAGAGACTTCTTTGCAAAAGTAAATCAACGTGCAGCCGGGTTTGGAGCTACTTCTTTAGGAAACCAATGGGTGATCGCAATAATAGTTTTACCAAGTCCATTTGGTGGCATGTACCGCCTGCATGCCTGCTGGCCTAACAGCCACCTGTCAGAATCCACATCCTGTGTTGGAGGGCTTTCTGGGATGGCTGTGACCAGCTCTGCCTATATGCTTGGGGGTTGGAAGTGCCCAAAGATCAACAACTCCAGGACCAGCCCTCTACCAATGACTGGTAAAAGCTGATGGGTCCATACCCAGCAAATTGGCCCCTTGGGTGGGATAGCTCTACCCTGCCTTCCAGAGTCCCTGGGAGGATTAGAAACAAAAACAATACTCACTCTTGAAATAAGCATGAGGAAGTCTAATAAAGTCCAATTATTTCCCATGATGTCTGTATTGTTGCCATTCTGAAATATCAAATCTCTCATTCTGGGGGTGCTTCTGCCCTGCTGGTGCCCTAAGCTCATGACTTTTGGGGGGTCTGGCCACGGAAAGCAGCCTTCTGGTGAGCAGATGCTGTGGCTCCTCACAGGTTTCTCTTTATTCTAATTGCACGTCCTTAGATCAAGGGCTGAGGCTTGCAAACAGAGTGACTTTTATCCACTCCCTGTGTCTTTTGGTGCTGAACTGGTGGAGACCTTTTGGGTCTTGCCCAGCACTGCGATTTCCATTGCCTCTGTATCCCTGCGAGGAGCACCATGAGCAAACCGGACTGCTCTGTCCAAGACGTCCAGGGAGCTGGCCTCGTCTGTTCCCACAGGTATGACGGGCTGACCCAGAGTGAAGTGGACCCCCACCTAGAGGAGCTCCTTGGGCTGGTGGTGTGGCTGACAACCTGTGGGACATCAGAGCTGAAGGTGTTCGACAGCATCACTTACCCGCAGCTGGAAGGCTTCAAGTTCCATCACGAGGCTTCTGGTGGGTCATTGGGTGTCTCTGGGTGCCTGACAGCACTTGGCACTGTGCCCTGACAAGGCAATGCAGGTCATTCCCCGATTCCCTGTGCAGAAACAAACATGTGGCACCTGTCAGTGATACAGTAGGGGCTGATTCTGTCATGCCTTTGGGGAGACTTAAAATCTCTCCTTTATAGATTTTTCCAGATGATCTGGGTGGGACTGAGATGAAATGTTTGCTTTAAAAAGGCAAAGACTCTCTCAGATAATGGAGGGAGCCTGTGATCTCCATCCCCACCTCTGGTGTGACTTACTCGGTGACATCTGCTTATCTAACAGGGACTGATGGCCCTGAAACAGCCATCCAGGCTCAGAATCAGTGCCTCCTTAGCTCTACAAGATGCTGATTGACTGATGAACTCAATCAACATGTACTGATAATTTCTGTCCAGCAGCCACTCTGCCCCATGCTGGGTACCACCGTGAAGAGGCCAGGTGTCTGCTCCTTAAAAATTCTCTATAGAGACCATCACACAAACCTTGAGCCATAATCTACTCAATAACTGGCTGATAAACAGGCACAGTGGTGACACCAGTGCAGAGAATTAGCTCTGCCTGGGTCAGTCAGGAAACCCTGCAGAGAGGGTCCCATTCAAGAGAAGTTTCAAGGCAAAGGATGGGTCATCCAGGTAGAAAAGAGGGGGAAGAAATATAAAGACAGAAGGTATAGCCTGGGGAAAGAAACGGTGACCAGAAACACCTGGATGTGTCTGGGGAGATGGACAGAGAGACCTGCGCAGACCAGAGGGTGGAGGCTGCAAAGCTGTGAGACCAGTTTAGGAAAAGCCACTGGATGTGACTCCAGCAGACACACAGGGGAGTGGCTGGATTAGAGAGGAGTTTCAGAAACATCTCGAGTGTCTGAAGCACAGAGGGCTGGAGGCAGGGAGTTCTCTGAGGAAGTATCTCCTGGGTAAGAGAGAATGAGACTTAACCTTCTAGCTGGAGAGAAAGGAGGGAGTGGGTTTGGAAGGTGTCTTTAACAGCTTGCCTGGAAATGAAACTGACTTTGCTTAGTAATCTTTAACATCATTTGATTTTAATTAATTGAAACCAATCCTCCAGTCCTGTGCTGCCCGATGGAAATATAATGCGAGCCACATTACGTAACTTTAAATGTTCTAGCAGCAAAATTTTAAAAATTAAGACAAAACAGGTTAAATTATTTTTAATAATATATTTTATTTAACCCAATATATCCAAAATATTACCATCAAAAATGTGATCGTACAAATAATTGTTAATGACTTTTTTTTTGCCTTCTTTTCTTTGTGCTACATCTTGAAAATCTGATGAGTATTTTTACACTCAGGGCACGCCTCAGTTCACAGTGGCCACATTTCAAATGCTTAATTACCCAGCACGTCTTAGACAATGCAACACTAGCCTTATTCACATCCTGGGCATATGGCTTTTCTGGACTTCTGATAGACATTTACCCACAGGAGCTAGAAAATAGAAACTTTAAATGGTATTTCCCGTGATAATGCAAGCATGTATTTCTAGGCATAGGCAGGAGAAATGATTTGCAGGATTATTTCTTTTTTGCATCTTCAGGGGTGACTGTGAAGAATCTTCAGGCCTTCCAAGTCCTGCAGAATGTTTTCCACAAAGCCAGTGACCCTGTCCTCTGCACCAAAGTCCTGTCATCCATCAGGACCATGTGGGCCTGGAATGCCCGCAACTTCTTCCTGCTGGAGTGGACCCTGCAGCCCATCTCGCAGTTTGTGGAGATCATGCCCCTGAAGCCGACCCTGGTACAGATGCACTTCTTCCAGCTGCTGGAGGTCCTGGTGTTTGAGCTGCATTACGTGCCCCATGAGATCCTGCGGAAGGTGCAGCGCCTGATCCAGGAGAGCCCAGAGCCGCTCGTCACCCTCGTGGCCTTGCAAACTGTCCTCAGGATCGCCGGCGGTGACCCGCTCTTCACTGACATCTTCCGGGACTCGGGGCTCCTGGGCCTGCTGCTAGCCCAGCTACGGAAGCAGGCCAAGATCCTGAGGAAGTCAGGTGCCTTCCAGGAGCTTTAGGAAGGGAAGTGGGGAATGGGTGGGGGCCAGTGTTAGCTGGGCCTGGTCTGTGTGCCAGCCCCACCACCCATTCACATAACAGAGAAAGTGAGTGTGCCCATGTCACCTGGTGCCCTGAGCGTCAGAGAGGGTACCCCTGGGCTACATGGCTTCACAGCGCAGGCAGCCTCCCTATTTTCTATAACTTGCCTGATCTTCCCCATGAAGAGGTGGGGGGGATGGGTGTAACTAGAAGCCAACTCATGGGACTAACTCAGGCCTGATGACTTCTTAGTTGTCAGATACCTCCTGCAGTAGATATTGTCTGAGTGTGTAGGTAGGGAAACAGCAGAAGGACAGGTCCTCAGCAATGCAAAGGGGAAAGGAGGCTCAGAGAGGCTTGAAAGTCCAGGATGGAAGGGTGTGCGGGACATGTCCGGGGTCCACTGGGATATGGCCACCTTGCTCACATGGTGCTGTCAGGCCCAATGGCCTCCCACCTGGAGCAGAGGTCAGTCACCAGGGCCTTGCTGGCCAGCTTGCCCCTCTAAACCTTGGCCACACTTTTGCATGCCCTGCTGGGCTGTACACCCGTGGCTCCTTGCCAGCACTCCCTCCCCCTGCCTCAGGAGCGCGGGCCTGGGATTTCCCTGCCTAACCATGCCCCATGTACATACCCTGGATTTTACAACCAGTCTTCCAGGGGATTTTGATGCACTCAAGTTGGAGAACCTCTGATGTAAGGGTTGTAGGGTCACATCTTACAAATTGGGATGCACACTCCTTTATAATGGAAGCATGATATTCGTCTTTCTTTAAGAGGATAGGAAACTAATGGAATTGGAGATCTGGGGCCATATCACATGTACTTAAAAATGTTTCTTCATTGCTTCTTAAATATGGCAGGAAACAAAGAGTCCAATCCTGGAGTTCAGGATATAGAAAGAGAACTGACTTGTGTGATGCTGAGAACTGTGGTCAGGCTTCTGAAAGGATCAGTTCGGAATGCAGGTAAGGATGGTATCAAATTCACCTTGTCACTGGTTGGGAAAACATTAACTATTTCCTGGTGATTTATGTCATTGCTCAAAGGCTATATCCAAGGAATAACCAACACTATCGCTGTGGCTGATGTCCATTCACTGGTTGATGTTCAGTGATCAACAGTAAATTGGTAGACACATCAGTTGACAATTTTTACTGTTTAGGTTGCTAAATAAGGTTGGGAATCAAAGAGTTATCTTAAATTTATGAGACCACAGAAACCCCATCTCCCTCAAGTAAAATCTTTTAATATATGGCTGCACTGACTATAGATACTTTTTAAAAAAAGATTCAAATTGTAAAATACAGGCAAAGAAAGCTCATCATTTTTTTTTTTTCCGGTACGTGGGCCTCTCACTGTTGTGGCCTCTCCTGTTGTGGAGCACAGGCTCCGGACGCGCAGGCTCAGCAGCCATGGCTCACAGGCCTAGTTGCTCCGTGGCATGTGAGATCTTCCCGGACTGGGGCACGAACCCGTGTCTCCTGCATTGGCAGGCGGACTCTCAACCACTGCGCCACCAGGGAAGTCCAAAAGCTCATCATTTTTAAGAGACATAATTTGATGTGCTTTCAGCCCATGATGGATTTAGTAGCTTCATCCATTCAAAAAAAGTTTAGCTTCCTAAGATCATGTGGTTCTCATGCTTAAAAAATACGTGCCTAAAATATAAATGCATGTATATTATACTATGAAGCAGATGCATCAGCAAAGTGACATCAGTGGGTTTGGTGATTTGGTGCCTCTTTATCTGAGGCCCTCACAGGTCAACTATACCAAATGTGAATGATTATTTCATTATGGTAGAGCATGTCTAATGTTAGACTATAAGAGATTCCCTGGAGGTTCTGGTTAATAGGGAGGTGCATATTCCTAAGCTCCCTCCCAGAGATCTAATTATCAGGTCAAGGTAGAGCCTAGTAATCTACTTGTAAACAGGCTTCCCAGGTGATTTCCATGTAAGGGGTACCTGGCCCATAATTGCGGAAATCCTGCCTTATGGAGTTGACCAGCTCAAATCCATGTCATACCATTTGAACGACCCAGTTACTTCCTAGTTCTTATTCTACATGTGATTACTTCAAAGATCAATCCTGTGGGAGAAATTCTTAGGATTACTTTTAAACAAAAACATACCATTAGCCAAATTTCTTAAATCCTGCCTGCCACCTTGTCACAAGAAACTACCTACGAGTTAAACATACTCTTAAATTCTGGTTTGCTTTCAATAAGAATTTGGGCAGAGATAAGAGAGAATTGCCATTGGTCCTGGATTAGGGGATTATGTGGAAATAAATGCCAGAGGTATATCCAATTAAAGTTTGTATTACTTACGCCTCTAAAAACAGAGAAGGGGGAAATTGTTTTTCAAAAACAGAATTCTCACTGGAGAAGAAAGCAGTTTTTCTTTTTAATTCTCAGCTCCATAGTTTCTCTCTTCCTCTTCTTATTTTAACAGTAGGTATGGATTTTGAAAAAAAATTTCTAAGGCGTGGAAAAAACACATACACATGTAGCCAAACAAACTTGGAAATAGTAAGGAAAAGCTTTCCTTGTAATTGAAGCTAAGGTGCCAAGGCCCCCATCGCTCTAGCCCCATACTCTCTGTCTGATCCCCAGTTGTCCTGAAAGACCACGGCATGGTGCCCTTCATCAAGATCTTCCTGGACGATGAGTGCTACCGGGGAGCCTCACTCAGCATCTTGGAGCAGCTCTCAGTCATCAACGCCGAGGAGTACATGAGCATCATTGTGGGCGCTTTGTGCTCGTCCACTCAAGGGGAACTGCAGCTGAAACTGGATCTCCTGAAGGTGATGTCAAGTCCTCCTTTGTGATGGGTTTCCCATGGACATGCAGCAGGTGATCGGCATTTGCCCATGCATTCATTCATTTAGTTGGTCACTGTATCATACAGGTAGAGTACTACTGGCTGCTGTAATGAATAAATCTCCCATCCTCAATAGCCTGGCACATTAGAGGTTTCTTTCTTATGTACCGTCCAATCAGTGATCGGGAGGAGTGTCATTCAGGGACAGCAGTCACCTGGGCATCTAATCTAGCCATCAGACAAAGGAAGGGAGAGCAGAGAAAATGGCACACGTTCTTTTTCAGGCCTAAAACTGGTGCCTGTTAACGTCTGTCCAAGTTTCTCTGGGCAGGACTCATCTGGATGCAAGACATGCCAGGAAATGGAGTCCCTAGTTGGGCAGCTACTTCCCAGCTACACTGTAAACTATGGAAGTGGAGCCCAAATTGGTGGTGGCCAAGCAGCAGCCTTGTTTACTTGCCCAGCATTTAGTGAGCATCTACCAGTTACCAGGTCTGATGCAGAGTGCTCGGGACACACAGTTGTATGAGATTCAGCCCTTGCCAACTGGTAGCTTGTAGACTAGGGCTAATATTAAGTAAACAATCATGGTGATGCAGCGTGATAATGCCCCAGAGGTTGAAGGCAGGCTGCCACGGGAACAGAGAAGTAGGAGTGACCAATGCTGCCTTACATGTTTGAGGAAGGCTCACAGAGGAAGGAACGTCTGAACTGGGAAGAGGAAGCAAAAGGCAGTCAAAGGCACAGGAACAGTGGTTACAAAGGGAGAAGTAAAACTAGGCTGTCACCTTTGGACAACAAAGAGAAGCATATATTTTTGTTTTTGTAATATTGTTAATAATCATCAAGTTATCTTAAAACAGTTAAAGATGATAGTAAACATCATCAGCCTTACAGCTCTCACAATTTTGTTGCTGTTCCTGCTTTTCCATTTCTTTTGTCTTTACGGGCTTATGCCTTAAAAAAAAAATCCCCTTTCTTTTGTTTATGCTGTTTAAGAGAAGATCAGATGTAAATGTAAATATCTCCCAAGGAACTGACTTGGGGACCTGTCACATCTATGTGCAAAAGAACCCCCTATGCAATACACACTCATGTTTCATTATCATGCCACTTTGGATCACTGGTGAATTTTATACAATACGAAGTTGCTCTGACTTCCAAAATTAAACCCTCAACCTTATTTAGCCATGACTCTCTCTGTACAAAACCATTTTACCAGTTAGAGAATGGCATTCAGTTTATTTTACCTACTTTATTTCTCAGCAGAGCCAATGTCAGGCACTGATGCAACTGTATTCATGTCTTCTCATGACCTAATCCTGTGGAGTTCGGCATGGCCAATGTGTCATGAGAATCCCATCCAGAAGTGGCATTATGACCATAGTTATCATGTATTTCGCAGATGACAAGAACCAAAACAGCGATTTAATCACAGGGTCAAAAAATCAGTGAAGGTGATGAAACAAAAAAGGAAAGTTAAAGGTCTTTTGAAAGACACTGGAGTCCCATGATTATGGGAAGTAACAAGATTGAGGGGAGCATGTAAAGGGGAGAGTAAGGGAGAGAGATATCAAGAATTAATGACAGTTTACAGCTGAAATGCACCTTAGCTTCATGTGGTCCTATCTTAATATTGGGCAGAGATAGGCCCCGAGAGATTCTAATACTGAATGGTGAAGTTGAGTTTGGATCTAAGACTAGTGATTTAAAATCTGGTGATTTTTCCTCTTCATTTTGCTGTTTGTTGCATTTTTTCTCATATGTCTGTGTTCAGCTTAATTCACATGAGCCTTATTCTAATAAGGAACAGGGAAGGCAGAGAGCAAGGCAGTTAGGACTTTGGTTTTCTATTGGGTGAATAATTGGAAGCCCTATCTATTTCTGACATTTTCATATTGAAAGTCAAACAGATTCATGGAGAGAAAAGTTTTGGAGAGCAAAAGTGTTTTTGTGTCCATTATAGAAAAGCTCTTTGCTTTGCTCCTGGAAAGTTCATCTTGTTTACTCTAGAGCCCAGAAGCACCTTATTGGAGTGTCAGCCCTTGGGTAATAGGACTGAATTTCTAGACTTAGTAATGTAAAGCCCTTATGGTGTTTTACAGATTCAATATCATTTCAGAATCACACTATCAACAGAGCACATCAGGGATGAACACTGTGTAAGCTTATTTAACAGAGTCGTACCCCGCACTCAATGTGCTGTCTTCTCCCTGGGTACCAAGGCACTGCTGGGCAGTTGGGAGGGTGCCCAGAGCCACCATTGTTCTTCCAGGACTAGGGTGATAACACGTTGCAGCTCCCGTGGGTGGTGGGGAAGGATTGGGCCCCAGAGCCTGTTCCAGCCTTGCCCACCACTGGGTCGTGTGAGCAACTAGCCAACGTTTGTTGGAATCTGATGTGGGATCTGCCTTTGTTCTACATCACTTTGGGAACCCCTCGGGAAACAAAGATGTAAAATTAGTTCTTTCTGGCTAGATTTCCTTTTTTGGTAGTTGACAGTGGACTCTGCCCAAAGCACTGTGCCTGCAAAGTGGGTCAGATGTGGGATGAGGTGAAAGTGATGGAGGGTGGGGACCTCAAAGGCAGGACTCCCTGCCCCACCACCCAATAAAGGTTTGTCATCTCTACAGTGTATTCACATCACGGTGCCACCCTCAATTCCCTTCCCTGAGAATCAGCCAGCTGCTCTGGAGGAGAAAAATCCTCCAGAAACATGTGACTTAAGGCAGTTGCTTCCAAAATTCAGTGGTGCTTCCATACCAATACAGAGGCACATGTGACTTCACCACCTAATTCTGGCAAATGATAACCAAGTTAAAGAATAATGTAAGCAAATGAATTTCCTCTCCATGGCCAGTGGGACTGTGATTGGGTTATGCACAAATTCAGATTGATTTGCTAATATACATTTAGCTGTTCAACTCTGAGCTTAATCCCATTACCTCACCGGTCTTCCAGCATGACACATGGAAAATTATGAGGAATAACAAATAATAGAATGTGAAATAAATCCTGTTAGTCCTAACGTAGTTAGCGCTTTGCAGCAGACATCCATTTTATAGATTCAAGCTTGAGGAATACTAACTCAGAGAGGATGACATGGTAACTGAGTTAAGGAGGAGAAAATGTGCTTAACGCTGACCTTTCTTGAAATGTGTCAACCCTAGCCTGATTACTTTGACTTCAGCTGATTAAATTTACTCCCTTCCGTAGACTCTCAAGCCTAGGTGATGCATTATCATGCAAAGTTGAATGACAGTAATGGAGACCCTCCTCCCAGGTCCCCAGTTCCTGACAAATCGTTTCCCGAACTAGTGCAGTATTTATTTTCCTTTATGATAGAAATGTTTCTCTTTAGTTGCCATGAAATTAAGCCTTTGTAATTGGATTTTGGGCTCTTTACTTTATGACTCTGCAAATATGAAATTAACCCCATCCCAAGAAATAATAGAGCAGTCTGAGTTCTAATGAGATTACCCCCATTTTAGATAATGACTCTGAATTTAATAAATCAAACAAAGCAACAATTAAGGTCAGCCATTCCTTTTTTCTCCACCCCTCCCAACAGGAGGAGAAAAGAGCCATCTAGGAATTACAGAGGATAGACCCTCTGAGAGACACAGATCATAAGGAGGACTATTATTGGTTTGCTTTCTTTTTAAAATATCTGCTCTCAACATTCCTTGAATGATGGAGACCTTCTGAGCAATATCTGGTGTCAACTTGGACAACTGGAAGATGGTTTCTTAAGGAAAGAGGGGGGTTTTAGTGGTCATCCAGCACTTAGACAATTGCTTGTAATCTGATTAGTTTTATTTTTTAATTACGCTCTCTTTTTGGTGTTTGTTTTGTCACGTGATAAACAGAAGAGCTCCATTCATTCCATTTGCCTTGAACAACCTCATAGTAGTTTTAGGAGCCACTGAAAGCGCTCACATAAATCTAGACAGTTTACAGGTTAACAGCTTAAGATTTCCTGATGTCTCGGTGATTTATTTATTTTCCATGGCACGAGTCACATTGAGACAGGTCGAGACAGACAATGCAATGCATGCTGTACCCCACGTTAATGTTCAGCCTTTTGTGTGGATTATCAGTTGGCAGGAAGAAACTACCACCACCACATACACTTCAAGGTTAGAGTTCATTTCCAACTTGATCGAAGAAATAATATTCTGTGCGGAGTGAGTTGCTCACACAAGGCAGGCACAGAGGACTGGCCCCAGTGTCCTGGGGTTGGGGGTGGGGTTTGGGGAAGGCAGCTGTGGTGATGCAGTCTATAAACAGAAAGGCCGGCCTAGTCTAGAAAGCTCTGTGTTGCTAAACCATACGGGTTTACATTCACCACATGTCACTATTCTGAAGAATCTGCTCTAACAGTCTACATACAATCTTCTCTTTAAGGACCTGTCTACAAATGTCAAACTTTCCTGGGTTTTGAGCCAAATTCAGTAGTACTTAGGTCATATCCTCACCCAGGAGGAGAAAGCAGTTGTCACTGTCTGGTCCTTAATGTTTCATTTTTGCTTCTAGCTGTCAGGCAGTCTGGAAAGCCCATTTCCCTGAAGTCTATCCCACCACTCTCATTTGATCCCCCATTAGTGCATGGCCCTGATGCTGTTTCTTTTAAAGAACAAAATGACAATTCAATTTCCTCACAGTCACCCCCTGAGCTGTGGTGGGTAGTCTTTGAGCTAACCACCATAAGTCATGCATTTTCTTCTCCTATAACTGGGAAAACTGACCCACATTGGTAAGGATGAATCTTTCTACATCACTCTATATGATAATTTGTCCATATTGAACATAATCGTGGCCATTGGCCTTTTATAGATTCTCCAGGTTTCTACAATCTTTGTTTTTAATTTCTTGAAATGCCATTGATGGGGCCGTGGGAGCACTTTAAGCAGCTCCTTGGTTATCATTTCTCTCCATCTTTGAAAGGGTCCTTGCCTGTATACATTTACTTAGTCCTGGCTCATTTTGTGCTTTCCTACCCCAAGCTTGGGTTGACTGCCTGCCAAGCAGCTCAGGCTTCATGTAGCAGAATATAATATTAGATATCAGAATTTGGGTGTTAGGGGTACACATTATATTGTTTCAGATAAACTCTAGTGTTAGGTTAGGGTTACCAGCATTTTAGAGATAGAGCTGGAAAATTACCTTTGCCCTGCAAAGTGCATGACTTCATATTTCATAGCTACCTGTAACTTTACTGAATTTCTATTTGACTTTCTCTATATGAGAATTTAAAAATCTAATCCCTTCCCTCCTTTTTTCTGACCCACCAGTTTTCTCTTTGTCAATGGACTTTCATGCATTATGCTATAGACTGTCACCCTAAATCATGCATTTAAGACACAGCATCACCCCCCCTCTCTCAAATTGGGAATTTCTTTTTATTTTTTCTCTTTGAAACTTGTTTCAAGCATCCTGAAATTGACTTTAAGTTGTGTCTGCCCGGACAATCCTCTTTCTTGTGTCACTGAACACTAAACATTTGAAAGGACAAAACAATTCAAATCTTCCTCCAGAGCAAAACTACAGGGACTGGCCATTCTCTGGGAAACATGACTAAGAAGCCTGGGTCTTCGATGCAGTCCCATGCAATTTTCATGAATAGTAAATAACTAAATACCAAAAGTTAGAGGCTTTTGATATTTATCTAAAATCATCCATGCATTCTTCACTTTTAGGTGTGAAACTTTAGCACAGAATGAGAACTTCTTAAATGTAGTCCTTCTTTCCTTCCAAAACATTTATTGAATACCTAGTGTATATCATGCACAGGGCTCAATGAATAGTACATTGGAAGTGCTTAGTAAATATTTGATTTTAGAAGGAATCAAAAGTTTGGCTGTCCAGTAAAAATCTGAGCAATCTGTAGAAGGTAGATTGCATATGTATGTTGTAATAGCCTAAACTCCACACATGGTCTATATTATATGCTATATCTATACGTTTCCTTCCATTAGGATTTCTCTTCTCCACCTTAATTTCCTCATATTTTCACACAAGGTTTTAAGTAGATTTGTTTGATTATCTTTCATTTATTAGAAGAATCTGTGCTTGCACAGAGAGGGAGGTAAATAGTAATAAGTTGCTTTATATAGATTTCACTGAGTCTCCTTTTGCAATACAGGAAATGGTTCATTCCATAAGTTTAGCAAATATTTATTAAGTAGGTGCTATGTTCCACAGCAGTGAGCAAGCCTGATTTCATGGGGCTTCAATGCAGGGGAAGGCTGAGACAATTTTCAAGTAGCTTCAATACAGTGTGGTGAGAGTTTTGATTGGGGATTTAGAGGTGTGAGCACTCAGCCTGGGATGAGAACAAGCTAAGGGTCAGGGAAAGCTTTGTGGAGGGAGATGCATTTAAGTCAAGATACAGGACTGTAAGTCAACCCTATAAAGCAGCATAGCCTTTAAGAGCAGCCATGTGAATGAAGACACTTTGGCACAACCCAAAACTAAAAGTAAGAGGAATGGTACTGACCTCCCAGTGTTTCAGGGTCACGCATCGGTAGCTCGCTGTTCCTACGGAGTGGAGCGCAGAAGAGCACCCGGAACGCTTTGGCAGGGATGGGTGGGAGCTCAGCGTTAAAGATCTGCCTCCTCCATCTCACTCACTTGTATCTCATTGGTTTCAGTCTCTGCTCCGGATCCTGGAGACCCCCAAAGGCCGTGCTGCTTTCAGAGTCTCCAGTGGGTTCAATGGGCTGCTGTCCCTGCTCTCTGACCTGGAGGGGTCTCTCCGGGAGCCCCCGCTGCAGACCTGGGGGGCAGTGTCCCCCAGCCAGACCCTGGACCTGGTCCTGCACACCCTCTGTGCTGTGTCTGCAGCACTGCACCTGGACCCCGTCAACGGTGACTTCTTTAGGAGGACCGGGCTGTTTGAGAAGCTGGCAGAGGACCTCTGCTTGCTGGGCTGTTTCGGGGCCCTGGAGGAAGAGGGCGCTCCTCCGCACTCCTGGGAGGACACAAAGGCCAGGCCATTTGCCGATTTGACGAGTGCGGCTTTTTCCTCTGCCAGCCCACTCCCACCCAAGATACAGAGCTGCCTCCAGATACTCAGCTTCCTGGACAGCATGGCCCGAGGCACCCTCCACCTGTGCAAGGACCTGAAGGACTCCCCGAGGGCGAGGCAGGAGGCGGTTGTGGACGGTCAGAAGGGAGAAGCCGGCAATGACCCCCAGGGAAACTTCAAGCAGTGGCCAGACCTGGAGGACAGGTAGAGCTTTGCTGCCTGCTTCCCTAATCTGTCATCAGTGTATCTCTGTCTCCCGAGTCCTACGCAGCCTACGCAAACACCCCGCGCATGCGTAGTACAAACTGGGTGTGAGGAACCGTCACGTTGTTACTTATTCTTCAGAGTAGGTGTCCCCGCCCGGCGTTGTTCCAGCAAATAGAACGAGACGGAGTTGGATTCAGAAGCAAAGGAAAGCTTTCTTCTTTTATCAGAGAACGGAGAGGTGCCAACTCACTTGCTCTCCTGACAGGCCAGGGGTGGGGCTTCCGTTTAGGGATCTAGCGTGGAGGGGGCGGGGGCGGAGATCGCAGTGCCGGGTGCAGTGTCTCTGCACACAGCTCACCGCCGCCATCTTGAATTGAGTATCGTGTGCAGCGCTTCTGCACACGATCTACGGGCTGCAGTGTCCCGTGCAGCCGTTTCGCACTAGGAACTCCGGTCTGAGGTGCCTGGTGCGGGTCTCTGTGTGCAGTACCCTATGAGCAAGTGAAACTAGACTAAGCACAGGAGAAGAGGTGAGACCTTATTTTATCACCTAGATTCCATTTTGTTTTTCCTAGGGACCCCAGTGGGCTTTGCTGGTGACAGCAGGACTGTCTTTTCTTTAAATCAAGTTAACTTTGTTTTCAAGCCCCTCTCCCCGTCACCCACCCCCATCCTGAGAACTGGCAGAAAACCAATCCAACTCAATACAGGGCTGGGGGATGCTGTCGGGTCGCAGGAGAACCAGGGAAGCTTACCCGATCTTGGAAACTGAGGGCAGAGCTCTGCTGCCCATAGGCTCACTTTGTTCTTTGTCATCTTTGCTGCTCCTGGGAGCTTTGATGCCTGGGCCCAGCCTCCCTGGTATGCCCGGCAGCCTTTGCCTTCCTAGGTCTTATCTCCCCCCACTGCCAGGGCACTGCCAGGGTGTGGGTGAGGTCCTTGACTTGTAAGACACAAACAACAGCGTCCTTCCCAATCATGGGACTCTTCCTGTTCTTTCTTGCTGCTTCCATTTCCCCTAACAAGGACAATTTCTCTTACTTCTGCAGGCTCATCTCCTCAAGGACCTCATACTTTGATAAACAACCTTTTGCTTTCATCCCTGTAACACAGAATTCCATTAAAGCAGGGGAGCACAAAGAACCCTCCACCCCCTTGGAGCGAGAGGGCAAAAACAAAAGAACAAGGCAACAAAATAGTTGGTGTCTTTTTTTCATTCCTCTGAAGCAGCAGTGACAAAACACAAATTAATATTTCAGTAAACTATCCTGCCTGCCACCTCTCCAGGTCATCTTGCCTTTAACACCACAGGACACTCTTCTGAAAGACATTGCACGTGTTTCTCCAAAGAGAGCCCCCTTTGGCCAGACGTGTAGGGGGTTGGTGGTGAGGGGGATGGATGTCAGTTCTCCAGCTACCGCAATAATCATATGATTGTTCCTGTTACATTGGTTAATCTGGTAAATCAATTAGTTTTCTCACCTTGCATTTCTTCACAATTCGCTCATGATATAATTATTGCTAGATTTGATTTTTGAAAAGAATTTTTGTTCTTGAGAAAGTTCAACCTTTCACACTCCTTTCTTGACTATTTTTACTATGAAATTTGTGTTACCCTCATAAATTGGGCAGTGTTCCCTCTTCTATTCTCTGGAAGAGTTTATGGAAAGATTACTATTGCTATTCCTTTCTTTTAAAAATTAATTAATTAATTAATTAGCCGCATTGGGTCTTCGTTGCTTTCTCTAGTTGTGGCGAGCGGGGCTACTCTTCGTTGTGGTGCGCAGGCTTCTCATTGCAGTGGCTTCTCTTATTGCTGAGCATGGGCTCTAGGCATGCGAGCTTCAGTAGTTGTGGCTTGCGGGCTCAGTAGCTGTGGCTTGCAGGCCCAGTAGTTGCGGCACACAGGCTTAGTTGCTCCGTGGCATGTGGGATCTTCCCGGACCAGGCTCGAACCTGTGTCCCCTGCATTGGCAGGTGGATTCTTAATCACTGTGCCATCAGGGAAGTCCTACTATTTCTGTTCCTTAGCTATGTGATAGAACTTGCCAGTAAAATCTCAGGAGCCTGACGTTTTCTTGAGAGAAGATTTATTCTTTTTTTTTTTTTTACCTTTTTAAAAAACAGCTTTATTTTTACATAATTCACACACCATAAAATTCACCCATTTAAAATGTACAATAAATTTTTTGTATATTCACAGAAATATACAATCATTACCACAATTGATTAGAACATTTTTATCACACCAAAAGAAACTCCATACCCATTAGCCATTATTTTCCTTTTCCCCTGCCCCTACCTCCAGTCCCAGGCAACCACTAATTTACTTTCTGTATTTAGAGACTTGCCTATTCTGGGTATATCATATAAATAGAATCATACAATATGTGATTTTTTTTGTTTCTGGATTCTTTAATTTAGCATAATGTTTTCAAGGTCATCCATGTTGTAGCATGTATCAATACTTCATTCTTTTTATTGACAAATAATTTTCCAGTGTGTATACCACAATTTACTTATATGTTTATCAGCTGATGGACATTTGGATTGTTTTCACTTTGAGGTTATTATGAATAGTGCTGCTATGAACATTCATGTACAAGTTTTTGTGTAGATACATGTTTACATATCTCTTAGCTAGATACCTAGGAGTGGAACTGCTAAATCATATGGTAATTCTACGTTTAACATTTTGAGGAACTACCAAATCATTATGCAAAGTGACTGCACCATTTTACATTCTCACTAGCAGTGTGTGAGGGTTTCAGTTTGAATACCTTCTTTTTTTTTTTTTTTTTTTTTTTTTTTTTTTTTTTTCTTTTTGCGTTATGTGGGCCTCTCACTGTTGTGGCCTCTCCCGTTGCGGAGCACAGGCTCCGGATGCGCAGGCCCAGCGGCCATGGCTCACGGGCCCAGCCGCTCCGCGGCATATGGGATCCTCCCAGACCGGGACACGAACCCGTATCCCCTGCATCGGCAGGCGGACTCTCAACCACTGCGCCACCAGGGAGGCCCTGAATACCTTCTTGTCAACACTTGTTATTATCTTTTTGATTATAGCCCTCCTAGTGAGGGTGATGTGGTATCTTATTGTGGTTTTGATTTGCATTTCCTTGAAGGCTAATGATATTGAGAAGCTTTTCATGTGCCTATTGGTTATTTGTGTATCTTCTTTGGACAAATGTCTGTTAGAGTCTTTGCACATTTTTTAAATTGATGTAACATTGGTTTATAACTATCTAAGTTTCATGTGTACAACATTATAATTCGACTTCTGTGTATACCATAGTGTTCTCACCACCAAAAATCTTGTTTCCATTCATCACCATACAGTTGATTCTCCTTACCCATTTTGCCCTTCCCCATCCCTCCTTCCCCTCTGGTAACCACTAATCCGTTCATTCTCTGTTACCTATGTGTTTATTTTTGTTTTGTTCTGTTTGTTCATTTATTTTGTATTTTTATATTGCATATATGAGTGAAATCATACTGTATTTATCTTTCTCCATCTGACTTATTTCACTTAGCATAATACCCTCAAAGTCCATTCATATTTTTGCAAATGTCAAGATTTCATATTTTTTATGGCTGAGTAGTATTCCGTTGTGTGTGTGTGTGTGTGTGTGTGTGTGTGTGTGTGTGACATCTTCTTATCCATTCATCTGTTAATGTGCACTTAGATTGTTTCCATATCTTGGCTATTGTAAATAATGTTGCAATGAACATAGGGGTGCATATATCTTTTTGAATTAGTGTTTTCATAACCTTTGGATAAATACCCAGAAGCAGAATAGTTGGATCATATGGTAGTTCTATTATTAATTTTTGAGGAATCTTCATACTGTTTATTTACATTCCCACCAACAGTGTATGAGGGTTCCTTTTCTCTGCACCCTCACCAGTACTTGTTGTTGCCTGTTTTTTTCATAATAGTCATTCTAACAGGCATGAGGTGATATCTTATTGTGGTTTTGCTTTGCATTTCCCTAATAATTAGTAATGTTGAACATCTTTTCATGTGCCTGTTGGCCATCTGTATGTCATTTTTGGAATCTCTACTTAGATCTCCGTCCATTTAGAAAATTTTTGTTGTTGTTGAGTTGTATGAGGTTTTTTTAAAAATTAATTAATTTATTTTTGGCTGCGTTGGGTCTTCGTTGCTGCACGCAGGCTTTCTCTAGTTGCGGCGAGTGGGGGCTACTCGTTGCACTGTGTGGGCTTCTCATTGTGGTGGCTTCTCTTGCTGTGGAGCACGGGCTCTGGGCGCGCGGGCTTCAGTAGTTGTGGCACATGGGCTTAGTTGCTCCGTGGCATGTGGGATCTTCCCAGACCAGGGATCAAACTTGTGTCCCTTTCATTGGCAGGTGGATTCTTAACCACTGTGCCACAGGGAAGTCCCTGTTTGAGTTCTTTATATATGTTTTGATTACTGTAGCTTTGTAATATAATTTGAAATTAGGGAGTGTGACACCTCCAGCTTTGTTCTTTTTTCTCAGAATTGCTTTGGCTATTCAAGGCCTTCTGTGGTTCCATACAAATTTTAGGACTTTTAAATTCTATTTCTGTGAAAAATGTTGGGATTTTGATAGGGATTGCATTGAATCTGTAGATTGCTTTAGGTAATTATGGACATTTTAACAATGTTAATTCTTCCACTACTATGTTAAGTAAGAGTGGTGAGAGTGGCATCCTTTTCTTGTTCCTAATCTAAGAGAAAAAGCTTTGTTTCTCACTGTACAGTATGATGTTAGCTGGGTTTGACATATATGTCATTTATGGCCATTATCCATTTTATTCAGAGTTTTATCATAAATGGATGTTGAATCTTGTCAAATGCTTTTTCTGCCTCTATTGAGATGCTCATATGATTTGTATCCTTTTTTTGTTTATGTGATGTATCATATTGATTGATTTGCAAATGTTGACTCACCCTTGCATCCTTAGAATAAATCCCACTTGATCATGGTGTATGATCCTTTTAATGTATTGTTGTATTTGGTTTGCTAATATTTTGTTGAGAATTTTTGCATCTATGTTCATCAGAGACATTGGCCTATAATTTTCTTTTTTTGTGTTGTTGTCTGGTTTTGGTATCAGGGTAGTGCTGGCCTCATGAAGTGTGTTAGGAAGCATTCCCTTGTCTTCAATTTTTTGGAAGAGTTTGAGATTCTTCTTTGAATGGTAGAATTCACCACTGAATTTGTCTGGTCCCGGACTTCTGTTTTTTGTGATATTTTTTATTACTGTTTCAATCTCCTTACTAGTGATCAGTTTATTCAGATTTTCTGTTTCTTCATGAATCAGTCTTGGAAAGTTGTGTGATTCTAAGATTTTATCCATTTCTTGTAGGTTGTCCAATTTGTTGGTGTATAGCAGTTCAGAGTACTCTCTTAAAATCCTTTGTATTTCTGTGATATCTGTTGTAACTTCTTTTTTGTTTCTGATTTTATTTATTTGAGCCTTCTCTCTCTTTATCTTAGTGAATCTAGCTAAAAGTTTGTCAATTTTGTTTATCTTTTCTAAGAACCATGTCTTAGTTTCATACTATTGTCTTTTTAGTCTCTATTTCATTTATTTCCATTATGGTTGTTATTATTGCCTTCCTTCTACTGACTTTGGGCTTTGTTTGTTTTTCTTTTTCTAGTTCATTTAGGTGTAAGTTTAGATTGTTTTTTGAGATTTTTCTTATTTCTTGAGGTAGGACTGTGTTGCTGTAAACTTCCCTCTTAGAACTGCTTTTACTGCATCACACAGATTTTGATACCACATATTTGTGGTTTTTCCAGCTTTCTTCTTGTAGTCGATTTCTAGTTTCATACAGGTGTAATTGGAAAAGATGCTTGATATGATTTCATTCTTCTTAAATTTATTGAAATCTGTGTCCCAACATATGGTCTATCCTTGAGAATTTCTATGTGCACCTGAAAAGAATGTGTATTCTGCTGATTTGGGATGGAATGTTCTGTATTCATTTAAGTCCATCTGCTCTAATGTTTCACTTAAGGCCCGTGTTTCCTTGTTGAATTTCTGTCTGAGTAATCTATCCATTGATGTAAGTGGGGTATTAAAGTCCCCTACTATTATTGTGTTGCTGTCAATTTCTCCCTTTAGGTTTGTTAAAATTGCTTTATATATTCTGGTGTTCCTACATTAGGTGCAAATACATTAATAGTTGTTTGATGATGTCTGCTTGATGGATTATCCCCTTTATATAATGTCCATCTTTGTCTCCTGTTATCTTTTTTGGCTTGAAGGCTATTTTGTCTGATATGAGTATGGCTACACCTGTTTATTTTTTCTTTTTTTGGCTGCCATTTGCTTAGAGTATCATTTTCCATATCTTTACTTCTAGCCTATATTTGTCTTTAGAGCCGAGATGAGTCTCCTGGAGACAGCATATAGTTGGGTCTTGTTTTTTAATCTGTTCAGTCACTCTGTGTCTTTTGATTGGTGAATTCAATCCATTTACATTTAGGGTGATAATTGGTATATGAAGACTCAGTACTGCCATTTTATCTTTTGTGTTCTGGTTCCTCGTATTTTCATTGTTTCTTTTTTCTTGATTTTCTGTCATTTTAATTTGGTGGTTTTATATGATATTTTTCTAAGTTTCCTCTTTTTTATGTTTCATTTCTCTGCTCTAGATTTTAGTTTTGTGGTTACCATGAGGTTTGTATAAATTGTCTCATAGATTACATAGTTCTTTTTCTGCTGAAAGCGTCTCATCTTCATTTGCCTATACAGATTTTGTCCTTGTCTTCTTCCCCTTTTATGTTTGTTGCCACAAATTATCCCTTTTTATGTTGTGAGTTTATTACCAAATTGAAGTAGCTATAGTTGCTTTTAATGCTTTTTCCCCCCTTTAACCTTTATGCTATAATTGTTTCACAACTTATTCTGGTGAAGAGTTACAATTTTCTGATTTTGTCTGTTTATTACCTACTCAAAGTGTTTTGTACTTTTGCCTTTTTGTTTCAGGTAGAAGAGCTCCTTTCAACATTTCTTATAAGGCAGGTCTAGTAGTGATGAATTCCCTCAGCTCTTGTTTGTCTGGGAAAGACTTTATTTCTTCTTCGTATCTGAAGGATAACTTTGCTGGGTAGAGTATTCTTGGTTGACAGTTTTTATCTTTCAATGTTTTGAGTATGTCATTTCACTTTCTCCTGGTCTATAGAGTTTCTGCTGAGGAATCGGGTGATAGCCTAATGGGGTAACTTGTAGGTTACTGTCTTTTTTTTTTTTTTCTGATTGTCTTTAAAATTCTTTATCATTGACTTTTGAGTTTTAATATAATGTGTCTTGGAGAAGATCTTTTTGTATTGAGATAACTGGGTGTTCTGTTAGTTTTGTGGACTTGTATATCCAGTTTCTTCCCAGGTTTGGAAAGTTCTCAGCTGTTGTTTCTTTAAATAAGCTCTTCTCCTTCTGGGATACCCATTATCCTTATGTTGCCTTTTCTAATCAAGTTGGATAGTTCTTGTAGAGTTTCTTTATTAAAAAATCTTATTTATCTCTCTTCTTCTACCTGGATCATTTCTAGATTTCTAACTTCGAGCTCGCTCATTCTCTCTTCCATATGGTCTGCTCTATTTCCAGTGCTTTCTAATCCATTCTTTATCTCATTTATTGAGTTCTCCAGCTCCAGAATTTCCATTTAGTTCTTTTTTGGAGTTTCAGTCTCTTTGGTAAAGTATTCCTCTGTTTATTAATTTTACTCTTAAGCTCATTGAACTGCTTTTCTGAGTTTTCTTGTAGCTAATTGAATTTCTTCATGACAGCTATTTTGAATTCTCTATCAGTTAGATCACAATCTTCTGTGACTTTAGGTTTTACAGAGTTGTTATTTTCTGTTTGTGATACTGTGTTTTCATGGTCCTTAATGAGTTGTTCCTCTGCCGGTGCATTTGAAGGAGCAAACTCCTTTCTTATTTAGGTAAAGTTTTTTTACTTTGATTCTAACAGTTCAAGTTCTTAATTAAAGGCCTTTCTTTTTGTTTTTCAGTAGGTGGTGCTATAGCCCAAGTTTTTGTGTCTCTTGAGTGGCCTCCGGCTATATTCGAGAACCAGCATTTTCCACCCTCCAGCACCTCTGCCAGAGGTGTCTCTGGTGTCCTCATTGCCACTGCTTGTGCCTTGCTGCTGCCAGTGTTGCTGCTGTCACTGGTATTTCCGCCTGGGACACTGGGATGGCAGGCACCTCTACCATGTCTGGGGATACCTGGGTCACGGACACTGCTGCCACAGTGGGGAAGGGGAGAAGCCAGGGTCATGGGCACCTTGGCTGCCTCCAGGGTTGTTGGGTTGGTGGGTGCTGCTGTCATTGGTAGGAGTGGGGGAGGCTGGAGTTGCAGGTGCTGCTTTGGCTGGAGGGACCAGGGTCATGGGTCCTGCCACCACTGCTGTCCGGCTCCCTGTGGCTATGGGTGCCACTGTGGCTGGGAGGCCTAGGTCTCATGTGCCACCTCTGTTGCTGCTACCAGGTTCCCTGGGGCTGCAGACTCAGCCGCTGTGGCCAGGGGCCAGGATCCCAGCACTGCCTCTGCTAGTCCCTGGTTCTGCCTCCTCTGTGTGTCCCAATTCACCCACCTTCAGATGTACAGATGTATGGATCTCTCCAGCATCCCGCTGTGTTGGGCAGAGGAAGCTTTCTGGAGTTAGGAATGTTTCACTAGTTGTAGACTGAAGGGGAGAGACAAAGGGAGCTTTTCACACCATAATGGTGTTGATGTCACCTCTGCAAAGATTTATTTTTGTGAGAATAAATTTCAATTTATTCTTGCATGATTCATAGTAAGTTATTTTTCAAGTTTATTGTTCTCATTTCACCTGTTTTAATTTATTGGCATAAGACCATTCACAATATCCTTTTAACTTTTTATTCCTAACACTATCATTTGTGTGTTCTTTCTCTTTTGCCTGCAACACCCCAGCGTTCTTGGCAGAGGTTAATTTATTAGTGTGTCTGTGAACCAGTGTTCAGCTTTTCCTGTCTCATACATGGATTTTCTTTTTCTTTTTTTGTTCTTATTATTTCCTTCCACTTTCTTTGGATTTATTCTCGTATTCTTTTTCTTAATTTAATTGTTACGAGACCAATTTTAAGTCCTCTTTTAAAATATAGATTTCCTTTTAACTATTACTTTAGTTCCATCACACAAGTTTTATTATGTCAAATTTTCAATATAATTTACTGCTAAGTATTTTCTAATTTCCCTTATGACTTACAGGTTTACTCTTGAATCTTATTTGAATTATAAATTTCCAAAGTTAGAGTATTTTTGATCATCTTTTTGTTATTGACTTCTAACTTTGTCATCTTGAAACAAAGTGGACTGTATGATGCTAATCCTTTGAAATTAGTTGAGCTTGATTTTGTGTCCCCAATGTGGTAAATTTTCATAAATATTCCTGGGTGCTTGAAAATAATACACATTTCCCAATTGTTAGGTTCAATGCTCTATTTATGTCCTCTAGATGAAATTTGTCAATTGTTCAAATTTTAAGATTGTTGACATATCAGCTACTAAGATATGTTAAATATCTTTCATTATAACGGTAGCTTTGTCAATATCTGTTAATTTTTTAAAATAAATTTATTTATTTATTTATTTGTTTATTTTTGGCTGCGTTGGGTCTTCGTTGCTGTGCCTTGACTTTCTCTAGTTGCGGAGAGCAGGGGCTACTCTTCGTTGCATTGCGTGGGCTTCTCATTGCGGTGGCTTCTCTTATGGTGGAGCATGGGCTCTAGGCGTGCAGGCTTCAGTAGTTGTGGCACATGGGCTCATTAGTTTTGGCTTGCAGGCTCTAGAGCACAGGCTCAGTAGTTGGGGCGCATGGGCTTATTTGCTTCGCGGCATGTGGGATCTTCCTGGACCAGGGATTGAATCCACGTCCCCTGCATTGGCAGGCGGATACTTAACCACTGCAGCACCAGGGAAGTCCCAATATTTGCTAGCTTTTGCCTTACATATATCTGAGGCTATTAGAATCACAGACATTTATAATTTTTCCATCATCTAGAGGTATCAAAGTTTTTATCATTATATGATGACCTTCTTAATCTCCATTAGAACATAACAACTTTATCTAATAATAATAAGGCTACACCAGTGTTCTTTTGGTTAGTATGTGCCTGAATTATTTTTTATTCTTTAAGCTTTCTGTGTCCTCATGCTTTAGGTATTTTTCCTGTAAACAGTAAAGAGCTATTTTTTTTTAATGTGTATTTTAAACTGAAGTTTCCTTGTCTCTTTGTGTGGTTGATGATTTTTAATTGTGAGTCTTGCTCCAAGATTTTCCTTTTCCCAGACTCCATGCAGCCCATCCTTATTCTGGCCATCCTGCCTTTCTGCAGACACAGCAATGCCTCAGTGAGGCTGCAGCTGCCCTTTGTAGCTAGGCCTTGGTCAGATTCCAGGCCCTTCTCTTCTTGCTTTGTCTTGGGAGAATTCTCTTTCTGAGGTCCCCTGATCTCTCTATTCCAGGGGCAGAGGGTTCTCTGAGGAGGCCTTTGTCTTGGCCATCTGGACAGCATGCAGCTTAACTTAGGATCTCAGTGTTGAACCTTGTTCTACTTATCCTGCCAGCTTTTAGAGGGCAGAGAAGTATTTGTCAGCATCAAAAACATTTAGTAAGTGGTATTAGGTGATGAAAAGCAATAGTCACTTGTTGAATGTCTCTGGAGACTGAGCACTAATGACTTATTTTCATTTAATTCCCTCTCAAATTCTAGCATTTTACCAATAAAGAAATAGAGGCTGAGAAGGGATAAGAAACATGGTTGAAAGTTAACACCTAGTAAGTGATGGAGCAAAACTCTGAACTCAGGTCTACCTCCAAAGCCTCTGTGTGTGCTTCTGAGTATCTGTATGTGTGTGTATGTGTGGGTGTGTATTTGTCCTGCTTTTTTCTGGATGCTTCCACAGTAATAGTGATGATTTGCTTGTTCTGCCACAATAAACTGAAGTTTAAGGTTTGGGCTCTAACTTGTAGATGGCATCAGGCCTGATTCTTTACAGATAACTCCTGTGTCAAATGTCATCCTGGTTTCACAATGAGTAATTTTTAAATGTACAAGAATCAGATTTCATAAATAGAGCAGTTTTTTGGTCTTTAAAAGAAATACATCAACCTTGACCTTCCCTAATGGTTAGAAAAGGAGAAGTGAAACCCC
Organism: Mesoplodon densirostris; assembly: GCF_025265405.1. Classification (NCBI taxonomy): domain Eukaryota; kingdom Metazoa; phylum Chordata; class Mammalia; order Artiodactyla; family Ziphiidae; genus Mesoplodon; species Mesoplodon densirostris. Next base: position 49,028,864 of record NC_082661.1, on the reverse strand, counting down.
AGCCTCTCCTGAGAGTGTCTGTGGGGTGAAGGACAAGGCAGTGGGCTGGGCATGGTGGACAGGGTGCTCATCCATGCCCACCACTGACACATGGCAGCCCGTTGGGCAAGCAGCTTGGCTTAGACCTGTCCATACACAGTGGGCTGTGGTGTCCAGAAGGAAGACAGAGGCTGTGGGCCTTAGACTCAGGCCTGTGTGCTCTACCCGTTAGTGTTCCTTGGGCCTTTTACTTTATCTCACTGAGCTTTGATTTCCCAATTCAAATGCGGGGATGATAAGAGTATCCACATTGAGGGGTGTTGTGAGGTGAGGACTGGAGATGATAATGGTGATAGTTAGTTAGATAATGGTCACAGCTGCCGTTTACTGAGCACTTGTGTGCCAGATGCTGTGCTTTGCTTTCACAAGCATTAGGTAATCTATGTAATTACGATTAAGTAGCATTTTTCACAAAATAGAAGATATATATTATATAAATCCCAAAATATATAATGAGATTCCCAAGATACAGAATATTTAATCTCTATGAAACATAATACACACATCACCTCCTTCACAGCACGTGTGACACACACACACCCCATGCACACAGCATACACACACACACACACGCGTGCACACACACTCTCTCTCTCTACAGTGGAGCTCAATAAATGGCAGCTGTGGTTGTGATTAATCATGCAGACCTTCTCTGGTATTTACCAGATCCTGCTACCTGGGAAGGATGTCATCCTTCTAGGCCAGCCAGTCCACAGTGTGGGTCTGGAGAAGGTGGAGAGGGCAGCGGGTCAAGTATTTTTTTTAATTAATTAATTTATTTATTTATTTATCTTTGGCTGTGTTGGCTCTTCATTGCTGCTCACGGGCTTTCTCTAGGTGCTGCGAGCAGGGGCTACTCTTCACTGCGGTGCACGGGCTTCTCGTTGCTGTGGCTTCTCATGTTGAAGAGCATGGGCTCTAGGTGCGCAGGCTTCAGTACTTGTGGCTCGCAGGCCCAGTAGTTGTGGCTTGCAGGCTCTAGAGCACAGGCTCAGTAGTAGTAGTGCACGGGCTTAGTTGTTCTTCAGCATGTGGGATCTTCCCAGACCAGGGCTCGAACCCATGTTCCCTGCATTGGCGGCAGATTCTTAACCACTGCGCCACCAGGGAAGTCCCTCAAGCATTTTTTTTAATCATGGAAGGATATTGAATATTGTCAGATGTTTTTTTCTATATCAGTTTAGGTGATTGTTTGGTTTTTTTCCTTTGTTTATTAATGTGGTGTATTGCGTTGATTGGGTTTTTTTTATGTTGAACCACTCTTGCATTCCTGGGATCTTAATCATGGTATATAATCCTTTAAATATGCTGTTGGATTTGGTTTGCTAGTTTTTTGTTGAGGATTTTTGCATGTATACTGATGAGGGATATTGGTCTCTTCTTTTCTTTGTGTGGCTTTAGTATCAGAGTAATAATACAGGCTTCCTTGCTGTTCCCTGAACATGCCAGACATACTCCCGCTCTGGGGGCTTTTGCACTGGCTATTCCCTTTGCTTAAAATGCTTTTCCCCTGGATATCTGCATCCCTTTTTTCAAGTCCACCCAAATGTTACCTTTTCAGACAAGCCCACCCTGCCCCCCAAATTAAAATTGTAAATTGTTTCCTTCTTACACCCTAACGCTCTTGATTCTTCCTCTGCTTTAATTTTTTTTTTGCAGTAATATTTATCACCTTTCTTCATAATATGTAATTTGCTTATTCATTATTCTATTACATTAATATACTATGTTATAATAATATATGATATATATTATACAATACTATATATAGTATAGTGTAAATTATATAACAACAATAATTTTTATTATTTATAATTTACCTATTTATTGTGTTTACCTTTACTGTCTCTACCCTTCTTCTCACATATCAGGTATGGGTTTTACTTTGTTTAGTTTATAGATGTATCCAAAATGCCAGGAAAATACTTAGGTCAATAAATATTTGTTCAGTTGAATTGGATAAATTAACACCAAATGTTAGAAGCACTCCTGGCACCTTAGCCATTCTTCAGGGCTGGTGGTTCCAAGAACAGTCTCACTGTGGGTGGGAAATTCAGTGCTAGAGGCAGGATGTTTGAAAATCAACTGTTTGTGATTTGGGATCAGTCTCGTGACTTTTTCTTTCTTTCTTATTATTATTTTTCCAATTAACATACAGTAAAAGTCCCTTTCTTGGTGTAGAGTTCTTTTGGTTTTAATTCATGTGCAGAGTCATGTGACCATCACCACAATCAGGATACAGGACAAACACCCCCTCAAATAGTTCCTGAATGTTGTCCCTTCATAATGAAACCCTTTCTCAATTCCTAAACCCAGGCGCCACTGCTCTATTCCTACAGTTTTGTCTTTGTCAGAATAACATATAAATGCAAATACAAATGTGTAGTCTTTTGAGGCTAGCTTTTTCAACTCAGCATAAGGCCTTTGAAATCCATCCAATTTGTTGTATCAGTAGTTCATACATTTTTATTGCTGAGTAGTATTCCATTGTACAGATGCAAATATTTTCTCCCAGTCTATGGTTTGTCTTTTTACTTTTAAAGTGTCATTCGCAGATTGAAATTTAATGATAAGTTTGCCTATATTTACAAAAGATCCTGCTGGGATTTTGATTGGAATTGCATTGTATCTATAGATGAATTTGGGGAGAATTGAAACCTTAACTTTATTGAGTCTTCCAATCCATAAACATAGAATGTTTTTTCCATTTGTATATTCAATAGATCTATGATTTTTTAAAAAAATTCAAGGTCTATAGTAGTCAACATACAGAGCCAGCACATTTTTTATTAGATTTATACTTATGTGTTTAATCTTTTCTGGAGCACTATTTTAAAAGGTATTTTAAATATTTCGTTTCCCAATTGTTTACTTCTAGTATATAGGAATATAATTAATTTCTATATGTAACTGTGTATCCAGAGATCATGCTAATTCACGTATTAGTTCTAGGAGTTTTTTTTTTTTAATAGATTGCTTGGGATTTTCTATGTAGACAATCATGTTGTCTGTGAATAGTGACAGTTTTATACATTCCTTTCCAATCTGTTGTTCCAGCGTGATGTTGAATAGGAATGGTGAGAGGGGACATCCTTGCCTTGTTCTTAATCTTGAAGAAAAACTCTTCACTCTTTCGCCATCAAATATTATATTAGCTATGGGTTTTTTTTTTTTGGTAGATGTCCATTGTCAGGTTATGGATGATTACTTCTGTGTCTATTTTACCCAGAGTTTTTTATCATGAACAGATGTGGAATTTTAAAAATGCTTTATCTGCATATAATCATGTTTTTTTTCCTTCTTTTTTTAGTTTAATAATATGATGGTTTACATTGGCTGATCTTTGTTTTGTTTTTTTAGCTCTTAATTTTTTAAATTGTGTTTTCCATATCTGAAATATCTTTTTCTTCTTTTTTTTGAATTTTATTTTATTATTTTTAAACAAGGGGTTCTTATGAGTTATCTATTTTATACATATTAGTGTATATATGTCAATCCCAATGTCTCAATTCATACCACCACCACCACCAACCCCGCCGCTTTCCCTCCTTGGTGTCCATAAGTTTGTTCTCTACATCTGTGTCTCTATTTCTGCCTTTCAGACCAGTTCATCTGTACCATTTTTCTAGATTCCACATATATGCGTTAATATATGATATTTGTTTTTCCCTTCTAACTTACTTCACTCTGTATGACAGTCTCTAGGTCCATCCATGTCTTTACAAATGACCCAATTTTGTTCCTTTTTATGGCTGAGAATATTCCATTGTATATATGTACTCCATCTTCTTTATCCATTCGTCTGTCGATGGGCCTTTAGGTTGCTTCCATGACCTAGCTATTGTAAAGAGTGCTGCAGTGAATATTGGGGTGCATGTGTCTTTTTGAATTATGGTCTTCTCTGGGTATGTGCCCATTAGTGGGATTGCTGGGTCATATGGTAATTCTATTTTTAGTTTTTTTAAGGAACCTCCATACTGTTCTCCATAGTAGCTGTATCAATTTACATTCCCACCAGCAGTGCAAAAGGGTTCCCTTTTCTCCACACCCTCTCCAGCATTTGTTGTTTGTAGATTTTTTGATGATGGCCATTTTGACTGGTATGAGGTGATACCTTATTGCAGTTTTGATTTACATTTCTCTAATGATTAGTGATGTTGAGCATCCTTTCATGTGTTTGTTGGCAATCTGTATATCTTCTTTGGAGAAATGTCTATTTAGGCCTTCTGCCCATTTTTTGATTGGGTTGTTTGTTTTTTTGATATTGAGCTGCATGAGCTGCTTGTATATTTTGGAGATTAATCCTTTGTCAGTTGCTTCATTTGCAAATATTTTCTCCCATTCTGAGGGTTGTCTTTTTGTCTGGTTTGTGGTTTCCTTTGCTGTGCAAAAGCTTTTAAGTTTCAGTAGGTCCCATTTGTTTTATTTTTGTTTTTATTTCCATTTCTCTAGGAGGTGGGTCAAAAAGGATCTTGCTGTGATTTATGTCATAGAGTGTTCTGCCTATGTTTTCCTCTAAGAGTCCTACAGTGTCTGGCCTTACATTTAGGTCTTTAATCCATTTTGAGTTTATTATTGTGTATGGTGTTAAGGAGTGTTCTAATTTCCTTCTTTTACATGTAACCGTCCAGTTTTCCCAGCACCACTTATTGAAGAGACTGTCTTTTCTCCATTGTATATCCTTGCCTTCTTTGTCATAGATTAGTTGACCATAGGTGCGTGAGTTTATCTCTGGGCCTTCTATCCTGTTCCATTGATCTGTATTTCTGTTTTTGTGCCAGTACCATGCTGTCTTGATTAGTGTAGCTTTGTAGTATAGTCTGAAGTCAGGGAGTCTGATTCCTCCAGCTCCAGTTTTTTCCCTCAAGATTGCTTTGGCTATTCAGGGTCTTTTTTGTCTCCATACAAATTTTAAGATTTTTTGTTTTAGCTCTAAGAAATGCCATTGGTAATTTGACAGGGATTGCATTGAATCTGTAGATTGCTTTGGGTAGTATAGTCATTTTGGCAATATTGATTCTTCTAATCCAAGAACATGGTATATTGCTCCACCTGTTTGTGTCATCTTTGATTTTTTTCATCAAGTGTCTTACAGTTTTCTGAGTACAGGTCTTTTATTTCCTTAGGTAGCTTTATTCCTAGGTATTTTATTCTTTTTGTTGCAATGGTGAATGGGATTGTTTCCTTAATTTCTCTTTCTGATCTTTCATTGGTAATACATAGGAATGTAAGAGATTTCTGTGCATTAATTTTGTATCCTGCAAGTTTACCAAATTCATTGATTAGTTCTAATAGTTTTCTGGTGGCATCTTTAGGATTCTGTATGTATAGTATCACGTCATCTGCAAACAGTGACAGTTTTACTTCTTCTTTTCCAATTTGGATTCCTTTTATTTCTTTTTCTTCTCTGATTGCCATGGCTAGGACTTCCAGAACTATGTTGAATAATAGTGGTGAAAGTGGACATCCTTGTCTTGTGCCTGATCTTAGAGGAAATGCTTTCAATTTTTCACCATTGAGAATGATGTTTGCTGTGTGTTTGTCATATATGGCCTATATTATGTTGAGGTAGTTTCCCTCTATGCCCACTTTCTGGAGAGTTTTTTATCATAAATGGATGTTGAATTTTGTCAAAAGCTTTTTATGCATCTATTCAGATGATCATATGGTTTTTTTTGTTTGTTTGTTTGTTTTTTGCGGTACGCGGGCGTCTCACTGTTGTGGCCTCCCCTGTTGTGGAGCACAGGCTCCGGATGCGCAGGCTCAGCAGCCATGGCTCATGGGCCTAGCTGCTCCGTGGCATGTGGGATCTTCCCGGACTGGGGCACGAACCCATGTCCCCTGCATCGGCAGGCGGACTCTCAACCACTGCGCCACCAGGGAAGCCTGATCATATGGTTTTTATTCTTCAGTTTGTTAATATGGTGTATCACATTGATTGATTTGCGTATATTGAAGAATTCTTGTATCCCTGGGATAAATCCCACTTGATCATGCTGTATGACCCTTTTAATGTGCTATTGGATTCTGTTTGTTAGTATTTTGTTGAGGATTTTTGCAATTATATTCATCAGTGATACTGGTCTCTAATTTTCTTTTTTTGTAGTATCTTTGTCTGGTTTTGGTATCGGTGTGATGGTGGCCTCATAGAATGAGTTTGGGAGTGTTCCTTCCTCTGCAATTTTTTGGAAGAGTTTGAGATGGTTGGGTGTTAGCTCTTCTCTAAATGTTTGATAGAATTCACCTGAAGCCACCTGGTGCTGGACTTTTGTTTGTTGAGAGATTTTTAATCACAGTTTCAATTTCATTACTTGTAATTGGTCTGTTCATATTTCCTATTTCTTCCTGGTTCGGTCTTGGAAGGTTATATCTTTCTAAGAATTTGTCCATTTATTCCAGGTTGTCTATTTTATTGGCATAGAGTTGCTTGTAGTAGTCTCTTGTGATGCTTTATATTTCTGTGGTGTCTGTTGTAACTTTTCCTTTTTCATATCTAATTTTATTGATTTGAGTCCTCTCCCTCTTTTTCTTGATGAGTCTGGCTAATGGTTTATCAATTTTGTTTATCTTCTCAAAGAACCAGCTTTTAGTTTTATTAATCTTTGCTATTGCTTTCTTTGTTTTTATTTCATTTACTTCTGCCCTGACCTTTATGATTTCTTTCCTTCTACTAACTTTGGGTTTTGTTTCTTCTTCCTCTGTTTCCTTTAGGTGTAAGGTTAGATTGTTTATTTGAGATTTTTCTTGTTTCTTGAAGTAGGATTGTATTGCTATAAACTTTCCTTTTAGAACTGCTTTTGCTGCATCCCATATGTTTTGGATCATTGTGTTTTCATTGTCATTTGTCTCTAGGTATTTTTGATTTCCTCTTTGATTTCTTCAGTGATCTCTTGGTTATTTAGTAATGTATTGTTTAGCCTCCATGTGTTTGTGTTTTTTACACTTTTTCCGTGTAATTTATTTCTAATCTCATAGCGTTGTGGTCGGAAAAGAAGCTAGATGTGATTTCAATTTTCTAAAATTTACCAAGGCTTGATTTGTGACCCAAGGTGTGATCTGTCCTGGAGAATGTTCCATGTGCACTTGAGAAGAAAGTGTAATCTGCTGTTTTTGGATGGAATGTCCTATAACTATCAATTAAATCTATCTGGTCTATTGTGTCATTTAAAGTTTGTGTTTCCTTATTAATTTTCAGTCTGGATGATCTGTCCATTGGTGTTAGTGAGGTGTTAAAGTCCCCCACTCTTATTGTGTTACTGTCCATTTCCTCTTTTATAGCTGTTAGCATTTGCCTTATGTATTGAGGTGCTCCTGTGTTGGGTGCATATATAATTGTTATGTCTTCTTCTTGGATTGATCCCTTGATCATTATGTAGTGTCCTTCCTTGACTCTTGTAACATGCTTTATTTTAAAGCCTGTTTTATCTGATATGAGTATTGCTACTCCAGCTTTCTTTTGATTTCCATTTTCAAGGAATACCTTTTTCCATCCCCTCACTTTCAGTGTGTATGTGTCCCTAGGTCTGAAGTGGGTCTCTTCTAGACAACATATATATGGGTCTTGTTTTTGTATCCATTCAGCGAGCCCGTATCTTTTGGTTGGAGCATTTAACCCATTCACATTTAAGGTAATTATCGATATGTATGTTCCTGTTACCATTTTCTTAATTGTTACGGGTTTGTTTTTGTAGGTCCTTTTCTTCTCTTGTGCTTCCCACTTAGAGAAATTCCTTTAGCATTTATTGTAGAGCTGGTTTGGTCATTCTGAATTCTCTTAGCTTTTGCTTTTCTGTAATGTTTTTGATTTCTCCATTGAATCTGAAAGAGATCCTTGCTGGGTAGAGTAATCTTGGTTTTAGCTTCTTCCCTTTAATCACTTTAAATATATCATGCCACTCCCTTCTGGCTTGTAGAGTTTCTGCTGAGAAATCAGCTGTTAACCTTATGGGAGTTCCCTTGTATGTTATTTGTCATTTTTCTCTTGTTGCTTTTAATAATTTTCTTTGTGTTTAATTTTTGTCAATTTGATTACTATGTTTCTTGGGGTGTTTCTCCTTGGGTTTATCCTGCCTGGGACTCTCTGTGATTCCTGGACTTGGGTGGCTATTTCCTTTCCTATGTTAGGGAAGTTTTCGACTATTCAAAAATTTCCCCGGGTCCTTTCTCTCTCTCTTCTCCTCCTGGGACCCCTATAATGCAAATGTTGTTGTGTTTAATGTTGTCCCAGAGGTCTCCTGGTTGTCTTCATTTCTTTTCTCTTTTTTTTTTCTTTACTCTGCTCTGTGGCAGTGAATTCCACTGTTCTGTCTTCCAGGTCACTTATGTGTTCTTCTGTCTCAGTTATTCTGCTATTGATTCCTTCTAGTGTATTTTTCATTTCGGTTATTGTATTGTTCATCTCTGTTTGTTCTTTAATTCTTCTTGGTGTTTGTCCTTTAATTCTTCTAGGTCTCTGTTAAACATTTCTTGCATCTTCTTGATCTGTGCCTCCGTTCTGTTTCTAAGGTCCTGGATCATCTTCACTATCATTATTCTGAATTCTTTTGCTGGAAGGTTGCCTATCTCCACTTCATTTAGTTGTTTTTCTGGCATTTTATGGTGTTCCTTCATCTTGTACATAGTCCTCAGCCTTTTCATTTTGTCTGTCTTTCTGTGACTGTGGTTTTCCTTCCACAGGCTGCAGGATTGTAATTTTTCTTGCTTCTGCTATCTGCCCTCTGGTGGATGAGGCTATCTAAGAGGCTTGTGCAAGCTTCCTGATGAGAGGGACTGGTGGTGGGTCGAGCTGGGTGTTGCTCTGGTGGGCAGAGCTCAGTAAAAGTTTAATCTGCTTGTTTGATGATGGGTGGGGCTGAGTTCCCTCCCTGTTGGTTGTTTGGCCTGAGGTGACCCAGCACTGGAGGCTACAGGCTCTTTGGTGGGGCTAATGGGGGACTCTGGGGGCGCTCATGGAGTAGTTCCCAGAGCTTCTGCTGCCAGTGTCCTTGTCCCCGCGGTGAGCCACAGCCACCTCCCACCTCTGCAGGAGACCCTCCAACACTAGCTGGTAGGTCTGGTTCAGTCTCCAGTGGGGTCACTGCTCCTTCCCCCTAGGTCCTGATGTGCACACTACTTTGTGTTTGCCCCCCAAGAGTGGAGTCTCTGTTTCCCCCAGTCCTGTTGAAGTCCTGCAGTCAAATCCCGCTAGCCTTCAAAGTCTGATTCTCTGGGAATTCCTCCTCCTGTTGCCAGACCCCCAGGTTGGGAAGCCTGACATGGAGCTCAGAACCTTCACTCCAGTGGGTGGACTTCTGTGTTATAAATGTTCTCCAGTTTGTGAGTCAGCCACCCAGCAGTTATGGGATTTGATTTTATTGTGATTGCGCCCCTCCTGCCATCTCACTGCAGCTTCTTCTTTGACTTTGGATGTGGAGTATCTTTTCTGGTGAGTTCCAGTGTCTTCCTGTCGATGACTGCTCAACAGTTAGTTGTGATTCCGTTGCTCTCACAAGAGGGAGTGAGCACACGTCCTTCTACTCTGCCATCTTGAACCAATTTTCTAGTCCTTAATTTTTATTATTTATTTATTTTTTGGCTGCATTGGGTCTCCGTTGCTGCGCGCAGGCTTTCTCTAGTTGTGGCAAGTAGGGGCTACTCTTCATTGTGGTGCACAGGCTTCTCATTGTGGTGGCTTCTCTTTGTTGTGGAGCATGGGCTCTAGGTATGTGGGCCTCAGTAGTTTTGGCTTGCAGGCTCGAGTGCAGGCTCAGTAGTTGTGGCACACGGGCTTAGTTGCTCCATGGCATGTGGGATCTTCCCAGACCAGGGCTCAAACCTGAGTCCCCTGCATTGGCAGGCGGATTTTTAACCACTGTGCCACCAGGGAAGTCCCTGCATTGGCTGATATTTGAATAGTGAGCCAGCCTTGCATTTGTGGGATAAGACAAATTGGCCATAGTGCCTTATTTATTTTATATATAGTTATATTTGATTTCCAGTAGTTTATTGACGATTTTTACACCTATTTTTCTAAGAGATGTTGGCAGGTAGTTTTCTTTTCTTATACTGGCTTTTTCTGCTATTGATATCAGAGTAATTCTGGTCTCATAAAATGCATTGGGAAGTGTTCTCTTGTACATTTTGAAAGAAGTTGTATAGAATTGGTGTTATTTATCTTTTATATGTATGGTAGAATTCACCAGTGGAAACATCTGGGGCTGGAGTTTTCTTTGTGACAAGGTTTTAAACTACATATTCAGTCTTTGTGATAGCTATAAACTGTCCTGGTTATTTATTTCTTCTTGCTTACTTTTGGTAGTTTGTGGCTTTGAGGGAACTGGTCCATTTTATCTAAGTTGTCAGATTTGTGTGCATAGAGTTATTTCTAGTATTTTCTTATCCTTTCTGTGGGGTGTGTAGTGGTATTCTCTCTTTCATTTCTGATGTTGGTAATTTGTGTCTTTTTCTGTCTTTGCTAGCTTAGCGAGTGTTTTTTCAATTTTTAGAACTTTTTCAAACTTCTTCCTGAGCAGTTCTCAAAGTCTTTGGAATGTGGTTTAGGGTCAGATCCACATGTGTGCAGCTCAGAATTGAGCTCAGAGGTTGATACACAACTTAGTGGTTTCACTTTCGTAAGTCTCCTCCTCTTCATCATCTTCCCAACACTTTCTGGCTCTGGGGTCCCTTCCTTCTCCTCTGTCTAGAAAGCTGGAGCTTTAGTTTCTCTGCTCTGCTATGCACATCCCACGATTGCATCTGTCTCTGGGGCCAAGCAGGGAGAGGAAAAAGAGAGACAAAAACATTGGGCATTTTGCCCGACTCTTGGGACCAGAGTTCCTCTGGTCAGAGAGAAGGGTTCCCCTCCCTGAGAATTTCAGATGCCTGCCTGGTCACTGCTGCTGCTGTGCAGTTTCTTGGAGGCTGAGGTGAGAAAGAATGGAGAAACTCAACAAAGAAAATTCCAGGGATTTTCCTCCATGCTCTGGGCCCTGTTGGAGCCTCTTTCCCCACTCCTTAGACTAGAAATAGAGCTTCCTCTTGGAGGCTGTGTCTGTTCTGTCCACACGTGGTGCACGGTTCTTACTCCTTGTAAGCCCATTCCGGGAGATGCTGGAGGGGGAAGCCCCAGGAAACACATTACCAGTTGCATGGTGCTTTGGGTTTGGTTTCCTGCTTTGCTACCATTTACTTTTCAGAGTCCTCAGAGAGCTGCTCATGGGTTCTATCTGGGTTTTTAGTTTAATTCAGTGGGTAGGACAGAGTAGAGTGTGCTTACACCATCTTGAAGGGATCTAGACATGGTCCTTTGTGTATTTGCTATAAAATGAGAGCTTCTCCACCTTCCACATATCTGGAGAGAGGGTAGAGGCCCAGGGAACTAACTTCCATTAAGCATCTGCTCTGTGCCGGACACTGTGCCTTAGTGCACAGCGGCATTATTCTATGACTCTACGCAGAAAGTATGGCATTGTTAGCTCCATTGTGCAGTTGGGGGAAGTTAGGCTCAGATTAATTAGTTCAAGATCATATAATTAAGTGGTAGGCTGTGGTTATGTATCATGGCCTGTCTTAGAAAGATCCAGAAAGTTCTGTGGAAAGCAGAAGAGAAGGCTTCAGTCTGATGTCCTGCTTCCCTCTCTCTGCAGGACGGATGATGGTGATGCTGTGATCATGCACCCTGGGGTCCTGTGCATCATGGTGAGGTTGCTGCCTCAGGTGTACCACGAAGATCACCCTCAGGTACGTACTGTGAACCCATGAGTTTGTCTTTTTCACGTGACTGATCTTTTAAGCTCCTCTGGCCAGAGACTCCCTTTCCCTTTTTGCCTTTGCCTCCAGTCCCCTGTATGAACAGAGCCTCCTTCATGAAGTGCCTCCCGCAGGGGAGTATCCGTGGGTCTGAGACCCTTGATTGAGTTCTCCCTACCCTTCCATGGCCACTCAAAACAGATTGCTCCTGTTGGTGACGTGACCTTCTAAAAACAACAGCCAAACAAAAACTGAATGAAATGATTTACCTTCATGAGGCAAGTCCCGTATAAGTGCTACATATAGTGCTGGGCGTTGGTGGGACCGGAAGTCCCCTGCTCCCCAGTAAGTTATCCATTGCTTGGATATTGGCTGTGACCCTGGCTCGGCGCTCTATGTAGGACATGCAGGGCTAACAGGATGAGAACTGAGCACTGTCCAAGGAGCCCACATCTGTGGTGGGGACTGGGAGGTGGTGGTGGGGCAGACAGGCTAAGTAAATAAGCTCACAAATGAATATACAGTTACAAATTGTCACAAGTGATATTAAGGGAAAACATGGGTGCTGACAAAGAATAATGGGAATGGAAGTGGAGGGGGAAGACCTAATTAAATCTAATTTAGATGAAGGTGTGGATGTCAGGGAAGCCGTCTCTTTGATGGTGACATTTAACCAGAGCCCTGAAAGATGAGGAGCAATTAAGCAGGTGGGAAGGAGCCTGCTGCAGGTTTCTGGGGTGGGAGCAAAGCGGGAGCGCTGGAAGTGTGCCCGGTGGGGCAGGCGGAGGAAGGCTGCCGCCCTGACAAGCTGTGGGGTTTTATCCCAAGGGCAACACGAAGTCTCTCTCAAGTGAATGGAGGGGGACATGATCAGGTTTTTGTATTAAAAATCTCTCTTGTCACATGGAGGGTGGCCTGGGAATGGGGCTGTGTGGAAGAGAACGGGGACAGCAGTTAGGAAGCCATGTCCACAGTCTGGTAACACATGGTGGTAGCTTGATTATGGTGGCGTCTGTGGGAAAGTGTGTAGAGCAAGGAGTCAAGAGATCTATTGGGAGTAGAATCAAGGCCCTGAGATGAATGGGGTGCAGGAAGCGGGAAGAGGGGGGAGTCAAGGTGGCTCTTAGCTCCTGTCCTGGCAGCACTGACGGCCCCACTGCAGCGAGGCACGCTTGTACCGGTGAAAGCAACAGGACGAGGCAGATTCTCAGGAAGTGCTCTCAATTTAGAGAATATGTTCTCTAGAGGTTCTGAGAAAGAAACTTGAAGTTGAGGAAGACCTGGAAAATATGCTCTTGAATTAGCCGCAGACGAAAGGAAATTACTTGAATTGAGCAGCTACCATGTACCAGTCACGGTGCCACACCCTTTCACTGATTATTTACCCTCATAGATGTTTGGTGGGGAGTATCATTGTTTCCATTTTAGCCAGTGGGGAAACTGAGTCTCAGACAATGTACATGCCTTTTAAGGATTCTGAGTTGGTAGACCTGGTATTAAATGTGGTCCTACCCGGTGGCAGTTCTTATGGTCTTTCCCCTGCACAGCGGTGGCTTCTATAGGAGAATGGGGACTCACGGGGGTGCGGGTCCAGCTTTGTTTTGTCCTGGAGTTAAAAAGGAGGTGATATGTTTTAAGAAGAAATGGTGACTACAGTTGACCCTTGAACAACATGGGGGTTAAGGGTGCTGACCCTCACACAGTGTACTACTCTCTCTGCCTCAAAAACAAAGGAGATGATACATGACTCACCCAAGGACAAGAAGGTGAAAAAGTTTGGATAGAATCAGGACTCAAATGCTAGTTTTGATTCCACATATTGTGATCTCTAATTGAACATAAACTTTTCCCTACACTCAGGTAAAGATCTGTAAAATGAAAATACAGGTCTTATATTTATTTTTTAAAAATCCATGCATAAGTGGACCTGTGCAGATTAAACCTGTGTTGTTCAAGGGTCAACTCTAGTGGTGTTATTAATCATTGAAAATGACAATGGCTTAGTAAAAATATTGCAAATCCTCTGAAATCAGTAAGAAGTGAAGTGGAGGAGCAAAAGCCTTGATGTGTAGGGAAGGGGCTGTTTTACTTAGGAAATTCTGTAGAACTAGGTACAGGAGTTAAAACAGGGCTAACTCAATGCCACGTCTGCATGTCTCTTTGTAACTGGAATCCTTTATCTGGTTCCTGATCCTCTGCTGGAAAGTGATGATAAAGTGATTATCATACCAATGAGTAGGGATGCATCTAATAGTGAAATGGAATGCACTTTATATCTTTCAACATTTATGGAACAGCAGTAGCCCGGGCTAAAATGGGTTTGATTGCTCCTTTCGTTATCTATCGCTGTATTACAAAGTGCTGCCAAGTTAGCAATAATGGTCTCGTTCTTTCTCGTGGTTCTGTGGGTCAGGAGTTTAGACAGGCACTGCAGGGACAGCTCCTGTCTGCTCCACATGGTATCAGCTGGGCACCAAGATGGGTTCTCCACTCACAGAGCTGGCACCTCACAAGCTGGCTCAAATGGTGAGAGGCTCCTAGGCTGGCCCAACTGCGTCAGATGTGTGGGGCCTTGGTAGGGCCTGGCTTCTCCTCCATGTAGCCCTCACCATCTGGCTTCTACCTGTATACCACCATCTGGATTCTCTAGCAGGCCACATAGCAGCTCAGGGCTCCCAAAAGCACAAAAACAGAAGATGCCGAGCCTTCTGGAGGCTTTTGCCTGGAACAAGCCAGCATTACTTCCATGGCATTCTGTTGGTCAGAGTGAGTCACAGGTTCAGCTTAGACTCAACGAGAAGGGACCTATGTCTCCTTTACTGATGTGAGGGGTGGCTTGCGTGTACAGGAGAGGGGGAATTGTTGGGGGCCATCTTTAAAGACCAGCCACCACACTTGCCTTAGGCATCTAACTGACGGATAAAATTATTTGACCCCTAAATCAAATGTCTTCGAGTCATTTGGTTATCTAAAGCCTGGGACCTTACTTTCTTTACCTTAGTATTCACGACAGGTTCTGCCTGGAGCATATTGGAAACTAATACACGTTGAGCGTTACTTCTATTCCAGGAACATTAATCAGTGTTCATAACAGCTCATTAAAATGAGAATCTCCCCATTTTGCAGGTGCTTGAAGCTCAGGAGAGTTGTGTAACTTCCTAAAATCATGGAGGTGTTGAGGGGAGATCTAAAGCTCACTCCCAGGCTCAAGGTCAAGACGTGTTTGATGAATAGATCTCTCATCTCTGCAGCTCTTGCAGGATGCAAGGTCATGCATCTTGGCGTTGCACACTTTTCCAGGGGCTGTCACCTTATTGTGAGGAAGCCTGGCTTCCTTAGCTGTATTTCATACCCTGCAATGCGCTTGCAGTGAGAACAGCCAAGCCAGTGGTTTGGGTGGTCTTAGCAGTCAAACGGTTGCTGATAAACACGTGGTGCAGAACTCCACCATGAGAATGACTGACGAAGTGATGCAGAGCAGACAGTGGCCTAGTGCATGAAGACTCTGTGGATGAGCCCCAGTTTCAGATAAACACCATGAGTTGTCACATCAGTGTGTGGGGAGGAACTTTCCCTCATCCTGTGATGGTAATTGGTCAAATTAAGTATGCAAATGAGGCTTCCACTTGGTAGGCTACTTTTTCTCTATTCAGGTCACAATAAGTAATTTAGGAAAAGTCTAACTCTCAGGCACTCTCTCTCAAATATGCAAATGAAATGTAGTGGTACATCTTCTCAGAAATTTTCTGCAGATGCCAAATCAGCAGCTATTAAAAGTTGGGTAATTACACTAATTAACTTCTGAAAGGGGGGGGCCGTGGGAAACCTCATAACAACAAACAGAATAGTAAATCAAATGAGAAATGAGAACTGAGACACACACAAGAAAATGCTGAAATGCAACTGACAGAAGGATGGCAGGTTTTGGGGCAGAGAAAGCAGCTGGAAGTTTCAGTAGATGGCAGTGTTACTAAAAAGATGGAGCGGCTTCCCTGGTGGTGCAGTGGTTGAGAGTCCGCCTGCTGATGCAGGGGACACGGGTTCGTGCCCTGGTCCGGGAAGATCCCACATGCCGCGGAGCGGCTGGGCCCATGAACCATGGCCACTGAGCCTGTGTGTCCGGAGCCTGTGCTCCGCAGAGGGAGAGGCCACAACAGTGAGAGGCCTGTGTACCACAAAAAAAAAAAAAAAAAAAAAGATGGACTGTGAGTTCCCACTCATCTCCCTTTAGGTGGGCCTGGTGATTCCCAGCATCCCTATACTCTTACCCACTTTACATCCCTCAGATACTCTTCCTGCCTTATGGATGAGAAATTAATAGCTTTCCAAGGTACAGATGTCCTTTTAGAAGCAACAACTTAACTACTTACATGGGTTGTCTGGTTTATTTCTAATTGTGGCCACATTAAATTTGTTCTGTTCATGACCAAGAGGGGGTTTTTCCCTCTGCAAAATGCTAGCAGTGCGAGCTGCTCTTGGAAACAAATAATCCAGCTGATTTTTTTCCCTCTTGTATCATCGCCAGTATTAAAATTGGACTATAGGAATTTTATTGTGAATGTTGCTGTACTAAGCACAAGGCAAAAGTGGAGTCCAGCTCAGTTCTATTGGAGCTGAATTGGCCCCTGGAAGAAGTAACTAATTGAGAAGAAAGGCCTTTCTCTTTCTTTCTGGCATGCTCAGCAGCCATGAGGAGCTTGCTGTAGGGACGTGGCTCTGGGCTAGACCTCTGACCAGTAGTGGAGGGCTCTCTTGTCCCAGCACCACTGCACTTCCGTTCATGTCTTAGCAGAGGGTTATTTGCTCTGTGCATGACAATAGGAACCCAGAGGGTGGGAAGTCAGATCCGCTTTCACAGAGGTGGAACTCAGCCTGTGTTGGGGCCACCAATGTGATGTGTTTACTTTTATGAATAATTACGCAGCACCTACTAGGTGCCACTGGGGATTCAGAGACCAATGTCACCGTAACACACAGTCTGAGTTTGGGGGAGGGTACTCAGACGAGTGGAGAAGATAGTTAGATATTCTAACTGTAACAAAGGTTTTCCCACAGGGCCTTGGGGCAGAGGGGAGAGAAAGCCACACAGAGCTGGGGACACTGGAGCTAGACTTTAAAGAAGAGACCTGTCTATGCCAGATCAGGCAGAGGAGGGTGGGACAAGACACTCAGACAACAGAGAGAGGCACACGTGAAGATGCCCATGTGGGGACTTGAAATAGTTCAGTTGGGCGAGGATAGACCATGCGGGTAGAAAGGCAGTAACTGGGGCAGGAGAAGTAGGTTGAAGCCACCTCAGGAGGGGCCTTGAGAACCATACACAGGCAGTTGGGTCTTATTGGATTACCGTCCTTTGTCACTGTTGTCATCACCATCACTGCTGTGTTTACTGAGCACCCACTATATGAGGCTCTGAAGATGACAGATTTTGGTCAAGTCTCTCTGCCACTGAACAGAACCATGGGAAATTATCGAACTTCCACGACCCTTAATGCTCTTTGCCGTAGTATGGGGAGAATAATATCATCTTCCTTCTGGCATTATTGTGAGGATCAAGTGGAGCAACGCAGGAGCACTTAACATGGCAAGCAGAACATACAAGGCACCATGGGAAACACTTGCTGACTGGTGTAGCTACTGCTATTAGCTGCCAAAACTTTACAAGCATTTTATCATTTGATCTTCATAATAACCTTGCCAGGTAGACATCAGTATTCCCACTTCACAGATGAGGACTTGAAACTTGTAGCACTTAAGTGACAGAGTTCACATCATCGCTAGGTGGGGGATGTGCCTGATGGGAGGCTCCAGGACCTTCTGCCACTGCACCAAGTTGCCTTCCCTGTAGGGAGGTGGTAGCCATGGGTGGGAGGCAGTTGGAAAGCAAGGAAGGACATGATCAGACCTGGGCATTAGAGAGACTGTTGTCTATCATCAGTGTGCACCTCCCCTCACTGTTGGGTGTGTTCCAGATTCTACTGCAGTGGAAGCCTCCCACACAGTATGATGGGACAGAAAGAAGATCAGGCTTGGGCTGCATCTGTCCACTGATTTGCACCTCAATTTGGAAAGGGTGCCATTTTCTGGAATTAGCCTGTATTTCAAACACATTGAACTAATCATGTGGGTTTCAAATAGCTAAAAAGTATCAACAGCATTAATAGCCCTGGATAGCATTGTGTAAGGGCAAGCTATTTGAAAAGAGCCATTTCCTTCAAAAAGGAAATTGGCAAAGTAGGAGTCTTGCTTTATTAAATTACAACACATTAGAGTTTTCAAATATGTTGAAATTCAATGTTTCTTCTGCTCTTTCATTCTGACCCCATTCTTGCCCAAATATTTCTATTGTACCTGAGTGGAAAAGTCTCAGATCCTGGTCAAAATCCAAGTGACTTCTTAGGGTAGCCTCTTAAATAGAACAAATAGACATAATCTTGCATGGCGATGAAGAGCATCAAAAGGAAGCTACAGTGGACATAGAATGATGGAGTGGAAGTTAAAGTTGATAGGGTGAGCTCTGGTCCAATTATCTGGTGAGCTTTCCTCCAGTCCTTTACCATCATTATTTCTATGACTTAACATGGGCCACTTCCTGTCTCTGCACCTCAATTTCAGCTACTCAGATTTGGTCTAGATTACAGGGGTTGCAGACACAGTGTCTTGGGGCCAGAGTCGTAAAGTAAATGTGTAGGTGTAAACACTAAGGAGTGATGAGACCTGTGGTCATAGGGAAGTGTACTTGCCCTGCCTAGAGGTACTCACATCTAGCTAGGGGGAAACAAGACAAAAGCAAAGCCAAACTACCCCCACCAAGTAAAACACTTCTGTAGACCATCAGTTTATGCCCCTTATGAGGTACTGAGTTCCCTTCCTTATAATGAGTGCATGACTCAGTGTTAAAATCATGGGCTTTGAAGTAAGACCTGGGTTGGGGTGCCAGTTCTGCCACTCACTGGCTGTGTCACCTGAGGAAATTGATGTAACCTCTTCAGTCTCAGTATTCTCAGAATAATATTTTCCCATTGAGAAGAGTAGTGGGAAGTATAGTTCGAGTGTACTTAGGACTACCTGGCATGCAGTATGTGCTCTCATACCCCCTACCTTTCTCTTCTGGCTTTGGTACTCGATGTTCCTAGGACTCTGAGGCACAGTATATAAAATTTTAGAAATACAAAGTGGAAGGTAATACATTTTAGGTATATTTCCAGCTGGCATTATACAATTGATAAATTAATTGATAAATACAAATGATAATTAATCAGGAACCTTACTGATACAAGGTAAGAGAAGAAGACTGCAACTAAAAGGGATTAATATTCTGAAAACACTTGCATCCTTTAAGGAAAAGTACTTTCACAAATGCTGTTTCTGTTGACCCCCACCAAAAACATGCCAGTGAGGTAGGTATTTTCATTATTCTCATTTTAAAGCTAAGGAAACTGAGGCCCAGAGAAAGTAAATAACTAGCCCAAGTTTCCCATTAGTTAGTGCCAAATCAACATGAGTACCTACTTCTGGGTAGATATTTGTGTGCCCTGTGCCCAGAAGATGAAGGAAGGGTAAATGTCTATTTGGAAGCTCAGAAGCAACACACCGGGGCTGGAGTCACAGAATGCTTGGAAATGGATCTCTTATCTCTACAAGAGACTGTGGACTCTGCAGTCTTGTTTGAGGAATCTTCTCCAGACAATTTTGTGTGGAGATCTGCTAACAACAGCAACAACAACACATCTGTTTAAAAAGTATATCTTAAAAGAGTTGTGTCAGCAATTTACTTTGGCCAAAGCAATAGAGATACCTAGGGTAAGTTAATCCCTCCTTCTCTGAGCTAACCGAGGATGCCCACGCCACAGCGGGGAAGGGTTCTGGCTGGAAGCTGATGCTGGGTCTCACGGAGCCCACTGCTCACCTGACCTAGCTGTCGTGGAGTGAGGGGGTGTGTGTCCAAGGTGATGGAAACTCTTCACAGATGTTTCAGGTTCCAGGCTGTGCAGGCATCCTCCTGGATGGATGTTTACAAGCTGGTTTCCCTAGTGATGTCCTCATGCTCCATCTCAGGGCTGACCAAAGGCTCAGGAAAGATCATTTCCCCTGCTGACCTGGCACTGTTTTCGTTATTCTTCAACACTCAGTTGGCACATCACCTTTTTCTGACCACCTTCTCTGGTCCAGTGCACCTGCTATTTCCTAGAACACCTTGTGCCCTTGTGCTTGCACTTACTGGGCAGCTATTGTGTTTGAGGCACAGGGATATGTGCTAGGGAAACAAGGATGAGGAGCCATTGTCTCTGGCGACAGCTCACAGTTCTTGGTAAATAGATAGATAGCTTGTCATATTGTGGTGTTTATAATGATTCAAGTGTGGACACAGTGCTAGTTAGGAAGATCAGAAAAGTTTTCTTAGATGAGAGAACGTGTGAATTGTCTCTTTAATAAGTAAGACCTCAGCAAAGGGATGGGATTAGAAAGGACATTCTCAGCTTTGGGCATCAGTCAGAAAGGTTATGGCGTATTCAACAAAGGGTGAGGATGTTACTGGGGTAGAGTACACGGTTGACCAAAGGGGAGGTTGGGAAGTAAAGCTGGAAAGAGACAAATATTTTATTAATATAAGATCCTAGGCTTCTGTCACCGGAAGTATTGGCCATAATATGTATGTAATTCCTAAAAGAAGCAGAAGATTTAAAGCAGGCACCCACATGCATCTTGGTCTTCATTGTAAATCTATACAAGTACACCCAGGAAGCCATGCCTTTAGACATGGATTCTACTGATTCAATGGGATTTGGACCCTCTTACACCTAAACCAAGATCACAGACTCCCATGCCTATAAGGCCATGTGGGCACTGCAAACGAGTGTATTAGGCTGGTGGGGGCTGTGCACAATGGAAAGTTTATAAGTTTATGTAACGAGAGAGCTAATTCTAAGTAAGCAAAGATAAAAACCACAACGACTTGTCAAATAAAACACATCTTTACCTTGTCAAATAAAACACATCTTTACAAATAAAACACATATTTACCTGTGACATCCCAGAAGAGCAGAGGTCACTTGAAATGTATCATCTCTCTTCCAAAATCATCAAATAAAGAACATTTCAACCAAATTGGAATAAGTGACTAGTCCAAATTTGAGTAGCTCACTGGAAGTCCCCAGTTCTTTCTATGTGTCTGGGGGAAGCAGATGCTGGTCATCTGATGGTTTTTAGTTAGGACTACATGATTAATGTCCAGAGGACACACTCTGGACTGATGTACTCATAGCCCACGCCTCCTTGGAGGGACCCACCCCACCAACACCCAGCCCTTATTGGGCTCTGGGACCACCATATTAATCTGGACCAGGAGAGAAAGTGGGGGGTGAGAGAGAGATAAAGAAGATTAAACATCCACAGATGGAAAAGGACAGACTTGAAGACTCAACTGCTAAGTGGAGAAGGCAGAAACTCCTACAGGCGGCCCCGCACATCTCTCTGTGATAATTTGCCTTGCAGGTCCAGCCTGCTGATGACCCTGAGCGCTTATCACTGAGTCCTAATTGAACCACTATCCCCTTCCTGCATTGGAAGTAATGTGCGTTAGGAAAATCAATCAATTTGTAGGGGGAGAAACCAGACTGGTTTCCTGCTACTGCTCATATTTTCACTAAAACCCCATTTTACTGGAACCAACATTGAAAAAAACAGCACATTTTATTCAAAACAAAGCAATATTGGTATTGACAGAGCTGCAGCGATAATGAGGAGGATCAATTTTCCCTCCTCCATTATGGGGTATTGAGCAATTTTGGAGTAAACTTGTGGCATCATTAGATAAGATCAGCATTTCTATTTCTCCCTTTTGAAAATTATTTCTTTTTTTCTTTCTTTTTTGCATATTTAGATTTTAAGTATTCCTGCTCTGGTGAGGGAAAAAAAAAAAGCAAAAACAACAACAAAAAGGAAAGCCAAAAGTCCCCAAAGCAATAAGTGAAGTGCTGTTAATAAAAATTGGAGATTGTAGACATTTCTTTTTAATTCTTATTAATAATACATTGTGTTGTTATTTTTACATCTTATTTCATGCAGACTGTCTCCCCAACTCTCACCCCAAATTAAAAGACTGCAGTTACCAAATATTCCAAGTTCTGGGAGAGAGAGAGTTCTGGGCAAGAGGGTAGAAGTAGCTTTTCTGTTTTGAGAAGAGTGAAGAAGGAAGGCAGAGGTGCGGGCTCTTCGGATGTAGGAAGGGACACTTAGAGCATTGGAAGAAAGATTTGGGGAAGGGAGTCAGGAGGTTGGGGAGGTTTCTACATGGAAGAGCATCTTAAAGTAAAAGACATGGAATTGTTTAGTGCAAATTAGATCTGGCATTTCTTTCTTCTGTTTCTGGTCCCTGTTGGGTTATACATGTCCCTCTAGCATCTCAGGCTGGCTGTGCAGATACCACAGTGACAGGGAAGGAGATTGTCTTCATCCATTCGGGCCATTATAACAAAATACCATAGACCAGGTGGCTTACAAATAACAGAAATTTATTTCCCACAGTTCTGGAGGCTGGCAAGTCTAAGATCATGGTGCTGGCAGATTCGGAGTTTGGTGAGGACCTACTTCCACACTCATGGCACTCTTCTCGCTGTGTCCTCACATGGTGCAAGGGAGGAGGGAACTCTCTGGGGTCTCTTTCCTAAGGCCACTAATCCCATTCATGATGGCTCTGCCCTCAAGACCTAAGCATCTCTCAAAGGCCCCACCTCCAAATACCACCACACTGGGGGTTAGGTTTCAACATATGAATTTGGTGGGGGGGAACACAAACAGTCCATTGCAGGGACCATGTTCTTTGAGTGATGAGGTCTCTTCTTGACATCAGTGATGTTGACAGAGTGACAAAATCCTACCTGGGAGCAGTCCCCCTGAAAACCATTCTAATGTAGTTTATATTTTAAACTAAAATTGAATAGTCTAAAATTTTAAGTCGAAAATATTACTGAAGATATTGTAATGATGGGAATTTCACTGAATGCCATCAGTTTGAGGCAGGAGCTATAGGCGTCATGCTTTTAGAAGGCGTGGGAGGATGGGAGGGTGAGCTGTGTGACCCCTTCCTTTTTTTTTTTTTAAAAAAAATATATTTATTTATTTATTTTTGGCTGCGTTGGGTGTTTGTTGCTCCATGCGGGCTTTCTCTAGTTGCGGCGAGCGGGGGCTACTCTTCTTTGCTGTGCGCAGGCTTCTCATTGCCGTGGCTTCTCTTATTGCAGAGCACAGGCTCTAGGCATGCAGGCTTCAGGAGTTGTGGTTGTGGCTCATGGGCTCTAGAGCGCAGGCTCAGCAGTTGTGGCACACGGGCTTCATTGCTCCGCGGCATGTGGGATCTTCCCACACCAGGGATCGAACCTGGGTACCCTGCATTGGCAGGTGGATTCTTAACCACTGCACCACCAGGGAAGTCCCACCCCTTCCTTTTAAAAAAAATCTAGAAACTGATGACAAACACTGTAAATATGTTTCACCACACATTGTAATCCTTGAAACACATATGCTACGAAACTGTGTTCACAGCCTGAAGAAGAATGCCATCTTACAAATTTCTATCCCTTAGTGATACAGACATACTCTTGACCATCTCTGGGCAGGGTGGCCTCGAATAACTACATGCACAGGGAGGTAGGTGATGGTAGAGCAAGGTGATTCTGAGTGTTGGGTCCAGAGTCCCAGAGTAAGTGCCTTTATGGTGACTCCTGGCTTTACGTTGGTAGACTAAGCTAGACATAACCTACATCACCATAGATCCCTTTTCTTGAAACCAGAGACTAGGGCCAATGTGTGCAATATGAAAAGCAGGCTAAGGTCTCCGCTTGGGTTCCCCAAAGTGGAGCCCGAGACAGGGCTACAGGTGCATGGGATTTGTGGAGGGAGGGACTCAGAAGAAGGGAGGTGAGGGAAGCAGAGTGGTGCAGGGGAAGGAGCTGAGTGAGGACATGCTATCAGCTGAAGTCTAGCTTCAGCCTGAGCCTACAGGGCGGGGCTCTCAGCATGAATTGCACCACAGAGGCTGAAGGGCATGGCTTCATTGGCTGTAGTCTGGGGGCGATGTATATGTGTTTGTATTTATGTGTGCACACTTTTATGTATGTGTGTACGTGCATGTATGTGTACATGTACACACACGTATGCGTGCACGAACATATATATGGGGGTTACATAGCAGGGCAGCTACAACTTAGGGGAGGTTGACCTCCACAGGAGGGGCAGCTGTGATGTGTACACTAACCTGGAGAAGGAGGTCTGGGTGGAGCCCACATAGCCTCCACTGCAGGAAAACTCCATTAAGATCTAACTGGTATCCTGGTCATTTCAGAGAGTCTTATACAAAGTAAAAGAAAATGTGGACAGTCTTAAGAGTTTTTATGAAGAAAATTCCACCCCCCATTTATATATCCATGGAGGCTGGGAATTCCAGGGGTTTACCCTTTTATGAAGAAAGGAAGATTGTGAAAACAGTGTATTGTATTTGGCTCAATACTGACTGAGCTGATTCTATGCACTCTATCCTATGGGCTTCAAGGACATAAAGATAGTGAAGTGAGTTGAAATCTAGTAGGAGGAAGATAAGAGGCCAGCTGTCTGTGTGTCCGAATGTGCTTAGCACAGAGAGATGGACAAAGGATGAGGGGTGCAGGGAAGGCTTCCCCACTGGAGCCTTGACTTCAGGGGCTTGTATGAGCTGGTGTGGTTTGGCATGTGAAGACGGAGGGGGCTGCAGCTGCCACAGCCAACAGCCTGGGTGGGGCACCTCCTGCAGGCTGGCACTCCCAGGAGGATTCCACCTTCTAGGCTGGGGGCGCAAACTCAAACACAGGACTGTTGAGTGAGCGATGCCAGTGGGTAGGGGGTGAGTTGTGGGACCCGCCAGAGGGCATAGCCGCTGCCCAGCTCCCACTGCTTCTCGACGGACACAGGATGGCAAAGCAGCGTGACCAGATCTTTCCACCTTTTGAGAGAGGCCACAAGTCTGGACTTTTACGTGGAATCTCCAGGCTTTTAAATGTTAGCAATTCAGAAACGGTTTAAACATTGTGTGGGTCAAGCACATGTCTCAGGCTGATGCAGCCTCTCGCTTGCCAGTTTGCAGCCTGTTTTAAGCTGTCTACCTGTTCGGCAGCTCCTGTGAGGAGGCCACATCTGAGAGGCCCAGGACAGACGCGGTGCAGTAAGAACAGGCTGTGAGGGCTAGTCTCCTCGCCGCACCACCAACTCAAGGCCTAGTGGGGAGCTTACCAAAGTGGCCCACGAAACATGCCGACCTCCAGGGCTCACTGCTTGCTTTGATTACTCTTAGCTTTCCAAGGAGATCCAGTGCTCCGTGGCCAGTCACATCCAGTCCCTGGTGAAGTCGGAGAAGAACCGTCAGGTCATGTGTGAGGCGGGGATGCTCAGGACGCTTATGACGTACTGCCACCAGGCTCTGACCACCAGCAGCAGCCCCTTGCACTCGGGGCTCATCAGGATTTTTGAAAAGCTTGCTTCCCAAGCCATTGAACCAGACGTGTTAAGGTACCGTGTGCTGCACGTTAAATGCTGCCAAGCCCCTGGCAGCCATGCGAGTGCACAGTGGGCAGTAGGAGTGCCCCCTCCCCCTTCCCAGCGATGGACACTGCAAGTCCAGGGAGGAGCCTTGGGTCTGCAACAGCGTGAGGCCCGCAGAGCGGACGTAGCCCCTCCCATGGAGCTGATGTTCTCGGGGAGAAGGTTAATAAGCAAAGGGTCCTGCAGACAATACAGAATAGCGCTGGATGGGGTGCTCAGTTCAGAGTGGGAGCTCTGAGGAGCTGGGAGGACCAAAGTCGGGAGATTGGGTATAAAGAGGGGGACTTCAAGGGAGTGGCAGTGGCTGAGGCCTGTGGCCTGTGCAGTTCACCAGACCAGGTGAAGATGCCCTGCTGAGAGGGGTGGAGGCTGTAGGGGCCTGACTGCCACGAGGCTAGACCATAGGGAGCTTAACTGGTGCGACGGGCCGCGACTGGGCTCCCTACAAGGACGGGGACAGAGGCAGCACCGCTGTGTCCTGTGGGGCCTTCCCACTGCAGCCCCTCCACGAAGCCACATGTTTCCTGGAGAGCCACAGCAGGGAGGAAGATGCACAAGGAGGGGCAGACACAGAAGACAAGAAAGCAGAGGAAAGAAAGGCTCTAGGAGGGAGGTCAGGGTCTCTTAAGTACTTGTGGCTGGGCCACCCTGCCCTAGACAATGTAGGTGTAGGGAGGGTGGTGCCCAGGGCCACAGGCCAGCTGGACCCCTGCTGACACACAGGACCAAGTGCAGGGGGACGGAAGGCAACCCCTCCAGCCAGCAGGCATGGGACCCAGGGGCCAGGCCAGCCTCTTTCCGCCTCTAGCTGTGGGGCTGTCAGACAAGGCCACCGTGCTTAGTTCAGCTGATGAGTCAATTCCATTAGAAACTTAAAAACAAAGTATGACAAAGTTATTTTCCAACAAAACCCTTTTCCTCTCAAGGTCCTCACTGGTTAAGTCAAAAGCACTTAAATTCACCAGCTCTCTGGTCTGAGTGCCAGGTCAGGGATGCCCTGTTTCTGTATGGCCTGAGGAAAGGGTTTCCAGGCAGAGAGAGGAAGGCCTGGAGGGGGAGCCAGCAAGCTCTGGGACCTAGGACAGTGCTCAGATGAAGCTGGAGAAAATTTCTGCCTGCAAAATGTCTTCATTTGGTTCTCTTGTTTGTTATGATATTCAGACAGTTTCTAGGTTTCGGAATTGCTCCACCTCCATCGGCTGCAGCGAAAATCCTCAATTCATCTCACGTACGTGGAGGGGACTCTGGATGCCCAGGTGAGGACAGAGGAAGGAATAGGGGCAGGATAATGGGATTTAAAAGAGAATATGCATTTCTTGTAAGGGATCCCTTACGACATATGGGAAGCAGACAGATTTAAAAATGATTTTGCCTGCTGTTCAGTGGAGTAAATGAGGAAAAAGAAGAAGGATCAGATCAGTGGTCCCCAGATAAAGACCAGATATGGAAGGAGGGAGACCCCTACCCCCATACAAGATGGTGATGATGAGTGTGTACTTGACCCCTTTGGGCCTGGAGCACGGAAACCTTCATGTCACAGCGCGTGCAGGAGTACCCAGCGCTTTCCCTGGACAGAGGAACAGTGTCAGCTTTCTGCACAGCTCACAGCTCAGGGGGAAGTTAGGAGGTCAGGAGGACAAAGCATTGGCCTGGTACCTGGAAAGATGCTGGTCCAGGGAACCAGCTTGGAGAAAAGAAAGACATGGACATGCTGAATATAAGATTGCATAGGACATTGAGGCAAAGAGGCCCAGTTGAAAAGCAAGGATGGAGAGTCAGGCTTGAGCCGGCAGCCAGAGGCGGGAGACAGAGCTTTCGAGGAGACAGCCTGTTGTGAAAGAGAGTGTGGAGCCCAGAGAACCAAGACAGAGCCGCGGTGAGCGACGGCCAATGGGGCAAGCCAGTGACAGCAGCAGAAAACCTGTATTGGAAAGGGGTGGGGGCCACGATAGAATTAAAGTGAGAAGAAGTTTCTAGGAGGAGCAGGTTGTCACAACCGTTCCGTGTTATCAAAATCAGCAGAGAGCCCAGGTGGGAGGGCCAGTGGAGGGCCCAGGAGGACACCCTCAGGGTTAGGAACGGCATGGTACTCTGCAGAGCCCTCCTTCGGGGCTGTGGCAGAAATATGGGGGCTATTGTCAGAAGAGGGGCAGAAATGCTTTGAGCAAAGACACAGCTCTTCTCCTGCTTGCTGCCCTAGGGTCACAGGCAGTGGCACCAGTGCCTGCTGAGGGTCCCCTGGACACCAGCCCTTGCTCAGCAGTCACACAGGCCCTCAGGCCCTCAGGGCCATCCCAGGGCTCAACCACCGCCCTTCAGACAGCACTGAGCCTCATCTCCATGACCTCCCCACGCAACCTGCAGCCTCAGAGGGCAGCCCTGGCTCCATCCTTCGTGGAATTTGACATGTCTGTGGAAGGTTATGGGTATGACAGGCTTTCATATACTTGAAATACACTTTATTAATTTCCCAGTGCCTTGGGTGAATTATAATATTGATTACAAAAGTGTAGTTCCCATCGTCTCTCACACTCAGCTGTGGAAAATGTCTGGGTCATGGACACCCTGTCTTCTCAGTGGCTTCTTAGAGGCAGTGTCCCCAGCTGTCTTGGGCCAGGACCCTCTCATTCCCCTGGTGTGTCTGCATTCTGGACTGCCCTCCCCTCTAGCCTCCAGAGCAGATTCCTTTCTTAGGGTCATGGTGCCAGCATCAGGTGCTTTCTGTCCTTGGGGCCTCATGGTCTAGGAGGGAGTGAGGCCCCTGCAGAAGGACAGAGGGGGAAACCTCACGCCAGAGGTTGGCTTGCGGTTCAATGATCTGAGACACTTTCCTGTTCCAGCTGTTTGTTTATTCCAACCCTGTCTACGGTGATGGGAACCAGCACTGAATACTCGGTCTCTGGAGGGATTGGGACAGGTAGGTGCTTCCCTGGGGGGTTAGCTTGCTGAGGTCCCCTCCCCGATCTGGGAGTAAGTCCTTGGGGAGCCTTGATTTCAGATTTCCACTTGGCATTTCCAGAAAGTGTGAGTCTTCCTCTTGGTCCCGCTTGTCCCGTTGGTCATGCCTGCCTTGGGGCAGGGATGTCCTGTTCTCTGTACATCCCACGGGCCCAGCCCATGGCTCTGCACAGAGCGGGGGCTCTGTTAGCACTGATGGGCTCGGTGGGTGAGTTGGTGGCTGAGCCTGGCTTTGATGCATTTTGTCAGTGATTGACAGAGGCTGAAATGGACACCTCACCCCACCTTGCGGCTCTCTCTAGAGAGGAATATGAGTTCTGTGTTGATGGCCATCCAGTCTTTGGCTCACGTGGGGATCGACTGGGCCTTGGCATGCTTTGTACAGTGCTGCACTCAGCTGAAAACCAGGCACCCTTGTTAGGAGAGCCAGGGTCTGGGTTTCTATGGGAGGGTAGGTGCTGAGGAGCCATTACATTTACGGCCCATCGGCGCAGGGTTCCAAGCCTGATTCTGCCCATTCGGTGAGGGCAGTGGGCCCTGCCTGTTCCGCCAACGCTGTTACAAGGTAGGAGGGCCTGGGCTTCCCTAGAGTGGAATATTCCCCAGGCAAGGCTTAGCCAAGCTAGGCTGGGGTCCTCTGCCCCACGTAGCACATGGCCTGGCTTTAGACCAGCTGACCCGTGGGCCACGTGATGACGGATCTCAGGGGTGTGCCACCTCTCCACTCCCTTGGCAAGGCAGCATGGAATAATAGGTGGGCCAGCATTGGAGAGAGGCTTCGAGGATCTAGGCTCAAGTCCTGGAGGGGATATGACTTATTGCTGCAAGTATGAATAAGGAGACAAGAGCATCCTCCTGCGTGGAGTCATTGTAAAATAGGTGTGAGTTGGGTGGGGCACAGTGCTGGCACACAGTAGGGCCACCCCTGAGCTGAGTCAGAGCCACAGTGAGTCTAGACAGGCTTCCACAGCAGGACAAAGCCTAAGGGCGTGCTTGTGTTCTGACCCCAGGCGCTGCCAGGTCCTTCCCTCCGCCAGGGGGCCTGACCTTTTCCTGCTGGTTCCTGATCAGCAGGCACAGCTCAGTCACGGAGGGCCACCCGCTGCACTTCCTGACTGTGGTACGCCACCTGGCCAGGACCGAGCAGCCCTTCGTCTGCTTCTCCGTCAGCCTCTGCCCAGAAGACCTCTCCTTGGTTGTGTCTACAGAAGAGAAAGAGCTCCAGCCCCTCGGTAAGGTTTCACCCACGCTTCGAGAAGTGCGGCTGAGTCAGCAGCTCTTGGCCCAAGAGCCAGGGGGACCGGCCCTCCCTCAGCTGTACAGGTGGCTGGTCCTGGCTCTGCCTCAGAGAGCTCAGCTCGGCTCTCCAAGCTCACCTGCCTGCGATGGCCCGAACTGGCCTGAGGTGGCCAAGGCCAGGGTATTATGGCCACGCCTGTTCTTGTGTGCCCCATTTCATGGTGAGACATTGACACTGGAAGGCCCAGGGTTTGGCTTGGCATCCTTTACACACAGCACAGCTGCCTAGGCTCCTTCCCTCACAGGTATTCGCCACCCTATGTGCATCACTGTGGGGGCAGCAGTCTAGTGAGGGGTAGACCCTGCAGCCTGACTCCTGGGCTTGAACTCTGGCTCTGCAACCTTAGGCAAGTTACCTAACCTCTTTGTGCCTCAGGATGGTAACACGGAAATCACGATAGTGCCTACCTCAGTGCCTGGCACAGAGCAGGAGCTCCAGCAATGACAGCTGCTGTTGTCAGTATTCTATGGCGGGGGAGCTCGGCACTGGCTCCATGGGCACAAGGCCCCCTTCTGCTGGGTTGCTGCTCTCTGACACTGCAGGCGAGATCTGGTGTTTGTGTTCTCTTCCAGATGTCATGGAACCCGAGGATGACCCTGAGCCTTCTGCGGGACGCCAGCTTCGGGTCAGGTGTGGCCAGCTGCTGGCCTGTGGTCAGTGGCACCACCTGGCTGTGGTTGTCACCAAGGAGATGAAAAGGAATTGCACCGTTTCCACCTATCTGGATGGACAGGTCATCGGCTCAGCCAAGGTAAGATGGTTTTCCCCAGCTGTACTTGCCCCCATGGCCATGCCTCCCCGCCACACTACCCTAGAGTGGCCTCAGTTCAGTTCTTTGCTTTCTTTTGGCAGCAGCGTTGGTATCTAATGAAACCCCCTTGCTGTCCAGAACACCTCGCTGAGCTCAGGCATAAAAAGAACATCTTTAGATGATGGTCACACAACCAGGGCAGAAACTAAAACATGGAAATAAGAATAGTCGTGACAGTTATGATTATAAGAATAATCATAAGAGAATACAAATCTCCAGAGTGAACAAAACAAGGCTTCTCACATTTTAAGGTGTGAATTCCCCAGGGAGGTCTGAGCAGGACCCAAGGTTCTACTTTTCTAAGAGACTCTTTGGTGAATGTAATGCAGCCAGTCTGCATGCTACACTTAGCAGCAAGACACAAGGACTTGCAAAGACACCAACATGTCTTGCCAGATTTAGAGTAGGAATGATGAGGAAAGGATGGTCCCCTGCTTAGAGATGGTAATAGAATGTGAACACATAGCTGGAGGAAGCGTCTCGTCACTGTCATTTAGAGACACCTGAGGTCCTAGGGCATAAGGGAGAGGAAGCTGGGAGATGAAGACCTGGCAGGCGTGCTCCAGCGACCACTGTCAGAGGTCCCCAAAGAAGCCAGAGACAGAAGAACCCAGAAGACCACAGAGGGCAGGTGCAGCCAGATTTTCACCCAGGTTCCAGAGACAGCATCTCAACCTAGGCTACATTCTTGAATCTTTTGGGAAGTCTTTTAAAAGTTCTCTTGCATGGGCTATGCCCCAGATTAAATAAAGCAGAATGGCTGTGAGTGGGGTAATTTGGTGATGTTTTCAAAGTTTCCCAAGTGATTCCAATATGAAGCCAGAATGGAGAACTTGAGATTAATAGGGTTTCCCATTTCAATAGTTTGACATTTGGGGCCCGATCATTCTTTGCTGTGGGGTCCTATTCTGTGTATATTAGGACACTTAGCAGCATCTGTGCCCCCACCAAAGATGCTATAGCATCTCCTTCTGCCCAGCTGTGACCACCAAAAATGTCTCTAGACATTTCCAAATGTCTTGGTGGGGGAGGGCAAAATCACCCAGGTTGAGAATCATTAGGTTAGAACAACCTAAATTCTGTGGAACACCTGAAGATGAATTTGATGCTATCTTCTGGTAAATGTCTTATCAAAAAAAGCAGGGGTAACCAGAAAGATTCACCAGGAGCATGACAAAGGTCCTTCAAAACATAAAGTTAACTTTTTTCTTAAATCATTAACAATTCCTTCCCTCCCTCCCTTCCCTCATTAAATATTTATTGAACACCTACTAGGTGTTAGGAATTGTCCATGCCTACCAGCCAAATACCTCCAGGAGCATGCATATAGTACAAAACAAGAGTTACATTTATTAAGCTTGCTGTAGCAAGAGACTCCTTACCCCATTGGGTAATAAGGACTTAGGAGGAGCTAATAGGATTTGGGCTCATTTTAGGTGATTTTTGGGGAGGGTTCGAAGAAGTGGAGGTCAGTCTGTTCTGACTTGGGTGTTGTCAGAAAGGCAATTTGGTGTCTGTGTATGTTCAGAACTTTTTTTCAGGAGGTAGGAGGAATGGGGCAGGGCTTGAGCTGTCAGTGGAGAAGGAGCAGTGGTCACTCACGTTAGCCAGGGTGGAAAGTGTGGTCACATTTGTGGTTTCCCAGTGTCTTTGTTTTTAATCTGTTTAGGCATAATTACAGAGTGGACTAGTTTTGGTCCTCTTTCACAGAATATGTTGGCATTCTGTCTTGTTTCATAGAATAGGTTGTGTTCTGTGAAATAGATCATGTACCTTGAGGCTAAGAGGCTTGTCCTATTGATATCTGGAACTTGCTTGCACCTAGCACAGGACTGGCATACAGAAAGCATGCAATAAATAAACTTGATGAATTGCACTGAATTTATAGCCACAAGGAGTAACATGGACTGGCTGATGGTATTGTTTAGTGAATTGGTACATGGATGAACATCCAATCCTGTGGGACCAGCTAAACCAGTTTCAGTCAGCAGGGAGGTTGGAAGTGGTATGATGCTATGGGAATATGCCAGAATATGCCATGGAGAATGGCCAAGGGCCAAGTCTGACAGAGTTGACTTTCCAAGATGATTTCAACAATTCCGGTCAGAATCAGCAAGTGAAATTTAATCGGGATAAACATAAAGGTACGTGTTTAGACGCAGGTCACAGATGGGCAAGAACAGAATGGGCTTTGGTTGGGGATAACCTAGTGAAAGAGCTGTTCTCAAATGTTAGAGCCTTTGGTTTTATTTCCAAGGGAAGTCAAGTTCAACTGTGAAAGGTGGGGAGTGTGTTAACAGCTTGAATTGAGCAAAATGATTTGGGAGCAATCTGAAACATCTTATGTCTATAAATCAATCTGAATAGTGCAGTGAGTATACACCGTAGGAATCTGAGAAGAAGGGGACAAGGTGGATTGGAGGGGTGGGGCACCTTTGTCATGTGGGAGAAAAAGTCTCTGCCTAAAAGGATGGGAAAGGGGAGAGAGAGCACAGTAGACCTCACTCTAGGTAGGCTTGACAGCTTGGAAAAACTTGGTTTGTTTTTATTTGAAAATCTTATTTAATTGGTAAGGATAAAAAGAATATTTCTGAAATTATATAACCTCTCATTTAAAAAATATGTATTTATATACATATTCATGTATAATTTTGTAGTCGTTATAAAAATATATAAACACATTTTGAAATAACTGAAAAATAAAGAAGAAAGATTACCTACATTCCTTCTACCTTACCATCATTTATAGTTTCTTTCAGTTTTTATTCCTTTAATAAAATAGTTGTGACTTTATTGTATAAAACATTTTATATACTACTTAGTTAACACTATCATTTTAAAATGTTTTATCTACATGGGCTATGAAACTATTATTTTTGAATTTCTGATAATCTGTTAACTATTTCTTTTATCGAAATTTTTGAGAAAATTGTAGGCTAACATTTAGTGGTAAGAAAGAGAGGAATCTTGTGTACCTTTCATCCAGTTTACTCCAATGGTAATATCTTGCAAAACTATAGAATATCACAGCCAAGATATTGACATTGATACAATCTGCTAATTTATTCAGATTTCCCCAGTTTTACTTGTACCCGTGTGTGTGTATTTAGTTCCATACAATTTTATCACATTTGTATGTTCTTGCATCCACTGCTCCCACCAAGATACAGAACATTTCCATCACCACAAGGGTCTCTTTTGTTGTATTTTTATAACTACCACCACCACCCACCCACACCTACTCCCAATCCCTGTCCCTAAACTTGGCAACCAGTAAGCTAAAATGTTGTCATTTAAAAGATGTGGTTATATCTATGGAATCATACAGTATGTGATATTTAGGATTAGATTTTTATTCAGCATAATTCTCTGGAAATTTGTCTTAGTTGCTGTATGTGTCAGTAGTTCATCCCTTTTTTATTGCTGAATAGTATTCCATACTACTCAGATATGGATATATAACCATTCACCCATTGAAGGACATCTGAGGTGTTCCCAGTTTTGGGATGTTACAAATAAAGCTGCTATGTACATTTATGTACAGGTTTTTGTGTGAGCTTAAGTCTTTATTTCTCTGGGTTAAATGCCTAAGAGTCTAATTGCTGGGTCCTGTGGTAAGTGCATGTTTAGTTTTATAAGAAACTGCCAAAATATTTTTCCATAGTGACTGTGCCATTTTACATTCCCACCAGCAATGGATGAGTGGTCCCGTTTCTCTGCATTTGGTGATGTCACTCTTTTTTAATTAGCCATTCTGATAGGTGGGTAGTGATGATATCTCTTGTTTTTAGTTTGCATTTCCTTTATGGCTAATGAGGTTGAACATCCTCTCGTGCTTATTTGCAGCTGGTATATCCTCTTTAGTGATGTCTTATGCACGTGTTTCACTCATTTTCTAATTGGATTGTTTGTTTTTTACTGTTGAATTTTAAGAGTTTATCTAAATATTTTAGATACCCGTCCTTTGTTAGATATGTAATTTGTAAATAATTTCTCCTAATCTATAGCATGCTTTTCATCCTTTATCATATGGGATTTTGCAGAGCAAAAAAGTATTTAATTTTCTTGTGAGCAGTTACAGTTTCTGCACGTTCTTTGTTAGTGTATAGAATGCAATCGATCTTTGTGTGTTGATCATGTATCCTGTGACCTTGCTGAACTCAGGTATTAGTTCTAGGAAGTATCTTTTTTTTGGTAGATTCTTTGGAATTTGCTACATGGACATACCATCTGCAAATAGAGACAGTTTTATTTCTTCCTTTCCAGTCTGTAATTATTTTTAGTATATAAAACTTAATTAAGGTACCAATATTGGACATTTAAGTTATTTGTGAAATGACTGGGAAGAAAAAGATGAACCTTTTAGTGGCACTTTATATTTCTTACTAAATTTGTTTCCAAAGGCACAGTGTCAGTTTTTTACTCCCACCAGCATTTTATAAACTGTTCTGTGCACTGTTTCTCAGCTTTGAGAGTTATCTTTGTAATGTTTTTAGATAAAAGAAGTTTTCACTTTGAGAGAAGAAGGTACATCATTTTATATTTTATGTGTTTGTTTGATTAATTCTGAGGTTAAACACCTCCCATCTACATCCCCCCCCAACCTTTTTATGTTAACAGATGTTGTACATTCAGGCCTTACCAGGACCATTCCTTTCAATGGATCCATCTTCATTTGTGGATGTTTATGGATATATTGCTACCCCTCAAGTTTGGAAACAAAAGTCATTATTAATATGGCGTCTGGGCCCTGCATACCTCTTCGAAGAAGCCATCTCAATGGAAACTCTGGAAGTTATTAACAAACTTGGCCCAAGATACTGTGGTAACTTCCAAGCTGTGCATGCCCAAGGTATGGGGTGTTTTGATTTATAATGATCTTGCTGATACTATTTTTTAAATGGACATTCAGTTATTTATAGCTTATTTATAAAGAATACACTCAGCACAGGCTAGTCATTAGGGAGAACCTCTGTAATTGGATCATTACATATTTACAATCCAATAGAAAATGTCAGAAAAGGAAATGACAATCTCCTTTAGATTTCAGTTCTAACACACATAATGGAGGAAAGTGGGTGGGTAATACCATCAGCAAGGAAAGGGGGAAGTGAATGAGATAAATAAGTTACATTCCTTTTAATGAAGAAGCTTTTTAACTAAAGTATACTGTTGTCTTCAATTATTAAACAGGCAGACAAAACATCCACATTTTCATTATTGATTGTTGGCTGTTCAAGCAGGGAACATAGCTCTCTGTGCTCCGTCAAGTCAAGGGGGTCAGCTCCCATCTGGGAAGAATGATAAATGAATCTATGTATGGAAGCCTTTGTGCATGGTGAAGGGCGATTGAGTGCTGTGGAGTGTTTCTGTCTCCAGGCTCCATGTCTTCTTTGATCTTCATTTCCTCTGGCAAAGGGCACTGGCCAGAACAATGTGAGGAGGTCAGGTCCAGAGCCAAAGTTTCATCAACTCTCTATTCACACGATGCTTCTCAAGTACCACATGTGGCTGTCCTTGACTCAGCAACCTGGGCACTCATGCCAAAGGATGTGTTTACCATGTACATGCAGCTCATTGAAAACCTTAGGGCTTTCGGCCCAGCATTTTGGGAGCGAGGTTACATTCTCGATAGGTGTCTCAAGCTTTAGTAATTTCATACCTGGAATGCCTCTATTTTTATAGTAGGGTTAATATTGTGAGATTTCTCTACAGTTTTCTATGTGTCAGAAATCACAGGGGCAAAACATGTAATATATAACATACAATGTAACAACATATAGCAGCTACAAACATTCCTCAGTGATTACTTCGCCCTGTAGCAGTAGATACTTACTCTTCTGAGGCTTAATTTCCTACTCAGTAAAGTGAGTATAGAAATAACTGAAGATGTGTTATTTTAGGAGAGGACCCTTGTATGGAAGTGATGCCCCTGGTTGCAGAGGAAAGGGTTTCCTTTGGCCTTCATATAGCCAGCTCCTCCATCACCAGCGTTGCAGACATCAGAAATGCATACAATGAGGTGGACAGCCGCCTGATTGCCAAAGAGGTATGCCCTCTAACTTCACTTGCTGCTCCATTTTGAAATCATGATCTCATGGCTTCCTTCAGCTTTCAGTGATTAAGTGAATACTAATTCACGTTTGTGCATGTGTAGGCAGTTACACACAGGCGTGCTTCCCACTTCATTTGTTAAAATATTTCATGACGCCCGCCCATTTGCACCCCTCAAGACTAAACCTCTTATTTCTGAGAAGAAAGTAGGTGCTCTTCATTTTCCTTGGTAGAGCAAGAACAAATGGAATATTTAAAAAGCCTCTGTGACACTGGGAACACGACTGAGCTTCCCTTTTCTAGGTGCTACTAACCCCCCAACATTGCAGAATATTCTTTGAATCACTGTGTTTCTGCAAACAACAAACTTGCAAAACAGCAAGCAGACATGTTTATAGATGAAGATGCCATTAGACTTCCTATTTCCTAATTCCTGCATAAAGAGCTCTTCCTGCATAATTCCTGCATAAAGAGCTCTTTTGCTTACTGCTGACTGCTGATGAATGTGGGCTGCTTTGTTTACATTCTCTCCACCCTCACAGACAAAAGGCCCCTTCCCTTTCCAGAGACGGCAGGATCAGGGGTTAAGTCCTGTTGAGCACCAAAGCTGCGCCTTACCAGCACAGAACTGCTGGAGGAGACCAGGGTCCCTGTCTTCCTGGCCGTCTGAGACCGATGATGCCAGGGCTTGCAGAGCTGGATGACCCTAGGTCGGGAAGGAAGCAGCTCCGGCCTTCACAGCACCGTTCCACCTCCAGTGTCCTCAGGTCCTTCCTGCTCTCCTCAGCTCCTCGCTGGGAGCATTTGTTTACACTAGTGAGCATGCGGGACACTGGTGGCGCAGTTGTATGACCGAAGTTGCTCCCTTGTGATGAAGCCAGAGCCTGGGAGGCAGGACAGGGGAACCTGAATTTTGGCTTCAGTCCCTCCAACGTTGGTTCAGTTATTCTTCATTCATTGACTTACACTTACGGAGTGCCAGGCCTGGGGGTGCCTGCCCTCCAGGAGCTCATGAACAAGACCTCCTCCTTCCCAGGAAGGTTTCTTGGATTAATTGTTACCAATTTCTCTAGATGAACATTTCAGCCCGCAACAATGCCACGCCTGTGTTCTTGCTAAGAAATTGTGCTAGTCACCTCTCGGGTTCTCTTCGAACCATTGGAGCCGTGGCCATGGGCCAATTAGGTATGAACCTTTACTGCTATTTGGGAAGAAGGGTTGTGGCTGTCATTGCTTGTGCAGCCTGGAATTCTGGAGCCGCAGGCAGGACTGAGAGGGCTGAGGAGCTGGAACAGTGAGGGCAAGAGTTGGGAGTTCATCTCACCAGAGGGTTCGCCTCCCTGCAGAGGTCAGTTCACTTTGCTGCATCTGACAACGGGTCGTGAACTCGCTACTAACCGGGCTGGTGTCTGTGCACAATGGAGTGAGTACAGTGGGGCCTCTGAGCAGAGGCAATGGTTGTGGCTGTTTGGGTGAAAACAACAGCCGGCGACTGTTGGTTGCCTTGCAGTCAGGCAAGAGCAAAACCATGAACTGATGCAAGGGTCCAACGTTGCAGATCTAGAGGGCAGACAAGAGCCAGAAGTTGTGAGAGCAGCCTGCAAACGGAGGCTCAGAGGGCAGCTGGCTCATCCGGCACTCTGGACTGAGGCGGAGGGTGGAGGTCTGAAATCCCTTGGGCTGTTTCAGCCTTCTGTGACCCAGAAAGGACTCAGCACAGGATTTCTCATTGACCTAAAACTTTCAAAGCCCCTACTTTTCCTCCCAGCCTGTCCTATGCACAGCCACCGCCCCCCCCCCCCCCCCCCCCGCCGCCCCGCTGTGAGTAGACGATGTTCCTGACGCTCTTGCATGGTGCCGAGGGAACTTTCACTGCAGTGAAGCTCTAGTATACTCAGGAATGCCCTTTGTCCCACACAGGGGTAAGGGTGTTCCACTCCAGCCCTGCTGCCAGCAGCCTGGACTTCATCGGTGGCCCCGCCATCCTCCTGGGCCTCATTTCCTTAGCAACGGATGACCACACCTTGTACGCGGCTGTGAAAGTCCTGCACTCGGTCCTGACCAGCAATGTCATGTGTGATCGCCTGATGCAGCTCATCTGTGGGTACCAGGTAATCCCACCCTCACATCTGAGCCTGCAGTGCCCCCCGTGCAAGGAGCTGGCATCCCCGAGGAGCAAGGAGGAGGCTTGCTGGCCCAAGTGGACATTCCCACTAGCATGACTTTTGGAGAAGGGAAACTGAAGGTCCCTGGGTCCTGAGACCAGTGTCACCAGAGCAGAGGGCCAGGTGACAGACAGCCA
Source organism: Mesoplodon densirostris (assembly GCF_025265405.1). Taxonomy (NCBI): domain Eukaryota; kingdom Metazoa; phylum Chordata; class Mammalia; order Artiodactyla; family Ziphiidae; genus Mesoplodon; species Mesoplodon densirostris. Next base: position 48,990,101 of record NC_082661.1, on the reverse strand, counting down.
GAGAGGGGCTCTGATCAGGATGGGGATGCTCACCTATCTGCGGCTGCCGGCACCTTTCACTGATGAATTCAGGAATCATTTGTGGTCCCCCCACTTCACATCTAGCATGATGGCTAAGAGCCTAGACCATAGAACTAGAATGCTGCGTTTGAATTGAGCCTCTGCCTGACTTACTACTTAACTTTGCCTGAGTCCTGAGTTATTAACCCTCTCTGTCTCGGTTTCTCCACCTGCACGATATGATCTATCATATCTCCTGTATCATGGGGTTGCAGTGAGGACTAGATGATTTAATACAAGTGAAGGGCTTAGAATTATGTCTGGCCCAGAGTAAAGTGCCCTAGAAATGTTGGCCATCTTTAGTTTTTGATCTCTCTGTGCTTCAGTTCTCCTCTGTGTAAAATGGGAATAATAGCAACACCTATGTTGTAGGATTGTGATAGCTGAGTTAATATATGCTGAGTGCTTAGACATGTGCCTGCCCAGAGTAACTGCCGTGTGTGTGCACTGTGATTGTTATTGCTGTTTACTGTTCATAATGTCAGACGAGTTGTAGACACTGTCCTTCAGGAATGCCCTGCCTGGCTGGGAAGCAGCCAAGAAAGGACTCACGGAGGGCAGGAATAGGGTCAAAGCCTAGACAAGGTCGCTGGGGCACGGAGGCTGCAGTTTCCTCCTGGGCACAGTGGGGGCAGGGGGAGGGCCTCCCTGTCTCTTCGGCCCCCGAGTCAGGGTCTGAGAAGAAAGCTGTATGGTGTCGCGTCAGGCACACCCCCTCTCACCTGGACTGCTCCCACGGCCAGACAGCAGCCCCTTCCTCCTGCCTCGCCCTCAAGGTCCACTGATGCCAGTCACAGCTCTACATTATAGACCTGATGACACCTCTGCCTCGTGCAAACCCTTCAGACACGTCCGGTCGTTGATACAATATCCCAACCTCCTAAAGGCCTTTCTAACTGGCTACCAACCTGTCCTTCCAGCCCCACCTCCCACCCGGCCAGCGTTTCATCCCCTACACTCCTGTGTCCTCAAATCCCGTGTGGTCATGGATCACTAAACACATAGTGTGACCCTGCGTTCCTGTGCCCGCGGTTTGTTGATCATTTTTCCCAGGTACATTCCTTTTTGTTTTCCCAGGTCGAGCTCCAGTGGCAAGGGGGACATCTCCCCTGACCCCTGCACTGCCTGTGTGGTCGTCTCCCGGCCTCTGTGGCACTGTGTGTATGCCCAGGTCTAACTGCTCTCATGCAGTGCTGTGATAATCACTCTGCTCATCTCCATCAGACTGTAATGGTCTAAAGCGCTGGGCTTTTCTTGTTCTTTGCCAGTGTATTACTGAGACCAGAAAGACTCAGTAAATATCTGGGGAATAAATGAATGGGTGTGGCCAGATTTATATCAAAATGCAAGTATTGAGGCTCCTGGTATATAACAGGTTTCTCTGATTATATTGTTAAAGGCAGTAGTAGTGGGGTTTGTCCCAGTTCAGCACATGGATGTCCGCTCTGGCTAGGGATTTTAATAATTACTGTGAGCATTTCTAAAAAGGTCCAAAGCAGTTCCTGCTCTCGTGGGTAGACCTAGAAGGATAAAATAAGATGAACACCAAAATAATTTTAGTACAGATCAAATGCAACAAGTGTCCGAGATTCTCTTCCAGGGCTACCACAGTCTCCATGACCCGGTGGTTACCCTCCATCTTCCCAGAACCCTGGAGCTCCTAAGAGCTGGGCCCTGTTGTGTTGACTGTTGTCTCCTCACTGCCCACTGCAGGGCCTGGCACGTCGTGAGTTCTCAGTGAGTGCTTGTCGCATGAATACAGTGCCTTGGGAGCGTTAACGTGCTCCAGAGCTGCCGAGGTGGCCGCATCACACTTGGTAGAGGAGTCACAAAGAGCTTCTTTAAAAAGAAAGGGGATCGGAGAAGGCCTAGAGGACTGGATTGGCTGAGTTTTTCAGAAAGAGATGGTAGAGGCAAAAAGTGGCCCTTGAATGGAATCTATTTACTCAACTCATATTGACTGAGCACCTCCTAAGAGCCAGGCACAGTGTCAGGCTAGGGATACGGATGAATAAATGGGTTTAGTCCCTCCCTCCGTGGAAATTTCTGTCTGACTCAGTCTGTTTAGTCTGCTATAAAAGATACCATAGATGGGGTGGCTTAACAGCCACAGAAATTTATTTCTCAGAGTGCTATAGAGTGAGAAATCCAAGACCATGGTGCTGGCAGATTCGGTGTCTGGTGAGGACCTACTTCCTGTTTCATAGACAACCATCTTTCTGCTGTGTCCTCACATGGCAGAAAAGATGAAGGAGCTCTCAGGGGTCTATTTTATAAGGATACTAATCCCACTCACGAGAGCTCCATCCTTATGACCTAATCATCTCCCAAAGGCCCTGCCTGCTAATACCATCATACAGGCAATTAGGTTTCAATATATAAATTTTGAGGAGATACAGTCAGCCTACAACATTGTCTAATGAGGTAGAGAGAAAAATACTATCACGAGACAAGGACTCCCAAATAGTTTGAGTAAAGAACCCATCAGATTCAGAGATTCATTGTAGCTTTACATGTGAAGGCAGAAGAAAAAATTTTAAAACTCCTATGGCTTACAATAGAAATATTTCAAAAATTTATGTATTCAGGGAAAGAGGTAGTGGTAGAGAGGTGGGAAATGACAGGTTTGAGTAAAGAAACAAGATTTTTATTATTATTTTTTTGCCTTCCCTGACTACTCTTTATAAAACAGAACCCTCATCTCCTTCTAGACACATTTTCTTGCTATGTTTCTTCCTAATGTGCATGCCTGTTTGGCATGTTGTATATGTACTTGTTGCCATGTTTGTGGTCTGTTTTGCCCCTAGACACAAGCCCCATGAGGACAGGACTGGGTTTGCTTGTTCATTGTTGCATCCTAAGAGCACATGGTAGACAGTAAGTGTTCAGTAATGATTTTTGGAATGAATCAGTGAATGAAAACAAGGGTCTTTAATTAACTGGCTGGCTCAGGAGTGGATTTAATCATTTTTTAGACGTTTACTCTGTATTCATCTGTTGGTTTGCTGATTGGAGAGCATAACCCTTCCTATCTGTTATTTCTATCAAACTTATTTATCATCCTCTTGTCAGACTAGGTGACATCCAGCCAAGTGTTATAAGATGGATTTTCATAACATGGTAAAGATGGAGGATGGTGTTCTAGATTAACATTATGAACACTTAAGGGATCCAAGATGGGTTCCTCGACATGGCTGGGAGGAAAGTACAATTGCAGGCAGGTGCACAGCCTAGATGGAGACAGAGGGAAGGGTCAGAGCCCCGCCACTCCATGGAACATGGATCTTATCTCAGAGGTGACGAGTAACCATTCACAGGCTTAGAACAGGGAAGTGGAATGAATGATGCTTTAGAATGACATTTGACACCTGTGTGGAAGATGGTTTGAAGGGTCAAGATCGGAGACTGGATAGAATCCAACATGATGTGAGACTGCATCCCGGATCTGGGGAGACTTGGAGTCTTTGTGAGCAGTCTTGGCACGTAGCATATGAAAACAGCCAGTGCTGTGCACCCAGAGTGCTGCCGACAGGAAGGAATAAGACATTTGGGACATGCTAAGTGTGAAGTGACTGTGAGACATCAAAGGTAAAATATCAGGTGGGATACCCAGCTCTGGAGTTCAGAAGGGCATGCTTGGTGGGAGGTATAGATGTGAGAGTCATCAATATCATCATGATGGTATTTAATCTAAGGAAATTGATGGAGTAGCCAAAGAAAAGGAGTAGTGAAAGGAGAGAAGAGGACAAAGGAGGAAGCAGTGAGGAACTAACCAGGTAGAGCTTGGAAATATGAAAACCCAACAAGGGAGGTTGAGAGGGAAGAAGGAAGAGAAAACAAAGAAATGCTTTGTCAAAGAATTTGAAAAATAAAGTTTTCTGAGAAGGTGAGCATAGTCAAACAATGCTAGATGCTGATAAATAATGCAGCAAACTAGGGACAGAGAAGTCCCTGTTGGACTTGGCACATGGGAGTCACTAGTGACCTTTCTAAGGCAAGTGGGCAGGAAGAGGCAGCAACCAGCGGAAGGGGGTTGAGAAGAGAATGTGAAGTGAGGATATGGAGCCTGAGTGTGTTGATAGTGCTTTCTTTTTTTTTTTTAATTTTTTAAAATCTTTGGCTGCTTTGGGTCCTCGTTGCTGCGCACGGGCTTTCTCTAGTTGCAGCGGCGGGGGCTACTCTTCATAGCAGTGCGAGGGCTTCTTATTGCGGTGGCTTCTCTTGTTGCGGAGCACAAGCTCTAGGCACGCGAGCTTCAGTAGTTGCAGCATGCCACGAGGGCTCAGTAGTTGTGGCACTCGGGCTCTAGGGTGTGCAGGCTTCAGCAGCTGTGGCTTTCAGGCTTAGTCGCTCCACGGCCTGTGGGATCTTCCCAGACCAGAGCTCGAACCCGTGTCTCCTGCATTGGTAGGCAGATTCTTAACCACTGCACCGCCAGGGAAGTCCAATAGTGCTTTCAAGAAGTTTACCTACAAAGAAGAGTAGAGAAATGGGGCCCAAACTAGAGGGATTAGGGTTCAAGAGAAGGTTATCTTTAAAAGGAGAACTACTAGGGCATATTTGTCGGGAAGAAAGTGACAGAAGAGGGAAGGATGGATGAAGCTAGGAGAGAAGAACTATCCCAAGGAGCAGGCGAGGGGTGGGTCCCAGAGGCCAGGTGAATAGAAACCCTGCTTGTGACAGGAAGGAATGCAGTGCAGGCATTTGTGGATCTGATGGTGGGGACATGAGAGTGTTCACGTCTGATGGGTTCTAAATTCTCAGCTGTGTACTGAGTCAGGTGGTAGAGGGGAGGGAGGCTGAAGGAGAGAGGAGAAGAGATGAGATCATCATCTTTAGGATGAGGAAAGCCAGCTTACTGAAAAAAGAGTTGGACTGCCAGGCCAAAGTGAGTACCAGTTTGACATTTGACACTATTAATGTAAAGTGAAACCAGTCAGCCTGAGTGATTTTTCTCAAGCAGCTTTCAGCCATCCTAATTATGTCCTGGTTGGGGAGTGGGGATATGCTGAAGAAGTGACTGGAACAGTCTGAAAAGATATTATTTTCTGATTACAGTAGTCTCAGTCAGTTTGGGCTGCTATAACAGAATACTATAGACTGGGTGGCTTATAAACAACAGAAATTAATTTTCTCACAGTTCTGGAGACTGGGAAGTCCAAGATCAGGGTGCCAGCATGATCAGGTTGAGTGAGGACTCCCTTCTGGATTGCAGATGGCCAACTTCTCATTGTATCCTCACATGGCAGAGCAGAGAGAGGAAGAAAGCTCCCTTGTGACTCTTTTAAGGTCACTAATCCCATCTGTGAGGGCTCCACCCTCATGACCTCATCTAATGCTAATTATATCCCAAAAGACCTGTCTCCAAATACCATCATATGGGGGAATAGGGTTTCAACATGTGAATTTGGGGAGGAACAGACATTCAGTTCATAACAACAAGTGAGACTTCCTAATGACACACTGGAAGAGCGTGTCTGAGAGGACAGGGAGAAGGGTGGACTGTGTCAGATACAGGCGTAGGGAATTGAGTTGTGGATGAGCTGAGCTGAGAATCCAGATGAAGTTGATGAGAACCCAGATGCAAGTGGATGGCGGGTCAGCCTGACTTCTGTGTGACTGAGGTCAGCAGAGACATGAGGCTAGGTGAGGTCTATCTTATTAGTCTCTGAGATGAGTGTGGGCCACTGGGATCCCATTGCCTCCAACTCGGTATGGTTGCTTGCATGTTGCCAGTTTCCCAGGGCCTGGCACAGCAGAATGGCACATCTGTTGGCAGCAGCCTGAAGTGAAGCTGATGTGACTGGGTTCGTGGGCAGGTGGTGGCTTCCTAGTGATATAGCAACATCAGTAGGATGGGTATGAATGTAGGATTCAGTAAAGGAAAATGAGAAAAGTACACAGAAATGTAGAAAGAAACCAGGAGTAGGTGGCATTCTGGAAATGTGTAAGATTCAGGAAGGAGCTGGGGGCCCACAGTGAGAGGTGAAGCCTCAAGTACAGAAAAGTAGACACTGGTGGGGAAGCAGCCACAGAAGTTGGTATATGTTTTCCTTCTGATAACAAGGGAATGGAAGAGGTAGCACCAGAGAGCGGAGCGTTTTCAGACTGGGCTGACCAAAGGTGCTGGTAGGAACAAGTGGGTGAGGGAGAAAGAGCGGTGACGATGCATTCATGAGTAAACTGCTTTGTGTTTTAACCTTTGCAGATAATGGCGTTTCTCCTGAGGAAAAAGACCTCTTTCCTAAACCATCGCATTTTTCAGCTGATGCTGTCTGTTGCCGGCACCGCAGAACTGGGCTTTGGGTCCTCTGCTATCACCAACATTGGTGTCTTCCAGCACATCCTCTGCAATTTCGAGGTAAACTGGAGACTGGTCACTAGCCCTAAAGGAACAGGTGTGTGATGGTACAGAAAGCCTGGAGCTTTCTCTAAACCCAGCAGGTCAGCTTCCTCGATGGTCAAGATGGTAGTGAGAGAGAAAACTGACAAGGCTTTGAAGTTCAGAGGCCTTGGTTAATAATTAACTCCTACCACCAATGGGCTGTGTGGCCTCGGACACGTCTCTTAACTTCTCTGAGTTTCAGTCTTCTCATGTGTGAAAGGGAGACCATCTCCTCTCCCTCACAGGCTGGTGTGGGAGCCAAATCAGATAGTATCTGGAAAAGGATTTTTAAAGTGTAAGCTTCCATATATAAGAAGGATTTTAAAATATACCAATTCCTTTGGATGGTGCTTTGCTGTTTATAAATGTTCCTTCAAAGGGATGAGTGAGAGATGCTGAGGGCACACCTGAGGCTGAGTGAGGAGTACTGCACAGACCTTTGGGTGGATAGATCCATTCACAAAGCATCGTTTACTGAGTGCCCACTAGGGGCGGGCACTGGTGTGTTCTGGAGACATGGTGATAACCAGGATGCAGCCCCTGCACGTAACGATGGGGCCCAGGACACGACAAAGGTGGTGCTCCAATGTGCTGGGTGCCAGTGAGGGAGGCACAGGGCATCTGGGGAGTGGAAGGAGAGGACAGTCAGCTCAGCGGATCTGGGCTCTGGGGCTGAGTTTGACAGAATGTGTTCAATGGGAGAATATTTCAGGTGGAGTGGATGCTATTTGCTTACACGTGGGGATGAGAGCAACCATGGGGATTTGAGAGCAAGGGGCTTGGGGCACCTGTGGGGACGTTGTTGCAGGTAGAGGTGAGGCTGGAGGGGGAGGGAGAGAAGGCAGCGGAGGATGGTAAGCTGCAGGGCGCACACTTTAGCCGGTACACACTGAAGTCCATGGAATTATTTTAAAAACTGTTTATTTTAATTAAAAAATAATATGTGCTTGTTATAGAATATTTTAAATTATAGAAAAATGGAAGAAAAACTCCTCTTTCTGAGACCCAGACGACTGTTGTTAACTTTGAATGCATCCCTTTTTTTGTACTTTCTATGCATAATATATGTATTCTTTAAAAATCATAGTCATGATCATAGTGTAGGTATTATTTCTCCCAGCTTCTTTTATGAGCTAATCTTGATACCAGAACCAAAAAAGGATAGTATGGGAAATGAAAAAGTACAGGTCAATCTTACTCATAAATAAAAGCTACAAAAAACCTAAATGAAATACTATCTTAATTGGACCAGGCCAGGATGAACACCCAGACCTGGATCTGCAGATAGATGCAAGGCTTGTGGGGGAATCCAACAAGGCCTGCGATACGGGCTTCCTGTGCACAACGGGGAAGCAGATATGCACAAATGGCTTTACCACCCTGGTAAAGAAGACAGCATGCCTTGGCAGCACTGCTGACCCTTCCAAAATGCTGCGGCCGTGCTCAGGCAGCTTGGCTCCATGATATCGTTGCCATCAGCCCAGCCCAGGAATGACCCATGCAGGAACCCACCGTGCTCCCACTGCCTGTTCCTGGAACCACCATGGGCACCACCTGTCCCCTCCCTGAATAAACTTACCCCTCAGCTGAGCCAGTGCTTTTTCACTGGGGTTAGGAAAATAGGCAACCAATAAAAACAAGCAAAAAGATGCTAAAAAACCACACTAAAACAAAATGAAATAAAATTTTAAAAGATTGGGAGGAGAGAATTTCCAAAAGAAGAAGAGTTTCCCCAGTGTCTGCCTACATCAGGCGAAGTAAGGGCAGGGCTGTGTGGGTTGTGTTTGGAGGTCACTGACGGGCCCAGTGAAGAGTAAATGGTGGGGTCAGACATGAGGTGAAGAGCGGGGAGGAGGCGGGAAGGAGACAGTCAGTGGGCTTTTGAAGAAGAAAGAGAGAGAGAAGGAAATAGGAGGAGCGTTTCAGAACTTAGGTAGGAGACTTGAGCAGTGAAAAAGGGGTGGTTAAAATACCAGTGTGAGAATCAAACTGACAGGACAAGTCCTTCAAGGAAAGGGAGGGTTTGGAGAACAGAGAGTGGGTTACAGGAGAAGGCGCGTGATCCTTGATGACGGGTGTGCAGCAGGGAGGGACAGGAAGTTGAGAAGCTGGAAGGGACAGGACGTCGAAGTCATGCGTGTCTTAGGCTTGTGGTCTCAGAAAAGGCCACCTCTTTCTGAGAGTGAGGTGGTCCCAGCGGTGGGGAAGAGAACAAAATTTGATATTCAAACAAATTTAAGCCAGACATCTCAATGCAGTCTTTAGTACAGGGGTTATGTGACACAGGATGACAACCACAAGATTCAGTTATGCATGTTTCCCAAAATTCAGACAGTTGGTATTATATAAAATAATTTCTAAAAGAGCTAGGCAGCCTCAAATGTGCTGTGGCAACTTCTTATTGTTCTAAAGCTCTGGAAAAGGAAACGGGGGGAGGGGTATTGTTTTGTGGGAAGGGTAAGGGGTACCACAGGGTTCCTGTCTTACTTTCTCAGCTCTTCCAGCTCCTGACACAGAGCCTGCTGTATCATTTGCTCATGGTTGCCTTCGTGAATGAATGAATGAATTCCAAGTATGCAAAGCTCTTGGCACCTACTTGAGTATGTTGGGATGCCATGTCTGGCTACCCCTACCTCCCTGGTAGCCACATCGATCCACACCAGCTCTTTTAAATGGCAGCTGCCCCACCTCTGTGTATACTGGGCAGTGGCTGTGCTTACAGGAGCTGGAAATCTGTCAGCCTGTTTCTGGCTTAAGAGTAACCCACTTATCTTACTTTGGTTTACTTTGCATTCACTCTTTTAAAAAATGTAATGGATCCTTATTAAGTGCCCACTACATGGCATGTGTGATGCTGGGCCCTGGGGACTGGGGAGGGACAGTCTCTGCCTTCCTGATAAACTTATGTCCACTGAGACTCTTCTGTTTTCCCCAGTAAGTGAAAGGATGGAGCCATGGCCACCTGCTTGGTTCAAGTGAGGTTGATTATTATTATTATTATTATTTATTATTGGAGTATAATTGTTTAACAATGGTGTGTTAGTTTCTGCTTTATAACAAAATGAATCAGTTATACATATACATATGTTCCCATATCCCCTCCCTCTTGCGTCTCCCTCCCACCCTCCCTATCCCACCCCTCCAGGAGGTCACAAAGCACCGAGCTGATCTCCCTGTGCTATGTGGCTGCTTCCCACTAGCTATCTACCTTACGAGGTTGATTATTGACCCTCTGGGTCACTGTCTGCAGGAGATGCCTGTAGGGGAACACAGAGAGGAGGCAAGAGAGTGGGCTTCATGGTCAGATTGACCAGGCTTTGAAGCCAGTCTCTGCCAATTAAAAACTGTGGGGTGCCAGACAAGTTACTCAGTCTCTCTGAGCCTCACTGTTCTTATCTACTAAACGCAGATAATGATATCATTTTAGGACTTTGTATGATGCTTCTTGCCTCAAGCAAATGGTATCATTTGTAAGTGTGAGCTCTTTTTGCTGCTATATGAGTGCACTCTTATAATCCTGCACCTGAACCTTATAGATTCTGGGCCTTAGGAAACATCAGCATTTAGATGAGAAATAGTAGAGCTCTCTAAAGGGAAGTAGAAATGAGACATGAAGGCACACCATCACCTCTGCCCCAGAAGGATGGGGAGCAGCTGCATTTTGTTTACAATGAAGAAAGCAACCCGAGTGATAAAGTTCACTGTCAGAATCTCAGTGCATTTCACACCTGCATGTCACGCACAATTGTGTTTACAGGAGATGGGAACATGGGCTGTGCTGCAGGTTCTGTAGATACGGGAACTGAAGAAACTGCATGCACAAGTTGCTACAGCATAAAACCTGAGAGGTGGGACTCAGCTTCTAATTCCAGTCCTATCACTTGCGGGTGGTGAGGTACCTGTCACTCAGTGGTCTGTCTCAGCCTGTCTTTTCACATCTCTGAATTGGGAGTACTGGTATTTGCCTTGTAGGGTCCAATGAAAATGAGATGTTGTTTGGTGTGTGGACACACAGGTTGCAGGGCCCAGGGTGGGACACACGTAGGAGATGGTTAGTGCAGGTGTCCTTGGTTAGAATCTAGACCTACAGTGAAGCTCCAGAGAGCAGCAGAGATGGGGAAGATAGGAATGGTGTTTGCACTTGCCCCTGGGGGAGGTGCCCTCTGCTTTCTAGCTGTCAGGAGAGCTAGTCTGATTCCAGAGCTGGTAAGCTGTGTTAGTGATTCCAAGCCAAAGGAGACCACACCCAGCACCGTACCTGCTCACGCTGCCTGGAAACCCTTCTCTCCACACACCTTGGTATCACTGTGTTTGTTCTGTCTTCTAGCTCTGGATGAATGCTGCGGACAACTTGGAGCACTCCCTCTTTTCCCATCTTGTAGAAATCCTTCAATCACCAAGGTAAGCTGGGCTTTGGCAGCCTGCGGGTACAGTCAAAGGCTTCATGCCAAGAACAGGGACTGAGAGGACAGGACAGCCGGTGGTTCAGCAACCACGGCCTTCTCCCCTCCCAGAGCACTGGGTCCCCAGGTGGTAGCATGTCTGTCTTGGTCTACACAGCTGCTATAATGAAAATACCATAGACTGGGTGGCTTACAAATCACAGAAATTTATTTCTCACAGTTCTGAAGGCTGGAAGTCTAAGGTCAAGGCTCTGGCAGATTCAGTGTCTGGTGGGGACCTACTTCCTGGTTCATAGTTGGCTGTCTTCTCACTACAACCTCACATGGCAGAAGGGGTGAGGGAACTCTCTGGGGTCTCTTTTATAAGGGTGCTAATCCCATTCATGAGGGCTCCACTCTCATAACCCAAGCATTTCCCAAAAGCCCCACCTCCAAATACCATCACACTGAGTGTCACTTTTTGAATTATTCAGGGCTCTTTTGATTGCAAGTGGCAGAAATACAACTCAAACCAACTTAAGGAAGGAAGAAAGGGAGGGGAAAAAAGGAAGGTGGAGAAAGAGGAAATTTATTGGCTCATACAATGGACTGAGGCAGATCTTCATATGTTGTCTGGATGATGCTCATATTACTTTATCTGAGGTCGGTCCCTCATCTCACCTATGTTTTCTTCTGTGCTAACTTCATTCTGGCTGGGCATCCTCACAGCATGTCCTCTGCTCAGCACAGTCGGAAGACAGGGCTTCCTTTTCACTCGATAGTCCTAGCAATAGGATGGAGTCTCACGGGGCCATCTTGGGTCATGTGGCTAGGCAGCATGACTTCCCCTCTGGAGCGGGTGGAGGGGAGTTAGAAAGAGGTAATTCCCAAGGAAAACCAGGGATCAGAATATGGGAGAAGGGAGGCAGGAGTGCCAACCGATCAATCCACCTCCTTCCTTACAAATAAAGCCGTTCACACACACCCCCACCTGCCTCCTCACATGTCAGCTTTTATGGAGATCATTAGGACCTCAGTGTTTTGAATGTATTTGCAGCCATCTTTTCATGCAGCCGTTCATGATGGACTATCTATTATAAACTCACTCCATTCCATAACAGTTCTTAGCGCTAGAAGTTCAGAGAAGGGCAAGACATAGCCCTGTGGTGAAGGAATTACAGAAGAGCAGGCTACTCAGTGCTGTGATTAGAAAGAGCACAAAGGACAGTGGGGACTTACAGGTGATGAATGCACATCTTCCCATTGAGCCCATGAGAGCAAGTCACACGCAGAACTGGGCTGGTTCTACCTCTTTTGTGTATCAGAGATGTGGCACTTGGCAGAATTCAACACAGTAGTACTGAAAAGACAGTTCAAGAAGGAGCCATCCACCCAAATTCATTCTCCTCCACCTTTATTTTCTTTCTCACTTTCCACTTTCTTTCTGTACCTGTTGTTTTCTAAGAGACGGACACTCACCCTGGAAGCTATTTTCTTTGGGGGAGTAGAATTTACTGGAAATTGTATTTGCGATTATCCTAAGGAGGGAGTGTGGAGGCTTGAATTCTGTCTCTCTCCCCCTTTGACTCTCAGCGGCGTGTTCATCCACTTTGTGGTTTGGGGTGAGCAGGAAGACGCACACCCAGATGGGCTCGCGGAGGCCCGCGCTCCGGCTATTGGGAAGTGCTCCGCGGTCACGCTCCAGTCTGCTCTCTTTGTTCTGAGTTTTCTGAGACCAGCATTAGTTTTCCCTGAGGCTTGGAATTTAAAAGTCAATAGCTGGGGTTGTCTTTGAAGGCAGTTTTCAGGGGTGGGGGCGTGAGGGGGTGGAGGGGTGGAAGGGCACCGGGAGGCTCATCCCTGAGCGACTCTGGCACTGGGCAGACACATATTCGATGGGTGTCTGACAGCGTTTTGACGAGTTGCCAAGAGCTCATCGGAGTCAGAGGGCCATGGAGCAAGCCCAGCCGGTGGAACCTTTTTAGCAGAAACACAGCAAATTTGGTTCATTCCAGTAAAAGCTTTTACTGCCTCTCTCCCGGGCTCGCCAGGGAAGGACCCCGGAATGCTGAAGTTGCTCACCAGGCGCGGCTTATTCCCAAGCTCGTCTTCCTCTTCAACGAGCCAGGCCTCGCCCCCTCCAAGATACCCACCATCATTGCCATCCTGGGCTGTCAGCTGAGGGGCCACTTCAGCCTCCAGGACTTGCGCAGGTACTGCGCCAGCTCCCCGGGGGGAAGGGCAGAGCCTCGGGGCTGTTTAAGGAGGGAAGGTAGGCGCCAGCTCTCCGCTGACCATGCTCAGCCCAGCAGCACTGCCCCTTCAATGCAGCAGCAGGTTCTATTTCCTTCGAACCTCCTAGGAGTTTCTCTGTTCAGGGCGGAGAGCTGAAAAAAGGGGTGGGTCCGCTAGACTCCCCAGCAGGCTGTGTGTTCACTGCTCCCTGGTGCTCGGACACACCTCGTGTGCCAAGAACTCCAGAAATTCCGTGAGCACAGGCATCCTCACTGACCAACAACCCAACATGCCTGCCTTTTGCAGACTTCCCAAAGGATAGTCCCCACTGGCAGGACATTCACCTTTTCTGTCCTCATCCCTGTTTGTTCTGTTGAGCTGGCAGAGCCAGAGTTAGCTGCTCTGATGAATCCTGACAGATCTGAGAAGTCTTTGGAAATATCACATTGATCACAGAATAACGCGATTCCCCTCAAAGCCTCCCTTGAAGCCGCATTTAGGTGGATCACTGTAGAAAACCTTCACATGTGTGTTTAGGAGACAGGGGCTGAGCCCACATTTGAGCGTGTCCTTCTCTTTCTGTCTTAAGAATCGGGCTGTTTATTGTGTACACCCTCAAGCCTTCATCAGTGAACGAGAGGCAGATCTGCGTGGACGGAGCCCCGCACCCCTCCGTGCCCGGTGAGAAGACCTTTCCCAGACGCAGCAGGACAACCACCGTGTCCTGAAGGCAGCAGAACGACCCCCATGACGGCCCTGAGAGGAACATGCTGTGGGGCCATTGTGCATGAGAGACTGAGGGGGAGGAGGGGGAAGGCACCCACAGCCGAGCTGTTGTTCCCACACGGTGGCTTATGAGGTCACATCTCTATGATTATGGTCACGAATAAACGCAAATTGTATGTGCTTCCTTCACAACCTGGAATGGCTTCCAAGGCCTCCAGGATAACACTCAGTTCCCTGTAGATCAGCAGGTGGGAGCCTTCAATGCCCCAACCCTTGCCTTGCTCCCCTGATGAGCCCCAGCTTCAACACTCTGAAGCACGTACACGTCCTAATGTGTGACGGTCCGCCCGTCCATCCATGCTCTGCAGGTGCTGTTCGCTCTGCAGGAGTGCCTCCCTTGCCCTGCTCCCACCCCATCTCACCCCGCTAGACCAGCCGTTCCCAGTCCCACAAGCCAGGTTAAGTCATCTCTTCTGTGCTTCTAGAGCCATTGCATTTAATCTCATGCGAAGGTCTGTGATTTGTTTCTCTGAGTCTCTTTCTCCCTAACCAGACTCAGAACTGCAGCTACATCGTGTTCCAAATTCCCTCTGCTAGGGCAAATGTGAGGGGGACAACTACTGACTGCTTTGCCCTGGGTCCTCTGGATCTGCTGTGTCCAAGATGGGAGCCTCTAGCTGCACATGGCCATTTAAATTTAAATTCTAATTAATCGAAATGAAATGCAATTAAAAATTCAGTTCCTCAGTCACACTAGCCTTGTCCCAAGTGCTTGATAACCACGTGCGGCTAGTGGTTACTGCACTGGACAGGATAGATAGAGAACACTTTTACTGCAAAAGATTCTCTTAGATAGTGTTACTCAGTCCAGATAAATTATCTGTTATCCTTAGACCAAGCCTGAAAAGTAGGAATTACTATTCCCATTTTACAGATGAGAAAACAGAGGCTCAGAGAGATTAGGATCTTAATGAGCGATGGGGCCAGAATCCAAATAGAGGGGACTCTGACTCTGGTTCTCCAAGCTGCCTCATCAGTTCTATTTCTACAGCATGGTGGGTGTGCCCCAAATTGGTGGTAAAATAACTGGTTAACCAAGGGGAAGAATGAATGGATAATGAGAAGAAAACAGTGCACTGTTTCGTCAACCCTTCTTCTCATAGGGACTCCACGCTAAAACTTTTACCTCACTAAACATCTTCTATTAAGACAATATTTACATGGCCTTCAGGGTTATAATAACACTTCAGAAGTAAAGTTTCTTCTTCCTCTGGATCCATATACCTCTTGCTACAATTCAAGCTCTATTTTTAGTGCAACATAGACATGCCAAAGGTCTAGCCTAGAAACAAATTGAGAGCAGGAACTCAGATCAAGGATCATAATCTTCACTTCTTTGCCCCCAGTGCCTTGCATAATGCCCAGCATGTAGTAGGTGCTCAGGAAATGTTGCAGCCTATGATAATTTAAAAAATTCATCTACTGGAAGGAGAATTTGACCTTATCATTTTTAGGATTTTTTTTTTGGTGGGGGGTGGGGAATAGGGAGCATCAAAAACATCTCTAGTTAAAGGGAACTTTAGGAACATTTCCTGAAATTCTTTTTAAGCATTGCATGGAAATCTAGAACTGAAAGCCAAAATTTCAAGTCCCATCCATGTCTCAACTCCTGGGAGAACTAAGCATTTGGTGAATACGATTGCTTACTGCAGCAAATATTGTCTCTTTACATCCGTTTTTTCTCAAATCTGAATTTTCTTTTTTGTAGCTGGAAGTCAAACATCTGGAAAGACAATCTGGCTCAGAAACCAGTTGCTGGAGATGCTGCTCAGTGTAATATCTTCTTCCCGACTTCATCTGTCCTCTGAGTAAGTAGCTCCAGAAAGAGTGATTTGGCATGAGGCTGCTTCATACAGGGTGCATATTAAAACCTTTTCTTAATGAAAAGTTTAGCATCTCTGAGTTGGTTTTCTGCAATGTGTTCTCTGCACTAGTCAGAAAGAAAATTATATTTTCTCCACCCAATAAAGCAAACCTTGCCCTAAGATATTCTGATGCAAATGTTAAATGGGCATGAGTAACTCAAAACAGATTTGGTGTAATTACAATAAACGCTTTTTGTCACCATTGCTATAGTGTCATTGTTATTGTTTTGGCGGTTGTGATAATTACCGATTTTGATGTCCTATACTTGGCAGACAATAGAATGGAGAAATGGTTAGCCTAAATAACATCTATCAAGGAAAAGGCTTGCCAAATTCTTCTGCTATTTACTGTTATTTAGCTATTTTTCCAAGTTGGAAAAAGAAGTATCTGCGTTCAATTAACTTTCAAAAACAACGTGTAATCATAAAATTCCATGAACTCTCTCCGACTGCCTGTTTTATCTCAGCTCTGGAGTCATTAATTCAAGAACTATTTGTTGAGTATCTCCTGTGTGCCAGACACCGTTCCTCCCTCTGAGAATGCAGTGCTGAGTAAGACAGTCCGGATCCTTATTACTCTCACTGAGTTGACATTTTAGTGTGTACGTGTGTTTGGGGCAGGGAAGAATCAGGGTGGGGAGTTACCCCTCAGTAAAACGGCCTTTCAAATAGCACTTAAAAAGTCTTTACATGTCTAGAATCAAAGCATGGTAGAACTGGAAGATGCCTTGGAGATGAGCTAGTCCCTTCCTTTTCACTTTTTTGAAAAGGAATGTAGTGTAGTGCTTAAGCACCTGGACTCTGACAGCCAGACCTCCTGGGTTCAAATCCCAGCTCTGTCCCCCAGGGACCTCGGGGAGGTTACCTAAGCCTCCCCTCTATGCCTCTCTTCTACTCATCTTTATGAGGATTAAGATAGTAGCTGCCATAGATGGAAATTATTATGTGGCTAGCTCTGAGCATGGTGCCTGGGATACTATAAATACTCCATCAGCTAACCACTGTGACCATCACCACCACCATTCTCATTACCATCATCATCACTTCCACCAACATCCTCCTCCTCATCATCATCATAATGAAGGAAGGTGACCAGAGCTCGTCAAGAGCTCTGCCAAAGTCATCCCATTAGCAAACGGAGACATGACTAGAAGAGAAGATGGTCTCTTGACTCCTAGTTCTAGTGGCCACGCCCTCACCATGCCTCATCTGGCAGCTCGTGCTGAGAACACTGCCCGGCCAGGATGGATCCTTCCCTGGCTCTCACGAGGCTGAGTCCTTTGCTGAACCATTGCCCCTGAGGATTGGCTTCCCATCTCCCTGCCCTCCCTTTCCCTCTAGCAGGTCTGTATTCTCTAGACTCATCGTTTTAAAATTCATTTTTGAAAGTGACAGTTAAACATGTATTTTTTTGTCTAAGCCAATAAAGGTGCATAAATATTGGACTATTCCATTTAGATTAGTTTTGAACTAAAGTGTGTTTAAGAAGGGAGTTCAGTAACCATTATGTGTTTTATGTGACTGCATTGATGTAATTAGATGGTGGCCATTCAGACACTGTGTAGGCATGAATATTAGTGAATAGGGCTATCAAAGGGCCTGCATATTTTTACATCTATTGGTACATAGTTTCCAACTGCTTTCAAAAGCTTTGGCCAACTTACACTTCAGCCATTAATAGGCAAATTCATCTATTTCACAGCAACCTTGCCAGCATTTTATTTTACCGATCTTTTAAAATGTAGCATGTACTTTGCTAAGTGATGTCCAGATATTAAACTTAACTTGCCTTTTTTAGGTGACTAGTGAAGCTGAACGTTATTTGAATTTTCTGGACATGTCATTTGCTTATGGGCTGAGAGGTAATTTATAGCATTTATTGACCCCCTTCCCCCTGCAGGACAAAGGAAGAGATGTTTCTGAACCTGGGGCCCGATTGGTTCCTGCTATTCGTGCAGGGCCATGTGCACCCCAGCACAGTGGTGCTGGGATTGAAGCTGCTGCTGCACTTTTTGTCAAACCCCTCCCTCCGTGGGCGATTTAAAGATGGCCTGTCTGCGGGGTCCTGGGTGGAACGCAGCTCTGAGGGCGTGGACATCCTGATGGGTGAGTGTGTGGTCATCTCCAGGAGGCAGGGTGCCCCCTGTGGTCTGTGAGTGAGGACCTGCCAGGACTTGCTTGGGGCTTTCACAGCTCCGTGCTGTAGGATCACCTTGACCCTGACCCCTTCCCTCCCATCAGCCCCAGCCCCCTCTGACTTCCTTTTTAGGATCCCACCATGGCCTCACTGCTCTTCAGATGCTGGGGATTTCTTCCCATTCCTCAAAGCCTCCTTAGCTCTTTCCCTCTTCCTGGGATGCTTCCCCAACCCTCAGTACCGGCATGGCTCTCCTGTTTGATGTGGATTCATCCTTCAGCTCTTGATTCAAATGTTACTTACTCTAGGAGAGGAGGAGAGTCCCGTATGGATTAGGGCACCTTTTATACTCTCTTTTTTTTTTCATAGTGCTTATCATCATTTATACATATTTATTTAGGTATTTAATTCTGTAAAGTCTGTCCCTCCCACCACATTGTAAGTAGTTGATAAAGGCCTGGGGTTCTGTATATTTTGTCAGAACACTATGTTCTTATTGCCTAATACAAAAAGGTCTTATTGCCTCTAGGGTGGTAGGCACCAAATAAGCATCTGGTTTTGAACGAATGAACGAGCATGTCAGGAATAGGAAAAATTCTTGTTGAGCACTTTCTTGTGCTCCAGTATGTGTGACATATATTTCCATCTGGCATCTCTGTGGGATGGGTGGGTGGTAGGGGATTCCTTTCTGCGCCCAATTCTCACCTTGACCAGAAGCAACAGCAAGTTTTCTCAATTGGATTTTGTGCCCCTCCCCCTCATAATAGATAACCTGAAGAGCCACCCTCCCACGCCTGACCAGAGCCCCTGCGTGCTTCCTGGGTTCCAAGTCTTGAGTGACTTTCTGGCCCACCATGTTCATATTCCGGAAGTCTACCTCATCGTGTCCACCTTCTTCCTACAAACACCACTTACAGAGCTGATGGACGGGCCCAAAGTAGGTTCTGGGGGTTCCTGGGATGGAGTGACACACTTGGCTTTCTGATTCTGTATGACCAAGGCAGGTCCCTAAGACTCCCCTCCCCTTCCTCCATGTTTTTCCAGCTTTCGTCCTGACCTACTTCCTTCCCTAGCAGTCCCACCCCTGGCTAGCTTTTCAAATACCCTTCACTTCTTCAGCCTCTGCCTCTCATGTCCCTCCCAGCAGGTCTCTGTTTTTATCAGTTCCTCTTTTAAGTCTTTCTCCTTCTGGGCACAGCTAGAGAAATCACACGATGGCGGGGGCCACACGGGGAGGTGAATTGCTCCCGTAACAGACATAGAGCCTCAGTTTATGTCCTCCAAAGAAACATGTCCCTTTACCTTAGTAATGCCCCTGCTATCCCCCTGCATTCTAGCGTGACCCTTACATGCCCCGAGCCTTCTGGCCCACAGACGCCCTTTGCTCAGATGACTTATGTCATGGTAGGAGTAGAGGCCCCCATGAAGGGGGCATTGCCTCAGGACCCCACCCTCCACCACTTGTATATTCCATGACCCTCTTTATCACCTTCTCTCCACTGTTGCTGGAAGGGCAGCTTTTCAGGGCTGGTCTGGATTCCTTCCACTCCTTTCTTGAGTGACCTCACCCCTTATCATCCCTTCTTCTATATTTTCGGCATCTCTTTCTACTGACTCTTTCCTCATAGACCATAAGTATGATAAATTATGTCCCACCTAAAACCAGAAGCTGCCCCCTTGACTCACACTCTTGACCAGCTCCTGTCCTGTTTATCACTCTCCTATTTTTCCTTGGCCAATTTTCTCCAAAGAGGAGCCTACACTCACTGTATATACCTTCTCACCAGCCTCTCGTTCACTAACTCACCGACTTGCACCAAATCCAAGGCTTCACTGGCTCCTGTTCCTGTGGGATCACATTCAGAGTCCCCCAGCCAGCATCAAGACCCTTCCTGATTGGATGTCTCACTTGTCTCCCCAGCCCAGCTTCCTTTCTCGCTGGCCCTTTGTGCTGTGATCCTCCTGAGTCACCTCCCCAGTAAGACCAGCTTCTTTGTCCTTGCCTGCTCTGGGCCTTTAATGAGCCCTTTCTCCCACCATCACCTGCCTGGAAAGGTGTCTTCCCTCAATTCTCAGCTCAGATGCCACCTCCTGCTTAGACTCCCTAGACAACAGTAACCATTCCTCTTTGGGCCTCATCATGCATTCACCTTTGCCTTATATGTCACCAGCACATTTACATCTGCTTCTCTCCTTAGATACTGAGCACCTCAAAAATAGACCCCGCCTCTTACTCACCTTCCTGGGCACCTGACAGACAGACTCAGAAATTGTTTTTTTGTCTTAATAGAGTTGAGTTAAACCACACTGAATTGACAGGGGTGGAGGGGCACCTCTTTGCAAATAGAGGGCTAAAAAATTCACCTCTCGTACATCCTTATATTTGACCTATCACAATCTTGATAATATGCTAATAGTATTAGAGATCACACTTCAAAATAAAGTTCTTAATATGCTGTGCTAAGTTAATCAAAATGCTATATT
The DNA here is from genome assembly GCF_025265405.1 of Mesoplodon densirostris. Classification (NCBI taxonomy): domain Eukaryota; kingdom Metazoa; phylum Chordata; class Mammalia; order Artiodactyla; family Ziphiidae; genus Mesoplodon; species Mesoplodon densirostris. The sequence continues at coordinate 48,969,767 of NC_082661.1, read as the reverse complement.
TTAATTTTTCCAAGACTGTATTGCAGGAAACAAACATTTTCTGAATGTCAGGACCCGTGATAGATGTTTTACATATTTTATTTTCCTTGATATTTATAACAATCCCATGGGGCAGTTAATGTAATTTTCATTACACAGAGAAGGAAACTGAACTGCCAAGAGGCTGAATAGCTTGTGTAAGCCCAGTTTTTTAAGAGGCAAAGTCAGATCATCCTGCTTGTCAGCCCCATGTTCTCTCCGTTGCACTCTGCAGTTGCCCTAAAGCCTTTGAATTTGTCACATTTTCTATAATCTCATTTATAAAAATTCATTAAAATTGATTGGGAGATTGACTATTTGTGATGTCAGACCAAAAGAACTAAATTCGATACCAGTTGCTGGTGGATCTTCAGCACCATCTTGGAGGTGTGCATTTCCCTTATACCCCATTAGTGGGCTGAAGCTCCCTGAATGGGCCAGCCACCTGGGCTGCTACTGTGCTGTTTTGCCTTTCCCACTGGGGCCCCTGGGAAATGCCATGTGCTGGCTGGAAAGCCGGTCGGTCCCCTTGCTGCATAACCACAGGTCTCTTTACATCCCTTGCCTCCTCTTTCAGGACAGCCTGGATGCCATGCTTCAGTGGCTCTTGCATAAGCACCACAGGGAAGAAGTCCTCCGGGCTGGGCTGTGCACTGAAGGTGCCCTGCTGCTCCTGGAGATGCTGAAAGCCACCATGAGCCAGGTGAGACCCATTCCCCACATGCCGAGACAGGGTTCTGACGGGAAGACAAGCTCAGAAAAGTCAACCTTGATTTTTCCCAGCAGCTTCCCAGTAGTGCTGATAATTTGCAGGTATTATTCAGAAATCTTGATAGAAGAGGCAAGGTGATAACTTAGGTGCTCAATGGGAAGCCCAGCCTAATTGTCCCCAGTGGAGTTTATGGGCTCTTGCCAGAAGACATCTGTTTTCCATTTGTTTAAACATTTGACTTTCTTCACTGGGAGATTTAACGACTCCAGTCAAAGGGAACATTTCTGAGCAACTGCTTTAAATTGGGAGCTTCAGGGACCCTGTGGAGGGGGAAAAGGGGTCTCTGCCCTCAAGGAGCTCACCTCTACCAGGACAGGTGGGCCTCTCGAGTGAGGGACCCATGAGGTAGAGAGACCTGTCTTAGAGAAGACAGCTGCCCGCTTGCTACAGACATGACATGGAGAGCCTTTGATTCAGGCCTTCAAGGTCCACCTTGAAGGTGGATGGAGAGGTTATTTTAGACCTGGAGGCAAAGGCCACGTGCCCTGTGAGCAAGAGTAATTGAGAGCCAGGTAACAAGAACACCCACGAGAGGCTGAAAAATTCTGGCTTCATTCTATAGACTCTAAAGGCAACTGGAGGTTTGAGATGTGTGGGGAAACCTAATTGCTTCTGTAAAATGATGCATGATTACCTTTAAAATTTAAATAAGAAAAAGAGTAGAAAGTAAAAATAACCTGAAATCACTCCCATCCGGAGGTGTAACCACTGTGAACTTTAGTGGAATATCCTTCCAGACACCTCTCTAAGAGTATACCATATCCTTAGAGGATCAGACCATATAAATTTCCTTTGCCTTTTTTTCTCAACATTTTGTTGGTAATCATCTATATTTGAAGATGGAAATTTTTGTAGCTTCTCGGAATGTTTGTTGTTATCAAAAGACTGTAATGAACTTTCTCGAGCAGACATCTTTTCCCTCTAGTTTGATGACCTCCTTAGTGTAAATTCCAGGATGTGGGATAGTGGGTCAAGGTGTACTTCATGCATTCTTTTTCTCAGGAAAGTTGCAGTAGACATTATACGTGTACATTCCTCCTAACACACATCCCACCGTCCTCTGTAGATGGGCTTGGCCCGGTCCTCACAGCCTCAGTGACATGGCCAAACTGATGAAGTTGAGTTCTTTTGCATTTATTATCACTGAGATTGATAGCATTTTCATATGCTTATTAACCATATCTACTTATTTTACTGTGAATTGCATGTTTCACCTTTTGCCAACTTTTCTGTGTGTGTGTTGATAATGCTTGGAAAGTATAGATCAAACTTTTTGCTCTTTTTAAAAACAGGAATGTACTTAATTTTTATTAAATACTCTTTTAGCATATAATTAGATGATCAGATGGGTTTTTCTTTTAAACATTTACCTCTGATGAATTATATCAATAGATTTCCTTGCATTCTCGCAAAGATGTCACTCTGTTCTTATCCATTTAGCATACTTCCTTATTCTGCTTGTAAATATTTAATTTATGATTTTGAATTCATATTTATAAATGATATTATATTGTGGTTTTCTTTATGTTATATGTTGTCAGGTTTTGATATCAGAATTATGCTAGCTTTACTAAAAAAAGACTTCTTTCTTTTTGTTCAAGATGATGTTAAATTCATGACTCATATTATGAAACTTGACTTCATACTATGAAACTTCTTGGGCCTGAATTTTTCCCATTATTGCCTTGCTTAGGCTTTTAAATGTCTCCTTCACCTAGTTTAGGTAATTGGTAGTTTTAAAAATCTTCCCATTTATTCAGTTTGCACGAATGGTCTCCTTTAATTCATTTAATTTTCTCTGTGATTATTTCCCTCTTCTTCTTAATTTGTAAATCCATGCTCTCGCTTCACTTCTCCCATTACTTAAGGAGCTGAGGACTTGTGGATTTGTAAGGAACCAACTTTGGATATATTTATCATTCCCCTCATTTTTTTCTGGCTAGTTCTAAAATTTTGATATGTGACATCTTAATTTTTTGTTGTTTTCTAGAGTTTCTGTGATTGCAGATTTAAAGACCTTTTTGATTCATCCTTTTCAGTGTCCATGTAGTTGAATTTTTTGTTTTCTTTTATTGTTGTTATTCATTTCCAGTTTAGTTTTGTCCTAGTCAGGACATGTGATCTTTACACTTTCCATCTTTGGGAAACTTATTCATGGCTCCCTTGTAGACCTAATGTGCAACTAATGTAGGGATGCCTGAAAAAAATGCATATTTTCTGTTTGCACCATAGAGAGTTTGTTACCCTTTTAAATCAATGTTATTTAGAAAGAGCAAACCAAAAGAATAACATGAAAGCATTTAAAATAAAGAAAATACATAGTATGCTGAGGGAAGTAAGAAAATAAGGCCAAACATTTACTTTATAATAGCAAACATAAAATGGTTAACTGTCATATAACAGACGTGACCCTTAAACTGGGTCAAAAAACAAGACCCAGTCTTCTGAAATCTAACAAACATATAACAAAAGCAAAGTCACTGGAAGATTATTTTGGTTCAATGAAGATATCTGCCATGAAAGCATCATTTACCAAATATGGTAGACAAGCATCAAAATCTAAAAGGCAAAAACCAGAAGGATAAGAGAAAAAGGTCAGAAATATAATTGTAGTGAATAATGCTAACATATCTCTCTCAAACAGTTTATTTTATTTTGCTTGGAACTTTACTTCGTTTGCTATTATTCCCTTGCACAGTGTAACCATAGATTTGTTTGCCTGTTCTTGAACTTAGTATCAGTGGAATCCTATAGTATGTACTCTTTTGCTTCTGGCTTCTTTCACTCATCATTATGTATGCTAGTAGTTCATTCTTTTTTTTTTTTTTAAACATCTTTATTGGAGTATAATTGCTTTACAATGTTGTATTAGTTTCTGCTGTATAACAAAGTGAATCATCTATATGTATACACATATCCTGATATCCCCTCCCTCTTGCGTCTCCCTCCCACCCTCCCTATCCCACCCCTCTAGGTGGTCACAAAGCACCGAGCTGATCTCCCTGTGCTATGCGGCTGCTTCCCACTAGCGATCTGTTTTACATTTGGTAGTGTATATATGTCCATGCCACTCTCTCACTTCGTCCCAGCTTCCCTTTCCCCTTCCCTGTGTCCTCAAGTCCATTCTCTACACTTGGGTCTTTATTTCTGTCTTGCCCCTAGGTTCTTCAGAACCATTTTTTTTTTTTTAGATTCCATATATATGTGTTAGCATATTGTTTTGTTTTTCTCTTTCTGACTTACTTCACTCTGTATGACAGACTCTGTGTCCATCCACCTCACTACAAATAACTCAATTTCATTTCTTTTTATGGCTGAGTAATATTCCATTGTATATATGTGCCTCTTCTTTATCCATTCATCTGTCGACGGACACCTAGCTTGCTTCCATGTCCTGGCTATTGGAAATAGTGCTGCAATGAACATTGTGGTACATGACTCTTCTTGAATTATGGTTTATTCAGGGTGTATGCCCAGTAGCGGGATTGCTGGGTCATATGGTAGTTCTATTTTTAGTTTTTTAAGGAACCTCCATACTGTTCTCCATAGTGGCTGTACCAATTTACATTCCCACCAACAGTGCAAGAGGGTTCCCTTTTCTCCACACCCTCTCCAGCATTGACTGTAGATTTTTTGATGATGGCCATTCTGACCGGTGTGAGATGATACCTCATTGTAGTTTTGATTTGCATTTCTCTAATGATTAGTGACGTTGAGCATCCTTTCATGTGTTTTTTGGTAGTCTGTATATCTTTGTTGGAAAAATGTCTATTCAGGTCTCCTGCCCATTTCTGGATTGGGTTCTTTGTTTTTTTGATATTGAGCTGCATGAGCTGCTTGTATATTTTGGAGATGAATCCTTTGTCAGTTTCATTTGCAAATATTCTCTCCCATTCTGAGGGTTGTCTTTTCATCTTCTTTATGGTTTCCTTTGCTGTGCACAAGCTTTTAAGTTTCAGTAAGTCCCATTTGTTTTATTTTTGTTTTTATTTCCATTTCTCTAGGAGGTGTGTCAAAAAGGATCTCACTGGATTTATGTCATGGAGTGTTCTGCCTGTGTTTTCCTCTAAGGGTTTTATAGTGTCTGGCCTTACACTTAGGTCTTTAATGCATTTTGAATTGATTTTTGTGTATGGTGTTAGGGAGTGTTCTAGTTTCATTCTTTTACATATAACTATCAAGTTTTCCCAGCACCACTTATTGAAGAGGCTGTCTTTTCTCCACTGTATATTCTTGCCTCCTTTATCAAAGATAAGGTGACCATATGTGCGTGGGTTTATCTCTGGGCTTTCTATCCTGTTCCAGTGGTCTATATTTCTGTTTTTGTGCCACTACCATACTGCCTTGACTACTGTAGCTTTGTGGTATAGTCTGAAGTCACAGCGCCTGATTCCTCCAGCTCTGTTTTTCTTTCTCAAGATTGCTTTGGCTATTTGGGGTCTTTTTTGTTTGCATACAAACTGTGAAATTTTTATTCTAGTTCTGTGAAAAATGCCAGTGGTAGTTTGATAAGGATTGCATTGAATCTGTAGATTGCTTTGGGTAGTATAGTCATTTTCACAATGTTGATTCTTCCATTCCAAGAACATGGTATATCTCTCCATCTGTTTGTATCATCTTTAATTTCTTTCATCAGTGTCTTATAGTTTTCTGCATACAGGTCTTTTGTCTCCTTAGGTAGGTTTATTCCTAGCTATTTTATTCTTTTTGTTGCAATGGTAAATGGGAGTGTTTCCTTAATTTCTCTTTCAGATTTTTCATCATTAGTGTATAGGAATGCCAGAGATTTCTGTGCATTAATTTTGTATCCTGCTACTTTACCAAATTCATTGATTAGCTCTAGTAGTTTTCTGGTAGCATCTTTAGGATTCTCTATGTATAGTATCCTGTCATCTGCAAACAGAGACAGTTTTACTTCTTCTTTGCCATTTTGGATTTCTTTTGTTTCTTTTTCTTCTCTGATTACCATGGCTAAAACTTCCAAAACTATGTTGAATAATAATGGTGAGAGTGGGCAACCTTGTCTTTTTCCTGATCTTAGTGGAAATGGTTTTAGTTTTTCACCATTGAGAACAATTGTTGGCTGTGGGTTTGTCATATATGGCCTTTATTATGTTGAGGTAAGCTCCCTCTATGCCTCCTTTCTGGAGGGTTTTTATCATAAATGGGTGTTGAATTTTGTCGAAAGCTTTTTCTGCATCTATTGAGATGATCATATGGTTTTTGTGTGTGTGTGTGTGTGTGTGGTACGCGGGCCTCTCATTGTTGTGGCCTCTCCCGTTGCGGAGCACAGGCTCCGGACATGCAGGCTCAGCGGCCATGGCTCACGGGCCCAGCCGCTCCGCGGCATGTGAGATCTTCCCGGACCGGGGCACAAACCTGTGTCCCCTGCATCGGCAGGTGGACTCTCAACCACTGCACCACCAGGGAAGCCCGATCATATGATTGTAATCCTTCAGTTTGTTAATATGGTGTATCACATTGATTTGCGCATATTGAAGAATCCTTGCCTTCCTGGGATAAACCCCACTTGATCGTGCTTTATGATCCTTTTCACGTGCTGTTGGATTCTGTTTGCTAGTGTTTTGTTGCGGATTTTTGCATCTATGCTCCTCAGTGATATTGGCCTGTAGTTTTCTTTTTTGGTGACATCTTTGTCTGGTTTTGGTATCAAGGTGATGGTGGCCTCGTAGAATGAGTTTGGGAAGTGTTCTTCCCTCTGCTATATTTTGGAAGTTTGAGAAGGATAGATGTTAGCTCTTCTCTAAATGTTTGATAGAATTGGCCTGTGAAGCCATCTGGTCCTGGGCTTTTGTTTGTTGGAAGATTTTTAGTCACAGTTTCAATTTCAGTGCTTGTGATTGGTCTGTTTATATTGGTCTGTCTCCTTGGTCAGTCTCTGAAGGTTGTGCTTTTCTAAGAATTTGTCCATTTCTTCCAGGTTGTCCATTTTATTGGCATATAGTTCGTTGCTTGTAGTAATCTCTCATGAACTTTTGTATTTCTGCAGTGTCAGTTGTTACTTCTCTTTTTTCATTTCTAATTCTGTTGATTTGAGTCTTTTCCCTTTTTTTTTTTGATGAGTCTGGCTAATGGTTTATCAATTTTTTTATCTTCTCAAAGAACCAACTTTTAGTTTTATTGATCTTTGCTGTTGTGTCCTTCATTTCTTTTTCATTTATTTCTGATCTGATTTTTATAATTTCTTTCTTTCTGCTAACTTTGGGGTGTTTTTTTTCTTCTTTCTCTAATTGCTTTAGGTGTACGTTTATGTTGTTTATCTGAGATTTTTATTGTTTCTTGAGGTAGGATTGTATTGCTATAAACTTCCCTTTTAGAACTGCTTTTGCTGCATCCCATAGGTTTTGGGTCATCGTGTTTTCATTGTCATTTGTTTCTAGGTATTTTTTGATTTCCTCTTTGATTTCTTCAGTGATCTCTCAGTTATTTAGTAGTGTATTGTTTAGCCTCCATGTGTTTGTATTTTTTACAGCTTTGTTTCTGTAATTGATATCTAGTCTCATAGCGTTGTGGTCGGAAAAGATACTTGATACGATTTCAATTTTTTTAAATTTACCAAGGCTTGATATGTGACCAAAGATATGATCTATCCTGGAGAATGCTGCATGAGCACTTGAGAAGAAAGTGTATTCTGTTGTTTTTGGATGGAATGTCCTATAAATATCAATTAAGTCCATCTTGTTTAATGTGTATTTAAAGCTTGTGTTTCCTTATTATTTTCATTTTGGATGATTTGTCCATTGGTGAAAGTGGGGTGTTAAAAAGTCCCCTACTATGATTGTGTTACTGTGGATTTCCCCTTTTATGGCTATTGACCCTTGCCTTATGTATTGAGGTGCTCCTATATTGGGTGCATAAATATTTTCAATTGTTATATCTTCTTCTTGGATCGATTCCTTGATCATTATGTAGTGTCCTTCTATGTCTCTTGTAATAGTCTTTATTGTAAAGTCTATTTTGTCTGGTAGGAGAATTGCTACTCCAGCTTTCTTTTGATTTCCATTTGTATGCAATATCTTTTTCCATCCTCTCACTTTCAGTCTGTGTGTGTCCCTAGGTCTGAAGTGGGTCTCTTGCAGATAGCATATATACGGGTCTTATTTTTGTATCCATTCAGCCAGTCTGTGTCTCTTGGTTGGAGCATTTAATCCATTTACATTTAAGGTAGTTATCGATATGTATGTTCCTGTTACCATTTTCTTAATAAATTGTTTTGTGTTTGTTATTGTAGGTCTTTTCCTTCACTTGTTTTTCCTGCCTAGAGAAGTTCCTTGTTGTAAAGCTGGTTTGGTGGTGCTGAATTCTCTTAGCTTTTTCTTGTCTGTAAAGTTTTTAATTTCTCCATCGAATCTGAATGAGATCCTTGTTGGGTAGAGTAATCTTGGTTGTAGGTTTTTCCCTTTCATCACTGTAAATATGTCCTGCCACTCCCTTCTGGCTTGCAGAGTTTCTGCTGAAAGATCAGCTGTTAACCTTATGGGGATTCCCTTGTATGTTATTTGTGGCTTTTCCCTTGCTGCTTTTAAGATTTTTTCCTTTATTTTTAATTTTTGATAGTTAGATTAATATGTGTCTTGGCGTGATTCTTCCTGGATTTATCCAGTATGGGACTCTCTGTGATTCTTGGACTTGATGGACTATTTGCTTTCCCATGTTAGGGAAGTTTTCAACTATAATCTCTTCAAATATTTTCTCAGTCCCTTTCTTTTTCTCTTCTTCTTCTGGGACCCCTATAATTCGAATGTTGGTGCATTTAATGTCCCAGAGGTCTCTGAGACTGTCCTCAATTCTTTTCACTCTTTTTTCTTTATTCTGCTCTGTGGTAGTTATTTCCACTATTTTATCTTCCAGGTCATTTATCCGTTCTTCTGCCTCAGTTATTCTGTTAATTGATTCCTTCTAGAGAATTTTTAATTTTATTTATTGTATTGTTCATCACTGTTTGCTCTTTAGTTCTTCTAGGTCCTTATTAAACGTTTCTTGTATTTTCTCCCTTCTATTTCCAAGATTTTGGATCATCTTTACTGTCATTACTCTGAATTCTTTTTCAGGTACACTGCCTATTTCCTCTTCATTTGTTTGGTCATTGGTTTTTACTTTGCTCCTTCATCTGCTGCATATTTCTCTGTCTTCTCATTTTGCTTAACTTACTGTGTTTGGTATCTCCTTTTCACCGGCTGCAGGTTTGTAGTTCCCATTGTTTTTGGTGTCTGCCCCCAGTGGGTTATGTTGGTTCAGTGGGTTGTGTAGGCTTCCTGGTGGCGGGGACTGGTGCCTGTGTTCTGGTGGTTGAGGCTGGATCTTGTCCTTCTGGTGGGCAGGACCATGTCCAGTGGTGTGTTTTGGGGTGTCTGTGATCTTATTATGATTTTACACCGGCTTTCTGCTAATGGGTGAGGTTGTGTTCCTGTCTTACTAGTTGTTTGGCATGTGGTGTCCAGCAGTGGAGCTTGCTGGTTGTTGAGTGCAGCTGGGTCTTAGCATTGAGACGCAGATCTCTGGGAGAGCACTCGCCGGTTGATATTACGTGGGGCCGGGAGGTCTCCTGTGGTTCTGTGTCCTGAACTCAGCTCTCCCACCTTAGAGGCTCAGGCCTGACACCCAACTGGAGCACCAAGACCTTGTCAGCCACGTGGCTCAGAAGAGAATGGAGGAAAAAAAAAGAAAGAAAAATAAATAAATAAATAAATAAAATAAAGTTATTAAAATAAAAAATTATTAAAATAAGAAAATTTAAAAGTAATTTTAAAAAAAGCAGAGCAACCAAACCAATAAACAAATCCACCAAGGATAACAAGCAATAAAAACTGTACTAAGATAAACATAAAAATCAGTAACTAGTCTGTCACATACAGCAAACCCCAAGTCTACAGTTGCTCCCAAAGTCCATCTCCTCATTTTGGGGTGATTCATTGTCTGTTCAGGTATTCCACAGATGCAGGGTACATCAGTTGATTGTGGAGATTTAATCTACTGCTCCTGAGGCTGCTGGGAGAGATTCCCCTTTCTTTTCTTTGTTCGCACAGCTCCTGGGGTTCAGCTTTGGATTTGGCCCACCTCTGTGTGTAGGTCGCCTGAGGGCGTCTGTTCTTTGCCCAGACAGGAGGGGGTTAAAGGAGCAGCTGATTAGGGGGCTCTGGCTCACTTAGGCTGGGGTGAGGGAGGGTTACGGAACGTGGGGTGAGCCTGTGGCGGCACAGGCCGGAGTGACATTGTAACAGCCCGAGGCGCATTGTGTGTTCTCCCGGGGAAGTTGTCCCTGGATCATGAGACCCTGGCAGTGGCGGGCTGCACAGGCTCCCGGGAGGAGAGGTGTGGACAGTGACCTGTGCTCACACACAGGCTTCTTGGTGGCGGCAGCAGCAGCCTTAGCATCTCATGCCCGTCTCTGAGGTCCGCGCTGTTAGCTGCAGCTCGCTCCTGTCTCTGGAGCTCGTTTAGGTGGAGCTCTGAATCCCCTCTCCTCGCGCACCCCAAAACAATGGTCTCTTGATTCTTAGGCAGTTCCAGACTTTTTCCCAGACTCCCTCCTGGCTAGCTGTGGCACACTAGCCCCCTTCAGGCTGTGTTCACACAGCCAACCCCAGTCCTCTCCCTGGGATCTGACCTCCGAAGCCAAAGCCTCAGGTCCCAGCTCCCACCCGCCCCAGCGGGTGAGCAGACAAGCCTCTCAGACTGGTGAGTGCTGGTCAGCACCAATCCTCCATGCGGGAATATCTCTGCTTTGCCCTCTGCACCCCTGTTGCTGCGCTCTCTGTGACTCCGAAGCTTCCCCCCTCCACCCACTCCCTGTTTCCACCAGTGAAGGGGCTTCCTAGTGTGTGGAAGCTTTTCCTCCTTCACAGCTCCCTCCCAGAGGTGCAGGTCCCCTCCTGTGCCTATTCTTTTGCCTCTGTTTTTTTCTTTTTTCTTTTGTCCTACCCAGGTACGTGGGGAGTTTCTTGCCTTTTGGGAAGTCTGAGGTCTTCTGCCAGCATTCAATAGGTGTTTTGTAGGAGTTGTTCCACATATATATGTATTTTTGATGTATTTGTGGTGAGGAAGTTGATCTCCATGCATGTCTTACTCCCCCACCATCTTGGTTCATTCTTTTTTATTGTTCAGTAGTATTTTATTGTGATAATGGATCACTATTTATATATTCATTCTGGGTTGTTTCCATTTGGAAATATTATGAATAAAGCTGCTATGTACATGTCTTCTGGTGGACATACATACTTCTTTCTGTAGGAAATATACGCAGGGTGAAGTTGTGGGTTATAATCTACACATGATTTGTTTTAGTAGATATTGCCAAATAGTTCTCCAAAGTGAAGTGCCAATTTACACTCACCAGCTCTTATTCTGGGAAGGTTCTAGTTGCTCCTGGTCCTTGTCAATATTTAACATTGTCGTCTTGTAGATGTTAGCGATTCTGCTATGTGCACCTATCCTTGGGAGCAGACAGCATTCTCTCCCTTGTGCAAATGTAGACATTGAAGCTGTGGAGGTTAACTCACTCAGGCAGGGTTCCAGAGCGAGGGCACGGTGGAGGCACGTGTGTCCAGCATTAGCATTTCATTCCAGGGCACTACCTTGCCTAAGGACCTTCAGGGGATGTCTGTTTCTTAGTACCTCAAATCCAGATTCTTCCAAAAGTCCAAGTCCTCTATATCTGACCTTATCTCCCAGCTTCCTCTGTATTTACCCTGTGCTAATCACTGTGAAAATAAGCCTGAAGCACTAAAATGTCTCACTTAATCCTCATGACAGCCTTATGAAATAGGTCATATTATGATCCTTGTTTTTCAGAGTTGGGACTGGAGGTGTAGGGGGATTAAGAAAGTGGTGCAAAACCACACTGTTAGTAAGTGGCAGAGGCAGCATTCAAACCAGGCCAACTAGCTCCAGAAAAAGCTCTCTGAACTCTGACTTCTGGTCCTCCCTCTAAATCTAATATCGTGCTGTATGAACCTGGTGGAGAAGCCAGGTGCAGGTGACTTCAGAAGCAGGTTTCCTCTGCCTGCCTGCTCAGCTCATACCAAACCCTCACAGAATCTCGGAAATGAGATTTTACACCTCTCTCTAGTTGTCCCATACGTATTGCCTTTCTTCAGTTAGGTTTGAGTTTTCTAGAATGAGGCTTAGTTCCAGACATTTGGTACCTATTTGGTAAACAGGACATGCGAACTCATGCACACAGGGCCAGGACTCGAGGCAGGCTGGTTGGGAAATGAGGAAGCCGCGGTGGGAGGGGCTGGGGATGAGGAACTGGCAAGAGGAAGACCCGTCGTCACCTATAACATCCACAGGAGTAGGCTGAGGGTCATTCAGTCTAGTTATTGGCGTGGCTACGTAGGGAATGACCCTGATATTAAGGTTGCTCAATTTTCAAGTTCCAGGCTGTCCATCCAGGACAGAGAAGGACCTCAGGCAGCAGCTGGACACACTGAGGCTAGAGTTAGTGTCCAGAAAGAGTGACTGGGCACAGCTGGTTAAGGGAGCTGGGCTCCAGCAAGGCGCTAGTGTGCAGCCACAATGGAGGCTCAGCCATGTGGCCGAGACCAGGTTATGGTTTGAGGCAAACAGGTGCCTGGGTCCCCTCAGGGTACTGGGTATCACTTCAGTGCAACATGATCTATTCCAGAGCCCTGACTGGTGCGGAAGGGGCTCCTCAAGCCCTGGCAGCCTTGGACAGGGTTTGTCCAGGGTCTGTAACTGGGAGCATTAGCACTGAGCTGGGGAAGGCTGGTGTCAACCCTAATTGGCAAGTTCCTTGAGCACAGAGGCCATGTCACACCACATAGAGGCAGTATGGGGAAGGCAGTCAGACGTTATAGCCAGGTTGCCTGGGTTCAACTACTGGCTCTGCCCCTTATCTGCTGGTTGAACGTTAACATGCTACTTAACCTCTCTGTATCTTTGTCTTCCCATCTGTAAAATAGGGGTAAATATAAAACGTGCCTCAGAGGGTTGTTGTGAGGTGAGAAGAGGAATTTGTGTGAAGCCCTTAGAGCAAGCCTGCACGTATTAAACCCTTCCTCAATTGATGACCAGTATCCTGTTCTAATCCACAGTTTTAGGTGTCCTGCAGTAAGGTGTCTTGTTGAGAGTCTCAGAAAGGAGGCCATCTCCCTAGATTTCAAATCTTCTGGTTCCTGTGCAGCCCCAAGTCATGCTCCCATGCACCTCCTCTCATGAAGTGTGTCCCTGATCAGCCCTCAACAGGTTCTGGAGACAGCGCCTGGGAACAGACATTCCCAGCCAGCGTGCTGCAGTTCCTTGGCCTCGTGCACAGCACCTACCCCCAGGATCCGGCCTGGCGGGCCCCAGAGTTCCTCCAGACCTTGGCTGCAGTCACCTTCCCCCTGGGAACCCATCAGGTAGGACATGCCTCTGCCCTACCACGGTGAGAGCAGGGGTGAGCGTCATCACCCTTCAAAGGCAAAGGACAAAATTCCTCCCCACCCCTCCCCAAATTAAAATACATTTAAGGCAACTTAGCTGAAACCTTAAGTAAACAACTTGGGTAATTTTCCTTCTCTTTATGAGATGATGCTTCAGGTCATTTTTGGCTCTGAGAGTCAATAAGTTTTTGAGTTGTCAGGAATCTCAGTAATGAGAAATTTGATGGTAGATCAAGTCCAATTTTATATGGAATACCCACACATTGATGATCATATGAAACAACAGATTCCACCCCAGGAAACCTGCGGCCGGTGCCCCAGCCAGGGGAGGGGTGGAACTGTCACAGTGTCCCATCTTCTTTGCAGCACACTTGTCCTGTTTACAGGCCACAGCATCTTTCAATCAGAGGGTTTGCCAGGGCCCAGCTGGGAGCACAGAGGGACCAACTGGGTCTTGAGGACAAAGTGTGGGTGTGGGGGTAGAGAGGGCGCTACAGGAAGAGATGTGAGTGAGTTTGAGAGCAAGAGCCAGTCCCAGCCAATCAGGGGACTCAGTGGGCTAAGAGCATCTGGGACCTGAGAGGAGCGGGCGAGGACAGGCGTGAAGGCAGGTGCAGGAGGAGGAAGAGCAGAAATCTGCTCATCACCCGTCGTGATAGAATAGGAGGTGAGACCCAGCCAGGGAGAGTGAATTAGCAACGCCTGTCTACAAATCAGTAACTGTAGCCAAAGGAACACGCTAGGTATGTTGGTAAGTAGAGGGTCTGGAAGCCATGCCAAGCACAGTGAGGTCAGGTAATAGTTGCTCTGTAATTATTTGCTAAATGACCAAGTGAATGAACCTGCTCTTTTAGCTCTTCTTTTCTAGAAGTGTATCCATGGTGCCAGCCTCCATCTCCTGAGCACCTGCAACAGCCCTGAGCCTGGTGCTTCACATTCCCTAACATACCCTGATGCAGGAGGTGTTAAAGGGGAGGGGGAGATTCAGGGAGGTGAAGCGGCACAGACTGGTTTCCTCCCGGTTTAGTGGGACAATGAGACCCATCTCACAAAAGAGTTGAGGAGATGAAACATGCCACAGCTTATGTGATTAATAAGTGACAGAACCAAGATTTACACCTCAGTCTCTCACCCCAAAGCCCATGTCCTTTCCATCGGTCAGTTTAAAATAACATTAAATGACCTAATAAAATCTGAGTATTTAGTTTTAATAAAAAGACAAAATGTAAAGACTAGAAGATTTGCAAAAAGGTAAAATAGTTTGATGGGTTAATATCAACTAAAGCAACATACTAGAAAAGTAGGTAGAAAAAAGATGCAATGAAGAGCGAAGGAAGGCACTGTGAGCAGCACTGAAGGGGGTGGGGGATGGGACCCCCACCCAGAAGCCAGGCAGGCAACCCTACAGACTGCCCCTCACCATTCCCCCCACCTGGAGCAGGCTGGGCCCTGGAGTCAACGGACTGACCTTCTCAGCCCAGATCCCCACCTCAGCCCCTCGCCCACAGGCCAGGCTCGCCATCTGCTGAGTCAGGGTTCCAGCCGGCTGCCCACCAGCAGCCACAGAGCACACTCTGACCCAGGCCTCTGCCTCCCCACGCTCAATAGTTCCTGCCTGAGGGAGGGCCTGGCCCAAAGTCACCTCCCAGCCTGCTGTGGATGAGACAGGCCCCAGTTCCAGAGCTCTTATCCCCATAGCTCCTTGCCTTGTTTCAGCTCCAAGTCGGCTCCAAAAGGCCTTTGTTGCACAGAACACATGACAGACTTCCTGCATGCAAAAGGCTGGTGGCCAAAAGGGTTTCTAGTTGCTATGATTTTATATGGCATCTTTCCAGTCAAGGCCGCATGGCGCTAATTAATGCAGTCATCACCTCCCTAGGTGCTGTTAAATTCATTTTATGGCTTAATTAAGAATTGCTGCATTAATTTTATGAATGAGCCAAGGGAGAAACCAACAGACAAACGTGAATGAAAAGTTCATGGGCTAGGAGTCAGGCATCCCTGGCCGGGTGTCCTTGGGCGTGTCATTTGGCCTCCCAGCATCTCCATGTCTTCCAGGATGTATCTGGGCTAATGACCCCCATCTCATTTATCTCCCAATATTTTTATAAATGTAAAACTGAGAAAGTGAAGGCCAAGGCACTTCAGGGACTTGGACGCCAGGACTGGCTGAAGTCCTACTTCTCTTCCCACCTGAAGGTCCTATCTGTCAACATCAGCAGAGCCTGGCAGGCAGTAAAGGTGAGGGCCCCACAGGAAGGTGGGATCCAGCTATCTTGGCCGTACACCAGGGTCAGGCATTGCTACATGCACTATTTCTCACTGCATCCTCACACATCTTCGTGTGTTCCTTTCCATCACTACTATTTGACTGATGGGGAGCTGTGGCACCGAGGAGGAAGTGCCTTGCACGGGATACATCCTGGGCTTCCTCGCTGAGCACTGCAGGTCTCTCTTGCTCTGTGCCCAGCTTCTGTCCACACTCCCACCCATCTGGAGTTCGGAGGCCACATCAGGCCATCTTTGAGCCCTGGGACTCTGGGTGAGCTGCCTACCTCCTCGAAGCCTCAGTTTCCTTACACGTTAATGGGTTTGATGAGAATCCCACCATGCACACCTCAGAGGTGGATGTGAGAGCGCTTTGAGGCAGGGTAGGCCGCTCATGCTGGGGTTCTCTTGTCTTTGAGGGGGCCGTGACTGAGTCTACCCAGGACACCAGCAGTCCTGAGGCTGAGCCTGAAGGCAACAGCACTGAGGAGGGTCTGCAGGCTCCTGCTGAGTCACATCCCACCCGGAAGCAGCTGAGGGAATTCATGCAGCTACTCTTGAGGGAGCTCTTGCTTGGGGCTTCCAACCCCAAGCAGTGGCAGCCGCTGGAGGTGCTCCTGGAGGTGGGTTGGAAAGGGTTTCATTGGGCTCTATGCTGTGGGAGGGCATGGGCACTGGGAGGGCATGAGCACCATGAGGGCTGGGTGTGCCCAGGGAGACCTGAGGGCTGATCTCTTGAGAGAGCTCATCCAGGCCTGTCCATGCCAATTGGCTGGTGGTCAGGAACCTCTCCTGGCGCTGCAGTGATTGGTGGGAGGGCATCCCCCAGAAACCACAGGCCCCGGCAGAGCAGGGAGCTCACCAAGCAGCAAGTCAATAGATGAATGAGGGCAGGTCTTAGCCAGGTTTCTAGAAGCAGAGCCTGAGACAGTGATTTTGTGGAAGTACTTTTTGGGGGGCGGTGCTCTCAGGAAAGTAGAGAAGGGATGCAGAGGAGAACAGGGGAGAACCTAGCCAGGACGTGGTCTCAGCAGTAGCCTAGATCAGAGCAGTAGTGTGCTATCTGCATCCCAGAGTTGGCCCCACCTTAAGGCACCTGACAGATGGTCATTGGCTGTGGGCCCCTCACCCCTTGACTCCTTGCCCTAGGAAGTAGGCATTTCTTCCTGGTTGAGGCAGTTTGGTCAGCAGAGGACAGTGCCCCAGAGAAGGGGCAGTTGTGAGCTATTGGCAGCCCAAGCTCCCAGCAGTGGCAGTATTAGCATATGGGCCAGGCAGAGGGACCTGGTGGGCACTGAGTGGACATCGTGGCCATGTGGCTGCTGTCTTAGTCCAGGGTTTACTTCCAGGCTTCTCCAGACAATGCCACCGGCCAACAGAAGCGAGACTTTCAATCTGAGGTCTTGCTTTCCACCATGGAAATATTTCACGTGATGAGTGGAGGTCAGGCACCAATGCTTAGAGGTGAGTGGGGGTGGATGACTTGCTCCTCCTGTTCATGACACAAAGCTGCTGACAGCTGAGCAGCACAGTCACAATCCTGCCAGCCACTGACCCCAGGACTCTAGAGGAAGTCTAGGCTGCAGGACTGTAGGGTGCTTTAGGAACCACAGGAAGATGCCGTCCACCTGTTCTTGTTGTTCACAAGAGCTCAGTGACTTTGCTCGGAGACCCCAGGGATGGCATACTTACTACTTTCCACGTCACCCCTGCCATTGTTGGGTCAGTCAGAGATGGAAAGTCCTGTTTTCTGAGTCAAAATCAGTTCGCCTCTAGCTTCAGTAGAATTTTCTTCTTCCTGTGAGGGGAGTCAAGATGTCAACCTGAATTTAACATTCTTCTGCTCACCTATGCCTGGGCACAGCAAATGTTTCTTAAATGAATGAACCTGGGTGAAGACGCTGCCATTGCCCCTAAGAAGTTCAAACTGAAACTTCATTCAGAACATTTGGTTCCGAGGCAGCTGTACCTTCCCGACAAGATTAAACAAGAGTTCTTTCTGTGGTTCTTGAGTCATGGAATCCTTAGTGATACAGCTCATCTTCTGGACTCCTCTTGCCCCACAATGCAGAAGCCCTGACTTTTCTGGGGTATCTGAAGTGTGGTAGGGTAGTGGAGTGATGAAAAGCGTGAGCTTGGTAGCCCAGTTCTGAGCATGGCTCTGTCACTGGACAGTGGTGTTACTCCGGGCAGGTGCCTGACCCTGTGAGTGAGGAGGATAGTCATGGCTAACTTAGAGTGTTGCTTTAAAGATTAACTGAGATCGTTGCATCCATGTCTGAGCACAACGCCTGCTGTGTTGGTGAGCACAGATAGATGACCCGACCTTACAGCTTCATCCTCTGCCCAAATAACAGCAGGGCCTTGGGTCACCATGACAGCCTTCCCATTACCCTATGCCTTAAATTCTCACCCACTCTTCTTCCAAATGGCCACTGGAAGAAATACTGCTCTGTACTTGCCTCCTCCCCATTTGGTTTATATCACTGATTGTTCAAGATTGATTTACTTTGAATAAATGTGTGTTCATTGGGCACCTATTGTATATAAGACCCCATTTTTGGAGCAACAGAGTACACACAGGGTTACAGTGGGCTGTACAGAGGTGAGTAAGATGTGGTTGGTTACCAAGAGGGGCTTGGAGATTGTTGTGGAGAGAAGGCAGTTTAGACCGATGATTTCTCAGCCTTGGTCTGTCACCCTCCCCCAACCCCCAGGTACTAGAGAGCCTCAGCCAAATGCAGAAGCTGCTGCTGCTCCTTCACTTGCCAGCATCTCCCACTTCATCCAGAAGCTGGTGGAGAAGCTGTACAGTGGAATGTTCTCAGCAGACCCCAGGCACATCCTTCTCTTCATCACGGAGCACATAATGTTGGTAAGAACCTCAGGTTGGCCCTGGTGGTAAGGCTTCTGCTGACCCACCAGGTGTCTGTATGACACTGCTGGCTGCTGTCCACTTGGTTCATATTGACCTGCTGTCCTTCCTGGAAATAGAATCTGAGATGGGTGGGAGGAAGGGGGAGGACCGTTACTGCCCAGGTTAATACCTAGTAGATGTTGAGCGCCCTGCAGTGTTCTCACCTTGGGCCACCTGAGACCCATCTCGGTGATTAGGGGCCGCAGCCCCCTGCACAGACACCTCCTAGACTCTGCACACCCCACTTTGGGTTTTTACTGTGAATGTTGGTTTAATCTTAATTATTGTTATTCCTCATCAACAAAGGGCGAAAAAGGTCTTTATCTCCAAAAGTTCTATTTCATTTTCTTCTATAAAATCCACCTCCATTTGTCATATTTGGGCCTTCTTGAATTTGAAGAAAGGGTCTATGTTTTCCTGGTCCTGTTTTTCTTGCATGTGCTTTCCCTGTCTCTCTCTCTCTTTCTCCATCTACATACATACCTATGCATGCCAGTGCATGCCTGTAGATACACCTAGATGTAAGTATGTGTGTGCACATGTGTACACATTCTTCATTGTACACAGGCATATGCAAAGACTCAAACAATCTCAAAATTCTAGAGTTGAACCCTTTCTTTGGTCCTTCCTTCTCATTTCATTCTGGAAACCTTTCCTGACAAGTGGCCATTCACTGTTTCCTTGAACCATCCTTGTGTGAGGAGCTCTCAATGGTACAAGGGGGTTCCAGTCAGCAGGACACCTGTGATTGTTGGGAAGCGCTTTCTCTTACCAAGCAGAAATCTGACTCCAGCAGCTCCTGCCTGCAGCTCTCGGTGCATTCTCTGTGGCAGAATCCAGGAGAGCCCCTCTCTTTCCTCTTCATGCCTCGTAGAGACAATGACATCAGTGCCCCCAGCACCCTTCTGTCTGTGGAGTCCCCTGCAGACCCCAGGACTGGGCCTTGGCACAGTTCCTAGATTGATAGTCAGTCTGGCTGATGCACAGTTCTAGGCAACCTGAAAAGAATGTATTCAGAGGTTTCTTCAAGAATAACTCCTAGAGGGAGAAATATCCCTTGTCAGCTCTGAGGGGATTAAAATCAGATTCTTGGGAGGTCATGTTGAAAATGAGAGTAGCCACTGAGCTCCTGTCTTAGCGAGTTTGGGCTGCTATTACAGAGAACCATAGACTGGGTGACTTAGCAGCAAACATTTACTTCTCGGGGTTCTAGAGGCTAGGAAGTCCAAGATCAAGGTGCCAGCAGATCTGTTGTCTGGTGAGGCTCTCTTTCTGGTTTTAGAGAGGGTCATCTTTTCATTGTACCCTCAACATGATGGAGAGAGTGAGGAAGCAAACTCTCACTTATCTCTTCCTATAAGGGCACTAATCCCATCATAAGAGCTCCATCCCCATGACCTAATTACCTCCAAGAGACCCCATCTCCAGATATATCACACTGGGGGACTAGGGTTTCAACATATGAATTTTGGGGTGACACTAACATTCAATCTATAGCAGCTCCCCAATGGTCTAAGCAAATACTCAGAGCTAATATCAAAGAGCTGGTGCTTCCTGGGGCTGATATGTCTTCAGTAGGGTGCCAGGCCCAAGGACTCTCACTGCCCACATCTACCATTCTTCTCTCCTGCTCGCTGCCTGTGACTCGCACACCTCTTAACCTCAGTTTGAAAGATGTGACCCATCTGTAGAGTAGGAGAGGATGATGATAAAAACATGAACCCCGGGCTTCCCTGGTGGCGCAGTGGTTGAGAGTCTGCCTGCCGATGCAGGGGACACGGGTTCGTGCCCTGGTCCGGGGAGATCCCACATGCCGCGGAGTGGCTGGGCCCATGAGCCATGGCCTCTGAACCTGTGCGTCTGGAGCCTGTGCTCCGCAATGGGAGAGGCCACAACAGTGAGAGGCCCATGTACCGCAAAAAAAAAAAAAAAACATGAACCCCAAATTCCAGCAGATTTAAATAAAACTTAATTAGTATAAACACTTGCATTACCTATGAGATTTGAGGAGAGCAATCTATAACTAACAAATGAACTTTCTAATAGACTGAAACATTTTGCACATAATTTTTGTTCTATGGATTCTTTTCAATGAAGCTAAACAGATGGATGGCTTCAGTGTTAAGGCCACAAATCAGGACCTTCTGCCTTCCCCCTCTAAATCTCTCATGAACTAAAATCCATTGGATGCACATCTCCTTTAGAAGATATAGTAGTTAACAGCACGGCTCACGTGTCTGGTGTGGGTTTGACTCTTGCTGACCACCTACCTCTCCTACCTCTCAGACTCTCAGCCTTCTTATCCCTAAGGTGGGATAATCTTAGTGTCTGCTTTACGACATTATGATGTTTAAATGAGGCAATATATGTAAACATACGCAAACAAATGCAAAAATGCTTAGCATGATAACTGGAATGCTCTAACAATCTATACCTGATAACTAGTATTAATAACATTTTTTAAAACTAGACCCTATTAATAGCATGTTCTTATATACTGAATGTCAACCATGTTACCAGTATTTCAGAAATCTCTGGTCCCCATGTCTACTTTACATAATATGACTGTGGTAAACTTTTAATTTTTTAACACCAATTTATGGTAAATTTAAACGTTTGAATTCCCTTTATTGGTCATCCACTTAAATAGAAGCTCCAAGGTTGAGGAAGGTAGTCCTTTTTGATTTTAGAAGTGTCACTTTTTGAAATACAGAAAAGAATCTGAGATTGTATCATTTTCACAGTTAACTGGGTTGGTATCTAAACTTCAAAGTGTTCACAAGTATGTGTCTGTGTGTGTTTATTTTATGACACAGGTCATCGAGAACGCCTCTGCTCAGAGGGAAGCTGTCATCGGTGCTCTATACAGCAGTTTAAATAAAGTCATTCTTTATTGCCTCTCCAAGCCCCAGCAGTCCCTCTCCGAATGCCTCAGCCTTCTCAACATCCTGGGCTTTCTTCAGGAACACTGGGACATTATCTTTGCCACCTATAATTCTAATGCCAGCTTCCTCATGTGTCTCATGCATTGTCTTCTGCTGCTCAGTGCAAGAAGGTTAGAGCTGCCCACTTGTCTCCTTGCTTGCCAGTGGTCAATGCAGGAAAGAAAGCTTTAGAGGACACTTGATTGAAGTCGATCAATTATAGATGATACAATCCTTTTGTTTATCTGGTTGTCCAAATTATGTGCAATATTTGATAATACGGTAAGTAGTCCTCAAACCTGTCCATGTGACTGAACAGCTAGGAGCATCATGAAATAATAATTTAACATATTTCCATAATTCTCAGGCTGTAAGATACTTCATTGATTTAATTTGGGTGGGGAGAGGCAGGCAGAAAACTCCAACATTAAATACATACATTGATTTTATGATGCAGCCAGGTTTCAGAAATACTCACTTTTGATAAATGAAATCTTAGAATGGGAAAATATATAATAAATTAAATCATGCAAGCCAGGAATAATTTTGCTTGCAGGGAAAAAAAAAACAAAACGAAAAAACCACACATACACAGACACACACAATTTGTGATATAAAATGACATCCATAAGCATCCTTGTATAAGAAATACGAATACAAATCTATTAAATTATTAAATAAAGCTATTTAAATCCCTTTCCTGAAGTTCAAAGTTTGAAAACGTTAGATTTTTCTGTGTATGTGCACTTTCTCTCTCTCTCTGTGTGGTAGTAGGTATATATCATACATCATGTGTGCCTTGGCATTATACTGCCTAAGAATATTGTCTCTTATTAATAGAATCATGTTGAGGAAGAGAGGACTATGAGATATTACACTTTACTCTTGTCCTTTTCTCAGTTGTGTTTATCCCAGTACAAATTTGATTACTTGAAAAAAAGTCCCCCAAATCCTGTCGAGTTGACTATTGAACGTTACAAACCACGAGTTGACTTGTCTAAAAACACTCTGGGAAGCACTGGAAAACACTCCTAGCCCAGAGGAGGTATTTGCCTTTTTATTTGTTTGAAATAAAATAATCCATTTTCAGTGTATGGATTAAATTGGGGAAGTGCTTCTTTCTTTTCTGTATTTCAAGAATTAGGCCCTATCCATGCTGGAAGCATGGGTAAGAGGAGCAGAATGCCAGATGATTCGTGTGCTTGAAGTTCTGCCCTCCCCTCTGTATAGCAAAGTGGCCTCCAAAGTCCAAAGGGACTTTATTCTGGAAATTTCAAGAATGGACATCCTTATATGCTGGTTATTTTTTCATTTCCTTGTTTGTCATTTATGGTTCAATCCACAAACTTGTACTGAGTGTCTGTTCTGCTTGGTTGGGTGAGGGGCCCAGAGAAGAGGGTACTTGGACATGAGCACGGCCAGGAGTTCTGGAGCACATGGTCCATGGGGAACCTAATATGTAAACCACTTCGCCCCACTTAGAACCAGCTGTATGATGTGCAGGGTTCCAGCAGAGTATAAATGCGGGGCTCTTATTCAAAAATTACTAAGAATTTCAAGATGGTGACAGCAGAGCCCAAGCATGGGACCCTTCTGAGTTCGGACCATACACAGCTACACAGGTCACAGGCCCATGAAGCTGGCCCCAGGCCCATTCCATGAGGGATGAGATTAGTGCCAAGCAAAAGCAGAGTTCAATGCAAAAAGAAATGACCAGTTCTCATGATGGATAAACCAAGAGAGGTTGAGGAGGTCTGTTTGGGAGCATAGATTGGATTTAATAAGATAGGGACAAAGAGAAGGTGTTTTTCTTTTTTTCTAGAATGCTTTCGTATAATACCTGTCATGGAAGTTGTCATAGGTGTTTGCTTTAACTTGATTAGACAAATTTTCTTCATATTGATGTGTACTGAGGTTGCAAGATAATTATTTGTAATAAAGAACAATGGAATGATCTCAAAGAAACTGGAGTTCATAGTGAACAATCTCTTGTCTACTAGTTATCCAGAAGGATTTGGATTGGAACCCAAGCATAGAATGACTCCTTATCATCAAGTCTTTCTTTCTCTAAATGAAGAAGTGAGAGAAAAAAGAGAAGACTTTCCAAGCTTGAGCAATGGTACATTTTATTTGTTGTTTATTTTTGGGGGAGTAGAAGATGGTGGTAACTGCTAGGGTTGCATTCTTCAGTTTTTTCTTCCTAAGATAAGGAAGCAAATATTACTAAGATTCTTAAAAGACAGAAGACGTCCTAGGAAATCCTAGAACAATGTAGTAATACAGCAAGGTAACCTGATAGAGAATAAAATTGGAATGGTCTTTGTATACAAGAAATAGAATGGATGGGTGTATGGATGGATGGATGGATAGATGAGGAGAAAGCTCTGTGAGACTTGGTGAGACTAAGGACTTGGTGTACTAAAATACTAGAGAACCTCACTATAAGTTGATTTCACTTCTCAGCTGGTCTCTTGACTTTTCCTTTGGACCACTAGATGTGGAAACTGGTGTGCCATATCACTCAGTTCAAGCCATTACCTAGATAGGCTCTCAGCTTTCTTCTCTAGAAAATGGGAATGGAGTAAAGAAGCTCATTACTTTATGAGATTTCTGGCTTAATGGAGTTTATTCTTGGATTCGATAATATCAAATCAAGTTAAAAGGATGGCAGTTTGTGGGAAAAAAAAAAAAAGCAGCCAGATCCATGTGTCTGAGAGATTTCTCCCTCTTGATGCAGGAAGACTCAGCAGACCTTCTTCCACCACTTTAGTTTGCCAGCTATGCCACTTATCTTGTGATATCTTGTGACGCCAGGTGGTAGGCACAAGGATCCTTATTTTCTGGTCAGATAGGTGCCCAAAGCCAGTGCTCAAAAATCTTGTGTGTTTAGAGTTTACTGTCTTGCAGTGTTAATTACAACATGAACATTTGCGTTTTGGGATTTAACTAGTAGAGTGGACTGAGCAATTTCCATCCCCCTAGGGTGAGAAAAACAAACTGTAGAGGCTGGTACCAAAGGGCAGACCCAGTGACCCAAGATCAGAGGGAAGTTAGGCACAATTCAGGGCATTATGTTTATGGGGTATAGCAGGTAGAACTGGCTTGGTAAATTCGTCTGTCTCTGCAAATCCAGGGCACTGAGGTGGGTAGGTAGTTGGAAGCATGATTCAGTGCCAGGAGAGAGGACTGGCTTGGTTCCTGGGCCCCTGGGCACAGTCTTGGGTTCAGTGTCTATTCCCCTGAGGGGCCAACATAAAAGTCAAGGTTGGAAGGAGCTCTTTTGGGGGGAGCTATTTTGTTACCTAGAGCTTACACAAGGTTTCTCTCTGTTTGGTATATAACTGTATAGGGGGCATGTGAAACAGGCAGGACTTGGTGGTAGAGGTCGGGGAGAGGCCAGCTCACAGGGATGTTGGTAGCATTGTTATCAGTCC
This sequence comes from Mesoplodon densirostris, assembly GCF_025265405.1. Taxonomy (NCBI): domain Eukaryota; kingdom Metazoa; phylum Chordata; class Mammalia; order Artiodactyla; family Ziphiidae; genus Mesoplodon; species Mesoplodon densirostris. The sequence goes on along the minus strand of NC_082661.1, from coordinate 48,945,027 downwards.
TGCATCTCCACATACTGACTGCTATCTGGCTGGAGTTTGCAAAGATGGGGTAATGTTCAAGAATGATGCACATAAAAACAACCATGATATGCCATCTCCTGGCTGTCTCTGGGAGAAGCACTGAGGCTGTCCTGATTGTGTGATGTACTCTCTCCATTAGTCCAGCACAACATCCAGAAGACTGTTCAGACTCTCTGGCAGCAGCTCGTGGCACAGAGACGGCAGGAGCTGGAGGATAACTTCAAGACTGATCTTTCTGTGAAACCTGGAGAGAGTGAAGTGAAGATTGAGGAGGTCACCCCACTCTGGGAAGAGATGATGCTCAAGGCCTGGCAGCATTACCTAGGTCTCTGTCCACTTGGCTTCAGGGAATGGAACTTCTGAGTCTCATAGAACCAGGCTCCCCCAGGGTTTCACTCAGGGCCCAAAGCCTTTTATACCAGACCTTGTGTCTCATCCCTCTGGTGGGTGGGATTTATATCACTGAAGCCTCATGAATCTTTGCTCACAAAGAATGAATGCTGCTTTGCATCTTGGTGAAAGGAAGGCCAGAGGTTCCAACCAAGCAGCAGATTCTAGTAATCTCTCAGAGGGAAGGGCCACCATGTCAGTGCTCTAGCCTGGGCTCTGGAACTTAGGGTGCTAGGTCCTGCCCTGATATTTACCTATCAGGTTTGAAACCTTGCACCAAGTCATGCAGTGACCTGGAGCCTCAGGTTCTTCATGTTCCAAGTAAAACTCTTCATCCCAAAGATATTAACCTCCCTTGCATTCTACCAGTGACTCAACATTTTTACTCTATTAGCCAATGCAGCTGTAGGAGTAATGGTTAAGTTTCTTTTTAAAGAGGTCATTACTCTCCAGTTATGGCTCATATATTGTTTTAAGTCTTTCAGCATCACAAAGTTCACAGTAATTCAAACCTGTAGCCTGGGCCGTTTTCCTTACTGGAGGCAGACACACTGGTCTTGTGCCCCCTGGCTTGCCCTTTGAAAGCCAAGCCAGCTGTAGAAATAGTGTGTGTTTGTTTCCCTCTTAACTTCACCTCTGATGGTCTTTGCCTCTCTGTCGCCAGCATCTGAAAAGAAGTCACTGGCCAGTCGCTCAAGTGTCAGACACCACAGCAAAGTCCCTTCGTGGAGTGGAAGCTTGTCCTCAGCCATGAGGCTGATGCCCGGGCGGCAGACCAAGAACCCTGAGTGCAAAGCAGAGGTGAGCCCAGACCCCTTTTCCTTAGAGAACATCAGGAATTCGCTTCAAACCCGCATGTATCATGTCCTCTCTCTCTGTTGTCACTGGATGTAATCGAACTCCATGTTCTTCTGAGCATTTACGGATAATGCATATGGCTTCCCAGTTGAGGCTACATCTGTGGGAGTCAGGTCTTAGGTTAGCTTTAACCAGAAGCGAATATGGGCTCCACTTGAGTGCCAAGAGCAGCTGTTCCTTTTGGCATTAAAACCCAAACCAATCGTTGTTCCCATTCTCTTTTTGAGTCAGGTGTACTCAGAGAGCCGTAACCTGTAGCTCAGCAGGAGCTGGGTGTGTGGGTGCAGCAAAGCGGGACAGAAGTGTTGGTGCCATTGTTGGGAGACATGGTGGTGGATCCTCTCGACCATGTGGGGTTGAGCTGTTAGGGTTTTCTAGTCCATGTCTCTAAAGCTGCATATCAAACCATCCTAAAACTCGGTAACACTGACAATGATGTTTTTGTGATTGTGGATGCCATGGTGAGGAATCTGGAGCACAGCAGGGGTTGGGGGTGTCTCAGTTCCCTGATGTCTGGGGCCTCGGCTGGGATCATTGGAAAGCTCACTTACTCACACATCTGGGGGTTGCTGCTGGCTCTAGTCTGAGACCTTAGCTGGGAATGTTGGCCGCAACATCTACACATGGCTTCTCCATGTGTCTTGAGCTTCCTTACAACCTGGTGGCTGGGTTTTAAGGGATACATTTCCATAGGGAGGGAGAAGGAGAGAGAGAAAAATGGAGAGAGACAGAGAAAGAGAGAGAGGTGGAGGCCACATTGCTTCCATGACCCAGCTTTGGAAACCATGCAGCATCACCTCTGCTGCAGTCCTTCTTGGTCCAGAAAGGCACAGAGTTCTGCCCAGGTTCATGGGGAGGGCAATAGACTCTACATCCTGGTAGGGAAGTGACAAGGTTCTTCAAGAGCCCATAGTACTGGAAATATTGCTGAGGCTCTCCTTGGAAAATACAGTCTGTCATGTATTCTAATGATGTGGTCACCGACTTACCTTCAGAGGCAGAAGGTGGTCATTCAATAGGCATGGCCTTAGGCCCAAGAGACCTTGGTTTGTGATTCACTTAACTCCCCTGAGTCTTTATTTCCTGACTTGCGCAATGGGTCAAATAACTGTGGGAAACTGTGGGAAGGGATTTCCCAGGGAGTGGGGTAGACGGTTGACAGACACATTACACATTCGAACTCTGCCCGTGTAACTTTGGAGATGGAGGTTCACTCCAAATCCCACGTGCTCAGCATCTGGGCCCTGCTACCACCATAGGTCTGTTGTCCACTGTGGTCAGTGTCTGATGGGGAGAAGAGAGGATACTGGCAGAAGAGAGGAGTGAAGGGCTGCCTGTAAGTGCCCAGACTGCCAGGAGAAGGGGCTTTCTTCTTTCCAAGGTTCAGGAGCAATAGGCTTCAGGACAGATGGAGAAAGAACCTGAAGACAGAATGAAAGACAGGAAGTGAAATTGACTAGGCTGGCCGGCCCCCTGGTCTTCAGAGCTGAGGGCAGGCTGTGTCTTCAGTGTATTGGCTTGTGGAAGACACTGCTCCTTAAATTTGTCCACAGACTTACTGGCTGACTGAATGAATAACTGAGATCTCGTGCCAGTGACATCACACAGCTATCATTAGTCCCATTTTATAGATGTGAAATAGAATCTGAAAGAAAAAGTCAAGGTCTTTGAAGCCAGGAAGTGGCGGAGTGGAGACAGGATCTTCATTCATAGTCCCTGCACTTCTGAGCACACCCTTAGGCAACTCCAAAACCTCTCAGAGCCTCAATTCCTGAGTTTACAGCTGTGAATGTACTCTGTTTACACTGGACTATGTGGAAGCACTTGGAAAGTGCAATGCTTTACAAGATTCCTATATAGCCCTCTCTGCCAAGGGCAAGATAAGACCATCTCACACTTGGTACAGCTGCACCTAGCACTGGAAGCAGGAGCATCCCCACTTGTGCCCAAGCACTTGCTCCTGACCAGTGCCATTTGTGGCAGGAGGGGTCCAGCCCCTCTTCCCTGGAGCATCTACTCCTTGACCAAGTTAGCATTGTTCCCAGGAGGTCAGGTCAGTCTGGCTGGGCAGCTGTGGAAGGGACAGCTGAGACACTGGGCATGGACATGCATTTTATGGGAACCCCTGTGGCTATTGATGCTGTGTCTTGCCAGTGGCACCCCCCACCCCCCACAAGGTCACTGGCACTGGCACAGTTCAGTGCCTCCGAGTCCTGGAGAGATTTGTTGAGAAACAGCCCATCTGAAAGAAGTTTGAGTAAACAGCAATGAATGGGGCCATGTAGGTTTACAGATGGCTTATAACAGTTTGCTCTTGGCTCACATCGAGAAATCTGGAAGAAGGAATACTTGAAGTTGTCTGTCTTTGGTGAAGGCGAGCTGCTGAAGATGTTGTCTTCTACATCAGTTGAGGTCTCATCCATCCATCCATTTATTCATTCATTCAACAGATTTTATTAGGTGCTTATTCTGTACCTTGCTGTAAGTACTGAGGTTACAGAAGAGAGGAAAACTGACATATTTTCTGCTTTCATGGAGACTGCATTCTAGGAGGTGAAGATAGACAATAAAAAGATAAATACATTTGTAAATGTTGAGGTGCTAATTGCAATAAGGAAAAGTGGGGCAGGATAAGTGGGAGAGGGTGATGAGAGAGGTTTTGGGCCACTTAGATGGAGGTGGCCAGAAGCCCTCTCTGGCAGGGAGGTGTGAGAGCAGAGAAATAAGGAAGGACAGGAGCCTTGTGACTCTCCAGGAAAGAGTGATCAGGCAGGGAGGACCACCGGGCAAAGGCACAGAGGCAGGAGTGTGCTGGGGGTTATAGGGCAGCAAAGGCCAGTGTGCTTGGACTGCAGTGGGGAGAGGACAACCTTGGGTGACGTCTCCCTCAGCTGTTAACACCAGGAAGGACTGTGCTTTTTCACAGCAACTCAAACAGCAGAACTTCTGACACCATTATGTTTTCCTCTTTCATTTGGGCACTTGGAAGCCAGAGAGATAAGCGTGGCCCAAGTGGTGTAACTGCACATGCCCAGTGGGATAAATTTCTGCAAAACACGTGTACACACCCACACATATCTCTCCCTGGCCTCTTCCTTCCTCACTGAGCCCCATTTTACCTCCAACCTGATTTATGTATCTTTTCTCCAGCTTATACTGTCTTATGGAATTTTAAAAGACAAATTATTTTTGAAACAAAGTGGACTGTGCTTTAATTAAAAAATTAGCTGCATCTTTACTGAGCAGCATCTCCTACCAGTAACTCAGTCTGGGCTGGGCACAGTGCCTGGTACATAGAAGGTTCTTAAAGAATGTGTAGGGAGCTGCACAGAGCCCCCCCACCCTGCTTTCTGTGGGATGAAACTCACTAGCCTTCAGAGCCCGCATCCATCACTCATCCACGCGAGATGCCTTTGTTGCTAACAGAAGGCACAACTTCTCAGGTACATATGTACACTATGATGTCATAGGATAAGAGCATCAACTATTTGCCCTGGGGTCTGTTTAATTATTTTTAAAAATTAATTTTGATTATTACAGCTGATTACACCTCGGTGAGCAATGTAATTGATATTTTCTAATGTATCCCAAGGAACATTTTGTATAACACGCTTTTTGTTGTTGAAGGTTAAAGACTCTGTTATTGGTTTTTCCCTAAATATGCCCACATCATTAGTCCCTCCAGTGAGAAGGTCGCCATCTGGAAAAAACAGCATGGAGACATTATTCAGGCACAAGTGCATGAAATTGGTGTTTCTGCATCTTCTGTCTCTCTTCTGGAAAGAAGGGGCTTGTAATTAAAGGAGCTGGTTTTGGAGGAAACATTATTCATTTGGTGTTATTCCTTATCATATCAGTGGCTGACAGCTCTATAGCACTGATAAATTGTTCCTTGGAGTGAGACACACGATGTACGATTCCTCCTGCCTTTTACCTATCTTCATTTTCAGTAGAAAATGTTTTCTTCTTGGCAGGTGAGCTGAACTTTGAGGCAAGGCTGATATATAGACGTTATTTCTTCCTTTTCTCCCCCTGACTCCCATCACAGTCCCTTCTGGGATCAAAGCGTGAAGTCATCGTCTCTACCAGGGTAAAGGCTGTGGATGTCAGCCTGTGGGACAGAGGTTGGGACCTTGGGCTCCCTTGAGGTTACCACAGGACAACTCAGGGTGTCCAGGAAGCCACTTCATCATGCCCCCTTCAGCTTGGAGGGATCCAGAGCACACACTCTTCCAGCCATCCCTCTTCACAGCAGTAGGAGCAGCTTTGCTGATCTGCTCAGCTTCAAACTTTCTTGTTTAAAAACAAGTTGAAAAAACATCAACCACCAGTGTTTGTTTCCTAGTTTTAGCAGACACACCTTGGCAATGTATGATGTTAACGTTATGGGAAACCAGGTGAGGGCTGACGGGAGCAGGAGTTCTGTGTAGTAACTTTATTATTTTTCTGTGGATCCAAAATTATTCCAGAACATAAAGCATGTCATCCTCTGTTTTTTTTTTTTTTTCAAACATCAGCAAACAGAAAATGGGCACATGGGACACAGGAGCCAGAAGTCTGGTGGGAAGGGGTTGTGAGGCCTGTGAGCAGGGGGATGGGCAAAGCGGCTGCAGGTGGCAGGATGGGCATGGAGGCAGGTCAGGGCGGCACTGGGGCCCATAGGTCAGGGGTTAAGCAGGGGAATGGCACATTTCTGTTTGTACAGGTTAGATTGGAGTTTAGGGCTCTTGGGGGAGTGGACAAGCTGGGGGCTGTAGCATCATTCAGGTGGGAGGTGATGGAGGCAAGGCAGTGGTTGGAGCGGTGGAAACCAAAGAATACACAAGAGAAGTTGTTTAATCAAGGTTGGTGTGAGCAAAAAAAAAAAAAAGAGGACCACCAAAGACAGAGGCCCTAGCTCCGGGGCTCTTAAATCAGGCCACGAGAAGAGAGTGTGCCCAGGTGTAGGAGGTGTGGGAGGTGTGTGATTCAGATGGTTCTGTGGGGCTCTGCAGAGAATGGGGACCAGAGGGTGGACGCTGAGAGTACAGGGCCACCTCTACCCTGTAAGGGGGTGGGACCCCCTCTGGGGCGGGGGGCACACAGCCACCTGACCCCGGTCTTGTTCTGCGAAGTATGAGCTAGATTTCACCCCACCTTCCTTCTGTGTGGACAGCTGTTCATGCAGGGGCCATGTGAGCCTCACCTGAACAAACTTAGAGGGTTTATAGAGGAGCAAAAGCCGGTGGAGCAGGGCCAGGTTCTGTGTCTGCCACGTTCCCATGGCCTTTGGAGAAAACTGAGCAAGCCTCCAGTTGCTGTCTTCAAAGCCATACATTAGAATGTTGACATGGCTCATGTAGGGAAGCCAGGGCCAGGTGAGAATTAACAGAAGGGGATGACAAGGCACCCAAAGCCAGAGGGTCGCACACTGCAGTTGCTAAAATACCAAAGACAGGTTTCTGCAAGAATTTTATGTCTGCTCTGGCAAGAATACGAAAGCACTAAACATTTACTCCAAGGCCCCATGAGGTCCTCTAAGGGCTGCCCTGTGGGCGAGGCCCCCACCCACCCAGACGCACAAGAGCCTCCTGCAAAACCAGCAGTGCCCATGCCTGGGGGCCTTGACGATCTCAGAGACTGGACACTTGTGTGGGCAGGATGACCGTGGACCTGCCACTGGGTACTTCCTTGAATGTGTGCCCAGGCCCACTATCACTCACCCGCAGCCACGGAGCAGCACTGCCCCTGGTGGAGGATGAGATGCTGGCTGAGACCAGCCATGGGGTGACAGCTATACTAAAAACAGCCTTGGCTCAGGTCCCTGGCGAGGAAAATGAGATTTTTGACCATCTACTCTGAGAACTTTACCCATTATCCCTTTTAAAAATCATTGTGGAAATTTTCAAACAGATATAGAAGTAGGGAAAATAAAAAATGAATCCCCATGTATCTATCCATCACTTCCACAAATTTCTATTCTTGGCCAATCTTGTCTCTTTTCTATCCCTACCCGCTTTCTCCCTCTGCACAGAATAATTATGAAGCAGCATCCCAGACATCATATCATTTCATGTGTAGATGTTCCTGTATACTTATTTTCTCTTTAAAGAAGTCATGGAACCCAAATAAAAATTGCAGGGGAAGCAAACATGCAGAATTGGAAGTCTTGAGCAGTCACTGTGGGAGTGATCAAGCTTCTCTTGGTCTGCTTTCTGGCGTGTTTGCATTGGTCTCCTGCTGCTGAGAGATTTCGGTCTTGCTGAGGCTGAAGGTGCAGTGAGTCCCCGAGAATCCCACTCCCCTGTTTCAGGAAGGAGGTTGAGGTCTGATGGGACACAATGCTTTCCAGTTCAGTGTTTTGGCACCTCTGTGTCCAGGGGTGAACAGCCCTTGAGGTGAAAGCCTCAGATTTCACTCACCTGGGCAAAAGGCTCATGAGTCAGGAGCACCCCAGGGCTAAGAAGAGTTTTTTGAAAATAGAAAAGAATGCGCTTTGAAATGAAGGGGAAGTAAGTGGTGGAGTTGAGAGGACCAGCCAAGGAAGTCAAAAAGCAGCTATGAAAACGGAAGTTAGAATTCCCAGAGATGTTCTACTGTAAAAGAGTTATAATCAAAAATCTTGGGCCTCCCTGGTGGCGCAAGTGGTTGAGAGTCCGCCTGCCGATGCAGGGGATACGGGTTCGTGCCCCGGTCTGGGAGGATCCCATGTGCCGCGGAGCGGCTGGGCCCGTGAGCCATGGCCGCTGAGCCTGCGCGTCCGGAGCCTGTGCTCCGCGACGGGGGAGGCCACAACAGTGAGAGGCCCGCATACCGCAAAAGGAAAAAAAAAAAAAAAATCTTTAAGAAGGTATAGGAAATTTAAAAAATCTGAAATTTAGAAGGTCATCACAGGAACTATTTTTACTTAAACTTGTAAATTCAACATGATGTTGGGCAAGAAAGAAAAAGACTTTCCCAGGAGATGAATGTGCCTTTAAGAGAGCTGTTTGGAAGCAGGTAGCCTAAATTTTGGGGAAAATGAAGATGCATGAGAACTTCTAAAATTGAAGGGGTGAGAGGACCCAGAGATTGGTGAGGTCTTGATAATACGTCCTCACTGTAGGGCAGGAGGGCAGAAAGACAGCTTGTGTCAGCAAATCAAGGGAGGAGCGGGGCTGGAGGGACAAACCATTGGAAGCCATGGAGAAAAGAAGAGTGATTCAGAAAACCTGCAAACACGGACTTTATGAGAAATCGCAGTGCTGTGTTGTTGGAAAACCCAGTAGTGCTCTGTGGGGGGAAACGTCGTGTGAACCAGTAATTAAATGGGACTCTCTGTTAGAGGAATAAAACCACTCAGAAACGAATGAAAGTATAATTTTTAAAAAAGACTTTGTAAAGTATAAATCCCTCTACTGATGTGAGCATTGTTACTGAGATCTTCTACTAAATGGAATCTTGGTTTTCTTAATTGTGGTGGGCGAGGCTGCCAATGACACTTTCCCTTGATGCTTTTCCCGAGATTACTGACCCTAAAAATACTGCCACTCTCCCCAGCCTGGCCTCAGAGCTCTTCATGGTGTGTCTGGACTAGGATTACTTCCAGAAGGGACTTCCATTACGCTCTGGTTGTGGTGGTATTCGAATGCAAGAAAGAAAAAAACGGTGAAGTCCAGTATCTTATTTCTTAAACCTCTGAAGTTTCCTTCTTCACTTCAACTGAAAGTAAAGTCTGTATATCATGTGTCGTAGCCCTTGGTCATGCAGACAGCTGTGTTCCAACACCATATGCAGAATGGAGCTTCCCAGGGCAGCAAAGCATCCTGGTGGTGGAGGTGAGAACACAGCACTGTAGGGTCATAGAAATGCAGCGAGGCCAGGGCAACGGGTGTGTGTGTGTGTGTGTGTGTGTGTGTGTGTGTGTGAATTAGCCCTTTAGGTTTTCTTCCAGTGTTCTGGGCACTCAACCAGGACACTCCCTCTCATTATCTCACACACCCACACATCCCATTCTTAAAACACTTTATATTAGAGCCCAAAGGAAGGACATGGTTTGAACCAGAAACTCCATACCACAACTGACTATGGGCTGGAGGTCCCTACAGCAGGGGATTTGAAACAGCAGCCCCGTCACCAACACAATGTTAGTATCCACAATGAGGGGGAAGGACAATATCGGGCTGATGGAAACAGTGGCTTTTCTTTTTCCATTTTAAGAGTCTTAAACATTACTAGGCTATCACAAGCCCTTGTTGCAGGAGTTTGAAAAATAGAAGTAAATGAACAAAGCAAACACTGATACCTTTAATGATGTTTCTTTACCAAGTGCATCATTTGTGAGACAGCTTTATCTTCATAATAGAAGGATAATTAACATCACTAATTATCTAATTAAGTTCATTAAGCATCCACCAACAGCGCACCGTGAAGTTGACATTATGTTCTCCTGTCAACAAATGCTTTTGATTTCTCGGGAAGTAATTAAAATGTAAATTAGCATGCGATTATATGCAGAGGGGAAGTTTTGAATCAAATATTCATTTCAAAACTGCTTAGAGCAAGATAGTTTTTGGTTTTTTTCCTTCAGTAAAGCAGACATTTTGCTATTAATGGTATATATTAAAGTTGCCATTTGTTGTTCAGTGTTGGAATCATTGCGAGGTTATAGTGCTGTATGACAGAGCTTTTAGTTGATATATTTGCTATTGTGCTTTGTGCTTATTTGATCATTTTATTTAGCATGTGTGTTTGTGTCCTTTGTGTTGAACAATATCACAACCAATTTTTTTTTCTGAAAACTCTCTGTAACTTAAATTCTCTAGCTGAGCTGGCCCTTTAAAGGCATTTTAGGTCAAATCTTTCAATGTATTCTTTCCATCAGGTTAGGCTCAGGGAATATCATCAGTGACTTGCTCAGAGCAGGTGTCCCTACACACACAGGAAAGATGGAAGCTGCCCAGATCAGACTTGTGGTCCAGCCGTCCTTGGTTGCAAGTTCACATTTTTCTGCTTTCTTAGGGCAGCCCCCTGGTTTCTGATGAATTATTATAACTGGAACGGGCGTGTTGTAGTTCTAGATACAGTAACGTCATCAGGTTAGAACCCTTCCTGAAACATCACAGTCTCTAGACATTTTCTGGAAAAGAGGCTCCCAAGACAGAAGCCACCATGCCCAAAGCCCCAAAGCTTTCCTTCTTCAAACAGTCCTAATGGAACCCTGGAATGCCCATCCTTTATTAAAGCTTACAGTTTACTGCAAGATCTCAACGCTTGTGGTGCTACCTCTGCCATCTTCTCCCTTGAAGACACTGGGCCATTAGAGCATCTAGCTGATGTCACCTGTTCAGTGAGGAGGAAAATGTTCTGCTCATGATATTGAACCTCTTCAGTCACTTCTTGGATGATATTTTTCAGGGATGGATTTAGCTGGTGCCAGATCCAGGCCCCTAAGTTATGTGGGGACAAGATTTCAGATACATGCAGAGAGAAATACAGTGGCCTAAGAGAGACTGTCTCTTGTCCTCTTGAGAGGATCAGTGTCAGGGCTTGGCCATGAGTAGAGTCTGCAGAACCACTAGCTACTCATCACTGTGGGTGCAGACATCCCTGTAGTCCACACACAGGAGAGGCTTGTGTCCTGGGGTGGGTGGGGGCAGACACCATTGCACAATGACTGGTGGTGGATTGAGGCCAGCTGGACTGTGGTGAGCAGTGGCACCACTCCGAAAAACTCACCTGCACGGGACCAGGGCTCTGCATAGAGAAGGGCAGTTTAAGGTGGACCCTGACTTTTGTCCAAGCTCTGCTGGCAAGCTGTGAGCTCTGGTGTGGTCTGCATTGATCTGAGAGAAGGGCACCGTCTGTCCAGAGGGGACTCCTTTTTCCAATTCATGCAAAGGACAGTGGCTAGGCTAGCAGAGACCCTGACCTGACCAGGGGATCCTTCTGCTAAAATTGCATAACAGTGACCCTCTCCTAATGTGCAGCAAGTACCTACCTCAACTAGCACATAGAATTTCTCCACCAGAATTTTCTTCTCAACTGTTTACTCTTTTTTAAAAAAAATTTATTGGAGTATAGTTGATTTGCAATGTTGTGTTAGTTTCAGGTGTACAGAAAAGTGATTCAGTTATACATATACATATATCCGCTCTTTTTTAGATTCTATTCTCATATAGATCATTATGGAGTATTGAGTAGAGTTCCCGGTAGGACAGTAGGTCCTTGTTGATTATTTATTTTATGTATAGTAGTGCGTATATGTCAATCCCGATCTCACAGTTTATCCCTCCCCCCCTTTCCCCCTTGGTAACCATACGTTTGTTTTCTACATCTGTGACTCTATTTCTGTTTTGTAAATAGGTTCATTTGTACCATTTTTTTTTAAATTCCACATATAAGCGATATCATATATTTGTCTTTCTCTGTCTGACTTCCTTCACTTAGTATGACAATCTCTAGAGCCATCTATGTTGCTGCAAATGACATTACTTCATTCTTTCTTATGGCTAAGTAATATTCCATTTTATATATGTCAACTGTTTACTCTTAAAACTTAGCGTGGTCTACACTATCATGACTTATTAAGGATGCAAAGTCCGCACAATAAACGCATATTTAATACTGACAGTAACTCAGTTCATCCCATGGCTGGCTCATGGTCCTGCCTCCTGCTGATCGCCATAACTGACACTAAGGGATGGCTCCATCACAGTGCTCCACAAAAGCACAGGTGCCGCTCGGCCACCTTGGAGCAGCCCAAAGCCACCTCTCTGAGTGTACTTTTGGTCATTCAGCCTCACAAGAAGTGGGGTTACAGTTGTTTTGTTTTGGAAAGCAAGATGATAGCTTGAAACCTCTCCAAGAGAGCAGGCATTGGGGTTATGGAAGTTCCACAAGTCAATGGAATATTCTCAACATAAGGTCACGACCACTGCCCATTGAAAGGCACATCGAATCTAACTCATCTTTTGAAAAGTTGTTAGGGCTGAATGTTCAGTTTCTTCTCCAAAGACAGAAACATCTAGTCTGAAAAGGTTAGAAGAGTTTAACTAGATCTTCTCACCTCCTTCTGCTAGTTATTTACTGATTTTCTTTCCTTTCTCTTCTATAGTATTTTATTTTATTACAAAGTCAGGCTGTGTTTATATACCCTATATTATGGCTGTCACTGAGGAATATTTCAGAGTAACTCCAGGTCCAAGTCTTCAGCTCAACCCACAGTGTTTTAAGGTACATAAATTACTTCATCATATGCAATTCAACAACATATGAATTTATTGAAGACATAGGAGCCCTAAGAATATAGAGATGAGTAACACATGACCATATATTTAAAGAATCCTTGTAGTCTGGTTATTTATCTCCCTACCTAGATTATATTGTATCTAAGAAGAATTACAGTAGCTGGGTTTCTGAAAAAAAAAATGTGTATAGGTCAATATTTTGTAAATTAAAACCGATTTGAAATTAATTTAGGAACTTGGCAACTTAAAGAAATCTGGGTTGAATCCTTTTGAAAACTGAATACAGTCCTTTACTTTGAAGGCCTATTATATCCAGGTATCTATTTTGAGGTTCAGGTTTTTATAGATTAGATTTCCTAATGTGAGGTATACCCGCATTCCAAAAACTAATGTTGTGGTTGGGTACGGTATCATCATTCCAGGAAAGGCTTTCAGTTTTTAAAAATTGTGACTTATGGCTAGGGAAAACACATTTTTTGATTGCTTATTTCTCTAAATTTGAATATTTAAAACTTAAACGTATCCATCGATGCAAAAACGCTTTAGAGTTCACAAGACAGAAATGTCCCAAACTATATAAATGATAAAACGGCAGATGGTCCTGGAGTGGAGAATCATTATGGGGCCCTCCCAAGGCACTGCTGCCATTCACAACCACTAGGTCCTCACTCCCAGATCGGCCGCAAGGCGCCTGCCGCGTAAGTTACAGTCGTGTTCTCGCCCTGGGACCCATCTATTATGAGAAACCATTTTGGTTAATTAAAAAATTCTTTCAAAGTCTCAGAACAGGAAGTTCTGAAATTTTCTTCTGTCCGCTGTTGTCAATGGGGGTTGGTGCAAACTTGGCTCTAGGCCTGGCACAGAAGGGAGGAGGGCCTGAACCTGGAGGAAAGAGTGAAGACAGCCAAAGAGAGTGTGGCAGTCCAGGCCTGGGGGCCTGGAGGCCGCTCATGGGTCCTTGGGTGCTAGTGTATCTACTAGTACAATTAGGAGTGATAGAGGGAGTAGCTAAGCCTTGAGTGTCCGATCAATTCTTTTTTTTTTTTTAACATCTTCATTGGAGTATAATTGCTTTACAATGGTGTGTTAGTTTCTGCTTTATAACAAAGTGAATCAGTTATATGTATACATATGTCCCCATATCTCTTCCCTCTTGCGTCTCCCTCCCACCCTCCCTATCCCACCCCTCTAGGTAGTCATAAAGCACCAAGCTGAACTCCCTGTGCTATGCGGCTGCTTCCCACTAGCTATCTATTCTACATCTGGTAGTGTATATATGTCCATGCCACTCTCTCACTTTGTCCCAGCTTACCCTTCCCCCTCCCCGTATCCTCAAGTCCATTCTCTAGTAGGTCTGTGTCTTTATTCCCGTCTTGCCCCTAGGTTCTTCTGACCTTTTTTTTTTTTAGATTCCATATATATGTGTTAGCATACGGTATTTGTTTTTCTCTTTCTGACTTAACTTCACTCTGTATGACAGTCTCTAGGTCCATCCACCTCACTACAAATAACTGTTTCTTGTAAATGGTTCCTGTATGTCTGGGAACTGCTGTATGGGTTGGGGGACAGACAAACTGCTCTCAGTTTGGGGAAATAGACTGTAAGCAAAAGGGAATAGATGAGAAAATATTAGCTACTGTGACGTAATCTGAAGGCAATAGATGATATGCTGGAGACTGACTTGTGATTGCCATAGGTTGGAAGTGATAATAAAGCTGAGAGGGAAGAGTAGCCATTGGGCACCTGGGGAATGGAAACTCCCAAAAAGGACTCAGCTAGGGCAAGGGATCAATGGTGGGAGGGAGTTCGTATATTTGAGAACAGAGGGAGATCCTTATAAGTGGAGCGCAGAGATCAAACATGGGAGTGGTCCAGGAGGAGAGCAGCAGGGGCCAGTTGTCAAGCGCCATTCCAGTTCTCTAGGGCAGGGGTCCCCAACCCCCAGGCCTGCGGGCTGCACAGCAGGAGGTGAGTGGTGGGCGGCTCCCCATCACTCGCCTTACGGCCTGAACCATCCCCCACCACCCCTGGTCCGTGGAAAAACTGTCTTCCACAAAACCGGTCCCTGGTGTCAGAGAGGTTGGGGACCACTGCCTAGGGCATCAGAAAATACATCTATGTCTGTGTTCCATCTGCATACATATCTCGACCTCCACCCCTCTCTCATCTACTAAACACCCAGTTCTGCTCTGGACATTCCCTCCTTTGACATTCCGTGCACACTCATTGACTTCCTACCATATCCCAGGCCCTTGGCTTAAGGCCAGGGGATACTGACAGAAAAAGGCACAAGTCCCTGACCTGCCACCCCCACCTTCTAGGTAGGTGAAATAATTAAAATGTTAACAAGCTGAGCTTGAGCTGAGACTTGGAGGAGGAGGAGGAAAAGGAGGAGGAAGGATGTGAAGGAAGATTGGTGGTGAGGGAGGGGCCCCTCCAGGTGTAAAGGGACAGCTGTGACCATCTGCCTTGTGGGTCAGCTGCTGCCTTGGTATTACTGGAGTATTATATCCAGTTTATATTAATCCCGTGTATTTATTTATAGTCTGACTCAATCCCCAGAGGATTTATGATATCCAGATGAGATGCCTGCAATAAAATAAAGAAATGAGATCAAGAAAAATAAAATTAAAAGAAGAAAGTCAATTCCTAGGGAATTAAGATCATAAATATGCAGTTCATAAAGACTTACAGTCAAACATCTACACCACGCATGAGCTTTTTGGCTGCCATTGTGGAGTGGTAGGTAAGATAGTTCATATATTTATTCCTCACCCATCAATTATGCTTCTGCCAAGGAGCAGAAGTGCTTGAGAGCAGGGACATAGGGAGAACAAAGCAGGTGGTCCCTCCCAGCAGCTTACTCTGCCTCATCACCCCTTCAAGCCACCCCCATTCTGAGTTTTGAAAGATCAGATCTGATCATGTCATGTCCCTGATTAAAAACCATCATTTGTTCCTACACTGTCCAGAAGAGGACTCAGACCCACGACCACAGTGCAGGGAGCCTGACTCTCACTGTTTGAATTTCTAAGTTTCTCTCCTGTGACAATCTTGCACAGTGTTTGCTCCAAATGGACCCACTTCTATATTTTATCGTAATGTACCCTGTCTTCTCCCATCTCTACCCTTGGGCAAATGTGGTCCCATCTGCTTGGAAGAGCCTCCCCCTCCCGTCAGACCAACTGCTTCTCCTGTACTTTAAAAACACTGTCCCTTCTGAAAACCCTTTCCTGCCTGGCCATGGTCCCTGTGGCTACAGTTAACTTTTTTTTTTTTTGTGGTACGCGGGCCTCTCACTGCTGTGGCCTCTCCTGTTGTGGAGCACAGGCTGCGGACGCACAGGCTCAGCGGCCATGGCTCACGGGCCCAGCTGCTCCGCGACATGTGGGATCTTCCCGGACCGGGCACAAACCCGTGTCCCCTGCATTGGCAGGTGGACTCTCAACCACTGCGCCACCAGGGAAGCCCTACAGTTAACTATCTTTAATTCACAGTGGCCATATCTATGCGGGACAAGCCTAAGGGAGAGGGAAGGGCTGGTGTTGATTATGTCACCTGTGAGTCACATTCAGCCCAACAGTGGGCACCTACTGACAAGTCCCAGTGTGACTCCCAGGAGAGCCGAGGTGAGCAGGTGTGTGCAGCATCCCGGAGCACAGGGATGTGGTCACGGTTGCCCTCCGGAAGATCCCAGTGTGGGCCCAGATAGCACCCAGTGATGTCTTGAGAGCTCAAGCCAAGGGTTCTGCTGTAGTCCTGGACAGCGATGTGCTGCTTCTGGCCAAAGTGGCCTTGTCTCTCTCCTTACAGCCTAAGGAAGGAACCCTCCCCGTAAGCTCCAGCCCCCATTTGTTATCTCTACTTGAAATGCCAGTTTCAGTGTCCAGGCTTTCTCAGTGCTAGACATCATTTGGAGTCAAGGAGGCTGAATTAGTTTGCCAGCGTTGCCTTAGCAAAATACCACAGGCTAGGGGCTTCACCAGCAGATATTTATTTTCTCACAGTTCTGGAGGCTGGAAATCTGAGATCAAGGTGTCTGCAGGTTTGGTTTCTCCGTGGCTTGTAAATGGCCATCTTCTCCAAGAGAGCATCCCTAGGATCTTTTCCTCTTCCTATGAGAACACTGACTAGATTTGATTAGTGCACACTCTAACAGGCTTGTTTGGTTTAATTACCTTTTTAAAGGCCCTACCTCTAAAATACAGTCATACTCTGAGGTACTAGGAGTTGGGGCTTCAAAATATGAATTTGTGGGGAACACGAGTCAGTCGGTAACAGCAACCTCAAGTCTCAAAATGTGTTCAGGGGAAAATGTTTCCATGCGTTGCAGTCCTCCAAGGTAGATCCTCACATTCATCTCTCATCCAGACCCCTTCTCATAATTCCTAACCTTCTGATCCTGCCCGAGGAGGTCTGTGTCTCCATGAGCCTCACCTCTAAGGAAGACGATAACGGAAACTTGAGGAGATGTGGCTGAGTTCAGGAAAGGTCAGTGTGGTGATGCTTCCCATCCGTCTGAGTCTCACAGAGGCTCTGATGCCCAAGAAGGAGAAAAAGAGGAGGGAAGCTGGCTTCTTAGAGAAGGCCTGGTACCTGCAGTTCCAAAGCTTTTGTCCTTTGCTACACGGGAGTGTCTTTTTTAAAAAGTAGTCAGTCTCATGACAATTGAATTTAATAAAAACAGCACAGTTCAAAAAAGACAAATTAGAAACCACTGTTCATCTTAGAAATTAATATGTGAGTGAATTTAACAAGAGATGAATTGCGCTGTGGTGATCTGGTCCCTCTTCAGCCACTCCAAGCACCAGTTGTTTGTCATTATTGCTGGAAATATGATTATTACTCTGGTGTTGCTTGACATTTATTAAGAATCCAGGGGCTATGTCTCCACAGTAGAGAAAAGTGCAATTATCTGGGCACTTGGCGAAAAAAGAGCATTTCCTGGCCTGAGTCGTCCAAATAGATATCTTCCAAAGACACCTTGACTATGGCTTGATGCAGACCCAGGCCGTTCTGTCCCTTGGTTCCTGTTTACCTTCATAACGAACTGCTAACATTTTACGGGTGCACATGTAGGTATTATACAAGATTTACCAACCAACAGGGAAAGCATTTCATTGTTTTCTCATTAACTGCTTCTATCCTTTAACTAAAGCCAGGTCTCCGGTAAGAACTTATATTTGAAGGCAGATATATTAACCTTATGTAGAGAAGGCAAAATAGAAAAATTGCATATGTGATCTGTTTATTGAATGTTTCACAACCAGGAAAACATTGAATTTCAGACGGGTTTAAACGTGGCAGTGGAAGTGAGGGCCAGCACTGCCCAGCTCCTGACCTTTGTTCTTTGCAGACCCAGAAATCTTATCACCTGGCCCTATATCTGACCATCAGCAGTGTTTTACTCTGGGCAGGAAGTGACCAGCTGCAGAGAATTTAGCTCAGAGGAGTGCCAAAATCTATGAGCTTCATTTCAGTCTCTCAGACTTTCATCTATTGTCTCCATTTGCCAGACCCTTGGGAACAGGGATGGACACTGTCCTTGAGGAGCTTATTCTTGGGGGGCTTCAGGCGGGGAACCAGCCGCTGTAATGTGGAGCACTGCCTCTGCAGGCTTTGCGCTCTGCCCTGGGGCCCTGAGGAGGCGTGCTGGGAAAGAGAAGAGTATTCTTGATAATTACCAGTTACATAATCACGACAAAGGGCTCGCACAGACATGGTTTCCTCGGTTGCTCACTGCCAGCCAACTACATGACACTGTTAATCCAATCCAGCCTGCATCAGTGGAGGAGAGGTGACCAGTGTATTTATTTTATAATTTGGGCTATAATCCATTAAGCCTGTTATTTATCTTGTTGCTCAAATTGTTTGAGCTTTTTGCTCATAATATTTAATTGATCTCACACTTGCTTTCACTTAGCTCTGTTGATCTTTTTTCACAGATCACAAATATGAATCCAAATGAATTTTATGTATTTTAATGCAATTCCACTATAACCCTTCCTGACATTTTTGCTGTGTGTATTATTCGGGAAAAGTTATGTTACAGTAACAAACACCCCCAAAACTAATTGCCCTAAAATAGCAAAGGTTTATTTCTCACCTGTGCTACACGCGCCTTGTGAGTTGGTTGGGAGTCTTCTGTGCCTTAACCTCGCCCAGTGATACCAGCTCATGGAGTAGCCGTTGTCTAGAACTTTGAGCACTGCCATGGCAATTAAAAAAGAGCTTAGCAAACAGAGCATGAGCCCTTAAAGTTTCGGCACACGTCTCCCTGGCCTCACCTATGGCTCAAAGGTGGCAGGAAGGGTGAATCATGCCATGTAGCTACAGGAGGAGGGAACTGGAAATATTTGGCAAACAGCACTAACGACCAAAGCCCTATATTTTTTTTCAGTTTTTCTTTTCCATGCAAAATCTATACACGTTTAACTGTTATTGTTAGCATATTATTTTCTAACCTCCTTTAAAAAAAATCTCAGTACATCAAAAACCTGGTTCCATATCATCAAAACTTTTTTGACACCAGGACTGCCGTGAACAGTTGTGTAGGTTATGCACAAGGGCATCTGGCCAACGTGGCAAAAAGAAGCTGAAATCCAGCCTTTGTCCCGCTACTCAAGTTATCCGAACAGGTCCAGGATGGCATCTGCCCAAAGGGGACACAAAGGTGCTGTATGGGCTAGTGGTGGCCCTTTGTGAGCATAATTTGTGGTGACTGCATAATGCTCTACAGTACGGATGAACCATACCTTCATGTGTTTATATTTACACTGTTTCATTTTATGCTGCTATAAATAAGATGGTGGAAAATACTGTCCAGTGAATGTGCATATATCTTATGATTTCCTTAGTGTAAGTGACTAGCAGTGAAAATTGTGAGACAAAGGATTAAAATGACATGCATATGTGTCAGCACATGGTAGATACAGTGGCATTTCTTACTACTGAGTTTAGTTCCAGACCCGACACGTGCCGTGCTTGGCTGGAGAGTCCAGGACGTACAACTGTAATGTTGGTACTAAGTTTCCAAGCAGGATCTGAGAGGCTGTGTTTAGATATTGGTCTTTCTCCTTTCTGGCTAGGCCATACAACTGTAATTACAGGACTAATGATGCTTTAAACAAACAATGTAATGACTGTCATCCGTGACAGCAGGCGCTTCCTGTGGGAGAGCTTGGGCAGGAGGGTCACCAGCAGCTGGCCAGCCCCAGGGGTGCCCCTGGCAAAGCTGGGCACCATCAAGCTGAGGTCAGCTCACTTAAAGGTGACCCTCCAGGTAGGCTGTGCCTTGTTCCCCATTCCAAGATCTGATCTGTGTTCTGTAGCCAAACCCTTCCCTAAGGAGGCACTGGGACAGCAAGGCAGAGGCTCTTTAAACCAGATCTGCTTTCCCTCTCAAATCTCCAAACGGCCTTCTGAGGCCCTTGGTCCTACTTCAAAGGTTCTCAAACTGTTTAACACACAGGCAGTTGCTAAGCAAAGGCTATTTTGCTCCAATAAGCAATGCAGAGCTTTGCTCTGAATTTGTCTCCCATCAATGTGCCATATTCACTGCTGCCCAGGCAGATGGGCCTCTGCCCTTGAGCCGCCCTCCTCTTGTCTCCACATCCTGAGTGTGACAACTTTTCAGGGCATGAAAGGTCTCAAAAACAATTGCAAAGTAATGTTTGCTTAGCACTGTGGCAACACACAGGGTGGAAACCACGTGGGAGAGACTCACGTGATGGCAGAATCCAAGAAGTCATCTTCCAGCACTGCCAACTCCCGTATTGTTGGAGTCACTTATCTCACTTGTCCTCAGCTTCCTCTTCCGTAAAATGGGGATAATAATAATACAGGTTTGTCAGGTGGCTAAATATTAAATGTGATAATGCATATGGAAACTCCTTTGTCAGCTGTAAAGTGCTATGTGCAAATTACTTAACTGGATGTAATGTTGAGAGAATGGACCAAGGGATAACAAATATTTGGACTATCAACACTTTCACATAACTCATCAGGTTAGGTCCCTGGTCAGGTCCCTCTCCCATCCTCCTAATCCACTATTCCAAGCCTTCATCCCTGCTCAGCGCTCAGGGGAAGCAGAGCCATCTTCCCCTTTACTCTACCCTGGAACTGGAAGCCATCAAGTGTGAAGCACCTCACTCTCTAGTGTTCCACTCACACACTCATCCACATCTGCACCCATCCTCAAGTCCTTCCATCCAGCTTCCAAGCATGAGCCCTTCCTCATGGCTCAGGTCAGCCTCTACATGGGCTGCTGATTCCATCCTCTCTTCTCTTATCCCGTGGAACCTGTGCCGCCTTCCTCTTCCCTTTGCTTTTCAACCTTCTCCCATCTACTGCCAAGCTCCCCACAGCCTAGCAATACACTTGGGTTGTATCATTCCTCTTATATTGCATGGCCCTACTCCCACCTCTTCTTTTCTCTTCTTCAGATTCAGGTTTCTTGAATGAGTTGGCAGTATTCATTATCTCCATTTCCTTATCTCCAAATTTCTAGTTGACTCGCTGCCGTCTAATCCTTCCTCTGAAATAACTTGTAGAAATTACCAAAGACCAATTTCTATAGGCAAATCCAAGACATTTTCAGGCTTCATCCTACAGGACTTCTCTGATGCACTCACTGTGGTTAAACAGCCCTGGGTCTCCATGACATTTCTCTTTCTGATTTTCCTTAAACTTTTCTAACCTTTCTTCTCCTATCCTAAACTTTGCTAGTGTTCTCCGGTTTCTGACCTTGACTCATCACGCTCCTCTCTGCACGGACTCTCCACGAGGCAGCTTATCATCTCTCAGCGTTTATTTATCATTTGATTGCTGGTGGCTCACAGATCTATATAGAACTTGGAACTTTCACTTGAGCTTTCTCCCAGGGATGTCCAGCCGTACCACTGACGCTTCAAATTCAACATGTCCTCATATCGCTTAAACTTGCTCTTTCTCTTGTTTTTGTGATATCTATTAATTTTTCTTAGTTTATCTCATTTAATTCGTTCCATTAGGCAAACTAGAAACTTTAGAGTAATTCTTACCCTCTCATACAGTCACCAGTTTATCCCAATTTTATTTTCCATGTTGTTCTTGAATTTGACTCCTCTCCTTCACCCATTCCATCCTGTGAGCCCTCACTTGTGCCGTCATGATAGTGTCTAAGGGAGCTCCCTACTTTTAGTCTTGTCTTCATTAAATCCATCCTTCAAATTGCTACCAGAGTGAGTTAGCAAAAATGCTAATGGGACCACATCAGGCTTCTATTTAAAACCTCTCATTCAAGATTCAGCTAAAGCAGCATCTCAACCCGGGAGACTTCACTGAACACCATGGTCTCCTCTTCTTTGTGCTGACTGTGACCTGTGTCACCATGTCCCAAACACAGCTTGGTCTCAACATTGGCCATGTCGACACATAATTATATGCTCTTCTACTGGACTCCACAAAAGCAGGTATGGGGCTCGTCTTTGTACTGCAGGGCCTGGAAAATGGTAGGTGGACAATGACTATTTGTTGAACTTAACAACAGAGAGAAAATTTGAGGGTAGACATGGAATATCTGAACAAGGGTGTAAACAACACTGGGCTGCAGCTATTGTAGATAGGGTATTTATTTGAAGAGTAAATATGATATATAACTGAAATCATACAGCACTTTCTATAACTGTTAATTCAGAAGAGACCATCTAGGTCAAATTTTTCAACTGATCTTACCCATGACTTACACCCAAATAGTCTCTGGGTGACCCTTTTATGAAGTTTCATTTTACTGTCTCATCTTATCTTTATAATATCTCTTTGGACTAGACAGAGGAGGTACTATTACCTTCATTTTATAGATGATAAATCAAATTGGAAATATTAAGTGATTTGCCCATGGAATATGGCTTGTAAGGGCCAGGAACCAAGCTGTCTGGACTTTGATTCTACGTGAAACACTCTGATTTAGCAGCACTCAGAACAGCATGAAAGTTTGAATATCTTTTCATATATCTTGCCCGAGTGTCCCTGCCTGAAACTCCCCCACTTAACCCCCTGGGATGATCCATACCAGGCCTGTTCTTCGGTGAGATAGCACATTCGTTGTTTGACAGGGGCTGCTTTGTGTCCAAGTTCCCCCACGAGCTCTCTTCTCCTGCCGCACATCTCCAAAGCATCATATTAGAAAAAAGACTGGGCTTTTGCCTTAGATGTAAAATTTGATGTAAAGTTAGTCAAATTTGTCAGCATTTTATGTCACTTGCGCTGCTCATAATGATTGTTACTTGTAAATGTGTATAAACGTGTAACAGCAATATTAAGGAAAATTTTGTAAACAAAAAAAAGAAGAAAGAAAGAAAGAAATCACCCTATTTCCACTACTCCAAAACAGTAACTGGGGTTTTTAAAAATTATATTGTTTCCATAGTTTTGAGTCTTTGCTGGTAAATACTTTTTTATTTTATTGAAGTATAGCACACATAGAAAAAAAGTGTTCCAATCATAAATATACAAATTTAAGAATTTTAATGGCGTGAACATGTGACCACTACCCAGATTAAAAAAATACAACATTGGGCTTCCCTGGTGGCGCAGTGGTTGAGAGTCCACCTGCCGATGCAGGTGACACGGGTTCGTGCCCCGGTCCGGGAAGATCCCACATGCCGCGGAGCGGCTGGGCCTGTGAGCCATGGCCGCTGAGCCTCCGCATCTGGAGCCTGTGCTCCACAATGGGAGAGGTCACAACAGTGAGAGGCCCGCGTACCGCAAAAAAAAAAAAAAAAAACAACATTAACAGCTCCCCAGAAGCACCCCCCACTCCATGCCCGATTCTAGTCTCTAGCACCCCCAAAGTAGCCAGTTTCCTGGCAGCTAATATCATACATCAGTTTTCCGCATTTTACTTTTATGTGTGTGAAATAACATATCATATGCTCTTCTTTCTGGCTTATTTCATTCCAAACTGTGTGAAATTTATCTGTGTCTTTTCATGAAGTAGTAGTTCATTCACTTTCATAGCAGTTGACCAACATTTTCATAGAGTTCTCAGACTTTTTGGTCTCAAGACCTGTTTACTCTCTTAAAAATTATTGAGACTTCAAAGAGCTGTTGTTTATATCAATTGTATCTATTGATATTTACCATGTTAGAAATTAAAACAGAATTTTAAAAATAAGGCATTTATTCATTTTAAGATAGCAATAATAAATCTATTATATGTAAGCATAAATAGCATCTTTAATAAATAACTATATTTTTCAAAACAAAAAATTTTGAAAAGACTAGTACTGTTTTATATTTTTGCAAATTCTTTAATATCTATCTGGCTTAGTAGAAGACACCTGGATTCTCATATCTGCTTCTTTATTCAATCAGTTGTAATACTTTTTTTTTTTTTGGTTGAAATACATGAAGAAAATCTGGTCTTTCACAGATATGTAGTTAGAAAAGAAAGGAGTATTTTAATAGAGTTTTCAGAAAATTATAGTTATTCTTCTTTGATACTACACCAAAATTCAACAAGTAGTAGTTTCTGAAAGGTTACCTGAAACTTTTATCAGTGAAATTTTTGTACTCTGTTACAGTAAAATGTATTGGATTATCTTGTACTTTGAATGGATATTTTAACCCATACATGATTTATAACATGCATTGGAGCATGCAAGTAACATACAATGAGAATATTGGTTCCCTGAGTTAACGAGATCTCCCAAACATTGACATGTTTCATTATGCAATATGGAAAAATCATACTCATGTACCACCAATCTTATCAGAAAAATATTTATCTACTGAGAAACTGTCAGGCTCACAGAGGCAGGTACAAGCTTTTCAACATTCTAATATTTGAAATTTGAAAGCCCAAATTTCATCATAGGCAGAAAATACTGTCAGTGGTTTTATTTGATATGACAGGTTCACTTTGTTCATTTTCAAGAAAAGGTCTGCCAGATATCCAAGTCTTCATAACTTTAGTTTTGTCTGTCAGTCATTCTTTCAAATAAAAGTGATGTTCTATGACAAAAGCAACTAGTTCAGCTCACAACTCTAACAATTATACAAGTGCTTTTCCTTGAAATGACCATCATGATTTTTGGTATTCAGAAGTGCTTTATGCAGATTTCCCATTTATCACACAGACTATTAAAAAAGACTGTATTCAAAGACTGAGATTTCATAAAATTAATCATTTGTACTGTTTCATCAATGACATTCTTTTTTTTTTCAAAGTTTTACTTCTATGTAGCAGGACCCTTTTACTTTTCCATTTTATTTATTTTTTAAATAAATTTATTTATTTAACTTATTTATTTTTGGCTAGGTTACATCTTCATTGCTGCATATGGGCTGTCTCTAGTTGTGGTGAGCGGGGGCTACTCTTCATTGTGGTGTACGGGCTTCTCATTGCGGTGGCCTCTCCTGTTGTGGAGCACGGGCTGTAGGTGCACAGGCTTCAGTAGTTGCAGCATGCGGGCTCAGCAGTTGTGGCACATGGGCTTACTTGCTCCACAGCATGTGGGATCTTCCCAGACCAGGGATCGAACCCATGTTCCTTGCATTGGCAGGTGGATTCTCAACCATTGCACCACCAGGGGAGCCCCATCAATGACATTCTTAAGTGTAGATTTTTTTTTCTATGAGTTCCTCGTGGTGAGGACTACATATAATGATTATTTTGCAAACTGTAGATTCACATGCAATGGCAAGAAATAATACAGAGATCCCATGTACCCTTCATCCAGTTTCCCACAATGGTATCGTCTTGCAAAACTGTAATACAGTATCACAACAAGGAACATTTCCATCACTACAAGAAGTTCTCATGTTGCCCTTTTGGGATTGTCTTTTCTTACTCAGCATAATTCTGCTCAGATTCATCCAGGTTGTTGCATGTATCAACAGTTCATTCTTTTTTATTGCTGAGCGGTATTCCATGGTATGGATGTATCATAGTTTCTTTAATCATTCACCTATTGAAGGTCATCTGGGTTGTTTCCAGTTTTTGTCTATTATGAATAAAGCTTCTATAAACATTCAGATACAGGTTGTTGTGTGAGTATAAGTTTTCATTTCACTGTGATAAATCCCCAGAGGTTACAACTGCTGGATACTATGGTAGTTGCCTAGATTTAAAAAAAAATCTATGACCTATTTTCTGGAGTGGCTGTACCATACATTCCACCAGCAATGAATGAGTGATCAAGTTGCTCTGTATCATCACCAGCATTTGGTGTTGTCACCTCTTAATTTTAACCATTCAGATAGGTGTGTAGTGATTTCTCATTGTGGTTTTTATTTTCATTTTCTTAATGGTTAATGATGTAGAACATAGTGCTCATGTGCTTCATTGCGATATGCATGACCTCTTTATGTCTATTCATGTCTTTTGTGCATATTCTAATGGGATTTTTGTTTTTTGTGCTGTTGAGTTTTAAGAGTTCTTCATACTAGTCCTTTGATTGATGTGACTTGCAAATATTTTCTCCTAGATTGTTGCTTATTATTACATCATTTTTATGTGGGTTTTTGTGGAGCAAAAGTTTTTTTTTTTTTTTTTTGCGGTATGCGGGCCTCTCACTGTTGTGGCCTCCCCCGTCGCGGAGCACAGGCTCCGGACGCGCAGGCTCAGCGGCCATGGCTCACGGGCCCAGCCGCTCCGCGGCATATGGGATCCTCCCAGACCGGGGCACGAACCCGTATCCCCTGCATCGGCAGGCGGACTCTCAACCACTTGCGCCATCAGGGAGGCCCGAGCAAAAGTTTTTAATGCTAATGAGATCCAATTCATTATTTTTTTTCTTTTATGCTTTTGGTGTAAAATCTAAGAACTTCAGCGATTTGTTGAATGAGAGCAGTAAAAGCAGACATCTTTGCTTTGTTTCCAGTCTTAGAGAGAAAGCATTTATTGTTTCACATTAAATATAATGTTAGCTGTGGGGTTGTATAGATGATCTTTATTATGTTAAGGTAGTTCCCCTCTATTCCTGGTTTTCCGAGAGTTTTATTATGAATGAGTGTGGAATTTTGTCAAATGCTATTCTGCATCAATTGATATAATCATGTCATTTTCTTCTTTAACCTACTAATATAGTAGATTATATTGATTGCTTTTGGGGTATTTACCAGCTTTGTGTTCCTGGAATCAACCTACTTGGTCATTGTATGTAATTCTTTTTATGCATTGCTAGGTTCTATTTGTTAATATTTTGTTAAGAATTTTTGTATCTCTATTACAATAGCCAGGACATGGAAGCAACCTAAGTGTCCATTGACAGATAAATGGATAAAGAAGATGTGGCACATATATACAATGGAATATTACTCAGCCATAAAAAGAAATGAAATTGAGTTATTTGTAGTGAGGTGGATGGACCTAGAGAGTGCCATACAGAGTGAAGTAAGTCAGAAAGAGAAAAACAAATACTGTATGCTAATACATATATATAGAATCTTAAAAAAACAAACAAACACATACTGATTCTGAAGAACCTAGGGGCAGGACAGGTGTAAAGATGCAGACATAGAGAATGGACCTGAGGACACAGGGAGAGGGAAGGGTAAGCTGGGATGAAGTGAGAGAGTGGCATGGACATATATACACTACCAAATGTAAAATAGATAGCTAGTGGGAAGCAGCCGCATAGCACAGGGAGATCAGCTCAGTGCTTTGTGACTACTTAGAGGGGTGGGATAGGGAGGGTGGGAGGGAGACGCAAGAGGGAGGGGATATCGGGATATGTGTATATGTATAGCTGATTCACTTTGTTATACAGCAGAAACTAACACACCATTGTAAAGCAATTATACTCCAATAAAGATGTTAAAAAAATTTAAAAAAAGAATTTTTGCATCTCTATTCATGAAAGATAGGTTTATTTTCCTGTACTCTGTTTGTCTGGTTGTGGTGTAAAAGTATAAGGGTATTGCTAGCTTCATAAAACAAATTGGGAAGTGTACCAATTTTTTCTGTTTTCTGGAAGATATTTTGTAAAATTTATGTTAATTCTTGCTTAAATATTTTGTAAAATCCTCAAGCAAAATCATATGGACCTGGAAATTTATTTTGGGGGAGTATTTAAATTATGAATTCAATTTCCTTAACTTATAGTCTAGTCCAATAATCTATTTTATATCGGTTGAGATATGGCAATTTATGTTTTTGCAAAGAATTTGTCCATTTAGTCTGAGTTGTCACATTTATGTGTATGTAGTTGTTTGTAATATTCCCTTGCTATCTTTTTGATGTCTGCAGGGTCTGTAGAGATAGCCTCTATTTCATTCTATATATTGGCAATATGTGTCTTCTTTTTATCTTTGTCAGTATTTCTACAGGTTTGTAAGTTTTATTGATCTTTTCAAAGAACCAGTTTTGTTTCAATGATTTTCTCCATGTTTTCCTGTTTTTACTTGCATTGATTTCTGCTCTTACCTTTATTATTTCCTTCCTTCTGCTTGCTTTGGGTTTATTTTTCTCTTTTATTCTAGTTCCTTGAGTGGGATCTTAGATTGACTTAAAATTTTTACTCTTTTTTTTTTTCAGATAGGCTCTATGATACAAAACATTTTAAGATTACATCATTTAAAAATATTTTAATTTAATATCTTTTCATCTTTATTAGGGTAAAATTGTATATATTTAAGATGCACAACTTGATGTTTTGATGCACATATACACTGTGAAATAATCACCACAATCAAGGTAATTCACATAGTTACCTTTTATTTTCTGCTGAGACCACTTAAGTTCTAACTTCTTAACAAATTTCAAATATATAGTACAATCTTGTTAACTAGAGTCACAATGCTGTACATTAGGTTTTCAGAACTCACTATTTTGCATGACTGAAGCTCTGTATCCTGTAATCAACATATCCCCATTTCTGCCTCTCCCCAGCTCCTGGAAACCACCGTTCTACTCTCTACTACTATGAATTTGACTATTTTAGAGTCCATATATAAGTGAGATCATGCAATGTTCTGGCTTATTTCACTTAGCATAGTGTCCTCCAGGTTCATCTATGTTGTTGCAAACAGCACAATTTCCTTCTTTTTAAGGGCTGAATTTCATATATGCATAAAACTTATATATATATAATGAACTGTGTGATGATGTTTTTTTTTAAATTTTGTTCTGTTAATGTGATGTATCACCTTGATTGATTTGCATACATTGAACTATCCTTGCATCCCAGGGATAAATCCTACTTGATCACGGTATATGATTCTTATAATGTGCTGTTGAATTCTGTTTGCCAGTATTTTATGGAGGATTTTTGCATCTGTGTTCATCAGGGATATTGCTCTTTAATTTTCTTTTATTGTGGTGTCTTTGCCTGACTTTGGTATTAGAGTGATGCTGGCCTCATATGATGAGTTGGGAAGTATTCCCTCTTCTTCTATTTTTTGGAAATTTAAGAAGGTTTGGTATTAATTCTTCTTTGAATATTTGATAGAATTCTCCTGTGAAGCCATCCAGTCCTGGGCTTTTCTTTTTTGAGAAGTATTTGATCACTAATTTAATCTCCCTATTTGTTATTGGTCTGTTCAGATTTTCTAAAACTTAACTCTTTTCTAATGCATGCATTTGGTGACATATATTTCTCTCTCAGTATTGTTTTAGCTATATGACAAATTTTGATACATACTGTACTATGTATTTTTTAAAATTTCCCTTGAGACTTAGTTTTTGATCCATAGATTATTTAGAAGTATATTGTTTAGTTCCCAAGTGTTTGGAGATTTCCTGTTATTGATTTCAGTTTGATTCTGCTATGGTCAGAGAACATATTTTGCAGGTTTTAATTTTTTAAAAATTTGTTGAGATTTATTTTATGGTCCAGCATGTAGTTTGTCTTGGTATATATTTTGTGGGGGCTTGAAAAATGTGTATTTTACTATTGTTGGGTGCACTATTCCATAAATGTGAGTTACTTGAACATTTTTTAGAATTCCATTTTAATTTATCTATTATATTCTAGCTTTTCTAGTTATTCTTGGGAGGAATATTTATCTGCTACAAGCTAGTTCATCGTAGCTGGAAGTGGAAGTAACCCATAAACATGTATGTGAGTGTGTATGTGATTGTAACAGCATAGGTGGTACATGTATTCATGAGGTTGTGATTGATTTGACCAACAAGTCCTGTAACTCTTACTTCCCCCAACAACTGGTCAGAGTAGAGAAGTTTTTATCTAAAATCACAGCTGTTATTAGTTGTGATTTGTTTTGTCTCTTCTCCAGGACTTCGTGTCATGTATCGAGAACTACAGACGAAAAGGACAGGAACTATATGCATCTCTATACAAAGATCACATACAGGTAAGAAACAAGGCAATTCCCTTCTGTGCACAGTAGACCAGAATCTACCTTGAACCTGAAATAAAGAATCATAAGAGCCTTTGGTTTAAATTCTAAATTGGCTAAGCCAATAATTGGTCATCAGTGAGTCAGTCTTACCTTCATGACCTGTGCCATGGGATTTGGACCCACACTGTCAGCAGCTGAGGAGATAGGTAGTGTTTCCATCCACTTATCTACTCATTCATTCATTAGTAAATAGGCATCAAGTGCCCAGGGTGCCTCAGATCCTGTGCTAGGAGCTAGGGGCACGATCGTAAACACAGCAGACATGGGCCTCACTCTCAGGTAGCTTACTCTAAAGGAGAGATATACATTAAATAAGTGCACAGATAAATAGATCATTATAACTTGGAAAGAGCAATAGACAGGGAAGATACAAATATAACGGGAGATTATAACAAGGGGAAGACTTTAATTTGGGCAGATCAGAGGCCCTCTCCAAGGAAGTGATCTTTAAGTTGAAATCTGAAGAAGGAGGAATATGGGCTAAAGTATTTTAAGGAAGTGGTTTTGACTAAGGGGAGGGAATGTTTGAAGCTCCTGAGTCAGGAAAGCACTGGATGTCATCAGTTAACTGGAAGAAGAGCAAGTGACTGGGATGACCTGAGCTGGGAAGGGACAAGGGTGAATGAAGATGAGGCAGGGCCAGAGCAAGCAGAGTGGCTTGCTGCCACCTTAGGGGTTTTGCATGTTCTCCTAAGGACAGTGGGTTGCCACCGATGAGGGTAGGTTTAGATGTTGAAAACCTCTCTCTAGGAGTGATTTCTGTACAGTCTAGGTAGAGAGCACTGGCTGTCATGCCAGGGAGATCTCTATTTGAATCTCAGGTCTGCCCCTTCCTAGGACTGAGCCTCAGGGTCCCCATCTTTAAGACAGGATAATACTGCCTACCTGTAAAGATTAAAGAGTGAGTATGGAACACCTAGACAGTGGCTGGCAGGGAATAGATGTCCCATATGTGGTTAATGAATGGCTAAGAAGTTCATTTTTAGGTGGTATTATTGTTGTTAACAAAAATTTTCTAAAATGATTGCTAGTAGTAGAACACAACAATAGAATTAAAACTTCACAAATTATATTTTTACTTTACAATTTCTCTGTGCCAAAGCCTTGCTAGGTGTAGGAAAAGCAGAGATGATAATGATACTCCTCTGGCTGAAGGTTCTTAACACTCAGCAGAAGGACCAAGAGTAAAGAAATTAAAGCAGGTGATAAGGCCAATACCTTATGTTCTATGTAGTAGAACAATAGGATGTTCTACTACAAAGAGAGGAGCAGTGGGGTGTAAGGAACATTGGGTGTGCCTGGGGTAAGGCGAGGGGTCAAGGAATGGTGAAACAGTAGTCCCCGAGTTCAAGGGAAACAAAATAGGCTCTGATCAACTTAAGTAAGCCAAGTAACCTGATCCAGTTCCCTCCATATGTGCTTGTTTGGGAGCCCACAACAGACCCCCATGAATAGGGATTTGTGAGATGCACAGCGTGCACCCCAGAAACATACAGACTAGCAACACAGCCTCCCAGGCTGTGCTACATAAGGAGGTGGGCAGTTTATCAGGCATGCCGGGACGGGGAGAGGCGGTTGGGGAGTAGGTGTCCTGCTGGCTTATATTTGTGTGTTATCTGCACCCCTCGGACAGGACCTCGCATATGAGTGCCTTACTACTTGAATTCACCAACTTCATTCAGGACTAGCAATATGGCTAATAAATTCAGCTGCCATTGGGGGGAAAATAAGATGAATCATTTAGGATTGCATCCTTTATTTAGGGATATCCCCATCACGCTTGTTCCATTTCAAGACAGAGGGTGTTGTTTATCTAAACTTTCAAATCAGCATCTAGTCAAGAGTTTGACCATTTCTCTTCTTATGGTTGGAAAAGCCTGGAAGATTTGGTCATGGCTAGGAGAAATGTGCTCTGTGGTAACTGGTGGATTTCTGCTGAAATTTGAAGAACTGAAGGTTAATGGGGAGGGACAGGAGAACCTCGGCAGAGGCTCTGAGCCCATAAGGCAAGGGTCCAGCCTCCTGGAACATCAGTCTGGCTTATTTTCAGCAGCGGGTCTGACTGGGGCTCAGAGAGTACTTGAGAAAGTGGTACAGAGTTTTACTGTTGATTGAAGTATTTTTGAGAAAATCAGCATTTTGAGGCTAATCCATGAGGATACTTTCCAAGTGTTTAAATATTTAAGACAGATCGTTTCGATGTTTAAAAGAATGCAGGTGTTATCCCCGTCTGCCAGAGATAATGGGGTCTGGAGTGTTCACCCCGCTTTCTTTTAAGGGGTAGTAGACTTTCCCGATGAAGGCCCCACTCCACTTCCAGAGAAGTCAAGTCCAAGTTCTGGAAAGAAATCAGCCTTGTGAAATATGCCATGTTCTTCAAGGACAGCTTCTCCTAATTACACTCCATGAGGTCCTTCCAAGAGGGTGGAGATAATGAGGTTCAAGGACCCCCACCCACACGGCTCTCAGTAACAGGTTGCGTAAGACTTTTCCAACTGGGCATTTTACTTACACCTGAGAGGTCACTGGCGATGCAGGTGCTCACAGTATGACAAGATAGCGTCACCCAGT
Organism: Mesoplodon densirostris; assembly: GCF_025265405.1. NCBI lineage: Eukaryota > Metazoa > Chordata > Mammalia > Artiodactyla > Ziphiidae > Mesoplodon > Mesoplodon densirostris. Next base: position 48,912,634 of record NC_082661.1, on the reverse strand, counting down.
GCCCTGGAAGCTAACCCAAGCATCATCAGTATACCTCATCATCCCATCACCAGCAAATCATGCAATTCTGATATTTAATCTCCCAAATTTCCCATCACTCCAGAAGTGCCGACGAAAACAGGTACCTCTGCTCTGGCCCTGCCCAGATGCCCCTTTGCCATTTCCAGTTACATTTGTTCTCTTCTCTGTGGTCCGGCTGCCCTGGCTCTGCTCTGTGATATACCCAGGCCATCTGTTCTTATACTGGGTCCTCATCATACCTTACAGACACGCCTCATTTTGTCTATATTTTTTTTAAAATTACAGTTTTTACTGTTTAAAGTTCTATGCAAGATGCCTTCCACCCCAGAAATGGCCTTTCTTTTAGTGTGTGAGGAGCATTGCTCAGTCTCCTCTCCTTTGGGCTCTCTGGGGGCGAACAGGCTGTTTCCGTTTCTTGCTCAGTCTCTGTATATCCATTACATTTTGGTAACAGCTCTTTCCAATGTAACTATCAGAAACTCAACTCAAACTGGCTTAGGCAACATATGAAATATTTTTGAAAAATCCAGGAGAAGATCACACTTCAAGAAGAGCTGGATCCAGGTATTCAAACTCTGCTTTAAGGAATCTGCCTCCTCTCTCCCTCTCTCTCTTTTCTTTCTCTCTTTTTCACACACACACACACAAACACATGTTCACAGAAACATAAGCACACAAGTGTATGAGGTTACTAATATGTGTGAGGTAACAAGGCACATGGAGGAGAGAGCATTTGAGGCTGGCGTGAACTCATGGTCTGCTCCCCAGTCTGTACATCCTGGGACCAGGCAGGGCTCATATAAAGGGTGGGAAGTTATCTAACTTGCACAAAGGGACTGTCTCATTGCTGAGAGGCCTGCCTGTAGGCTGTGGATGCCTCAATGCAGATACATCAGGTGCCTTTTCCTGATGTACATAAGGTTGGCCAGCGCAAGGTGAGCAGCCTTGAACGTGTACACATCCACCTCTCTGCAGTCTGCTCTATACGGGCTCTAGAGACCACCAGTTCCAATCCCAGAGAATGATGCTCACTAGCCCATCCTACAACCATTCATCACCCGCTGAAGCCAGGGCTGGGGTCAGCTGCACCCCAGCACCGGGAACTGAAAGTAGGGAAGGTCTGGTTGCCAAGAGGAAAGTCTCAGTGATGCTACCCAAGAGCTTCTATTCAGCCGAGAATCATAGCTGCCTCTAATACACCAGCCTCCCTGCCCCTGTGTCTGGTGTGGCATTTGGCCCACTTGAGGTTTGAACTGAATGGGGACCTTACCTTGTGCAGAAGCATGGGCATTACAGACCACCTTGCGGGTGCAGAAACTCAGGACTTTCGCTTATTTAGTCATCTCATGTCCTTTGTCTTGGGACCACATACAGCCTTCCATCATGGACTAAACAAGCATTCATCTCTGAGGGATGAATGAGGGATCTTATCACTGACACACATCTGTCTAGCTGCAGATATTCAGACAACACGTTTGTCCTGTGATGAAGACTCAGGCAGCTGTGAACCTCCAGGTTGCATAGGTGGAGCCTTAGGGTGGAAGGGATGCTCTTAAAAGACTAATTTGATACCTCGGATGAACAACCCAGTAGCTTGGGATTGTTCATCCTCTGTGAAGCTCAATATGGAACTACAAATGCAGCAACAATCTCCTAAGAGCTGAAATATTTTCCCCAAACAAGTGTTCATTTCATATAACCAAATCCCTATAAAAGGCTTTGGGTAGTCATTATTTTTCTGGAGTTTTTTATTAAACAACTGGAGTACTTGTAAAATGCTATAACTACTCAGGATATGAATTTAAGGACTGTGGAGAAACAAAATAATCTTGTTTTGAAATAGAATTTGCTTTATTCACAATAATAATACTAACTGCTTAAGTTGGGTAAGGCACCATATTAAACTCTGGAAAATACTGTCTCATTTGATCCTTACATAAACCCGTGGTTTTATTATTGTGGTAATATTGCTAACTGAATTTGACTGATGAGGATGCTAAGTCTCCTTCAGATTAAACTGCTAGTGAAAAGCAGAAACATTGTGACAGCCCAGGTTCATCTGACACCAAAGACCAAGTACTTAGAACTATACCGTCTGTCATGTTTTTGTGAGAATTTTCAAGTTCTCACAACGAGAACGATTTTCCCATTCAAAATGGTCTAGATCTAAGTCTGCCAGTCTTTGAAGTAATACTGGCAGAAATCACGACTTAATGAAATGATACCAGGGCCCTAGGAAAGGAATCAAGCACGCAGGCTGAAGTGAAGGCTCTGGAATTAGACAGGCTGGGTTTCAGTCTTAGCTTGGTCACCTGTTGGTCCTTGGGGAAGTCACTTCTCCTCTCCTAGACTTGGTTCCTTCATGAGGATAATAGAAAGTACTTACAAGTTCCAAGACTCACTTATGGTGTCATTGTGTAGAGGAAATGAGATAGAGCAGGTGAGAGGCTCAGCCTCGTACATGACAATGAGTTTCTTTTCTCTTTGTGTTACGTTTGTGAGGTCTGTGCTTCTTGTCATTAGCACTTTCACCTTTCAGTTTTCTGAAAAATTAAAATTAAAATGTAATGCACATACCATCAAATATTTGAATAGTTGGAAAAGTTCACCCTGCAGACAAAGTTGATTCTGCTGTCCAAACTGAACTGAAATGTTTCCTTGATGGATGATGTAGGAAACTTCAATGTGGCATACAAAAGCAATTTAGGGGTGTCGATGTATTTTGTAAAAGGTTTGAGTTATACTCTAGCAGAAGGTATATCAGTCAAGTGCTATGTATGCAAACTATGAGGACTTCATAGATATTAGGAAGGATTATTTTCATTAACATCAAAGGTTTTAGCTTCTTTGAACATTCTCACCACACTTCCAGTCCAGACACTGGAAGGAGGGCTTTCAGCATCATTTTGAAGGGTAGGGGCCATGGTAAAATTCCCTGTCCATTTTGAAGGGTAGGGGCTGTGGTGAGGTTCTGTGTCCATTCTGCCAAATAGCTGTCCAATCCTCTGATGAATAGCATGGGGACCTTTAGGACCTGTTACTTTCTGCACAGCACCCAGCAGTCACGAGGCTCTGCGGGCCAAAGGGCAGAGGGTTTTTTTCTCCTCGAAGCTGAATTAAATGGTCTCAAAGCTGAAAAACTGATTTCTTCTCCTGGCCTGGTCCTAGCTCCAGAGAGTACACTACACACCCTGAAGGTGCTTGGAGCTGCCTATAGGGGTGACTTTCCTCAGGCAATTATGGGGGGCTTGGTCTGTTCACCCCAGGAGGTTTGGGGCCAGGCTGGTGAGGAGATGTGTCCAGAGGTGACGCTGTACTTCTGCTTCCCAGAGGCGGAGATGTGGCAAAATCAAGGCAGCCAATGCCTGGGCCAGGATCCAGGAGCAGCTTTTTGGGGAGCTGGGCTTGTGGCGTCAGATGGCAGAAGCCACACCCTGCTCCCGGTGGGAACTGGACTGGAGAGAAGGACCAGCTCGCATGAGGAAACGTATCAGACGCTTGTCTCCGCTGGAGGCCCTGAGTCGAGAAAGGCTCAAGGTAAGAATTAGATGCAACAAGACAGGATGCTTCCAGACAGGCAATGTGTAGGGAGGTGTCTCCTTAGCTTTTCCATCTGATGTTGTTTCCATCAGGAGTGCTTTGGCATGGACAGGTAGGAGAGATAATGCGTGCAGTTAACTGTAGGGAGTGCCGTAATGCATTCTTGGTGCTGTTTAACAGAAGGAAAGAATCACTAACTCCCCAGGTACATAGAGGGATGCTATAACTACAGCCTGAATGAATGAAAAAAATAAGTGAGTGAGTGGTTCATATATACACCACTGACCCAGTACCACGCTGACATCCATAAAAGTCCATTAGAATGGTCTGGATGCCAGCATTTGAAAAGAGCCACGTGATGGGCACTGTCTCTTGTACAAGTTACGTGTCATAGAGCAGTCATAACCAGCCCTTCTATGGGCATTACTGTGCAAGCAAATCCCGTATCAAGTCTTACAATGGAAATATCTTGAACTCAGCTATTTCTGCAAGCTTGAGCCAGTGACCCACTTAGTCCAAATGACACTGAAACTGCATTGGATTCCCACGCAACGGAATCTGGACAGTCCCCAGGTGTTTGCTGTAATGAAGCTTGGACTCTCTGTCAAACTTACATTTTTGCCTTTTAAATGATAAAGAACCATCCTTGTCTTGGTAGTGGATATAGAAGAATCTGTTAATAGCATTTCATGTCCTCACTGAACAATTCTGATTTAAGATATTCTGAAACGCAGCCTTTCCAAACCCTGGAACATAAGACATTTCCTTCTGCATTCATCCTGAGTTACAATGTTGGGCTTATTCTCTAGTCTGTAACCTCAGAGTCTTTTACCCACATTAAATCCTTTATAAAACCTAATGAAAAATTACATTTCATTTATGCAGTAGACATTTTAGTTTTTAGTGTATTGTCTGTAAACATCTGGTGATATATAGTATTTTTCCCTCAATATATTTCTTAGGAAATGGCGGCAGGTAAAATAAGCCTGTGCATGGTGCTGATGTCAAGGCCGAAGGTTGGCTATGGAACCTAGTCTCTGGTCTCTTGGGCTGTCCACCCCCAGACTCTGTCCCTGGTCCCCTCTCCAGGGTGGCCCATACCACAGACAGCCAGGATACTCTCTACTCCCATTTGACATAATCTTTGGTAATTACTGTAAATCCTACTTAATGGAAGATTGTGGGTTTTTTCCCCTTTGACTCAGGAACATTAATACTTGCATTTTATTGTGGTCCTTTAGGATTTGGCATTTTGCTCCCCTTGCCTTTGAGTATTGTGTGTATGAGTGATTTGAAGGAGCCATATGTGTGTGTGTGTATGTGTTTGTGAATCTGTGGAATGGGGGGTGGGGCCCATAGGTATCCAGGATTTAATTTCTCTTTTCTCTGGTTTTATTTCAGGAAAGTCAGGACAGAAATGGTGATATTTCTCAGTTAAATGCTGAAAACCAAGGTATTTAATTTATCTGTATTTTTATTTAACAGTTAAACCAATTCTTGGTTTTATTTAACATCTCCTTAAAGATATGAAATTAATATATTGTAGGAAGAAAATGCTGCAAGCCTAGAGTAGGGAGTGCAAGGCCTTTCATCACTCTGCTCTCCAGAATGAAGAGGGACCCATTCCAGACCTGAACACTCCACTGGGGGAAGAATTTTGTATTTGGGTTGCAACAATAAGAATTTTTTCCAGGGAAACTATCTTGTCAATTTGCTATATGAGGGAAACCTTAAAAGTGCCCCCACAAATACTAATACATGTTCTGTATGTGACCCAAAACACCTAGGAGGAAAATAGGAAAATATTTTAGAGCAAAATTGGATGGGATAGATATTTAATACTTAACACTGAATTCTGTGATTGTGAAGATGACAGATATAATGGTCATTATTTCTCCAATTTAAAAAAGCACTTTGAATCATTGTTGATGTTTATGCTTACCCTTTGTGTAATACTCATGGAGGAATTTGGTTGAGTTGATATGCTAAGAATCTAGTTTATTTTCAGAGGTCATTTTGGCCCGAACACATCAAGTACATACCAGACACACACACAGACACATACACTATATTTCAGATTTTGTGTTTCTACCAAAGACTCTGCCTTTTGCTTCAGACACTCTCTGTCTGTGAGTTTTACTGTATCTTAGGCTGAAGCTTATATCATATCCTTAACCAAGTGACAACTTCCTAGAGCTGATCAGACTTGTCTCATTTAGTGCCTTGGCACCGGATTTTGCGAGGAGCTTGCTATCTTGTCAGTCTGCAGTAACAAAGCCCAGAAGTGAGGATCTTGAGCTCTGATCCCAGGTTGATTTGGGGTCCCACTTGGGACTTGGGATGACAGTGTAACACTCATATTTTGGCTTCTCTTCTTTCCATCCCAAGCCCCATAACCCTAAGATCAGAAGGAGAATCTGCCTGCTCTCCCTCTCAAAATGGGTGGCTGCAGAGGGTACAGTGGTAGAAAGCAGGTGTTTGATTTTATGTGGACTAGGGCCATGGGCTGCTAAGTCCCCTTGTCCCCTATATGCAGGGCCTCTGGTCACCTATGATCCCAGGCCTCCTCCATGTTTCCAGCATGGACCCCCAACTCCCAGTAGGGAGCTCAGTCAGAGGAGAAGAAAGGGCTGTGATTCTTCACCATGCCTTCCTGGGTGCCTATATCTACACAGTGTTTTCTCTGCCTGAGGAAAGGCTTCTAATGGATGTTGCTGTGAGCAGCAGGCACTTCCATTCATCCAGGTGTGAGGTTCCCAGGTGGGGAGGAGGTCAAAGAGATGAGCATTTTGCCACAAAGAAAATGGCCAGTAGCACCCTGACCTTGCAGCCATGTGCTGCTCCATGCAGGTGGACACCCAGGACAGGGTGGAGGAGAAAAATCTAGAGATCCACACAGGTATGTACTTAGCTGGCACCCAAAGGCACATGCACAGGAGTGCATCCTTTGGAAATAAGTCTAGATGTACACACAAATGATTGCAGCACAGTGGATATTGGTAGTGTAGAAATAGAAACTAGTTGTATCTCTAAAAAATAGGAGGCGAGTTGGGTGATTATGGAAGAGTCACACAGTAGATTATTACAGCCACTTAAGTTGCTTTCTAAGAACTTTTAATGGAATGGGAAAGTGCTTATGGTGTAATCTTGAGCAAAAAAGTTAGAAAAGAAAAACTAGAAATTCAGTATAATTCTTACCATGTCAGAAATTACATTATGTGTGTACATATACATGTATGTACAAAAAAGATGTCAGAATTAAACCAAATTGTGGCCAGGGAGGACAAACAGCCTAGAGATGAAAGATCAGCCTCTGGACTCAGAGCGAGTTGGTTCACATTCGGCCTCTAGTTCTTAGTAGCTGTATGACCTTGAGCAAAATAATTAGCCTTTGTCAATTTCTTCACTTGTAAAGTGAGGATGGAATGGAATCTACAACCTAGGTAGGACTGGATGAAAAATGTCATTAAAATATCCAGCACAGAGAAAGTGCTCACTAAACAGGAGCTGTTGTTATTAGCACTCTCTCTGGGTGCATGGGTGATACTTGTTTTATTTCTCATAATTTTTAATTTCTCACAATTTCATGGGTTTTCCAAGTTTTTTTCATTAAGAAGATAGTATTTCCATATTTAGGGAAAAAACCCCACTCTTAAAAGAGTGAAGAGGGGACCTCCCTGACGGTCCAGAGGTTAAAAGACTGCACTTCCACTGCAGGGGGCGTGGGTTTGATCCCTGCTCGGGGAGCTAAGATCCCGGCATGCCACCTGGTGTGGCCAAAAAAAAAGAAAACAAAAAGAGTGAATAAAGTGAAGTTCAGAAAAAGCAAATCTTGGGTCACCCTCTGGGACCCTCTAGGAAATTGCTTTACTGATTAATGAAGGTGAATTTGAAACATCCCCCCGTGGTCACTGGAGAGCTGCAGAGCAGCCAGGCCCGGGTACATCTTCTGGAGTGAATCAACCAGCAGGTGTGTTCACCACATGATAGGGTCAGAGGGGTGTGTCCACTTTCAGAAACCGTGAGGGACATGCTGGGATCCACATCATTCACGGCTGCCCTGAAACCTTGCAGTTTCTCCCAGGGACTCGGGCCCAGGCTGTGCACTGTCCCTTGTGACTCCAGGTGGCTCATGCACAAACCACATGTCCCTTTTTGCTGCTTCAGATGAACTGACACCAAAGGAAGCTGAGAGCGAGAGAGATGAGGCAGTGGACTCCACCCAGCTGACCTTCTTCCCCGCCTTACATGAAAGCCTGCACTCTGAAGATTTCTTGGAACTGTGTCGGGAAAGACAAGTCATTTTACAAGAGCTTCTTGATCATGAAAAGGTAACACAGCCCATCATGATTATTCTTTAAAGATTATCAGACATGAGAGAGCTAAGCTTTCTGCACTCACATGGGAGGTGATATCTCCATTCACCATTAAAAAATCAGTAAACAAAAGCGACAGCATGCTCCTAAATTTATGGGCCCAGAGCAAGGGTGCAAATGCCCACACATTTTGTGTCAAAATGTTTAGAAGATATAAATCAAGCTAATAAGCTGTTAAATGAAATATGTTCTAATGTCCTATATTGACCTTTATAATAACCTGGGGGGGCCAGTTTCAATTTTAGAATTCTTGACCTTCTTGTAGTTCAGCACCTTGGCCCCCTGCTCACAGCCTGACCACTTGAGGGATCCATCCCATGCCTGAGTGAGGGGCCCTGGTGGATGTGTTTGGACACCTGACCCATATGTCCCAGCTGTCCCTGCACTCCTCACCTTGAAACCAGCTCCCCTTGGCCACCACTCAGGCCTAGAGGAAGCACACTTGTGGCACCTTCAGCCCTCGGAAGGGTGGACCCGGAGATACGGTATGCACAGCCAGGAGGCAGGCTGGGCCAGTTAGCAGGGAACTCCATTGTTGGGGATGCCTGGAGCTGGGTTGTGGGAGCCCAGGCTCTTGGTGTGCATGCATGTCCCCTGGGTATGACTGCTGAAGAGGGTCAGGGGGTCCTCCTGAAGTACGGAAACAGGGAAGGGCCCTCTTACACAAGTCTAAGAAAGTATGGAAGATGAAGCACATGTCTTAACGTAAAACGGACCTGAGCTAAAAACCCCAACTTGGCCACATATTAAATGGCCTGCTACCTAACCTTCGTGAGCCTCAGTTAGTTATTCTCATCTTTAATATGGAGTGCATGGCAACCATTTCACAAAATTCTCATAAGGCTTAAATGGGATAATGGAAGCAAAGTGACTAGCATAGCGCCCAGCACACATGAGGTGGCTCATTAAAGACTAATTCTCTTCCCTTTCCAAAGGTTGAGTGGTTTAAGGGCTGGGTAGACTTCCATCTGTCTCTTCCATCAACTCTTCTGTATGGGATGTAAGTGAAGAAGATGCCCCAGCAAAACAGAGGAGCAGGCTGGGCGGGGCTGGCAAGACATGCAGGGGCTACCCAGAGATGCATGCATGAGAGCTGAGGGCTAGTCTGGCTGCAGGGTGGAGGAGAGTGGAGCTGAACTACGGGCCACTGAGTAAGCGGCCTGGGTATCCAGGAGCAAGTGACAAGCTCAGGGAGCTTGTGATGGGCGTGAGCAATGTGCAGAAACTGGAGCGTGTCCTTTCCAGGTGCAGATTCCTTGCAGAGACTCCTGGAGGGTGTCAAACTGGGATTTACTCCTTCCAGGGGTTGGGTAAAAGGGCTGACTTGAAGTGCATTGGCCAAATGGATGACTTCAGAACTTCTGCCAAGTTGTTCAGCTGCTTTCAGATTTGGGTAGCAGTTCAATCAAGACAATCCTGGAACAACAAGGTCCTTGTACATGCTGAACCCACAGCTTTCAGCCAGAGAGCACACTTGCAAGTCCCCATCACACCTCACCACCGTGCCTTTGCTCATGCTGGTTTGTCTATCTGTGGTGCTCTGCACGCTAGACTCCTAGCAGCTGACTCGCCAAAGCCCATCTTGACTGGTCCCCAATCTGAAACCTGGAGAGCTGGTCTCTTCCTCATCTCTGTGTCTACTGCCCACTGCATCTCCACCCGCCCTTGCTCCTGACATACAGGCTAACCTTCACCACTTCACCTTCTGCCTCTCTCACTCTACTGATGCTCCTTCATGGAGGGACCCCCAGGTGCCTAACCTAGGGCATGCCTGGAGAAGCCTTTCAGTAAACACTGATGAATGAAGATTTATTATATTCACGTTCATTTTATTTTGATTATGGAAGTAGTGTAGTCTACTGTGTGAAAGTTTAAAAAATGGATATAAAACATACATATGTAACATATACATATATATTTATATATGTGTGTATACATAGCCACAATATCCAGCTGCTGAGGACTAACAGCTGATAACAGTTTGAACATATCATATATGTTCATATAGGTAAATGGATATTTAGTAAATGCCTAGTCAGTTGAAAACAGCTAAGAGATCAATGCTTTCTTACTCTTAAAACTTTTCTTTGCCTTATGCCCTTAAAGGATCATATAAAGCAGTGATTCTCAGCAGGGGGCAGCTTTACCTCGCACCCACCCTCCCCGCCCCTGGGGACATTTACCAATGTCTGGAGACATTTTTAGTTGTCATGACTTGGTGGGGAGGGGTTGCTACTGGCATCTAGTGGGCAGGGGCCAGGGATGCTGCTTCACATCCTACAGTGCTCAGAAGAGCAGATAATAATTGTTCAGTCCCAAATGCCTGTAGTGTCAAGGTGAGAAATCCTGGTATGATGGATACATATTAAACAGATTAAAACCAAACCCCAGCCATCCCTTCCTACTTTCCTGATAGGGTAAGGAAATACTGGATTATATATTGTCTCCATATTGGCTCTTTTCATCATTTGGATAAGAAGAGAGCAATGGCAATGCTTTGGTTTTATTTGGTAATATATTAATTTTATATTGCTGCCATAACAAATTACCAAAACCTTGGTGACTTAAAGCAGCACACATTTATTATCTCAAAAGTCTGAGCACAACATGGCTCAGCTGGTTCTCTGCTTAGAGTCTCACAGGGCTGAAACCGAGGTGTTGGCAGGGCTGCATTTCTTTCTAGAGGCTCTGGGGATGAATCCATTTCCAAGCTCATTCAGGTGTTGGCAGAATTCAGTTCCATGCTTCTGGAGGACTGAGTTCCCGGTTCTTGGCTGGCTGTCAGCCAGGGGTCGTTCTCCGCTTCTAGAGGCCACCCGCATCCCTTGCCTGTGGCTCTCTTCCTGCATCTTCAAGGCCAGCTGCAGTAGCCTTCTCACACGACAGATCTCTCTGAGCTGCTTCTGCCTCATCTTCCCTCCCCCTCATCTCCCCTCTGCCTCCCTCTTCCATTGAATCTCTCCCACCAACTCTTCTGCTGCTAAGGTCTCATGGGAATTGGACCCACCAAATAACCCAGGATAATCTCCCTATTTTAAGGTCCACTGATTTGCAACCTTAATTTCATCTGGAATGAAAAATAATTTCAAGCCCTTCAAGCAGCACCTAGGTTAGTATATGATGGGATAACCAGGGATGAGGCTCTTGGGGGACATCTTTGTCCCCAAATACTGCCTGCCATATCTGGTATCACTGAGGGTCCACATGTCACCTAATCCATGCCCTGCCTTCCAAGAAGGGCTTCTGCAGATGGCCTGACTCCCATGTGCTTGCCAAGACCAGCCAAGTGGCTCCAGTCCTCCCTGGGCTGGGCTGAGGGCAAGGTCTGGAGTTTACAGTCACAGCCAGAGCCAGTCCCAGCATGGCCTGTGCAGCAGGTTCTTGCCTTTGGTACTTGTCCTGGTCTCTGAGAGTCTTATTTTTGCTAACTGTCCCACCCAGCAACACTTCACTCTGGGGTCTTGTTGGGGGAGCCAGAGCCTGAAGCCCACAGGTGACTGACTTTCCCAGCCTCTGAGAGGCAGGTCAGGAGCAGGAAGTGGCTGTTCTCTCGTTTTCCCCAGCCTTGTACTTAAACTTCAGTCTTTCTGGATCTCCATGTCACACAGCAGGAAGCTGTCAGAATGCCACATGTGGCTCATTGTGGTGGCAGGGACTCCAGGCTCTGCAGACAGGAGCATGTGAAACGCAGCAGGGTCTGAGGCAGAAGCTGTCCTGATTCTGCTTAGTGCTTGGTGTCCCCAAGCACTAAGGGACTGAGCAGGGCAAGGCAAGGCAATTCTTGACATTATCAAGACATTGGTTCTTTGCATGAGTTGTTTTAATCCATTTCGTTGGGTTGTGCTTGTTGCCTCTTACTTCATGGTAAACTGTGGGAGAGATTCTTTTCCAATTCAGCCTGAGTTCCTGCAAGGTCACTGGAACCAATCACACCTGCTCCCTGAAGAAGCAGGTCTAGGAGACTGGCCAGGGTCACATGGGGATAGGCTCCCAGGAGGCTAGGTGGACAGAGGCTCTAGCCTGGTTCCAGTCCCACCTCTACCACCTACACTGTGTGTCTTTGCCCCAAATCGACACAGAGGAGCTCTCGGTGGCTTGTATCTGCTATTATCACTGTGATCGTGTCTCTTTTAATGGTACCTTAGCATATGTTCTCTCCAAGAAGGAGGGAGGAGTGGGGTATGAACCCTGGTACCTAAGCCATGGCCCTGAGGAAGTGGGAAAGGGCCTGTCAGTGTAAATGAGGAAACGCTCCTGTTTAAACCCAGCCCCAGCCGGCTTCCAGGGCTTCCAGGATGCTCCTGGGAGCCTGTGAAGCCAGGAACTGTGGAGGTTGGGCAAGTGTTGAGCTTGGACAAAATGGGAGAATCCAGGTCTGAGTGGGTCTGTTTCCTGCTGCGATGGTGGAGGATGTGACAGAGGGTCAGAGTAGAGCCCACGAGAAACCTGACCTGCTGGGACGGGGCCCATCTAGGGTTCTATGTCCACTACAAAATAACAGCGTTTTGTGGGAAAGAGGGAAGTTGCTGGGTTTGGGGCCTCGATTGATGTGTGGTGAGTCCCCTGAATTTAAAGCCTGAGGCAGAGAGGAGCATAGGGAAGCAGGCCTGGGAACTCAGGGACATCCACGGGCTGGAAGAGTGGGCTGAGTCGAGTCTGGGCTGCAGGGCTTATTGTGGAGCGGGCCCTGTGACGTGGCCCCCTCCACTGCCCACACCTCCACCAGCCAGATCCTTGCAGCCTCATGCCCACCCACTCACCACTCCCCTTCAACCAGAGGCCCCCTTCTGGGTGAGCCTGTGCTGATGTGTCCATCCCCAGAGCACTCATAGCGACGGGCCGCCCACAGCACTCTGCTCACTCTGCTGCCAGCATCTTCCTTGTCACACGGCTCTGTAATTATTCTTGAGTCTTCCTGTGATGCCTTTAAAGGCAAGGACAGGCTGGAATTTATTCTTGTCTCTCCCTTCCCTGACTCGTAGTATTTGTGCTCTGGAAAGATCTGCTGAACTGGAGAACACAGCTGTATCAACGGACCGTCCATGGCGAGCCCCCCACCTCGGTGTGCCTTGCAGCATTGTAGGGGCTCCAGGTATGGGCAGCCTGCCCACCGCAGTGACATGGGTCTGCTCTCGAGAACCTCGGGAACTGGCCTGAGGGGTGGCATGCCCTGGGCATACCTCGTTCATTGGGGGAGCCCCTCTGGGAGCAGGTAAGGCATGGCGGAGCAGGCCTGGCTGCCTTGCAAATCCACCACCACCAAGGAAGAAGATGCCAACAGTTCATGCCCAGGAGGGCAGCTTGGCACAGGGCAAGTGCTCAGACTGGATGGAGAGCCTCATTCTGCTCTTTGTTTATCACTATTATTGGCAGAAGTGTCAATAGCTGGATGTCTGGAGCACTTGCTTTGGGTGCTTTTCATACATCTCATCGAGTCTCACCATCTCACCATGGGCCCTGTGAAGGAGGCTTTATCATTCTCATCTTAAAGATGGCAAAACCAGAGCCTAGAGAGGCTGCTAACTGGAATTGCTCGTATTTCATCTCAGCTCTGTCTTACTCCAAGTTCCTGTGGTTTTTCCTCTTTCTCCTAGCTCCTAGCCTACTATGTTGGGCAAGTTACATAAACTCTTCACCACCCTATTCTTCAACAACCTTCCTGTATTGGGCCTTGGACATGGCGGCTCCAGGACCCCTCTGCTTCCTCTGCAAATGTTCTGGTTAATGCCACCTCAGGCAGGCAGGCCTCCGGGTTCTTCACCATGCACAGCGTCTCTGCCAGGACATAGCGTGACACGCATGCGCCAGCCTGCCTGCCTGCCTGCCTGCACATGACTTAGCCCCAGCTCCTTAAGCCTTGGTCATTCTACTTATTGTCAAGGACAGGAACTGGAAGTCGAGGAAGGGAGGATTGTTGCACTGACCCTAGAACCATGAACGTGTTTAAGCAAACATATAGAAAGTTTGACCACGGCAGGCGTATGTGTGTGTGTGTGTGTGCGCGCGCACACATGTGCGCGCATTTCCCCAGACTAATATTTTCTGCTTGTGTTGAAACATTTTGAGGCAAGTATTGTTGTAAGCTGAGAATTCCCCTAATTAAGAAGTCTCGGGCTTCTCTGGTGGCGCAGTGGTTGAGAGTCCGCCTGCCGATGCAGGGGACACGGGTTCTTGCCCCGGTCCGGGAAGATCCCACGTGCCGCGGAGCGACTGGGCCCGTGAGCCATGACCGCTGAGCCTGCGCGTCCGGAGCCTGTGCTCCGCAACGGGAGAGGCCACAGCAGTGAGAGGCCTGCGTACAGAAAAAAAAAAAAAAAAAGTCTCCATAAGATCTTTTGGGTCTTGTGCTTTTTCTAAGTGAAAGCACACCCACAGCAGGGTGTACGTGGTGGGTGTGTGCCCAGGCTCAGAAAACCCGGAGCACCTGCCTTCAAGTGACCATCACGTAAAGTGGGCAGGCAGCCCCTGGCGAGCCCTGGCTCCTCCTCCCCTGCCATCTCAGAAGCGCTTGCTTTCATGGTCTTTGCCGATGCAGCCCAGGAGACTCCGGGGCACATCTCCTTCCAGACTTCTGGATGGCTTGTCCTGACAGAGGCCTCTGGGGGAAGCAGGCAGACCTGGAGCTCAGAATGGCAGCAGCTTAACTCATTTCTTTGTGAGAACATTGGAGCTCTGATCGCCTCTAGCGATACCTGGGATGGTAATTATTCTGTGCCACTTTTGCGTCATTGATTAATGATTCCCAGAACCATGAACACATTTCTCTGCAAACAGCTCCATTTGACATGAGGAGTGGTTTATTTAATGTATGTTAACTGTGGGCTTGTGTCAGACACTGCGTGGTTGGGGACGGTCCCTTGTTCCCCCTCCACAGAGCTGCTCACAGAAGTGAAGTGAGTCTCCACTTAAAAAAATGTGCTTCCAGACCCAGTCCAGAGTTAGAACTCACATGGGAGTTGTTTTTACTGTTGCTGTTCTTTTTAATTACATGAAAAACTAAACATTTATTATTTTTTCATACAAACTCAATGTAAAATATTAGTTTGACCTTGTTAGAAATGAAATCAGCTCAAAGGGAGATAATTTTGCTCTGAACAGCAGGGAGCAGCATCAAGCTCTTCCTAGGTATTTTTAGCTGAAGTCATTTGTAGAATGCAAAGAATTGTGTTAAACTTTGCACGTAGTAACTTCCCCCCTGGGTGAGTTGCCATGAGTAACTTTCTAGAATGCAGAGCTGCACATGTCATCCCTACTGCACACCTTCTGAAACTCTCTTTGGCATACTTTGTGCACAAGGCCACTTCTGAGCTGGCCCTGTGCTTCCCTGGACTTGCTTCCCTTACCCTTACCTGAGTGAGCGAGTGTGCACACACACACACCTGCCTTTTTACTCTGATTATACAGAACGACTTATAATCTCTAAACATGTCCAACTGGCTCAAGACTTTGTACCTTGCAAAGTTTTTCCTCTGTTTTAATCGTCTCAACACCCAACCTCAGCCTTGGGGTCACCTCCTTGGGACCCACTTCTCTGATGTCACCTGCCCCCCCCCCGGGTGCTGTCTGGGCCAGGCACTCTCCTCTGTGCCCCGAGAATGCTTGCATTTTCCCCCAACCCCATGCTGTACCAGGACAGTCGGTATTCTTCTCTCTTTCCTGTTAGACCATGCGCACCACAAGATGTGCCTTCCCTCCCTTTATGTTTGTGTGGAGGCACAGGCCAAACATTCAATATGTATCTATTAAATGAAAGCATGAGCAAATGGATGAGTTATAGCAATGTGCCTGCATGTGATGGGACCATATCTTTCATAGCCTTGATGGTGTCCACGGATCAGTTTCTAAGTATGGTGTTCAGATTGTCTGCATCAGAATCATCTGGGCTGCCTATTAAAATGCAAATTCCAGGGCCCATTCTGCACTTGCTGAATCAGAACAACTGGGAATGTAACCTGGGAAGATGAACTTTAACAAGCTGCCTGGGTGATTCTCATACATACTAACTTTTCAAATAAGTGCTGAGATCCACAAGTCTGGGTTTTACGATATACAGAGCTGCCCTGGCTAGAAACATGCTTCAATTTCACTCACTGAGTGCAGATTCTAAATGCAGCTAATGCTACACACTGTGCTTTGAACAGTTCAGGACTTGTAATCCTTTTCACATTATACTGGTGCAGTTTCCATCCTTTTCCATTTGGTCTCCCCTGAGCCAGCAGAGAAAGGGTGGAGGCTTGGCTGTTGGCCGGCTTGCTGTGGAAGTGGCACATGCAGGCAGGCAGGGGGCATCCCTGCTCCTTGTCTCCACCTGAAAATATGAGCTGCCATCAAGAGATCCAAGTGTTATATTTCTTCTCAGATCTGCCAAATAGACATATAAAAATAATATCTCCTTATTGTTTTAATATACGTTTCTTTGATTACTAGTGTGACTGAATGCTCCATCTAAAAGTGATCAATAGAGAAAAAGTAGATGCCCGAATTCATAGGTAGCCAACACAAATGGAATTGAAATGGTCTCTCTCCTTTTTGATACTTAACTTTTTCTCAGCAATCTGTACTGTTTTTTGAGATAAGAGAATACTTATTCCGTATACTACTGTAACGGAATGTATTGATAACAAGGTTTAGGTGAGCAGACATATGGAAAGGGAAGCGTGACACATGTGAACATGATTGAAGCTTTCTTTGCAGTAGATTCTTCGCACAAGTATAAGAGAATGTACACGTTAGCTCTCTTACTGGGTACTTCACACGACAGCTCTGAATCTCACTTCTTCTACCTATAAAATTAGAGCATTGTACTCAATTGCAGACTAGTAATGCTGGAGAAAATCTTCAGGGAGCCTCCAGTTGGCCTCCCCCTTTTGCACACTGAGGCCTGCCTCTAGGAGAATGTGCTGGCGTGGGCTTCCATAGAATGTCCCAGCCAACTGTTGTCCCTCTAACTTGAGCTCTGGCAGTTTTGGATTTCCAGACAACCTGTTCCTTATCATACACAGAACCAGGTGTGGCCATGTACTTGGTTATTCACCCATCAGGAATGATAATATATCATCTAGCTGATCCTAAAAAATTCTACTTATCAAGCTCAAGTTCCACTCTTTTTAAAGTGATAGATAGAATCATGGCAGGAGGGAATTCTTAATCATGATTAAACTTGGGGGTGGAGCCCTCTCAGGGCTAATTTAAACGGAAGAGCAGGGAATAGTTCACTTGGGTTCATTTTCCAGTTTTTAGAATGCCACTCTTTCCTAGCAGAATCAATTTTTAAGCTATAAACCCAGCTCTCACCAGACATTTTTCTTGTGGTTTCGTTTATTCTGGTTGTTACTTAATTCTCCCCAGGGGAAAACATCAGGACATCATGGAAACATGCTGCAGCCCCTGCTCTTGGCACCACAGAGTTTGGGTGAGGGGGTGGCATCACGGGGAGGGGAGAGGTTTGGGAGGTACATAGGCCTGGACTGTGCTTGGGCCCCGCATGTGAGCATGTGAATGTGAGGATGAAGCATCCTCCATACAAAGGCATAAGAAAAACATTTCAACGGCTTGGCATAGGGGACATAAACACCCTGCAGCAATGCTGCTGGGAGTGTAAATTAGTGTCACCTTGCAGGAGGGCAGGCTGGCACTAGATCACAATTTAAAATATCCACATCCTTGGGCTTCCCTGGTGGCGCAGTGGTTGAGAGTCCGCCTGCCGATGCAGGGGACACGGGTTCATGCCCCGGTCTGGGAAGATCCCACATGCCGCAGAGCGGCTAGGCCCGTGAGCCATGGCCGCTGAGCCTGTGCGTCCGGAGCCTGTGCTCCGCAACGGGAGAGGCCACAACAGTGAGAGGCCCGCGTACCTCAAAAACAAACAAATAAAATATCCACATCCTTGACCTGCAGTTCTACTTCTAGGAATTCAACCTACAGATTTACTCATGTGTCCAAAGTGACATGTGTATAAGGCTGGTCACTGTAACATCACTTGTGATGTCAAAACATTTGAAAACAACCTGAGTCAGTAGGGGGTCGGTCTAATAAGTTGTGGTACATCCATGCAAGGGAATGGTCTGCACCGTTTAATAAAAGTGAGACTACTCTATAAGAATTGATTTGGAAGGGTCTGCTAGGTGGCCTATTAAGGGAGAAAACTAGATACAGACCAGTAACTATACGAATATGCTGTTTGTGTAACAAAAGAGACTATGTACAAAACATGCTGTGTATTCACTGAATCTCTTTGGTATAATATACCACAGGAGAAGCAAAACTTTTCCTCTACCCTCTTAGAGTCTCCAGCTAGGCCTGAGAATTCAGTGGACAGAAGACAGATTGACAGGAGAAATGTGTACAGATTTTATTTTTACATGTATGCGGGAGGCTTCACAGGAAAATGAAGACATCTGAGGCCCCCAGGATCTGAGCACACCTACTTTGCTGCTTCACCCGCCACACTGACCTCTCTTCTGCTCCCCAAACCTGCCCTTCCTGCCTCTAGGCTCTGAGCTGGATGTTCCCGTTCCCTGAAATTTCTTCTCCCAGCTTTTGCATGACTGCCCATTTCCATCCTTCAAGTCTCAGGGTCTGTCTAAAATAGTGTCCCCTCCAAGTTTCTCTCTGCCTTATTATTATCAACCTGTTTTTCTTTCTCTCAACACATATCACAGTTTGTGGTAGTTTATTAGTTGATGTGTCTTCCCCCACTGGATTTTAAGTCCCACGATTGTAGGTTTCTTGTTTATCTTGTTTGTTTCTCACTTTGACTAATCCTGTTTGATGCAGCGGTGTGAGAACTGGTATCCAGGGCTGCTTTCCAGGCTTCACCACTGCAGTCCTATCATTGCTCCCAAAGGTGAGCACAGAGCTTAACTTCAGTCCCAGGATCTGCCACTTACCCATCTTTGATGAGATTCTTATCTCTGGGACCCCCTTTTTTTTCCATCTCTAAGTTAGAGTAGTAAAACTACCCTTGCTCAACTGTAAGGATTATACTGGTTAATATGTGTAAAATGTTTACAATGGTTATAAAAAAAAAGTAGGTAGTAAAAAAAAAAAAATCAGGTCCTCTTTTGGATAACTGGAATTAGCACAGAATTACCCTGAGAAAATGTTGGTCTTGGTCTTAATCTGGTCCATTTGAGCTCCCGACATCTAAAAATTCATGCATTCTCTCACTCGTTCCTTTGGAGATTTTTTCCATGTAAGGACCCACCTAGTCCTTACTTCATGCGGGACTCTGGGTCATACCAAGACACCCTCTCAGGTCAGGCTCCCCAGAAAGCCAGCGTTGAGCCAGAGGTGTGCGTGAAGCAAGTTTATTGGGAGTGCGGGTCATTGGACTGGGCCCAGCAAGAAGTGCAGTCTCAGCAAGGCCTCGGCTGATCCCACAGGAGCTCAGAGTTGACCTGAGTGGAGGCAAAAGGTCTGGCCCTTCCTTCTCTGACCAGTTGTTGGGTACGGATGGCCACTGGAATGGGGACATGACCTTTGGCCAGGTACTCTCTTTAGTTGAGGGATTCTGGAAAGCTGCCAACATCTTCAGCTGCTGAGAGAACGTGCTTGAGCCTGAAAGACGAGACCTGGGCGGAGCTCGTGCCACCTCTGCGCACACCTTGGACCAGCCTTGGCCTTGTAGACAGCAGTACCAGTCTTGCACTTGTGGTTCTAGGCAGACCCAGTTCCAGTCCTGGCTCAGCCAGTGTCCAGCTGGCCTCTGGACAAGCTCCTTTGCCTTTGTAACTGAGGGATGCCTTGGACCTTGAAAACTTTCCTCTTTGTTTACGGAGGAATGTTTTGCACAGTTGTAGAGGAGCTTAAAGTGAGAGGAAAAAAAGGCCAACGTGCTCAACACAGCAATAAACACTCATCCACGTGCCTCGGTGGGGGTGGGGTGGCCTTGGGTAGATGAAATAATGAAACGGGGTGTTGGGTATAGAAATTAAACTTAGACTGTGAAGAGCAGTGCAGCTCTGGGGCAGCGGCTCTGTCATTTACAGGGTGCTACTCTCACCTCCAAGGGCCTGGTGGACGACCGGCCACTTCCCTCCTGCCCTCCAAAAGGACATGGGCATGCTTCCTTTGCACGTGGCCTGACTCTGGTGCTCTCTCCCTGCAGGTGACACAGAAGTACTCCCTGGTCATCGTGCAGGGCCACCTGGTCTGCGAAGGGCTCCTGCTCTTTGGCCAGCAGCACTTCTACATCTGCGAGAACTTCACACTCTCTCCCGTGGGTGATGTCTACTGCACCCGCCACTGCTTATCCAAGTGAGTGCCCCTCCCCTCCCAGCAGATTCTGCCCTGAGCCCCAAGCTGCCTTCTCAGCCAACCCCATGCCTATGCCTCCCACCTTGTTCTTTCTGTGGGCTCGGGTTTGGGC
This sequence comes from Mesoplodon densirostris, assembly GCF_025265405.1. Classification (NCBI taxonomy): domain Eukaryota; kingdom Metazoa; phylum Chordata; class Mammalia; order Artiodactyla; family Ziphiidae; genus Mesoplodon; species Mesoplodon densirostris. The sequence goes on along the minus strand of NC_082661.1, from coordinate 48,892,327 downwards.
CTGAAACTGAACCACGAGATAAAACAGAGGAACCTTAAGGCATAGGCATCATGATTGTGGTTCCCCAAAGCTAAAATCTGGAGCGGTTAACAATGCAGCAGCTCCTGGGGCTTTCCTGCTATGGAATGCACCACAGGACAAAGGGCATAGGTCCTTAGGTTGTTTGGGTAATAGAATCCAGTCCCATCAGCTTACTCATTCAACAACTTCTTTGATTGTTCATCCTTATGCAAGACATCAGGCCCTGTCCCTTCATGCCCGCAAGGCACATGAGTGCAATCAGCAGCATAAACAGGTTCTTTTGGAAAGAATTTGGAACGCACTATCATCAAGGGACAAAATATATGTTATTTGAGGACTCTTCGGGGTTCATGCTTGGAGAGATGGCATGGGGCTTGTGTGGTGAGGGACAGGTACTTGAGGAAGTAGGCTAAGATCTGGGTCTTGAAGGATGGGTGAGACTTGGGTAGAAATCTGAAGAGTCATTTTTACACCAACTAATACCAGAGGTCTTTGGCAGGAAATTCCGAGGTTCTTCTTTGGGGTCAAATGCAGTTGGTCTACTTGGGTTCAGTTGGTTCTTATTGATTAATTCTCTAGTGTTTATAAAGTACTGCCATTTAAAACCAAATTGATTGTGTTTGCACTTTTGCTAAAGGTTCAGTTCTCAAGTTGTATGTTTTCATCACTTTGGGAGAAATTTAGATGTAGATTTCTTTTCTGGTTAGCTAAGGCTCAAGTAATGACAAAATGACCTCTTAGCCCAGTGGCTCTCCAACTAAACTACATCGAATCACCTGGAAGACTTGTTAAAACGGACTTCTGGGACCCCTCATCAGACCAGTTTCTAATGTGGTAGGTCTGAGTTAGGGCTGAAGATTTTTAACAAGTTCTCAGCTAATGTTGATGCTACTGGTCTGGGACTACACTTTGAGAACCACTCTTTAAGACTATTGACAGAGGAACCAGAGCCTTACCTGCCAGTAACTAAGAATTTTAACTCCCAGGTGTCATATCATTTCCAGCCTATGTCAGGAAGCAAGAGTTTAAGGAGTACGGAAGGATAGATGTCGGCCCACCCTCCTTTGATTTAGGTTTGTTTTAAAATGCTTGGCCTTTTTCTCTCTGCTAATTTCCATCTTTTATTCATACCAGACGTTCACCAATTGCAGTGAGTCTTCTGTTCTTTTCCAAGGCAGGAGCATAATTAATACTTGGCACACTCATCCCATCTTATTGCTCATGTTTTATTGATACTGATCAATATGGACAATGGGTCTGCTGACTCGCCTTTCTGAGACCTGATGAAAGCTTTCTCCTCTACGTATATGCATGGCGTGCCCATGAAATGACTTGCATAAACCATTGCTTCACTCTCCACCTCTGGTTTAAATTGAGTTGGTGTTAGATAAGACCTTATTGATTAGGTAAATTGTGTTTATGAGGTGTATGTAATCATGATCAAATTGACTATATCTGCACTTTCAACAGAAGCCCAGTTGTCAGGTTGGATGTACTCAAGTCTGGAAATGTACTTTTGTAGAATGCAAATAGGAGAGTAGTGAGAATAAATTACTACCTTGGAATATCGTTTGGGAATTGCACAGGTAATTTTAGTCACCATACCTCAGAGAAGTGTTTGTTAACCAGACAGTGCTTTCTCTCTGATCCCCTGTCTACTGCCCTAAGAAAATGCTGGCACTCGTGGAGTTGTGGTTCTCAGAGATGGGCCATTAGATCATGTCAGATCAATGGGGATTAAGTCTTATTTTGACCATGGAGACAAAGGGAGATACATAAATAAGCCAGTTAAACATAAAGCTAAGTCAACTCTGAAATGTTTCTCTAAAAGACTGCCATCAATTTGAGTATAGTTGAGCATTAGACCTTGAAAGAGACTCCCCAATGTACCATGAAAATATCCCAAATAAAGCTCAAGAACACTGCCAATCCTCCAGCAGTGATTGGCTTAGGTACTTTGGAACTTTCCTTAGAAAGTAAGACCCTTTCTAGAAGGTTATATTTTGCTTTCAGTGGGATCTCTTCTTGGCAGAATAGGGTGACTGTACTAATTGGGTTGGCCAAAAAGTCCGTTAGAGTTTTTCCACAACACCCTATGGAAAGCCCGAACGAACTTTTTGGCCAACCCAATAGCTGTCCAGGGCTTCTGTAACAAAGTGTCAAAAACTGGGTGGCTTGGGCTTCCCTGGTGGCGCAGTGGTTGAGAGTCCACCTGCCGATGCAGGGGACACGGGTTCGTGCCCCGGTCCGGGAAGATCCCACATGCCGCGGAGCGGCTGGGCCCGTGAGCCATGGCCGCTGAGCCTGCGCGTCCGGAGCCTGTGCTCCGCAACGGGAGAGGCCACAGCAGTGAGAGGCCCGCCTACCGCAAAAAACAAAAACAAAAACTGGGTGGCTTTAAAAAAATAATTTATTGTCTCACAGTTCTGGAGGCTAAAGTCGGAAATCAAAGTGTCGGCAGGGTCACGCTCCCTCCACAGCTTTAGGGGAGGATCCTTCCTTGCCTCTTCTAGCTGCTAGTGTTTCCTGGCAATCCTTGGTGGTCCATAGCTTGTGTATACATCACTCAGTCACATGGCCATCTTCTCCCCATGTGTGTCTGTCTCTGTGTCCAAGTTTCCCCTTTATATGTGGAGACTAGTCATACTGGATTAGGGCCTATCTCAATGACCTCCCTTTATTACCTCTGTTATTTACCTATTTCTAAATAAAGTTAAATTCTGAGGTACTGGGGATTAGGAACTTCAACATATATCTTTTAGGGAACACAATTCAACCCATAACAGTAGCAGCCAAGCTTACAATGTATAACATTTGATTCATTTGGTGGGAATCCAAACCCTCCAACTGGCTCTTTGTGATGGAGTGCTTTTAGTCAGATATTTCCTTCACATCAGTCAGCAGTGTTAAGGCATCAGCTCTCTGTTTAATTCAACAAATACTTATTGAAAGTCTGTCTTGTACCAGCACTGTGGTCGACTCCACAGATACATAGATCAGTCAGATGTGGGCTGAGTCTGGTAAAGAGTTTGGGATCTAGCAAGTTATTTAGGTATAAATTCCAGGTATAAATTCCTGACAACAATTGGATACATACAAATTGGATACAACAAATTGGATACATACATGCCAATCAGAGTATGTTTTAGTTTGAAATCCACTTCTATTACCAAAGACCCAGTCAATCAATATCTTGATTATCATTTGTTTACTGTGATTTCCCTAGTTAAGAATATTAAAAGTTTTACTATGACCACCCTGGACAATTTGCATATATCATTATAGGTGTGATGGCAAGAGCTGTGAGCAGCATCCTTTGAACTGTGGCCACAGCTCCATCTAAAGAAAAACATGGGTCAGCAACTCCTTTCTACTCATTGACCTTGGGGGCCTGAACTCTGATTTAATGCACATGTAGAATATAGTGTTGGCAAAGAGACGCAGTCCTAGCTGTGTGACTAATGCTTTGTACGATGGAACTCCAATCTGGACCCTGCATCAGTGAACTCAATAATGTCATTCACAGTTTAGTCCTCCTGAGAAACTGTGTCTGTCTAAGCATTCCTGCCTTATGGATTATTCAGTCCCTACAAGCAGGAGAAGAATGACCATCTTTCCTCCTGAAAGCTCCTTCCTAAAAGCATTCTCCAGAGCATTCTTCCTCATGTCACCAGTGTTTCAGAGTCCTAGGTTGAGAATCAGTTTGCACAGAGTAAACTGGAAGGAGGGAGCTGGTGGGGGAAGCTCTGTAATTGCCAGCCAACCTGTCTGCCTCAGGGGAGAAAAGGTGCGGCTGCGTGAGCTTGGGTTTTAGATTCAGAGGACCTGGTCTGAATCCAGTTCCATGTGACCTTGGAAAAGTCACCTCTCCTCTTTGGAATGTAGTTTCGTCATTTCTGATATGGGAATCATAATAACACATGCTCAGTAAGGGTTCATCACGTGGATCAAATTAATCAAGGACAGGGAAGTGCTGAGCAGGCTGTAGAGCATGACGGTGGTCAGTCCACTCAGCAAACATGCCCAGAGCTCCAGGAAAGATGTGGAGGATGAGATCCATGGGCACAGTTCTGTGCCCCCATGAACTCACTCATAGTCAGCTGGGGAGAGAAACCAGCCAAAGGTGCAGCTAAGGTACAGAGAATGTTTGCTGTGCTCCCACAAGAACGGGGCCACAGGACCACAGACCACAGATCACATCATTGTCACTGTCATAAGTGCCTTTACCTGGAATTCTGTTTGGCCTAAGTCAAGGGTAGGAACCAGAATTACCTCCACGACCCCTCTGGGAGTCAGGGAAGTTTAGGGGAAGCTCAACTTAGCCCCAGAGGGAAGCATTAATAATGGATAAAGGGCCTCAGCCAGCAGTAGATTTGAATTAAAACATCCAAGCAGAAGCATCCAGAACCATCCAGCCACATTTGTGTTTCAACAGTCCTACAGCAGTGTGGCTCAGAACAGGGGCCCTGAGAGGGTTGTTCTGAGAAGGGGCAGGAGTCCGCAAGGGTGTGGTCTGGCCATGTGGGTGCTGAACAGCCGGCTCAGGCTGTGTCCCACGCGGGTAGCCTTCCCCTCTACCTGGCAGTAACCATTCTGCAGAGTGTGCAAGGCTGAGCTCTTAGCACTGCAGATGCTGGACCAGCTCTGACTGCTGCCCAGAGAAGTCCCGAGGGCCTGTGTGATGGCCTGATCTCTCTCCATTTCCACTGGAAGCATGGGCTGCCCTGGAGGCTGGGCGGTGAGGGCCGCCCCTGGAGCTGGGGTGGGAGGAGGTAAAACACATTCCTGCCACCTAGTGCTGGTGCGGGGCTCCTCGGCTCTGCGGTGGGCACACAGTCTTACGGAGGGCTGAGGTGCTTGGAAGGCCCTTCCTTTCTCCAGTGCTAAAAGGGTGTTTTATCAGAGCTTTGTGGTCATGTACACAATGCAAAATTGCTGTGTAACTCAGATGATCAGAAATGTAACTGTCCATACTGAAATCAAATTTATTTCTCAAGTTCCCATTTGTATTGGTGGTGGAAAGCTTCATCTGGTTGTTTATCTGAAGGTATTTCAGTTACTTCCAGTGCAAAAATTGTTCTTTTTGGGATAAATACTTCGTCAAATTCATGACTCCTCCTTCGCCCCTTCTCCCTTTCTTCCCAAGGGGAGTCATTCTGACCTCCGGGGGCGGGCATCCAGCATCCGGCCTGGCCGGCCCATCCTCTGCTCTCTGCAATGCCGCTAGTCCCTGGTCCAGGCACGGTGCTCTGGGGTCCATTGCTAATGCTGGCGTCATTGTCTTCCAGCCCATCAGTGCTCTCAGCCCTGCCACCTGCCTCTTTGAAGACTCAGAGTTTTCTGCCCCTTTGTCCCATTTTACACTAGGTGCTAGCCCGACTGACACGGCTGGTCCTCCCAGGGCTCCGCATTGCCTGACACCATGCTGGACAGGGCTTGTCTTTCTGCCTCATGTTCCAGGAGCTTGAAATTTCTCCAGACCTAACTACACATCTCTTTCATTCTTCCCCCATAACCCCCCAGCCCATTTCTGACACCTGTACTCAGAGAGTCTTCTCACACTTACACCCCGCACCCTGTGTCATTATCCGTCCTGGAGGTGAGCCCTTTGCCTTGCTGTCCCTCCCCTGGTGAGGGCAGTGCCCTGCCTTACTCCTCAGGGCATGGCTCACACAGACAGGCGCTCAGACAGGGTTTATCAGGTCAGTGGGGGCTGACACATCCTCCAATGTGTCCCAGAAACTCAGGTGGGCCACACACGGTGCAGGCAGGGGAACAAGCCTACCAGACACCCTCTCACTGCGTGTCTTGCTTCCTTTTCAGCATTAGCGATCCATTCATCTTCAACATGTGCAGCAAAGACAGGTCCTCTGACCATTACTCGTGCCAGCGCCACAGCTACGGTGACCTCAGGGAGATCCGGCAGGCGCGCTTCCTCCTGCAGGTGTGTCCCGGGAGGGGGCCAGAGAGAGGACCATCTCTTCCGGGCACAGGTGGTCCAGGTGCCACTGAGGCCCCATCTGAATGTGAGAGACACACCACCCTGACCCCCTTCACCTGTGCATAGCCCAGGGTCCTTTGAGACACCTGTGAATCCCTGTGGCCTATGTTGGGCTGGTCCCCTGGCTGGGATGGAGTTGTGCCTTCTGTTTCACTCTCTCCCCAGTCCCTGCCATTTGGCCATTGGGTCCTTCTCTCTCTTACCGTGTCATTTAGGATCCAGCCTCTTTGCTTTATTTTCCCCTTGACATGCCCCAGAGCTGCCTTGGAGATTCGGGAATACAGGACAGGGCAGCTCCATTGCCTCGTGGCAGAGCCAATGACTGAGAGTTGAGTGCCAGTCTGCCCTCTGTTCTGACACCTCCTCAGGCCACAGCCCCTACCCTCTGCCCTCCTCACAGCTTTACCTATCTTCAAGCTCCTGGTCATTTCCTGGGCCAGGTGTTTTAGGGATCTCCTGACTGTCCCTTCCATCCAGGATCACAGAGCCTTGTCCAGTGCATTCAAGGGCTCATCCAGGTACTAAACAGAGCTGATTCCTTCCAGAGGCAGAGCTCTGCTGTCAGCTAGTCACAACCACATGCTTCTCATACCCCACCTTGGAGAAACATCACCTGGTTTAGGAGCATCACCTCAGTGGCAAAAGGAGGAAGAACTCTGGGGAAGAACTCTGGGGTTCCCACTGGCCTCAAACACATCTTGCCTTCACCAGCCCAACCTCAGCAATAGCAAAGCTGCATCCGTGCCCCGGGCCTCCCACGCAGCTGGCGGAGGAAGAGATGAGGGACCACCCTTGGGGGTGGGGAGGAGCCCAGATCCCTCCCCGCTCACCCTTGCTGCAGGGTCTCTGTTCTGCAAAGGCCAACAGGGACAGTGCTAGGCCCTCGGGAACAGAATAAGTGTGCCTTTCATTTGTAAATTTCTTTGTCCCTTGATCCTCCTGCTGGAAGCCTCATTATTATTCTCTGAAATTAAAGCTCCAGGAAGCCTTTGGGGCGGGGGAGGGGGGCTCATTCTAGGGAGGATCAGCTGCCCTGCAGACAAGGGTCCAGCAAGCTGCTGACATCTGACCCAGCTCTCTCCCTCTCCCTCCCTCTCCGCTGCTCTTGCCCACAAAGATCTGGTTCTCATTTTGCCTGCCCTTAGTGCCCTTCTCTGAAAGGAGAGTGAACTAGAAAGGGGCGGGTGGAGGAGGCTCTGCCCTGATGATTCTGACCACAGCCAGCATGGGCCCAGTCCTGAGCACGGCTCTGCAGCTTTGGCACAGTCGGGCACCTCTCTGGGCTTCCATTTCCCTCCAGTGAACAGGTGACCATGTCTTGTCTTTTCCACCATTACATATATAGCAGCACTTAGCACATTTTAGGCACATAGCAAGTACTCAAAAAAAAACTTTTTAAAAAAATAATTGTATGTCTACTTACAGGTTATATATAGTAGCAAATAGATATCAGTAAGTGAGTGTCTTTCTCCCCAGTAAAAGGGGATTGTTTCCAGATGGTCGGTTAGCCTGACCGTGGTGGAAACCAGAAGTGGGAGAGCATGTGTGATGGCCAAGTGGGGCTGGGAGAGCTTCATGAACAAGGCCACCATTTGTCCAGCCCTAGATGTTCCCAGAGGAAAGTCAGAGCCTTGGCACTTAAGACTGCTGGGACAAGCTGTAGCCTTCATAAATTCTACGTTCATCATCTCTTTGCACAGTGTTTATATTTCTATTTATAGAAAAAAAATCTGTGGCTCTTATGTATACCCACAGAGGAGAGGGGTGTTTCATTATCATTACAGATACTTTCCCTCTGCTCAGGAATCTAATGAACTGGACTTTGAGAACTCACTTCCAGCCAGTCAGGAGCAGGACATGACTGCTGTTGCATGCAGGACCCCATCTTTGAGTTTGACCCTCCCCCTCCCCATCTCTCCTTCCATGCCCAGGCCTCACCTCTCCCAGGACCTCCCTCAAATGCTGGGTATTCTTTGGCTGACCCCATCTGATCCTATATGTGGACTCACTCTATCACTATTCCAAGTCTGTTACTTATAGATTGGAAGGGGAGGGAGGAAGAAAGGAAAAAGAAAGGAAAGCAGGTAGAGTTCATTCAGGCATTAACAAAATACCCTTGAAACAACATTGTTATGTCAGTGTGGCCACGTCAAAATGGCTCAGCAAAGTGGTTTGGCAAAGCATCCTGTGCCTTCAAGTCTGTGGGTTGACGTAAGATGCTGCCCAGATTGGGACTGGCACCCACTCCCCTAGTGTTTCTGGTAAGATGACCCTTTGGTTCAGGAAATGAAACCCTTGACCGGGAAGTAAAAGTGTCTGGAGGTGTTACTGGGCACTTTCCTCTCTTTGTCCCCTCCTCGCTTGCCCTGGGAGTGGGGCTCTTGTTTCCTGCTTCAGCCAAAGGAACTCTTAGTTCTCCTGCCCTCCTACTCATTCTGTGGAGACCCCATTCGTCACCGTCACCAAGGACTTCATATCCCCTGCAGGGGGTTGGAAGGCCTGTGTCAACCTCGATAAAGAGGTAAACTGAGGCAAGCTTGAATTACCAGAAATTGAGTTAATTCAGCAGAAGAATAGCCATTCACGAAACACAGGCTGTCCGGAGCTACGGGCGAATCCATTGAGGGTCAGCTGTATCTATGGGCAAGGAGCACAAGTGGGGGCATCCAGCCAGAGTCCAAGCTGTAAGTTCACTGGCTTGAGGATGGGAGGGGTTCTTGGTGGATGTTCATTGCTCACGAGGTAAGTCTCGATCTTCTGTAAATCAGGCATTTGTGGGAAATCAGTCTCTCAGTTCTTAAGTTTTGTTTTTCTGAGGGCGCATGCCTGAGGTTCACCCTTTCATATCCTTTGGTTCCATTTTAGACTGAAATCCTTTCACACCTGACACAGAGTCCCAAATGACCCACAGCCATGGCTCTGTTGCCCTGGTTGGGGGGCGGGGTGGTGGTTCTCCATTCCAGGAAACTGCAGAGCAGTAAAAGGGGTTCTCTTTACAGGACATTGCCCTGGAGATCTTTTTCCGAAACGGATATTCCAAGTTTCTTGTCTTCCACAACAGTGATCGGAGTAAGGTCTTCAAAAGGTAAGGGTTTGAAAATCCTCTGCTAAGGAGACTAATCGTGACCCAATAGGAGAGGAACAGCTCTGTTCTCAGGAGAATTGTTCCCAACCCACAGTGAGCAGGATTTAGGTTAGACACGAGAAAGAACTTACCCACAGAACTGTTGAGTGATGGAAAAAAGTATAGAGAAAACTATAAAAGCTCCTTCCCTAAATCCTGGGAAACTGGCTCTGTTTCATGAACTGAAGTAGTTTGGGACAGTAATAACTGAAGGGAGAAAAAAATGTGCAGACACAACATATTTAATGGGCCTTCCAGAATTTTCTGGCTTTATTTTTTAATTTTCCAAGTAATTATTTTGGCTTAATCTTCCTTTTAGATCCCAGTTGCCAATTTTATTTGTTCTGACTTCATATTTTATTGGAAAGAATTCCTACCAACTGATTTCCCACTTCTGCATGGAACATCTTTTTTCTTAAAGAGAGAAGCATGCTGTTTTAGTTTAGCTTCTCTTTATCCAAAGAGATTCATCAATCTAAGGAGTTTAAGCTAGAGTTTAAATTTTAAATTTATATTATTAAAGTTAGAGATATGTAGATTTGCAGAGAATCTAGAAGAGGCCAAAGGAAAGGTAGGCTCCTAGCCATAAACAGACCACACAGAAGCTGGATTAATAGAGAAGTGGTCACATTTAGCTCCACTTAGGGTTGAAAGTTCTGAGGTGAGATTTGACATCCCTGGCCTGCATGTCCCAGGCCATTTTGTGCTCAGAGGTTCTAGCCTTACCTTCCTGTCAGCCCTGGCCAGTCACTGGCACCAGCACCAGCTGCTGGGTCCCAAGGGCAGGGCCAGAGTGGAGAAAAACAACTCTCGCAGAGAGGCTGTCTGAGCCAGCTCTGGGTGCGTCTCCATTGAGTGTGATTCTCCGTTTGAGGTTCTTCGAAGGACTGCTGTTATATCGCCTCCTAAAATGTCTTCAGGTTCCGTTTTAGACCAAACCGAAGACAGAGACACGCAATGCTGAACCTCAGGTTCATGTTCCCTTGTGATTTCTGTGCATTAAACGACGTTTTCTTCACAGTCGAGCTAGAAGTCTTATACATCCATAACTCAGACAATGAATAGTGCCAACCACACCCCACCCTTGTTCCAGGAGCATGAAAGTAAGATGGCTTTTGTCCCTAGAGTACTACAGTGGCTGCTAAAATCAGCAATGGAAATGCCAGTGCTGGCCCAGAGGAGGTCTCTAAAACACGTAATTTTTATCGTAACTATTGTTTTATTGTTATCATTGCCATTATTAAGGCTAGAGCATATAATCGCAGAGGGTGCTGATGGGGTGCCTCAGAGGTACACCCCGATCTAGGGGCAAATGGGGCCCACTGGAAGGGCAAGAATAAACCCAACCTCTAGCCTGCCTCTGAAAATGTTGCCATGGTGGTGGAAGAGTCTTGACTCTGCTGATAGAATAATCCTTTCCCTTTTTGTCTAGCTTCTGCTCTTTCCAACCCGGCTTGAAAGGAAAAGGCTTCACGGAGGACCCGCTCAACCTAAGGTAACAGGTGCAGGGAGGAGGCCAGCCATGCTTTCTGGGCAGGGTGTTGGCCTTGCTTTGATTTTCTTCATTGGTCCGACCCTACTGCTAAGAAGGCATGCAAAGAGCATGTCAATCTGCCTTCTGCTTAATTTTTCTCTCTCCCAGCCCCCTACAACCCTCATCCTACTCCCCTAGTTCCTTCTGCCAATTAAACCTCTACAACAGACTTGAAGTCCCAAGTGCTCTGAGGCTTGTTCAAACCAGAATGGCAGGAAGCCGCCTCTGCCTGTGGTGGGTCGGGGCAGGTTGCCCATAGAGGGGGCAGCCCAGGCCCAGCCTTGGTGTCAGGCCCTCAGATTGGGGTGTGCGCAGTCCCAGGTCTGTCCTTGCTATTCGAGGCTCTGAAAACTCAGAAGCTAAATAAATAAATGTACAGTGATGTGCAAAGCATATGCTAATTTATGAGTCTGTGATATGGAGCATCTTTCCCAGGAAACAAGATGCTTACGGCCTCTTCCTAAGTGCCCCCCGCCCCTTACAAGTACCCAGTTCTCTGGAAGGCCAGTTCCGGATTGGTAGGTGCTTTTATTTCAGTTAAGAAGGGGAATAGGAAGAAGACAGTGGTTGCTATTTTTCTCCAGGAGTATGTGGGGCTAGGGCAGGGAGGAGATATGTTCAAAATATTTATAATGACTATGGAATGGGTTTCATCAGTTTATTTAAAATGGTTTACCCATAGCTTGTTATGTGTAGTGTTCGCTGCTTCACAAAGCAACAAGCAAAATACTGAAAATCTCCCCATTTATTGAGTTTACATTCTTGTGAGAAAGAAAGCAAAATGAATGAAATATAAAGCATATTAGATAATGATAGCAACCGAAGTCGGTCGAGGTAGGGTTTGAAATCTTAGGTTGTTAGGGGAAGACCTCACCCAGAAAGTTAATATTTGAATTAAGACTTGAACAAAGTGGGGAAACAAGTTATTCAGATAACTGAAGAAAGAACATTTCAGGCCAAGGGAAAAGGAGAGCGAGGGCCCCGAGGGGAAGTGTGGTGGGCTTGGCTGGGGCCATAGTGCTTGGGTGCAGTGAGTCAGTGGGAGCAGAGATGAGAGAGGGAACGGGGTTCATGTAAGACTTGGGGGCTCATGCTAATGGGGTCGCCTTTTACTCTGAATAAATGGGAAACATTGGAGGGATCTTGTGACCTAACTTATATTTTAAAAGACTTACTCTGGCTTCTGTGTTGAGACTACAACATAGTAGGTCAAAGGCAGAAGCTAGGATACTGGTTAGGAGGTTTTTGCAGTAATGCAGGTGAGAGATGATGCTGGCTTGGATTGGGGGCGGGTGGCAGTAAAGATGGTGTGAAGTGCTCAGATTGTGGACATACTTGTACATGATTGAAGGTACATCTCGTGGGATTTGTTGACAAATCAAGTGTGGGTGGGGAATGTGTGTGTGAGAGAAAGGACTTAAGGATAAAACCAAGCATTGGGGCTTGAGCAACTGGAAGATGAAATGGGGAAGACCACACGGAGAACTACTTTGGTGGTGTAGTGGATATCAGGGGCTCGATTTTGGACGTGTTAATTTTGAGATGCCTCTCAGATATCCAGGTGGAGATGTCATGTAGGTCATTGGATATATGTTTCGAAAGTCAAGGGAGAGGTGCTCCAGAGAAATACATATCTAAGCTCATGGAAGAAGAGCTTTGACAAAATGAGGAAGCCAAAGAGCTGGTTCTAGGCTCTGAGACCACCCAAGCAACCAGGGCATGTGGTGAGGCTGTGCTGCTGTGGTCAGCCATGGACTTTGGGATCAACCTGATTTGGGCTCATAGTAGGTGCTCAATAAATGTAATTCCTTTGCTTAGTTTTAGAATCAACTGCTGTGTATTTTGGGCATGTTTATGGAGCAGTTGATTAAATACAGGCGTTTGTGTTCTCAGCTCTTAGAGTTTCTCCCAGCCCTTCTCCTACCAGCCACAGTGTGCCTACACGAGTTTCAGAGGGGAAGGCAGTAGTGGCTCCCAGCCTTAGAAAGACTTGGCTGGCCATTGCCCCATGCCTGGAATGAACTTGGCCACTTTTGGTTGGATTACCAAGGACAAAGCCCAGTTCATACACTGAGTCTTTAAAAATGCCTACCTGCGCTTTGCACACTCCAGCAAACATGAGCTTCTCTTCTCTGAAGGAGGTGCATGATCCATTCTGCAGGTTTTCATCTGGCCTAAGATGCTTGGCCTGTGCTACAAGTTTTCATATCTTCAACCCCCAGCTCTTCTTGACTGATCTGGCCCCTCTAGAGGCCATCTCCCGTGTACAGGAAACCAGAGCTTTTGGATACCAGAGTTTTGCCTAGAATTTTGGTGACAATGGCTGCCTCCATAACTTAATTCCAAGGATGTTCTATGGGCCTGGATCCCAAGTAGAAAATACTTGCAAAGCTGAGGTCAGCCTGGGATCCATAATCCTCCTCTGTCTCCCCATGGTACCAGACTAGACCATTCTGAAGCCAGCATGGTGGCATAATCGGACATCTGTGAGGTGCAAGGCTCTGCAAGCATATAGGGTCTTCTAATGTAAAGCCAGCTAGATGCCCCTGGATACATGTCTGATGGCCAAAAAACTCCACAACGTTAGACATAGGTAGGCTCTGCAGAGACGTGAGAATAGCTGAAGTTACAGGGAAAGCGAAGCTAGTTGAAAATGAATATGTGAAGAAACACACATCTTTATACTTAAAGTTATCTGTACCCTTCCACAAAGAGCTGGAAACAGTTTCAAAACTAAATACAGGGTATAATGATCCTTTAAAAATTCCTCCCAAACTCCTTTAAAGGACAAAAACATAGACGTGATATCAGGTACCTGGAATGATCTAGTTACTGTAATTGTCCTGAAACTAAGAAAAACCAAACAATTGTGCTAGGTTACATCATTTTCCAGCGACAGATAACAAGAAACAGACAGTTTGGGGGACTTTTTTGTTCTGGAACATACTTTCTCTTGGCACTGAGTAAATAGGGTAGTGGGTAACAAAGAAGGCAATTTCCTTTCTATAAAAAATGAAAAAAAAGATTACTATATAATATAATTTTCTATATTGATTCTCTGAAAAAATAGAGCCCTAATATTTGGACTTATTTCTGTACAGACATTTCTTTGGGACGCTAGCATGATCTGGCTCAGTTCCATTGCTTCCAAGTGATCTCAGTTCCTATTGAGCCCAGGGTTTAGAAAACTTAGGAAAATACAAAGCCTGGTTGCCTATCTGTCCTTTCCTCTCTCAAATCTCTGTTGCACACAGTACACACCTTTGAATGTGCTAAAGGCATCGTTCCATGGCCATGGTCCCTGACAAGTTCTGAAATACTCACTTGCTGTGCCATCAAGACAAAAGTGTCCCTGGGCTGGAAGAAGCTGTTGGTTGTGAGGCAGTGCTTATATTTGGGGCCTTACTGTATCTGCATGTTTGTAATTTCTGAAATGTTCTCTCAGTTGTATAGCTAACTTAAATGTAATGGTTAGGATGAAATTCATTTTTTGGCACGAAGTTCTGCAGTTGAGTATGTACTGTCCTTTACAGCTTTCCTTTAAAGAATGAGTTTCCCTTACAGAAAATGAGTTTCCTTTCCTTTATCTTTGAAAAATAGTGAAAAACAAAGAACTTAGAAAAACAACCATAAGAAGCTGTAAATTCCCATAAGAAGATAATTCTTCCACGATAATCAGGGCACCACTGCTAGCAGCCTGGAGGCTAAATTTCAAGTACTCCACCTCCCCACTTCCACCTTTTCAGTCCCTACTCTTCCAGAGATCGTCACTGATGACCAGTTGGGAGACTGAGAATCTGTAATGTGTGTGGTTACTTTGATAAAGAGAACTTTCAGCTCCATCACTGAATGGAGAAACATGCTCCTTGGGCTTCTTGGTAAAGCACACCTTGGGAGGGCAATTGTAGGGGCTCTACAGCTCAGACCCTAGGGTTAGAGCAGAATCACTGGAACCAGAGGTGAACTAAACACCCTGGTGGGATAACCAATGCCCTGGCATGGTGGAGCTTCTCACATGGTTGGCTCAACGGGCAATGGGTAGTGGAGCCCAGTGACCTGTGGTGAGCTCTGCCTGGGTCCTGCTCAGACCTTGTTTTGGCCCCCATTCGTGTTGTTCCTTGTCTTACTTGTTCATGTTTCCTCTTAGCTCTATCCTTAGCCGTGACCTCAGACCTGTTTCTAGGCAGAAGCCTAACTTAAGCCCTGATCTCTGCACCAAGCCTGGCCCCTTTGTCTACCCATTCAAGGTGCTTCCATAGGGCAGTAGGCAGGTGCATTAAAGTCCAGAACTGTGAAAAGAGCAACTTGCTGGCTCACGGTCCCCCCACCCCACTTGCTACTTGTACCCAGCCACCACCAGAAAACCTGGGACATGGGTTGAGAAGCCATGCATTGTCTTTTTATTATTTTAACATCTTTCTCAGGAATCTTCAAGGGTAAGATCAACATGGATAATTTTAAGTTAGGCCAGTGATCTGAAGTTAAGGTGCTCTTTCTCCTGAAATGCCTTAACTCTTCAGAATGATTGAGGAACTTTAAGCTTGCCATAGTTACTCATAAATTAGCACTTGGCAGATACAGAAAGATCTGTTTATCACTGCATATAGTCTGTAAGATTTTTTTTTAAATTTTAAAATAACTATAGATGCACAGGAAGTTGCAAAAATAATACAGAGAGGCCCCAGGCAGCCTTCACTTAAATTCCACCAATGGTTACATCTTATGTAACTATAGTACAGTTTCAAAACCAGGAAATTGACATTGGTATGATATGTATGCATAGTTCTTCGTCCTTTTTATCATATGTGTAGATTCTTGAAACCACCACCACTATCAACATACGCAATTACTTTTATCACCACAAAGATATCTCTTACGCTACCACTTCCTGGTTATGCCCACCCTCTAACACAGCTCATCAGCCTTAACCCATGGCAACCACTGATCTGTTTTTCATCTCTACCATTTTGTCATTTAGAGAATTTTCTATAAATGGAATCATAGAGTCTGTGACCTTTGGAGATAGGCCTTTTTTTACTCAGAATAATGCCCTTGAGATCCATCCAAGTTGTTATGTATATCATATGCTCCTTTTTATTGCTGAATAGTATTCCATGATATGGATATACCAGAATTGGTTTAACCACTTGCCTCTTGAGGGAAATTTGCTTGTTTCTAGTTTGGGGCTATTACAAGTAAGGAAGACAATCCACATTTAATGTAATTATTAAGATGTTAGGACATAAGTCTGCCATTTCATTTCTCATTTCCTGTTTTTTCCTCTGTTGTTCATTTCTGTTTCTTTTTCCTACCTACCTTTGCATTACTGAAAGATTTGTTAAAATTCTACTTTGATTTGTCTATAGTATTTTTGGTTTTTTTGGTATAAATTCTCTATAGATTTTAGTTGCTTGAGGTATTGCATTCTACATACATAACTTATAAGAGGCAACTGGTATTGGAATTTCACCAGTTCAAGTGAAGTGTAGAGACCATAAGTCTTTTAAGTCTTAAAGTCTTCTTTTAAATTTTTAACTGTCTATAATTTATGTCTATCATTTTCTTAAATATTTCCTCTATATAAATTTTAAAAACACACACAAGATATTTCCCAAAGTCATTTTCACACACAGATAGTCTAAAGCAAGAGAGGCAAAATGAATTTAAGAAGCAAGTCAGTGGTTTAGCCGGCACTGGAGAGCCTGGCTTCCAGAACGTTTCCCTTGCCACTCCCTTCTCCTAACTGAGGGCTTTTCTTCTTCAGAGCTGATTAGCCTTCAAGTTTTTGCCATAAGCTACTCTAGGGAGATGTTGAGCGGTATCCTAGGGATGAAGACATAAGAGGCCAAGGAAATTACTCCAGGTCATGGAGGCAAAACACAGCAAGGGCAGAGGTCACACGGGGGTCACCTAGGTCACACCTGGCTTTCAGAGAG
Organism: Mesoplodon densirostris; assembly: GCF_025265405.1. NCBI lineage: Eukaryota > Metazoa > Chordata > Mammalia > Artiodactyla > Ziphiidae > Mesoplodon > Mesoplodon densirostris. Next base: position 48,875,711 of record NC_082661.1, on the reverse strand, counting down.
GGTGGTGACTGGGTTAGTGTGAATAGGGGTTTTGTTCTATTTGAAGAAAGAGAAAACCCTGTGACTTTCCTGTCAAGTATTTTGGGGCCTAATATACTCTCCAGAAAGTAAAGATGACTGCAGTATTTTAGGGCATGAGGGAACATCAACATTAAACCTTTCCTTGACAGAAAAAGAAATAAAATATAGAAGATATTTCCTAACTGAGTTCTGTCTCCCATCTTCAATTCATCTTACTGCCCGGGTTTTCTGATGAACCAGGGGTCTAAGGTGACTGTATCCTGGGGCAAATCAAAGCCCCCTGCTTGTTTATTTCTCAATCCTGGTGAAGTTCAGTGCACTTAAAACCCCTTCCTAAGACATGGCTATAAGAATGAAAGCACCATAAAGCACCTAGAGACCAAGGATGGCAAAAAATGTCATCTTGCATGCCAGCCACTCAGTTGGAGGTAAATCCAGGAGAGGTGCTGGAGAGAGATTTTGGAAACCAAGCACAGTGGAGGAAGTTTCTGCAATGGTCAGGAGAGGGGTAGAGGGGCAAACCTGGGGTCCAGGCCAAGACTCTTTGTAGGGGCACAGGGAGATCTTTTCCCTTAACTCATTAATTCTGAAGAAAGAGTGTCTCGAGCGGGAGGAAGAGAAATGGTCAGTATCCAGATAACTAGTCATCACTTTCTGTTTGGATCAAATGCCCCTGCATGGATTCTGTGCTTCTTGGTTCAGAGATGAAGTAGGTAAAATAGCAGGATGGCTACTTAGGGACATGGTCAAGGCCCAACATTCTAGTGGGGTCTCCTGGGCCTAAGGCATGACATCTCATCATGTACTTCACAGACATGTGTCCTCCTCTCATCTGTAGAAGGACTTCTAAGAAATCATTGTGGACATTAAATGAAGGGAAAAATATAAAGAATGACATTCAGTGCTCACAAGGGTGCAGTGAAATGAGTTCTCTAATATATTACTGGTAGATATATAAATGGGTGTAAACTTTTTATAAGCTACTTACTAGCATGTATCAAAAATTATTTAAAAACCACACCCTTTAATACAACATTAAAAAAATCTTAATCATACAGGCTTCATCACAAAATGATTTCTATTAGTGAAAAACAGGAAACAACTTAAATGTCCAACAATAACTTAGTTATGTATATCCATGTTTGACTATCTTACAGATGTTTTAAATTATGGTTATTAAGACCATGTAGCCACATGGGTTTCAAAGCAGGATAAAAATGATGTGAATGTTATTATTTTAACTATGTATAAAATATACACAGAAAAATAACTAGTAAGGAAATCTGTCAATATTACAGCTGGCTTACATTGTAGAATTGTGGATACTTTAAGCTGCTATATTTAAAACTACGTTGTGGTATTGTTACTTTTATAATACAAAACATTTAAGAAAGAGAAAAACTGAAAAGGGAATTTTGAATCTGTATCTTCAGAGATTTTAGAAATATGATAGAGTTGTCACAGCTAAGCATTTCAAAGGAAAATGAGCAGTGAGGAGTGAAGAAATGAAGTATGCTGTCTGCTATGGTTTATAACATGAAAAAGAAATACATTAGTCACGCTGAACTAATGGATATTTATCTCTCAGTGCTTTTCCACTGACCACTACAAAACTTGCCGCCAACACAGGAAAGCTTTGATTTAAAACAAACAAACAAACAACAACAACAATGAAAAACTTTCCTAAGGATATCTTCCTTGATCCCTTTCTTTTAAGCAGTATAAAGGTGTGAGTGAGTGGTACAGGGAAGGTTCTCAGCTATTGTGAGTTCTACCAACAGATCTAGAGTGACTGAAGACACTGTTCAAAGTAGTATTTCAGCTTTAAGATGCACCGAGCTCTAGTTCTTAGAGAGAACTGACTTCTACTGAGTACTCACTCTGTGAGCTATCTGCTTGAAATGCATGACAACGCTTGGAGTTGGGCTGGTATTACTCCCACTTTACAGATGAAAGGACCAAAGCTAAGTAAAATGTCCAGGGAGATGGCAAGTAAGAAGCAGAGCTGCTCTGGGCTCAGATCTGTCCAACTGCAGAGTCTTTGGCTTTTTCTCTATGCCAGGCTAGCCCTGCACACCACTAGGCTCTGAGCTCCTAACTTCCTCAAATAATGGCGTTATAAAGAACAAAGTCTTCTTTCAACTTGTCTTCCCTACAGGTTGCAAAGGGCAAGACAAGCTTTCCCCCATTGGACACAGTCCCTGCACCTAGCACAGTGCCTAGTAAGGTGTTTATCTATTGACTACACCAACCCCTATCTGCACCCATTCTTTCCTTATTCCACAAAGGTCTGGAAAAGCATTGGACATAATAAGATGGGAGTGAACCTCATTCATTCACAGCCAGTCAAGGGCTTGCAGGTTTAGTCTAGAAAGCTCCTAGAGCAAATTATGCAAGTGCAGAAAAGAGAAAGGGATAGGACTGCTTAGATCCCAATATGTTAATGCCAATACTTAATGGTAATATCTGCCCATCTGTGTGGCCCAGTTTTGACCCCTTCCCAAGACTATATGTCCATCTGCCCGCCTACCAACCCATGCTTAGAGATGCCTGACTTTTGAAGCCTGGCCCAAAGCATTCCAATAGAACAAGCTCCACACTGGGGAGCTGGCAGTTTGTCCAGAAACGTGTGTTAATGAGACTAAGAGTGTGCTGGCTGTATCAGCTGCCCAGGCCACGGGCTGTAGGCAGGAGAGTTCTGGGGCAGAAGTAAGACAGATGTCCCTTTCCTGACTCACTGTGCTCGTATGTGTGGGTGTGTGCATGCAGAGAAGACAGAAGTGTACGGAATGGCAAAGAACTAAAAGCCCTTCAGTGAACAAAATCACAAGCCAAGGAGGTAGGGAAAGGTATTTTATGGGCTTGGCTGGAGGAGCTATTGCAGTAACGGAAGAATCCCTCAGTTTTGTGAGGATGTAGCCCATTGTCATCTTGCCTCCCTCCCTTTTCCCTTCCTGCCTTAGGGTCAGGATCCCAGGTCACCTCCAATCTTCCTGGGATTCCCTGGCGATGGAGTTGGGTGAGACCAAACTGGAAAAGATGGCCCTTCTTGGTGCTGTCGTGGCCATGCTTTTGATTTTGTTCAGCTTGTCCTGGGCCTGTTGGCATTTTCTCAGGCAAGGCCCACATAGATCCTTCTCCTCCACCAGATATAGGTTGTCCAGCCTCTTGATGGAATCTATGAACGTACCTGACTCCTCTGCCTTGGGAAAGGGGTTTCGCTTTGTGTTGAGCTTTTTCAGCTTGGGGAGCTTGGAGATGCTGTTGGGGATGGTGCTCAGCAGGTTGTCATGGAGCCCCACCTCATGGAGCTCCTTCAGAGAGCCTAGCATGGTGGGCACGCGGTCCAGGTGGTTCAGACCGAAATTCACAGTGCGGATATTCTTGAGCTGATTGAGCTCCTCAGGCAGCCCATTGGTGGTCAGCCTATTGTTGCTGACATTGAGGTAAAGCAGAGAGGTCATCTGGCCGATGGACGCAGGGAGCTTGTCAATGTAGTTGCTGTGCAAGTCCAGCCACCGCAGGTTCTGGAACTTGGAGATTGAGTCAGGAATCTTCCTGATCATATTCCGGCTAAGGTTGAGCTCGTCTACATCACTGAGTCGCAGAATACACTTGGGAAAGGTGGTAATTCCCATCTTGCTCAAGTCAAGGCGTTTCTTCCCATCAAATGTGATCTTGATACAATTCTTGGCCACACTGAGGGTGATCTTTTTACCCTTGGGGCCTTTCCTGACCTTGGCCATGTTCTTTTAGTAAGGGGGTATGTTTGAAGTATGTTGTTCTGATTGACTGGTGATCAGTTAGAGAAAAAAGTCACATGAAACTGCTAGAAGATAGACTCTGATAAGAAGAGAAAAAATATCCAGTTAGGAGATGACATAAGGGTACTGGACTCCCCCCCTCCCCCCCCCCCAGATCACAATGCTTTACTTTCTAATGGTTTGAAAGGAGAGAAAGAGGGGAGTGGAGAGAAATTAGGTCATCAGCAGAAATAGCTTAGCCAAAGATCATCAGCAGTTGAATACCCTCTTCATCAATGCTCCCAGGTGTAAAATGGGAGGTTCAGGGTTGGCCTGAAGGATGCTCAACACACCTCTGGTTGTGCTGTTCCCCGACTTAGGAATCTCTCCATTGTCCTGGACTTTCACATATTCCCCCTCCTGGGTGTGTGTGTGTCTTGGATACCTGCCATTTCCCAGACCCTCACTTAAATCTAGTCTTTTCTTAGAGTTATCCCACAAGTTCCTAGGGTGGGACTGCTGAGTTCTCAGAGGCAACATAGCCTGGATATAAGGGAATAAAGGTGGGAGTTAAGAATGACTTGTGTATTACACCCCTCCTCACCTTCTGGACCCAGAGGAAGTAGTCAGGCCTTGGCTACTATAACAGCAGTGCAAATAAAAGCAGCACAGAGAAGTCTTTGCTTAGCCCCCAGGTAGGAAAATGTGCCTACAGCATGCCCATGAGCGTGGAAGAGAGGGCCAGGGTGGAGCCTGGCAGAATTGAAGAGAATGCTGCCTTTTCCCACCTCCTACCTGCCTTGTCTTCCTCCCCTCACATTCTTCACACTGAGATTCTACTGTAGATACCTCTGCACCGATAGGTGTGATAACAGATTGCTGCCATCGGAGAAGTAGAATGTACAGAGTGACGGGTAGATTCTGGCTTCACAGTGCTTGCTTAGAAGTCCAGTTCTACCATAAATAATTTGCTTAAATTTTCAGTGCCTCGATTTCCTTATTTGTGAAAACAGCTCCCATTTAGGACTCTAAGGGAGTGTAAATTATCTAAACTATAAAGCTCTTACAGCAGTGTCTGGCACATAGTAAAAGCTTGATAATGTTAACTATTAAATATTACTATCAGGAACTTTGCACATATTGATTTTAATCTTCAACAATCCAGCAAGATCCATAAGCTTATCCCCACTATAAATAGAAGAAGACTGAGGCTCAGGAGTGAGGAAGGTCTACAGTCAAGAGGAGGATGCAACCGGCCTGCCTGTTCTAGAGGCTCTTTTCTTTTCTACAGCTTGGTGTCTCTTGCTTGCTGGTATGCTATTTTGGACCAAGCTCCCACTCTGGACAGAAGCATGCTGTCAGGAGATAAATGCTTGCACTGCCTCCATCTCCCAGTAGGGATGGGTGGGAGAGGTGCTCTTCACTTTCTCTACTTCATCATCCAGGCCCTTTATCAGGAACCATGTTTGTGTAACACATGGAGTGCCAGCAATCAGGCTGTTTGAGCCTAGTATCACATGTTTTCCTTGTACAGTAATCCTCAGTGCCAAAGGCAAGTAGGTAAAAATGCCTCCCACATGTTTATTATAAATCCTGCTCTTGCCACTCCTGGCTGAAGGTTTGAGGATTCCACCCTATGCAAGTCCTACTGGATCAGAGCCTCCTGAGATGGATGGAGCCCTCCACAATAGCCGGCTGAGAGTATTCTCAGCTCTCAGCTGCATTGATGTTCTTTGGAGTGGGCCTTGTAAGCTGAACCTATTCTTTAGAAACAGTAAACCGACCACACTCAGGCATGATTGGCTGGTTACCAAAGACAGTACTGTGTTCACCAGTATTGAAATATCTGTATTACACAGCTGTGTGGAACCAGATGGGGCAAAGCAGTTTAAAAATGAAAGCTGGGGTTCCAGTCACAGTTAAGATGGAGTAAGTGCGCTCTGCCCGTCTCACCCACTGAATGCAGCAAAAGGCCCAAGGACTCTGAAGATAAATGGTGTAAGGCAGATTGGAGAAGTAACTCAAAGTAAGACCAACTTTGCACCAGTGATGACAGATTTCCAACAAAAACCTCCCTCACTGGCCAAGGACAGGGAGACGGGGCCTTTTAGGGTCAGGGTGAGGGAGATCCCGTTCTTTTCTATTCATTTTTTCTATTCTCTTCTGCCTCAGCCTCAGGCAATCCTGTATCACTGGAGTCAGGCATGCAGGCACTTAAAACTCTAAAGGGGGAGAACCATTGTCTTTGACCAAACTGTTGTCCCAAGTGTGTGGAAGTTTGCTTTTTTTCTCTCTATCCCACTGCTACTTGGCCCTGGAGAGAGAAACAGTGGCAGGAAGTACACAACAGTTTTAGAAAACAAGTTCCCTGGATTTCTAGCCAGAAGACCAAGGAGGGGAGGGCAACTCCTGGGAACCACAAAGTGTTGGGGAGATTGCAAAGAGGAGAGAGTTTAATAAAGTTGTATATGAACTCCAGGATACACCCTGAGCTGCCCACGAATAGACCAAACCCTGAACAGGGTCTTGAGTACCTACTCCCAAACCCTGAACCCAAAGGCTTTGTGAACTGAGCACTGTGCAGGTTTCAGACTGGTGCCTGGGTAGCAACATGAAGGGCTGATTCGAATAGTACTGTAAATTCTTTGCAAACTGAATGGACATTATAAACGTCTACAGAATCTACAGAAGGTTTGCCAGAACTTGTAGCCTGTGACTACCTGCTCAAAATATACATGTATATATCAATACAGATACAAAGATACATCCTAGGAAAGAAGAGGATAAAGGCTTGTGGTGCAGAAAAATATTTGAAGGAAAAATGGGTAAAAACTTCCAAAAGTTGGTGAGAGACATAAAAACTACAGATTCAAGAAGCTCAGTGAACTGCAAACAGGATAAATAAACTCAAAGAAATCCACATTCAGACGTTATCAAACTGCTCATAATTAAAGCAAAAATTAAAGAAAAAAACAACACATTGCCTACAGGGGAACAGCATACAAATTATTACAGGTTTCTCACTAGAAACTGTGAAGGCCAGAGGTACTGGAAAAATATTTTTAAAATAATGCTGAAAAAAAAGAACTGTCAACCAGACAGTAAATAAAAACATTCTATATGAATGAAGGCAAAATAGACATTCTTAGATAAATGAAAAATAAAAATATTTGCCACTAGTTGAGCTGCTATCAAAGAAATGATAAAAGAAGTCTTTAGATGAAAGGGAAACAATACTAGAGGGAAGCTTGGACCTTGAGAATAAGGGAAGAGCAATGGAAATGTAAATATGTGGTAGATATAATAGGCTGTTTTTCTCCTCTTACAATCTTTAAAATACGAATGATGGTTGAAAGCAAAAATTATAACTGTCAATGTATGTAGATGGAATACATATGACAACTACAACATAATGGGGGAAGTTAATGACACCTATAAGGTAGGTAAGATTTTTACATTGCTTTGGAAGTGGTAAAATATTAATTCTAAGTAGGCTGTAGAAAGATAAGTATGTATATTTTAGTCCCTAGAGCAATCGGAATGGATAGTTTTCAGAATGGATTATAAAAGAAAAAGACCCAATTATATGCCATCTATAAGAAAAACACTTTAAATAAACAAAAGTAAGTTAAACTAAAAGAATGGAAAAAGACGTACTTAACAAGAGAGCTTTAATATAGATGAAGCAAAAAGTGATAACATTGAAAGAAAAAATGGGCAAATATACAATTAGAGTTGGAGCTATCAATACTTCTCTCTCAGTAATCAATAGGACTAGAGAGAAAATCAGCAAGGAATGGGGTTTCTCAACCTTGGCTCTGTTGACACTTTGGGCTAGATAATTCTTTGTTGTTGGCAGGGATGGGGTGGTGATGGGGGAAAGGCCTGTCCTGTGCATTGCAGGATGTTTAGCAGCGGAAAGTAAGAATATTCTACCCACTAAATGCCAGTAGCTCTCCATTAGTTGAACAACCAGTAATGTTTCTAAACATTCCCAACTGTCCACTGAGGGGCAAAATTGCCAGATGAGAATCATTGATAAAGAACTGGACATTACCACCAACCAGTGGGATCTAATTGACATTTATAAAACACTCTACCCAGCAACAGGATACACATTCTTTTCAAGTGCACATGGAACATTCACAAATATGGACTACATTCGTGGTCCTGAAACAAATCTTAACAAATATAAATGAATTGAAATCATATAAAGAATGTTCTCTAAAAATAATGGAATTAAGTTAGAAGTCATTATCAGAATAACTAGAAAATCTCCAAATAGTTAACAGCATAACAGCATAATAATTAAACAGCATATTCATAAATTCTCCATGAGTCAAAGAAATCTCAAGGGAAATTAGAAAATATTTTGAACTGAATATAAAAATAGAACATATTAAAACTTATGGTATGCAACTAAAGCAGTGATTAGAGGAAAATTTATAGCATTAAACATTCATACTAGGAATATTTAAAAAAATAAGAAAGGTCTCAAATCAATGACAGACTTTTACATTAAATAAAGTAGTAAAGAAAAGTAAAATAAACCTAAAGGATGCACAAAAAAGAAATAGTAAAAATGAGCAGAAATCAATAAAACTGAAAGGATAAAGACAATAGAGAAAATCAGTGAAATTAAAAGCTTGTTCACTGAAAGGTTTAATAAAATTGATAAATATCTAGCCAGACTGACAATGAAATAAAAAAAAAAGAGGAATTTCCCTGGTAGCACAGTGGTTAAGAATCCACTTGCCAATGCAGGGGACACGGGTTCAAGCCCTGGTCCAGGAAGATCCCACATGCTGCGGAGCAACTAAGCCCGTGCACCAGAACTACTGAGCCTGCACTCTAGAGCCCGTGAGCCACAACTACTGAGCCCACATGCCACACCTTCTGAAGCCCATGCACCTAGAGCCCGTGCTCTGCAACAAGAGAAGCCACCGCGATGAGAAGCCCGTGCACTGCAACGAAGAGTAGCCCCCGCTCACCGTAACTAGAGAAAGCCCACGCACAGCACCAAAGACCCAACGCAGCCAAAAATAAGTTAATTAATTAATTTTTAAAAATAGTGCTGCTATGTGTACGATTTAAAAAAGAGAGGAGACACAAATTATGAATATCAATAATTAAAGAGAGGATAGGACTAAAAACCCATAGACATTAAAAGGTTAATAAAGGAATAGTACAAACAACTTTAGAAAAAAACTTAGATGAAATCGACTGTAAACTAGAATCTCACCCATGAAGAAACAGACAACCCTTAAAGACCTATGGTTATTAAAGAGACTGAATTCACAGTTGAAAAGCTTCCAAAAAAACCCTCCAGTCTCAGATGGTTTTATTGGCAAATTCTACCAAACATTTAAAGATAACAACACCAATTTTACACCAACTTTTCCAGAAAATAGAAGAGGGAGCAATTCCTAACTTATTTTCTGAGGCCGGCATTACCCTGATACTAAAATCACACAGAGACAATACAAAGAAAGAAAACGACAGACCAATATCCCTCATGAACATGAACATAAAAATTCTCAACAAAATATTAGCAAATTGGGCTTCCCTGGTGGCCTAGTGGTTGAGAGTCTGCCTGCCAATGCAGGGGACATGGGTTTGTGCCCCGGTCTGGGAAGATCCCACATGCCGCGGAGCGGCTGGGCCCGTGAGCCATGGCCACTGAGCCTGCGCGTCCGGAGCCTGTGCTCCACAACGGGAGAGGCCACAACAGTGAGAGGCCCGCGTACCGTATTAGCAAATTGAATCCACCAATATATAAAAAGAATAATACATGACATCCAAGTAGAAATGCAAGGTTGATTCAATATTCAGAAAGCAATGTAATATAGCACGTTAACAGACTAAAAAGAAAAACATACATGATCATATTTATGCTGAAAAAACATGTAACAAAACTTAACATTTATTCATGACAAAAACTCTCAGTGAACAAGTAATCCAGTTTATCTTCCTTAACCTGATAGAGGACCCCCACAAAAAAAGAAAAACCCTATAGTTAATATAATCGGTGACAGACTGAATGCTTTCTCCCCTAAGTCTGAGAACAAAGCAAGAAGGTAAACTCTCACTATTCCTATTAACATTATATTGGAAATTCTAGCCAGTGTAATAATGCAAATAAATAAATAAATAAAAGACATAGAGTTAGGAAAGAATGAAATAAAACTGTCCTTCTCACAGATGAGCTGCTTGTCCAGGTAGAGAATCCTACAGAGTTTAAAAGACATTCTTGGAACTGACTAGTGAGTTTAGCAAGGTTGTAGGATACACATTTACACAAAAAGCACTCCACTGAATTTCTGTATACTAGCAATGAGCTATTGGAAACTGAAATTTGAAAAATAATAATGCTCCAAAGAATAAAATACTTGTATATTTCACGTAAGTAAAACCAAAAAAAGTGCAGGATTTCTGTGATGAAAATTGCAAAACACTGATGAAACAAAGCAAAGAAGATCTAAACAAATGGAGAAACATACCATTCATGAGCTGAAAAACTTAATGTAGTTAAGAGGTAAACTCATTCCAAATTGGTCTAAAGATCAATGTGATTCCAATAAAGATTCCAGCAGGATTATTTGTATGTATGAATAAACAGATTCTAAAATTTATATTGAAAGGAAAAGGAGCTAGAAATTCAGAACAATTTTGAAAAAGAAACAAAGTTGGAGGATTCATGCTTCCTGATTTTAAAACCTACCATGTAATTACAAAATGTGGTATTGATGAAGGGATAGTATATTGATCAGTGGAATAGAAAACAGAGTCCAGAACTATATCCATATAAATATGTTCAAAATGGTCAATTGTTTTTTGACAAAAATTCAAGAGAAATTCAATGGAGAAACAACAGACTTTTCAACAAATTGTGTTGGAACAATTGATTACGCAATATGCAAAAAAATTGAATCTTGAACTAATGAAATTAACTCTAACTCAAAATGGGTCATAGGTATGTAAAGTGTAAAACCATAAAACTTTTAAAAGAAAACGAAGGAGAAGGTTTTCATGACCTTGAGTTTGGCAAAAGTACAACCCGTAAAAGAAAATATTGACAAATTGGACTTCAACAAAATTTGAAATTTTTGCTCTGTAAACAAACAAAAATTCATATCCAACAAAGGACTAGTATTCAGAATCTATAAAGAACTCAAGGTCAACAGTAAGAAAGAAGACAATACAATTTAAAAAAAAATGCCCAAGGGATTTAATGAGACATTTTACCATAGAAGTTATATGAATGGCCAATAAGCCCACCAAACCACAAAGCATTGCTCAGTTATCATTAGTCACTAGGGAAATGCAAATGAATCACAGTCAGATACCACTGCACAGTTACTAAAATGCCTAAAACAAAACAAAACATAAAAACCAATAATGCAAAGATTTGGCTAGGGTGTGGAGCAACTAGAATGCCCAGATATTGTTACTGGGGATTAAAAATGGTGCAGTCACTGTGAAAAACAGTTTGGCAATTTCTGATAAAATTAACTATATACTTATCATATGACCCAGCATTCCCCCAACTAGGTATTTACCCCCCAAAAAACTAAAACCTCATGTTCACACAAAAACTTGTGTTTATAGCTGCTCTCTTCATAATTGCCAAAAACAGAAATAAAAACCCTGAAGGTCTTTCAGTGGATGGATAAGAAATTGTGGCCTATCCTTATAATGGATACTATTAAACATAAAGAGAACAAATCTATTGATACATGCAACAACTTGGATGACTCTCAAAAGCATCTTGCTGAGTAAAAGAAGACAATCTTAAAAGTCTACATCATGAATGATTCCATTTATACAACATTCTGGAAAAGTCACAACCATAGGTACAGAAACTAGATCAGTGGTTGCCAGGGAATAGGGATGGGGAAGGTTTGACAACAACGGAGCAGCACAAGTGAGTTTTCTGGGGTGTTGGAACTGCCCGTACCTTGTCTGTGGTGGTGGTTACATGAAGCTATACATGTTAGAGCTCAGAGAACTGTATACAAAAGAAGCAACTTTGCTGTGGGGAAATTTAAATTTTTTTTAAAACTTAAAAATATTTGGGACTCCATAGTCTATTTCTGTCGTTCTCAGCCCGGCTTGGAAGTCTGTGACTTTTTCATGCCCCCACTCAGGCTTGTTTTGCCCTGTGAAGGGCATCCACACGTGTATCATGTGGGCACTGCTGGCTATGTATGCATGTCTACCATGTGTATGCATATGCACACTGCAGGGAACAGCTATACACAAGGTGACATATCAGAAAAACTGTCCTATTGCACTTGAGTTAGAATCTTAATTAAAAAAAATATGGACTGAGATCAGGGGAGCCTGAGTTCTGATCATGTTTATCAATGACTTCTCATGGTAAGGTTGCCAGACTTAGCAAATAAAATTGCAAGATGCCCAGTTAAATTTGAGTTTCAGATAAACAGTGGATAGTTTTGAGTATATGTATATCCCAAACATTGCATAGTTCTGTATTTTATTTGACAACTCTATCCCATGGATCTGAAAAAGTAGTAAAGTTTCCTTTGTCCATGATCCTTGTTAGTTCTTTGGGACTAATTTAAGCCAACTCCATGTGCTAATTCCTGCATTCATTCATTCATTTGTACACTCAATTCAGTAAGTATATCGAGAGCCTACTAGGTACCAAGCCTCTGTGTTATTTATACAGGTGAGCAGTAAATGGGGCCAGTCTCTAAGCTCAAAGAGCTAAAATCTAGGTTGTTACTGATTCTGGCCACCAAATTCCGAGTCCCAAAAAGCCTAGGCTGTCTTTTGTATTTCTTGTATTTAAGATAAAGTTCACCTGAGGGAGGACAAAGGGCCTAGATGGGAAGGATGCTTCCAGTAGACTGGAGATCCAGCCAGGTGAGCCCAGCTGTGCCTGGTCCCCCACAGCCCTCCCTTCTCTGATGACTGATAGGGAGGAAGCAGCATGGGGCTGTCCACAGGGACTTCTCCATTAAGGAGCTTCTCCCCACCAGGTCCTTTGGCTCAGAGCCTGTTCATTCATTCATCACTTGCAGGCAAAGTAGGGGCTGGCCGGGATAAGCACTTCACCTCCTTCTCAGTGCATCTGGGCCCCCAGACAGCCCCAGGCCAGAAGAAGCATGCTCAGTCCCCACCCTCTTCATGCTTCTCCTCGGGGCCGCTTTACCTGGCTGGGACCCTTGCTTTTGGTTGTGGAGGGCAGGGTGTGTTGCTCAGGGTCCATTCTGACCCCTCTAAGCTGAGAGAACCACTAGAAGCAGACCAGTGCCGGGAGCCCCCAAAGCCCAGGGACACCCCTTTTCTTATACAACTCTGAATGGTCAGCATCCTGCCCAGGCCTGCCCATTGGGTAGGAGAGTAAGTATTGGCAAAAGAAGTGTGAAACTGATGATCTTTCAATACAACTAAGTCTGATTAGATGAACTGTTATTATCAGTTCGTAGCATCCTCACATATCAGCGTGGGATCAATCCACACAAGGGAAGCTGGCAATTATAGAGAGAAAGAAATGTAAATAGATAATCAGATAGATGGACAGACAGGTGGATGAACAGACAGATAGATGGGTAGTCAAATAATAGATTTCATTTCACATGAACAGCTTGGAAACCCAAATATGAGAAGTTTCTAAATGTACTTTTTGTCTTGTACAATTGGTTTTTATACTTTAGGAAAACTGGACCAGTTGGTTTGACTTTAATTTCTATTAATTTTTCTATCTAGTCATTGTGAATCAAACAGCATGGTGGGACACCCCATGGATATCTAAATTAAAAATGTAATGGCAACTTATATTTTAATGCCATCAGAATATTTGCAAGCATTTTCAGCTGTAAGATCATTATCTTCACTATGATACTAGAATTTATCTGATGCTTCACACTCATGTATATTTTTAAGACTGACTTTGTTTATATGTATCTGATATCTTTAAACATCTTGCTAACACAATCTCACAATAATTACTTCACCCTTTTCACTGATGCATTGAGACCAGGATAGACATTGTGCAACTGAAACCCCCAAAGTCACCGTCAATATTTGGCACTAACTTCATAGCAAGCTTTGTGCCCTGTGGATGAGAAATGTCTTTTGCTTGTGGGACATCTCTTAAGGGGAAGTAATGCAAACTTCCCTCAGTGAAATCACTCATTCAAAAGTCATTATTCTTTCTCCCAACTCTGATAAGACCCATTCACTAGATATGTAAGGGGAGAGCCTCGCCTGTGCTGTGACTTCCCATGAGCCTTCAGATCACTCCCTGTGCCCTCCACCCCTTCCCAGAACGAGCTGTTCGTTCATGTGAAAAGCCCTGTGGCAGGTGGAGATGTGAGTGGTCACTGCGGGGCTCTCTGTTGAGTGGGTGTGTCTAGAAGCCCTGCCAGACCTCTAAAAAAGGCACGAATGTTCAACTCAGGCATCGTCTGCACTGGAGGAAAGAATTACTATTTGTCCAGCACCCACTCTGGGCCAGGAACTGTGTGCTCTACTACTTGCTTTACAATTTTGTCTGCTTTTTGGAGTATAGACTCACTGGAGGTATAACCATTAAGTGGTTTTATTTTTTTCCACCTCTGCCCCCAGCTACATTATATCGAGCCCTGCTTTCCTGTGAGCAGGAGGACAGATTGCTAGGAAGGGGACAGACTAGAGGCAGAAAGATTTCTGTGCAGCTCACAGCAATACCGCCACCAGACACCTGGCAGAGATGATGGAGAGAATGACAGCAGGAGAGAGATGTGGACAGCGGGGGTGGAGTCTTACAGGGACCCCACAGTTATGGGGGTTTTCCGGCATCAATTTTGGAAATGCTTCACAATGTCAAGAGCCACTTACTACTCTTCATTCAGGTGATATGTACCAAAATAACTATTGCAAGCATGCTGCTGGACCATTTCTATATCTCTAATCTCCATAGTAATTATGCAAAGTGTCAGTCCTATTTTTAATATAGGAGAATTGGGGCTCAAAGAAGTCAAATGCCTTCCCCAAGTTCACAAGACAACACAGCTCAGCCAAACCTAGGCTACCTAGCTATTACACACCTACAAACCTAGGTGTGTAATACCAAAGTTTATGATCATCCCACTACACTGTCCTGCCTCTCTTTTCCTTCTGTTGCCTTTTCTTTAGTCTTGTTGCCTGTTATCCCACTGTCCAGGCACCAATGTGTGGGGTGCTTGTTTTCATAGATATATATGTGCGTCTATATCTGAATATAGCTGAATAATACGGATTTTAAACATATTTTACTAGCATTAGTGGAGTCATTTAAGTGTAAGAGCATGGAGATTGACAAAAAGAGAAGGAGGTAGAGAGAGGGGAACAGTTTAAAGGGTACATGTAATGCCACCAGCCAGTTCGTTTAATGGGCCTGTGCCCCAAGTGGGCGGTGATAGAGACAGGAATCTGTTGTTCCTCAGCCCCTCCAGTCCCCACGAGCCCCCATGGTGTGAGCTTCCTGTAAAGATGCAGGTTTTCGTCCAGCATGGCCCCAGAACCCTGGCCCACAGCATTCCCACATGCCCACCAGAGAAGCCATCCCTCTGCTGCCCTGGGCCGGTGTGGGGAGGCAGGGGAAGAGCTGCCAGTTGTGAAGGGCCCTGAGAGGCTGTGTGCAGCCACCAGAAGTGCGATTTTCACAGTGTGGGCTCACCTGGAAACCTAACACTTGGAAGATGCACTTCCATGGTTCCCAAACAGCAGGCCTTCTCCGAGTGTGGGTCCTACGATGCTCTCCACCCCCTACAGCCCCCAACACACACATTCTCTCCGCCAGCCCTTAGAGGCCCTTCATGCCTCCTTCACACAGCAGGCACCCTCCAGTTTGCCATTTCATTCAGTCCTCACAGCTCTCCTCTGAGGTAGGAATATTCCTCCCACCCAAAGATAAGGACCTGGGGGTGGGGTGGGTATAAAGTGGTTTATCCAAGCTCACACCGCTCGCCTTACTCCAGGGCTTCTGGGTGGGATGTTCTTTCCATGACATCAGAGCTACAGCACACAGAGTATCTGTGTGGAAATTATCAGGTTCATTTCATCTGGTTAATTGGATCAACGCAGCGCTAAGGATCTTACATTATGCATGTATACCTTCCTCTACCCCTAATATTGCGTACTTCTGCATCCTCAGCACCAGTGTGGGTCTGCACATGTGCTGCCTGGGAAGCCATTATCTGTCAAACTGCCCTCTTCCCCCTGGCCGGTAATAAGAATTCAACTTTTATTTGGGGCAAAAGTTCCCAGGGGGTCACATGGCCCAATAACAAAAGATTATGATTTCTTATTGGTTTAATAGCATCTATTTTGTAATTCTGAATGTACTCTGTTTTAATTGGATTTGTTAAAGGAACAAAAGGGAATAGGTGCCTTACAATTAAAATAAAATGTTAAGATTATTAGTTTAACAGACTAGAAATGTCTTGTTCATCAACCAACACATTCAAAGCACACAAAGCAACCTTGACACCCGGGAAGCAAAGCACCAAAGTCAGTGCTGGCACCTTTAAACCCCAAGAGGTGAGCATTAATTCAATTTCAATCACCGTGGTTTAAGCACTGCTATTGCCAGACGGACCCGATTGCATTCTCTCCTCACAGCCGTGGCTTCCATTGCAGATAAGGAAGCTGGGCTCAGAGAAGTGGCTTGGCAGGGCGAAAAGCGCAGGGGCTTTAGACCCACGTGGGTCGCCACCCAGCTCCCCATTTACTGTCAGGTGACCCTGAACAGTCTGTGGAGCCTCACTGAGCTTCAGCCCCGACTTCTGTAAATGGGATAACAAAAGTGGCTGCTTCAAGGGTGGCGTGAGGGTGAGTGAGGGCCTCGGAGGACTTTGCTGTGACGGTGGGGGATGGAGTGCAGGGAGGAGCCGCAGCTGGACAGGGCAGCACAACTGATGACAGTGGAGCCAGCACTCCAGGATTCCAACTGGGTAGAACCCTGATTCAGACCCCACAGCCCAGCGTACTTACTTGCTGGGGCATTCCTGCCTCCCAGGTGCAGACCTCAAATTACTTTATTTGGAGGACAAAGAGATATAGCTCCTTTGAGGCACAGAGCCACGCACGCACCCAGTATCGCAGAGTGTGGGGCATTTCTCAAGTGCCCAGTGATATGTGCATTCTTTCTGCACCATGACCCCATCTGGCCCCAGTGAGAACTTGCTGAGGGGTGGACATGGTGCAGACCCAGGTGTACCCAGCTGCGTGCACTGGCCAGCCCCGTGGTGTGGTACCCCCATTTGCTGTACAACAGTCCTAGCTCCAAGGAAAGCTTTGCTGTAAACCCACCCACCTGTGAAGTTGTGAGATACCTTGAAGGGGAGCCCTGAGGATCAACTGTAAGGGAACAGCCACACCTTCCCTGGCCCTTTGGAATTCATTTCTTCATCCATAGTTCACACTGGATAACTACTATCAACGAGGTGCTGATTTATGCAGCAAACTGAATGAAGGCTGTGCTCACATCCTAAAAGGGAGATGAACCAAAGCAGACAAACATAACACCGGGTGGCGAAGAGTGCCAAGAATAGAAAGAGCAGGGGCAAAAGAAACAAGAGAGTGGTGTTGGGAGATGTGGTATTTTGAAGAGGTGACCAGGATGGGCATCTTTGAACAGAAGACAACTGAGCAGAGATGGAAGGAAGTGAGGATGTGGGGAGGCAGGGAGGGGATTTCAGATAGAGGATGCTCCAGATGGAAAGGCTCTGTGACAGAGGGATGGGGAGGGACAGCATGAGGGTGGGAGAAGGAAGGAGGGAGGGAGAGAAGGAAGAAAAGAAGGAAGGAAGGGAGGCCAAAGACACGATTTAAAAAAAAAACAAAACCCAGGGCAGATATGATCTGGCTTATTTTTCAAATGATACTTCAGCTGTTGTGAGAAAAATCTCCAGGGCGTGTCAAACCATGGAGAGAAGGCCAGTTCCTACACTTCCCCCAGAGTGACCACCGACAGGGCCGTGCCCTCTCCTCTCTAATTTCTACCTGAGCCAGGAGGAAACCCAGCCCTGGGCCAGCCGCAGGCTCTCCTGAGTCTCCGACAAGCTTGGCCATGCTAGAGAGTCAGGGGAGGGGGGCGTGGTAGGCAGCCACTCTTGTTTCCCTCTAGAGATGTTCTCTCAGAGCCAGCAAGCCCACCACTGCACTGAAACCTCTCGGTCAAGCACAGGTGACTGTGATATAAAAACCACATAGCCTTTTACATATGGGTCACAGCAGTGTGGTGCAATGTGTGTGTTTGTTTGTATAAACCTCAGCTAAACTTCCCCCCCATCCAGAGGTGAAGAGCATTGGAAGGACCATGGTCTCATTTTTAAAGGGATGCTTTAGGTTAAAGAAAAAGAGTGCAAAAGGATGGTTTGGGGCTCTTTGTATGTAAGGCACCTGTCTTTCAAAAATGCTGTAACTTCTAATCCTTTTTTTGTAGAAATATTTTCTGAATTCACGTTTCCCTTTCCTCCTTGAGTCTTTATCAGGCTTATTTGAAGTTATTACTAAAACATTCAGGACTATCATTAAGAAGAGAGAACCCTTTTCGGGCGACTTTGGACAAATAGATACAACTTGCTAGGAATGATGTGAACAAAGGCAACATAGCGGCCCACACTTTGTTTAGGACAGGGAAGCTCTTCAGCATTTTACAAATAGGGATATTACCCATGTATTAGCCATTCTGTCTGTTCCCTTCCTGTTATGTGTAAAGTAACTCAATAGAAGACAGGCACTCGGACAGCAGGGAATGTGGAGGCTTTGAGGCCAATAGAACTGGGCTCCATCCCCACCTTCACTGCCCACCTGGTTTTAATCATGAGCTCAGTTTACTGATCTGCAAAATGGGTTAGAAAATTGCAAGTTGTTGTGAAGAGTAAATGAAGTGATGACTGTATGTTAAGTGACTAGTGTGCACTGGGTACTCAGTGAACGGTAATCTGGTTCCTGGCACCTTTATGATGGTAAATAATGCTGATAGAGTCACCAAACAGCACCATATTGATTGCCTCCGTCAAATTAGTAGCCCCAAGACACTCCCCACTGATCATTAATCCCAGATGTAGGATTTGTGGAACAATCTTTGCTGATTCCCAAGCACAAAAGTCTTTGCAGCCTTTTAAACACAAATTATTAGTAATACTAGTGATAATAATAAAAGAAAAGAAATGTAACAGCAACTTGTAGGTATGATAATACCTTTGTCCACTTTTAACCTCTAGAGCTTGCTAGAGCCCAGGCAACTCACTTGCTCATTCATTCATTCATTCATTTGTTCAATAATTTGTACTCGAGTCATTCTACAGGTCAGGTCAGATGAGAAGATATGCAGTGAACATGACAGACGTGTTTCTCGTGAAACTCCTATTTTAGGAGAAAGCAAATCAAGCAAGAAAAACAAAACAAACAAAACAAGCAAAAAGAGCCAAGATTATGTCAGGTGGTTTAAATGCTCTGCAGAAAATAAAACCTGATGATGTGAAAGGGAACACCCAGGGTCAGGAGAATGTTGATGGCGGTGGTTGAGGGGGGAGGACTAATTTAGACTGAGATAGATGGGGAAGTCCTCTCCCAGGTGACGTTTGTGCTGAGACTTGAACACTAAGAGGCCGTGTGGGAGGGTTTGGGGAAGAACACCCCCAGAAAGGGGCATACCAAGTGCAAAGTCCTAACAGTGGGGAGAAAAAGGAGATGCAGGGGTGGCTGGAGCAGGG
Organism: Mesoplodon densirostris; assembly: GCF_025265405.1. Taxonomy (NCBI): domain Eukaryota; kingdom Metazoa; phylum Chordata; class Mammalia; order Artiodactyla; family Ziphiidae; genus Mesoplodon; species Mesoplodon densirostris. Next base: position 48,856,234 of record NC_082661.1, on the reverse strand, counting down.
ACAGCAAGGAGAGGGTAGAAGATGAAGACAGAGGACTTTATGGAAGATACAATACATTACGTGCATTATCTCATTTAATTCATCCACCCCACTTAACACGTAACGCACCGAGCCCCAGAGCACATCCCTTGCCAAAGTCACATACTAGTCAAGCAGAGCCGGCCCTTGTCTGTGGGGCTTAATTGCCATTTGGCTTATCCATGAAAGTTTGACTTGGCAATGTCCTGTAATAAATTTGGCTCTATGGGCCGACAAGGAAGCTCCTGATTCATCATGTTTTCCAGACACTACCCTAAACCGAGCTAGATCCTGTTCATAGCAGCCCAGGTCAAGCCCCATCCTTAAGGCTCGTCCCTCACTGAAAAGAAGGCACACGTGTGTTATCACACCCAGCTCTGGGGGTTGAGATGAGTTCTATTATGTGAGACAGGTAGAGAGCTTGAAAATTGAAAATTGGCAATGAATCCAACTGGCCATGAGCTGAAAGCTGGTGATGGTTGGTGCAGCTGGGTAGCCCATCATGCCCACTTGGAGGGGCATGGTTCAGCTGCATGCCTCATGCTCTAAGAGTACCAGGGACCAGGAAATATCACCTAGCTTTGATGAAGACCCACCCAGATGGTGGGTAGAGGGAAAGAGCATGAAGTCCTTCCCTTTCATCAGCATTGCCAAGCAAAGAGCGGTGGGCAACAGTGGGAGACCCTTGGAGTCCCAAGAAGAAACTGGCACCACCAAGCACCAGGCCTTAAAGGTCAGTCTCTACACAACAGTAGGGCTCAGGCACACTGAAGAGCGGACAAGGGGCAGCCTCATCTCCTCCCTTCCCCCTCCAGGTTGAGGCTCAAGCCCAGTCACCCCAGCTTGAAGACCAGTCAGAGCTGTGTCCCTCCCTAGTTGTATGACTTAGCACACGTTTCCTGACCTTTCTGACTCCCCATTTCTTCACAGGAGAGCTGGTCATCAGCACTTGGTTCACATAACAGCCATACGGTTTGTAAATGTATTGAGAACCTACTATGTGCCAGACCGTTTGCAAATCAATTTAACACATTTAAATTAGGTTCCTGGCTTCAGACTGTGTATGGATTATACTGACCACCTACTCTGGGCCAGGCATTTTAAAGACACTGTAAATAATTCTTACACCTGCCTGATCTATTTATTGATTTTCATCTCCACTGGACAGATATGGTGCCTGAGGCTCAGAGAGGCCACGTAGCTTGTCCAAAGTCACAAAGACTCAAAGTAGGGGCACCTACCTTTGCCTGTTGTGGAAATAGAGACGTGAGGCGTGTATTCTAGTGTGTTCCATGAAGAATCCCTCCTTACAAGGCCCAGCCCAGCCTAGGACTCAACCATTTGTTCGTGGGTTCCAGTGTTCAGGATCACTCGTAGAAATGGTTTGCCTCCAGACTTCTCAAAAGACAGACTGTGCTCCAAACCCCAGCATAGTCAGCAGAAATCAAGTGAGGTCTGCTGAGGTTGCCTTCACAGGCTGCAGCCTCCTAACTGAACGAGCACTGCAGTTTCCTTAAAGGGATAACTGGGTGGGTGAGGAAACAGTTCAAACACTAGCCTCCACCTGCTTGTGGAGCAGGAAACAACGTTCAAGGTGACTGAGACTTTGGAAAGATCATAAAGCATGACCCCAAAGTCCCACAGGTTCCCACACTAACCTCCCAAGCTTGTCCACGGCCCAGGCGCCTGAAAACGCCCAGCTGGGTCCCCAGCTAGCTGCCCTTCCTGTCTGGGGCTCGGGGCCAGCTTCCTCCTCTCCTACATAATGAATTAGCTGGTGTCTGGGGTTTGTAAATAAAGCACACCAGGAGAACAGGCATTTCCAAAGTTGCTTACTCAAGAAGAGGAGAGAAAAAGAGTTTGAAGAGGTTGTAGTTTGGCAAAGTTAAAGTAAAATAAATGCAGCCAGAGGAAAACTTACCCTGTTCGGCCCGGTTCTTCCTCCTCAACTGTGAAACTTTGTCACCAGGCAACAGGAGACCTGGGACCTGGTGTTAATTAGCATAATCTTGACGCCAGCCTGCAAGGTGAGAGAACACAGTGCCAAAAGGGTCTGCAGGACAGGGTCTGGGGTCCCTGGGGCTTGCAGTGGGCTTCTTCCTGGCTTCCCCAAGCAGTGCCCTGGGGATTACAGTACCAGGACGGCTGCTTTCCATGGCGACCTCCAGAAGTAGATGTTGCTAACAGAGGGGAAAGAACCATGTTTGCCTCTTTGAAGGGACAAATGTCTTACTTCTATAGCATTGAGTCCCATGAAATATCATTCGACTTCCTTGTAATTTGCCCCAGTATTTCTTTCTGCTCTTTGGTTTTTGAGAGGGCTGTCTTTTATCTATTTATTTGAATTTAATTATTTCTTGCAGTTTTCTTTACGCCCTTTTCCCATGATTAGATCAGAGTGACTATAATGCTCATAAAAATCAGACATTCAATGATTTTTTCTTAATTAATATTATGCCATTCAATGCTAGTATGTAGTTTCTAAACTCGACATTTTGAATGAATGTGCAATACTGAATCTGGTGGACTTTGCTTTTCCTGTTGTTTCCAATTTGACACTATCATGAATAAGGCTGCAAGGAAAATATCTAGGCATTTATAGTCTTTTTGTTCAGTTTCTTTTCCTTTAAATTAAATTCCCAGAAATTGAGAAATTTGGCAAAAAGGATAAATGTTAAAATTATTTTGAAAATAATAAAATAACATTGTAGAACAATTAGAAAATACATATATAGAAACAAAACTATAAAAACACTCTAAATTGTATTACCCAGGTTGAATTTTTAAAATGAATTAAATAATTAGCAAATAAATAATTTGAAATGCAAAATTAACCCAAGCAATGAAAATTTTGGCAAGTACAAAAAAGCAAAATGAAAAAGTTTAAATTAAAAAATAAAAATATAATCATTAAATTAGAAATATAGTTAACTATAAAATTTTTTAAATACATGAACACCACCACCATCCTATTTAATCCAAAATGAAAGAAAATAGATCATTTAATTTAGACAATAAATGGATTTAACATAATGAGCAAATGAAGATAACTAGAAAATTAAAAGTTACCTGAACTCCTACAACTTAGTGCATTTCTAATTAGAATATTCAAAATGCACATAATTTAAATTAGAAAATAAGTAATCTGAAAATCATAAAACACAAATAAGCAAAAATAAAATCAGTGCTTTAAGGGAGAAAATACACAAGAAAAATGCATTTAAAATTTTTTTAATTTTTAAAAATTTTATTGAAGTATAGTTGATTTACAATGTTGTGTTAATTTCTTCTGTGCAGCAGAGTGATTCAGTTATACATATATATATTCTTTTTCACATTTTTTTCCATTATGGTTTGTCACAGACTATTGAATATAGTTTCCTGTGCTATACAGTAGGACCTTATTGTTTATCCATCCTATATATAATAGTTTGCCTCTGCTAACTCCAAACTCCCAGTCCTTCCCTTCCCTACCCCCCTCCACCTTGGCAGCCACAACTCTGCTCTCTATATCTGTGAGTCTGTTTCTGTTTTGTAGATATGTTGATTTGGATTGTGTTTTAGATTCCCCATATAAGTGATATCATATGGTATTTGTCTTTCTCTTTCTGACACACTTAGCTTAGTATGATAATCTGTAGGTCCATCCATGTTGCTGCAAATGGCATTATTTCATCCTTTTTGATGGCTGAGTAATATTCCATTGTATGTATATAGTACATCTTCTTTATCCATTCATCTGTCAGTAGACATTTAGTTTCCTTGCCTTGGCTATTGTAAATAGTGCTGCTGTGAGCACAGGGGTACATGTATCTTTTCGAATTATGATTTTGTCTGGGTATATGCCCAGGAGTGGGATTGCTGGATCATATGGCAACTCTATTTTTAGTTTTTTGAGGAACCTCCATACTATTTTCCATAGTGGCTGCACCAATTTACATTCCCACCAACAGTAAGAGGATTCCCTTTTCTCCACATCCTCTCCAGCATTTGTTATTTGTAGACTTTTTAATGATGGCCATTCTGACTGGTGTGAGGTGGGTCCTCACTGTAGTTTTGATTTGCATTTGTCTAATAATTAGCAATGTTGAGCAGCTCTTCATGTGCCTATTGGCCATCTGTATTTCTTTTTTGGAGAAATGTCTATTTAGGTCTTCTGCCCATTTTCCCATTGGGTTGTTTGTTTTTTTGTTATTAAGTTGTATGAGCTGCTTGTCTATTTTGGAAATTAAGCCCTTGATTGTATCGTTTGCAAATACTTTCTCCCATTCCGTAGGTTGTCTTTTCGTTTTGTTCATGGTTTCCTTTGCTGTGCAAAAGCTTGTAAGTTTGATTAGGTCCCACTTGTTTAGATAAATACATTTTAAAATACAGATATGTAAAACTTTATAAAAATTAAAGCCACTCAGTTTCAGCATCTAGAGGTACCTTTATGTTATATAAACTTCCAGACTTTTCATGCATCAACAGCATCAGGTTTATGGCATGGTTGTGCAATAATAATTTGGTAATTTTGCTCATGTTCATTTCTAACTCCAAATATACACAAGTTACCAATTTGTCGGGTAACTGCCCTCTAATCCAGCCAGAACAAAGATTTTTGTTGTCGTTTTATTAATTTGCTTGTATGTGCTTGTCTTCAGAGTCAGGGCCCAGGGTCAAGGTGTGGTCCGGCAAGCTCTCTGCACAGCCCGGTGTGCTGGGCTTTCATGGGTGCCTGCACCAGACTTCAGCAAACCCTCATGAACTTCCCTAGTCTGCACCCCACCTCTTACCCCATCTCCATTTCCACATCTGAAGATGGAGATCATGGCTATCTCATTGAGTCTTTGTGAAAATTAGACAATTGACAAAAAGTCTTTGCAGTTTCCAATGCATTAGACAATTATTATTATTGTTTTTATGCAAAATTTCTACATGTTAAAGAAATAAAGACAGGAAGTTATAATGGAAATATTATAGAAGGTCAATATCCTGTTAATTCAGGAGGAAATCTCTGAACTGAAAGAATGCCTGTCTATTAATGGATTTCTACTGACCTACAGTCTAGATCTGAAAACTAGGCTAAACCCAGATTTGCTTCTGAGGAGGGAAAAAGGAGCGGGAGTGTGTTTCTATTACCAGCCTCTTGGCTCCTTGTGGAAAACTCTGCCCAGCCCACAGACTGCTTCCTCAGCATGCTCCTCTAGAGCCGCACCCAGGCAAGAGGCAGGGCAAGATGCTGGCCAGTACTTGCCCTGTCTTGAGGCACAGCACAAACCATTAGTAGACACGTTTCTAGTTTGCCAAGATGAGTGAATTTTCTTCTCCTTGTGGTCTGTGTTTTCTTGACACCCATGGGTTACTCACTAATTTCACCATGGCCTCATAACTGTTTTGCAAATAGAAAAGACACAGGAGAATTTGGAGAGGCATCAGGCTTTTTAAATACGTCCACTTTAGTTCAGGAGGCCCAGTTTCCCTGTGGGCCATCCCTGGATGTCTGCGAGGTTACTGTCTTAGTGCCTAAGGACTAGCCATAGCCCGCTAGTCCCAAAGGTGAGGAGGAGGAGGATGGGCAGATCTCCCATCCCTTCCTGGGCTGAGAGGGTATAGCCTCCAGCCAGATGAGTCCCTTGGCAGAGACCCTTTTGGCCTGGGCTAGCCCACCCTCTGAAGGCCCCTGGTAGGCTTCTCTGCCAGGCTCCCTAGGGAAGATGTGAGTTCCTGGGCTATGCCCTGGCTCACTCTGGGAGACAGGCTCAGGGTAGAGTGGAGGTGTCAGTCAGGTGGAGCTGGACGAAAGGGGCGGAGTCAAAGGCAAGACGCTGAGGCAAGCCATGGGCACTGAAGTAGGAGTAGGAAATGCCCCAAGGCCACGTGACGGCAGCACTCACACTTCAAACCACTTCTAGGAGTTCAAGGACATAGATGTGATTTAAAGTGAAGCAGCGCAGATAAAAATCACCTCTCAAAATAGGGAAGAATTTGAACCCAGCCTAGCGGTTGACACACACAAAGTTCAGCTTGAAGATAGTGCCTCATCTTTTTTTTTTTTTTTTTGCGGTACGCGGGCTTCTCACTGTTGTGGCCTCTCCTGTTGCGGAGCACAGGCTCCGGATGCGCAGGCTCAGCGGCCATGGCTCACGGGCCCAGCTGCTCCGCAGCATGTGGGATCTTCCCGGACCTGGGCACGAACCCGTGTCCCCTGCATCGGCAGGCGGACTCTCAACCGCTGCACCACCAGGGAAGCCCAGTGCCCCATCTTTGGAAGTAATCCAGAGGAGTTTAGATACCTGTCTTGGGATGGGAGTGAGGTTGGTAAGATGTCCTCTGTGGGCCCACCGTGCTAGGCCACCTTCAGGTTAGACAGAGTGACCTACCTAGTCCTCAGTGACTTTGAACTCTTCCATTCTTATCCACACCATTCCTGGTTGCCCAAGGGCCTGGACTCTTGCCCCATCGACTCCATGGCAAACCCTGAGTTGACAGAGCAGGAAATCTGATCCACAGGTGGCACCGTTATTCTAAGATCTTACAGAGTGGTACTGGCAGAACAAAGCAGGTGTTGACCAGAAGCAAGTCTTCACTTTTATACCACACTCTTCTTCCTCCCAGAGTAAAAAGAAAATCAACCCTGCTCTAGGATAGCGTCAACATCAACTAGAACTATGCCCATTGAGGGAGCCCTGTGTCCACACCTGTGCTAGCCTCTTCCAGACCCGTGGTTACACTTGCTCCCCAGCACTCCTGGGTCAGCCATGTTTGAAGGATGAGGTAACAGCAGTTCAGAGCAGTCAAGTGGTGGGGGCAGGATTTGAACCCAGGTTCTAGTGACTCCAAACCAGTGCTCTTTCCCATGCTGCCTCCCTTGGACCTTGGAAGGGCTTCAGAAACCCAAGAGCCATCTCTGGCACCTTGTTTCATATAAAATTTACACTGTAATAATGGAATAGTGCAGTGTATCAACTCTTAAAGAAATACTTTAATCACCAGATATTTACAAAATTCACATAAACCATTCTAAGAGTTCTGTAATTGCCTTCAGATGAACATAAATTTAAAGAAATTTCTTTTTCAAAGAGAACTCACCTTTGGTGAGGTGTCTGGATGCTGGTAATGGCATCTTTTTCTGATGGTAATGAAATTATAGATCTTCCTTGGAGCTCATAGCTGATGAGATGAGCAGTGGGATGGTAAATTGCCTTTATCTTCTGCACACCATTCCGCCGGGTGGCAATGTCACAAAAGACCACAGGTAAAATTCTAGAACTCTTTATGAAAAAGAAAAACAGAGGCTCTCTCATTTCCTGGATCTTAATGGGCACATTTTGCTCCCCTATTCCCCTTCCACTGTCAGATTTCTAAAATAAAGTAGCAAGATTCACAGGCTTTGCCATACCAACTCCACATCCTTGTAGCTCAGACCCACATCCTCAGAAAGGCTCAGAACACATTCTTTTCCGAGGTGGTCATCTTTGCTGTCTCCAGCCTGGGCTCTGTCCTCATGTACAGCCTTCAAAGCAGTCTGCCTTCTGGAACTGGGGTAGTGGCAGGCTCACAGACAGGGCAGGAAAGCCAAGTCTTCACTTGAGCCTTTGCAAGCTAATGCAATAAATGTGACCATGTTTTTGCCCGTTTGTTGTTGTTACTGTCTGCCTCAATAAAATGGCCCCAAAAGATGATTTCTCTACTGGGGGGAAGAGGTGAATCCCAGCCAGGGAGTTGCTTTCTGTTTATGGGAAGTCTGCCAAGGAAAGTATTGAATGAGGAAGGGTGGGGAGCCCGGAACACATGATGTGACTGCACTGCTGTGACGGGAAGATGAAGAGCCGCCGCCCCTGCCGGGGCCCTCGGGCAGCCAGATCTTGTCCACACGAATGCCTGAAGCACCCTGGTGCAGTCCCCGTGGGTGGTACGTCCCCGTGGGATGCATGTGGGGGCGGGGTCTGTGGGTTCCTGACAGGACTGAGGCAGAGGGCATGGCTGGAGAGAGGCAGGACTTGGTTTGGTTCAGTGGAGCAGCCTGAACAAGAACCTGGTTTGGGGAGTAGAAGGAGAGTCTCAGGGAGACAGAGGGGGAAAGAAAACACAGCTAGAAGAGGAACCAAGTGACCTCAGAGGCCGAGGAACTGGGCCCTACAAATTCCTGCTGAGTGGAAGGGGCATGTCACATGGAGAAGGTTCCTTCCCACGCCCTCCCCAGCACTGCATCCTGTTACACTTTTACATTCTCCCCTACCACATGGGTCAAAAATGGTGTTTCTTTGGTTTGAATTGTGTTTCTTAATCGTATTTGTGGAAACATAAATCTGTACAGCCTCTTAAGAGGACAATTTGGCAATATGTAGCACACTTGAAAATTCTCATAGTTTTTAACCTAGTAGTACCATTGCCAGAAATGTATCTCATGGTTACACTCGCAAAGATTCAAGGCATGAAATCATCATGAGATGGAAGTCTCATAAGTCACAGAGATTTATGTCCGAAGATGATCACAGAAACATCATTTGTGAAGACAAAGCCCAGCACGGGGGAGGCTCCCACGAGTTCCCATCCATCTGTACGAGGGTGTCCTGCTGTTGTGGCCATAGGGCAATGTGGGCCGCCTCCACCGTGCCGTCAGGCCAGGGAAGCAGGGAGGAGACCCGCGCAGATAAGATGATCCCACATAACAAAAACATTTGTTTAAAAACTGCTTGAGCATATAGATTGGTATATGGCTAAAACTCTTCTGGAGATTAACTGTGGATACTTCCTGAGTGAGAGCAGTGGTTTGTAGACTATTATTTTTATATTTCATGACCTTGCATATTGTTTGCCTTTCTTAACCACACACATATGTTCACATGTGACATGTATTCACATGCATGTTGTGCACATGGGCAAAGAAGGCCAAGATGCGGCTGTGAAAGCCCAGTGTGGGGTGTGAGGCCCCTGAGCCTGCTACTGTACGGCCCTGGGACTTCTCGGGGCCACGCCTCAGGCAGCAGCGCATTCTGCCATTGCATAAGAGCAACAGGGATGGCAGGAACCCAGCCTTCAGTAGGGCAGCGAGGGGGGCAGGGAGAGCTTGGGAAATAATCTTGCTGCCCTGGGAAGTCTGTGATTCTCCTGGGTGCCCTGGCGCCACGATGCCCCAGAAAGTTCCACCTCTTCCCTTATTCATGGCTTGAGATATTTGGTCACCCCCATCATTTTCTGTCCCACAGGAGATACCCCGGCTCTGAAAGGACCATGCTGCAGAAATGGCAGGTAAGTGACCCCTCAGAGGACTCTGGGTCCGAGGAAACCCTCTGGGAATGCAAATCAGCAAATAGCTCAGGCCCGCGGGATGAAGAGAGAAAGCATGTGGATGGATCAGGGGGGATCTTGTTTTTGTTTTTTGTTTTGTTTTGTTTTCATTTTATTGCTCTTTATTTTATTCTTCATTTTTCTCGGCACACCATGCGGCATGTGGGATCTTAGTTCCCTGACCAGGAATCAAACCAGCACCCCCAGCATTGGAAGGTGGAGTCTTAACCACTGGACCGCCAGGGAGGTCCCAGGATCTTGTTTTTTTAATTTGTTAAAATGTCCCAAATATTTCCCTGAAAAGGTCTCACTGATTAAAGGCGATTCTTGAGTCAGAGCTGGGGAGAGAGAGAGAGAGAGAGAGAGAGAGAGAGTGAGTGTGTGTGTGTGTGTGTACACAAACCCTGTACACACACACACACACACACACACACACACATACACATGCTCCATCAATGAAGGTGTATGTGTATAAATGAACACACAACTCAGGAAGGTACAGCATTCACTTCTTGTCCTGGGAAGTCACACGTGGCTCCCAGACTGGATGAGCTGACATTCAGCCTTGGGTTCTCAGTGGAAGGAAAGGACCCCAAGAGAGCTAGCCTTACAGATCACATAGCAGCAGGAAAGTAACTCTTCGTCACTCAGGTCCAAAATCCTTTCCCAAGGGTCAGGCCAAGGAAAGGAGAGACCGCAGCATGCAGGTCCCATCAGAGATGATGGCTGCACTAGCTGCTCGTTCACCAGTTGGCCTTGATGAATTTTTCCCCAATGCAATCCCCGTCTCCACCTGTGACATCTTTAAGCAGAGGGCCCTAAGAGTGAGCATTATCCAAACACGCACGGTCAGGAGAAAGAGTTCCCGAAGTCCCAGAGGAAGATAGATCATTCAGCCTGCTGGTGAGGGCCTCTTTCCCGGTGACTGCAAAGTCCCCTCAGCTTATGTTTTCAATCATAAAGAGGTCAGCAGCAAGTTTACCCAGCATTTGTGCTATTATTTTAATCAGCTTTTGAGTATCACCCAACAGTTGACAAAAAAGAATGCTTTAGCCTTGGCTTGGACTGCTGAGTTGTATTTTTTTTTTTTTCTGGCTGACTTTGCTTCCTGACTAAATTTGCTTCAGCTCATATTGGAATTAGCGTGGCCTCCCCATGTCGGGCCAGTTCCAAGCACAAGGTGCACGGGGAATGGTGCAGGTGCACGCTGCCTGCTCCCACCTACACGATGCGGTTTCCTGTGCAAGCCTGGGAGTTAGACCCCCATGCCCCTCAGGAGGAGGCCAACTGTGTTGGGTTTATCCCCTCTTTGACTCTTCTGCAGAAAAGGGACATGAGCAATTTCGAGTATCTCATGCACCTCAACACCCTGGCTGGGAGGACCTACAACGACTACATGCAGTATCCAGTGTTTCCCTGGGTCCTGGCTGACTATACCTCACAGGTACGTGTTCACGTGGATGCTATGCAGTGTCCTGTGGCTTTCTGACCCTGACAACCAGAGCACCCGAAGTCACACAGAACCTCTGAGACACGGTTCAGTCCACTTGGGTCTGAGGGCTGCTCTGGTCTCAGCCCCTCACCTGGGAAGAGGCCTTTGGAGTCTGGCTGCCTGGTTTCCTGTCCCAGCCCCACTTGGGGGATGATCCACATGACTAGGACAGTAGTTAACATGCGCCCCCAAGGACTTCCTGGCTCACTCGCTACCATGAAGGCAAGAGATACTTATCTGCTGAGATACTGCCATGGACCAACACCAGTCCATCAAGTGAAGAGGGCCATGAAATGTGTTCCTAGAACCAACATGTAGAGAGAGAGAGAGGGAGGGAGGGTGAGAGAGAAGAAGAGAGAGCAAGAGAGAGACAGAGATACACAGACCCAGCGAGAACAAACTCCTCTCCCGTTTTTGACTTCAGTAACTGAGATGATGGTACGTGGACATCACCCCAGATCTAGACCGGGACATGTAGCCATAAGGGAGGTCAGTGGGAACACCAGATCATCTGCTGTTCTGACCTCTGTCCCAGGACCTCAGCAGGCAGGGGAGCGAGGAGCAGGAAAGCTGACACAGCTGGACCGAGGTGATGTCACTAGGGGGGTGAGCAGGGTATGGAGCAGTGTCCTGACCACCTAGGATCTGGACATCAGGAGGTGTGTTGGGCTGTGTATGTACAGGGCAGAAGGTGTCTGGGTCCTGGTTCAGATCAGCCTAGCCAGTCCTGCCTCGAGCTGTTTAGATGGCTGACCCCCAGAATTTGGAAAAGGGACCTCAGTTTTTTGTGAGCTCCCATCCGCACTGAAGACACTTACCACAGCAGACCTTTTCTCACCAGCCACATGTTGCTTCTTATTGCACTGGTGATCGTCTGAGGCCCAGGTATTTCAAAAACGAAACTTGCCAATCCCAGCTTCAACTCACATGTTGCTAAGTGGTGGGTCACCAGCCCCTTTTATTTAACCCATACCCTGTATTAAAATTTGGATTACTTAACAGTGTTCAGAAATTGGGAGATTTCTCCTAAAAAGCTGGTTTTCCAATATCTTTTGGCGAATCCAGAGATCTGGCAACTATGAAGCCCCATTCTGCCCTGGCAAAGTCAGCTGTAGCTGAGTGTGGGTCTCCACAGTGCCATGACTCACGGGGGTCTCAGGAGTGCCTGCTTCCCTGCCGCCCGCACCTGGCTGTGGCAGGTGAGGGATGGTGGCAGACCCTGCCTCCCCAGAACTGTGGTGATTCACTGCTAGTGGAAAGGAGGAAGGGTGTAAAGAAACACCTCCTTCTATAAAGACATGCAATCCCCAAGGACACCCAGCCCTGAAAACTCTTCAGGGCTCCACTGTTGTGTATTCCAAGGGTAGGGGAAGGGTCACCATTACTGCTTTCATCACCCGGAAGGGAGTGTGCCTTCAGAAACACGAGGCCCTTGCTCTCCTTTCCTCCCCAAACGGATGACTTCTAAATTCCTAGAAAATCAGTGTGATTCTAAGCAAGAACCCTGAACTATGGAAGCAAACTGCTCTGTGAGGGCAGGAGCCAAGTGTCCATTGACAACAGGAATTCTTTTGAAAGTCTCTTGGGTAACTGGTGGCTATGTTCTGATTTGGGTCAACTTGGAACAGTTCAGAGTGAACTCAATCTTCCCCTCCTCTCATTTTCTGTCTCTCCCTTATTAAGTCTTTGTGGATCACTGGTTGTGGGGCCATAAAACCCTACCAGGCCTGCTAATCACCAGAGGAGGGGGTCAGGCCAAACGGCAGTGAACCAATAAAGAGAACCATAAAACTAAAGAGCGTGGCTCCAGCAGTCTCGCTGGGGCACAAGAGGGTCCAGGGGAGTTAACTCCAGTTGCACATCTGCCTTCTAGACATTGAACTTGATGAATCCCAAGACTTTCCGGGATCTTTCGAAGCCCATGGGGGCTCAGACCAAGGAAAGGAAGCTGAAATTCATCCAGAGGTTTAAAGAAGTTGAGAAGACTGAAGGTGGGTAGATCCCAGCTTGACTTTTTTCTGCAATGCTCTTCATCTGAATGCCTTGCAGTGAGAGTTTATAACAATTTGGGTGTCATCTAGCCTAGAGACAATTACGTTTGGATAGAGAGCCCTTGAATTCAGTGGTCTGCACCCCGGCTGCATGTGAGAATCACCTGGGGAGCTTGTTAAAAATACTGATGTCTAGGCCTCACCTCTAGAAATTCTGATTTGAATAAGTCCACGGTGGGGTGCAGCCTGAGTGATTCCAACATGAAATCAGGACTGAGAACTATGGTGCTAAGAGCTAACACCTCCATTCCCAGAGGCAGGCAAAGGCAAGGAAGTGACATCCATTCAGCACTTTCTGTATGCCAGGTGCAGGCCAGCCTGCATTCATACACACAATGGTCCTTTTTATTTTTTATTTTATTTATTTATTTTTTTTGCGGTATGTGGGCCTCTCACTGTTGTGGCCTCTCCCATTGCGGAGCACGGGCTCCAGATGCACAGGCTCAACGGCCATGGCTCACGGGCCCAGCCGCTCCGTGGCATGCAGGATCTTCCCAGACCGGGGCACAACCCCGTGTCCCCTGCATCGGCAGGCGGACTCTCAACCACTGCGCCACCAGGGAAGCCCACAATGGTCCTTTTTAAAGAGAAGGAAATTGGAACTCAGTTTAAGCAACTCACTCAAGGTTATAGCCTCTAAATGGCAGATCCTGCATTTGTCTGGCTCTAGAGCCTAGTTCCCAAATGCTGTTCGTCTGCACATCCCCTTTACATTTTTTTTTGCCACCTTCACATGCCAGCTGTCCTCTTAGTGCCTTACTGGTTTTCTTTAGGTCTATTCCCTTCTTAAGCTTCAATGGATGTATTTTAAAGAGAAAATTTTCTATCATATATTTGATGTCCGCTATATTGGTTTTCTCAAACACTTTGAAATAAACATAGCACTACTACAATAAGGAACATCCAGCTGCGAACCATGAAAGCTAACCTCAGGGACCAGAGGTGGCACACTTCAGAAGGCTCACTCGGCCCCGAGGCCCTGCCTTTGGTGAGTGGGTTCTCAGCAGGCTGAGGAGCTCCTCTGCATCCCACACCACCCTGGAGGCCCCTGGCCCCTGCCCAGGATCCCCACTGTGTGCATGGCTGGCACTCAGACTTGCTGGGGGAGATGGGAGGAGATGGGAGGGGTGGGCAGGCCCTCCTTGCCCTGCTTAACTCCTCCTGAGGCTAAAGTTCAACCTATATGACCCATCTCAGTCCCCCCCACCTGCCCCCAGGTGCTGTTCCTCTGGCTCCACCAGGCACTGCTGGATCCTTCCCAGAGAGGCAGGCCAGAGGAGCATCAGCTCTCCCCAGCTGTGTCCCAGGCAGGGCCCACTTTGGTACCATTCTCTCCCATACTAACCTGGGTGTGCATTGGAGTCACACATTGAGTTTGGGCCCTTGCACAAGTACATCCAGCAACCTCCCAGACACCTCTGATTTAGAGAACTCCCACAGCACCGGGAGGGCTGAGGGCCGGGTGCGGCACTGCGGCGGGATGGCAGAGCCGACGTTTGGAGGAGCCCGTGCCGCCAGCCAGCTCTGCCACTCGCTGGCCATGGAAGCGAGTCTCCGACTTGCTCTGGCTTCTTCACTGGTGAAACGAGGATAATGAATAGCTCTGACTCATAGGGTGGCTGTGTGGACGCAGGGAGGGTGTGACGGAGGACACACAGCACGCACGAAGTCCACGAGTAGCAGCATCGCGATTGTTCTCTGCTGGAATGGCCCGGCCAGAGCACTGTCTCTGCCTCAGCATTCCAGCTCCGTCGTACCCTGGATGGAGCAAAACGGGGAAGGCTATGCCTCTGCCATCCAGGCCCCTCTGGGAATGAGGATACCTGAGTTCTCACTCATCCGGGTGTGTCCCTGCATTAACAAGCCCCCCTTTCTCACACAGGGACTTTTATTCTAAAAGAGGCCGGGAGAGAGGGCTGCTGATGGGACTGTAGGCACCTGAGGGCTCCCTAGGTGCCCTGAGTCAGGAGAGCAGAGTTCTGCCTCTCCATGGATCCTCAGCACAGCCGCCTCATAGCCTGGCTCTGCCACCGTCCTGAGGGCAGACCCCTGGGGGCTTGGCCAATGCAACTGAGGGTCTCGAATGTGCTTTTCACCCCTGGTGACAATTTGGCTGTTGGCCAGAACACCTAGGCTCCAGTACCTGCAGGAGCTCTCTTAAGCAGGGCTCACGTTGGCTGTTCTCGAGATAGCCTGCGTGTCTCCCGCCTGCCCCACAGGTGGGGACGCCACCCCAGGCATGTCCTTTTCATTGTAGGAGACATGACCGTCCAGTGCCACTACTGCACTCACTACTCCTCGGCCATCATTGTTGCCTCCTACCTGGTCCGGATGCCTCCCTTCACCCAGGCCTTCTGCTCTCTGCAGGTGAGCTTCCCCGCTCCCCTACACACACACACACGCACGCACGCACGCACACGCGCGCGTACGCGCACGCACTTGCGCACACACACAAAGCTGTCTCCCAAAGATTAAGAGCTAGGCTTGGATGAGGCAGGGACCCCCGCTGCTAGAAATCCAGTCTTGAGCCAGCGATTCCCACTTGACCCTGGCTCCAGGATTCCGGGCCATCCAGCCGAGGCAAGCTGCTCTTCACAGGTAAACCTGCATGTCTGCCCAACAGTCTTGCAAACAGGCTTTAAAAAATAAGGAATGTGATATGAGGAAAAAAATACTTAACATAAATAGGTTTCAGTGGAAAAGGAAAAACAGGAAGCTTGATGACTTCCTTGAAGGTAGGTGGTCAAAACCTAGAAAAATAAGCACAAAGAAGGAAGAATGAAAAGAATATCACTTGTGACATCAGAATGCATAAAGCTATGCTAAGTACAAGGCTGAAGGCTTAAAAGTACAAACAAAATATTTTAATACTGAAGTGAACAGCTAAACTAGAGAAAGAAACTAACCAATTTGCCTACCCATAAACTAACTGACCATCATGCCAGCTTAGGGTTGCCAGATTTCACAAATAAAAATACAGGATGCCCAGGTAAATTTGAATTTCAGATAAACAGTGATTTATACTAAAAAGTTATTTGTTTATCTGAAATTCAAATTTACCTGGGCATCCTGTGTTTTGTCTGGCAGCCCAATACAAGGTGAAAGTCAGCGAGTCTGACCCTGAGTGGGTGGTGGTGTCCAAGGCACATGGGATTGCTAGGACAGAGTCCCTCCTGGGAGGCTGATAAGTTTTTTTCTCTCTTCTCCCCTGACTGTATCACTGTAATCTTGCTTCGAGGTTATTCAGGGGCACAGGTTTTAACTAGGGAGAGCCGTTGGGTAGCCCAGCTGCCGACAGCTGGCTCAGGCAACTCCAAAGCGAGCACAGCACGGGGCCCAAGTTTAGGGCCTGTTTCGATTGAGGCCTTGCAAGGTTCCTGTGGAGAGGAAGGCATGACCACAGTGGGTTAACAGGCTGCTGAACTTGCAGGGACTCACTCTGACAGCCAAGCGTCACCAAAGGAAGAACATGAGTGTCCCAGGAATTGTGTATTTTGGTCTGACTTCACCAGCAAGGTCACTCCTTATGGTCACTCAGATGACCTTGACCCCAACACCAAAGGCCATTCTGGGTCAGCACTGAAGCCATCTCCTAAGCCCTGGGCAGGAACGGGTAGGCAAGGTCAAGGTGCTGTCTCTAATTAGGAGCAAAATCCCTCCCGTTTTCTGATTCTTGGTGCAGTCCTCTCTCTCCTTGAAGGCATTCTATAACCCCTGTCCCTGGAAATTCACTCAGAAATAACAAGTGTGCTTCCCCGGAGCCTTTCTCAGGCAACAAGCATTTTAAGTGAGTTTGGTTTGGAGAACAAACGGCCCCTGAGCTGTACCCCATGCCCGGAATCTCGTCCAGCTGTTCCTCATCAGTCCACAAGAAGTGACAATCCCGCTGACGATGATGGTGATGCCTCCCGTGATGGCTTCCTATCCAGGGAGTTCCGGTCGCTTTAAAAGTTTTCCCTTGCCCCTTCAGTCTCACGAATTATAGCCCCATCTCTACCTGTTACTAAGGTTCCTCTCTGTTACGAACAAGGAGGCCGACTGAAATAGAAACCGCGAACTGTGAGATTTACATCCCAGCTCTACCACTTAATAGACACAAAGTGTTCTGCACGTTATTTTACTCTGGAAATGAGGGTTAATTATACACATCTCACCGGGCCGTTGAAATTAAAGGAGGACATGTGGGTAAAGCCCCTAGCTCAGGGCTGATGCTGCGAAGGTGATCAGTCATTGTTCTTCCCTCCTTCCTCCCGCCGTCAGTCAGATCTCTTCTGAGCAGGCTTGAACTGCTGCAAGCTGCTCCTCTTTGGTTTAAAGTAATTCAAGACAGTCTGGACTGCCTCAAAGCATTCCAAATGGCATGAGCCAGATGAAACAGGTGTGCTGCAAACCTACTGGGTTAAGGCCACTTTGAAGCTAGTCACAATGGGTTGGAGCTTTTCTTAGCCAGGTTGGTCCAATGGTGACCAGCCCAAACTGGTTTGAGATAGTTTAAACCAGTGTGAGATGGTCAAAGGCACTTTTATCTTCTTTTATGTATCACAAATGCAGTCATATTAGCTTGAGTTCTTTTGACTACCTTGCTGAAGTCTGATGCGACTCCTGGTTTTTCTGGGTTCAAATCTATCAGTGGCACATTGGTTCATCTGAGTTGAAATCTCCACGGTGCTTCTGAATTGGTTTTGCCGTCCTACTTTTAACTGCCTCTTCTAGTGGGTCACAACTGGTCCAAGCCTTTGGAATGAGCAGAAGAACCAACCGTCTTCTGCTTTTCCCTTAGCATAAAAGATGAATTTTAGTCTCAGGGGAATGTGTACAACAGTTAAATCTGGGAGGAATATGCTTGCCTCCCCTTTGGGAGTCCTGGGGCCTGTGCAGACCTCCTTAGGAACATTCTGGCATCTTCCTGGAGTCAGGCTTTTCCCTCCATCCCACTCTGCCTCCTCGGAGGCAGACTCGTTTCTTCTCAAGAGACCTTTGCTTCACCCCTGTGTGGTGACAAGGAAAGGAGCCTCACTACATTCTCAGCAGCCCAAGACTTCCAGCCCCCAACCCCAGCGTGGATCATGGGGTGGAGAAGAATAGGAAAGGTGGAGAGGTGCAGAAACCAGGCAGCGAGGCCTTTCTCACTTATCTGAGAGCAGGGACGTGCGAATGTCCAGTATTTCCAGAGCTGGTGTACCTATAAGAGTCAGCACAAGGAAGTGCATGCTCTTCCGTTCTGTGTTAAACAAACTCTGCCTCTTGGCTATTATGTGACTAATCCAGAGTGACATGCTCACTCCACGGCTCAGCTGGGATGGCTTTGGTGTGGAGAGATGGTGCCTGTGGGTTCACCCCGTGTGGTCTGAACGCGGGTACAGCCTTCTTTGGGCTGTGGCCTGTCCACAGGGCACGGTGCAGAGGGGCGTGGGCAGCCTAAGAATTGCAGTGTGACATATTCCAATTCCTAGGTATAAGG
Source organism: Mesoplodon densirostris (assembly GCF_025265405.1). Classification (NCBI taxonomy): domain Eukaryota; kingdom Metazoa; phylum Chordata; class Mammalia; order Artiodactyla; family Ziphiidae; genus Mesoplodon; species Mesoplodon densirostris. The sequence goes on along the minus strand of NC_082661.1, from coordinate 48,837,939 downwards.
TTTCCTTTATTCTCTTCACATTTAAATCTTATAAGGCTGGTCTTAGAACTGATGTCTACCCCTACTGTTGCTGTGTTTGTTTTTCTGCCTCAAATCTGTTATTACAATGATAGCCTCTTACAATCCAGAAAATGTGGTATACAGACAGTGTGACCTGAGCAGGTGGCACATGCAGGCAGTGTGACCCGGGCACAGGTCGGTTATGTGCTCTGTTATCCCCATCCCTTGGGGTGTGAGACCACTGTCTGCCGAGCTGGGGGCTTGCCTCCCAGGATGCTGTGATTCTCAGGAATCTCGCCTACTGGGAGCCAGTGTCTGTGAGCCTTCAGTCAGTTGAGCAACAGGAGGCCACAGCAGGCTGGGGCCACGGCCCAGGGCCCTGTTTCCACCCTGGCAAGAGCACCAGTTGCTCTCAGGCCTGAGCTGGGACCCAGCCTAGGCGGGGCAGAGCAAGGCAGCCAGCGCCCCAGCGAGGGCACAGTTCCGCTGCTGCTGTGTTGAATAAGAAACTGAAATCAAGTGCTGTGTTAAGTCACAGCCCGTGTGAAGTCAGCTGTTACCAGCAGTGGGGAAGGGTTTTCTGCACCGCTTGAGGTGAGACAGCTGGTTTTGTGTAAGACATATATGCCAACTGCAGAGAGAAGCAAGGGCCGTGGGCAGCACTTGGCCCACCACAGGCCATCCACTTAGGGGCTCCGTGGGTGCCAGCCCCGCATGGAGTTGTGTCCTTAATAAAGGTGTAACTGTTATTACACTGACTCAAGGGGGAGTGTTCGAAAAGGCACATGACAGAGTTGGCAGACCTGGCACAAAGTCCTGGCGCTAGAACCTTCTCACTGGTGGTGTTGAATACCCGAGCCTCTGTTCCTCCTCCTTTGACCCCTGACTCAGTGGGTGATGAGGGCTAAGTGAGACTCAGCGCTGAGATCCAGCATGAGAACTATTTGCTGTTGCCCTGCGCTCCATAGGTGTGCACGCTCCTCCCTTCAGCATAGGCAGCGCCTTTTTCAAAAGGCCACATCCTACAGGAAGGAAAGCTAACGGCTACTTGGGGTCAGCCCGCCCTCAGTGGAGAGAGAGCAAGACAGACAAGGCAGCTGAACTGGTGCATCAGCTTCCCAAATCCACGTCGGACCGGCAGCTCGCTGAGGGGGACGCCCGAGCCCGAGGAAGCCCGCACTGGCCCCTTTACTTCCTTGGTGGTGGTATTGCCTCAAAACTGCCCTGAAGAACCTAGGGGTAAGATGGGAATAAAGACACAGACCTACTAGAGCATGGACTTGAGGATATGGGGAGGGGGGAGGGTAAGCTGGGACAAAGTGAGAGTGGCATGGACACACATACACTACCAAACGTAAAATAGACAGCTAGTGGGAAGCAGCCGCATAGCACAGGGAGATCAGCTCGGTGTTTTGTGACCACCTAGAGGGGTGGGATAGGGAGGGTGGGAGGGAGACGCAAGAGTGAGGGGATATGGGGATATATGTATATGTATAGTTGATTCACTTTGTTATACAGCAGAAACTAACACACCATTGTAAAGCAATTATACTCCAATAAAGATGTTAAAAAAATAAAACCTGCCCTGACGACCCAAAGGCTACTTCCCTCCTGCTCCGTCCCAGGACCCTGCCCCTCCTCACTTCCCCTCATACCTCCCTTCTACTTCTAATAACTTCCACATCCTTCTTTTTCTTCTTTTGAGCCCATAGTTACCTTCCCCATGCACGCTGAGATCAGGGCCGGCCAAGCCTAGGGTCGCTCCCGAGGTCCTGGTCTGCGAAGGGGAGGGAGGCACCAGCTGGGCTCCTTCGGTACCTCTTCCCGTGTGCCCGGCTCCAGCTGAGACATCACACACACGCACGCTCTCCCACACTCTCTCCCTCACATGCGCACACTCTCACACACATCACAGTGTTCACACCCACAACAGTCATCCAAAGTTTGCAGAGGAGGGCATGGGACATTAAAGGGACTAAGAGACTTCCCGGAGTCCACGCTACCAGTGGCGCTGAAATGCCCTCCCAAGTCCTCTTGGTTTTAAAGCTATGATGCTCTCTACTCGCCCTGCACGCTGCCTCTTTGATGGACAAGCGACAGCCGCTTAGGTCAACTGATGTACTGACGGGGTCCTGTAAGTGAATTATTTACGTGGGATACTTTTAAATTACTGGAAAGGATATGAGAAGGGGTCATCAGGCTGCTCATAAAACCAGTCACGTTATTTAGGTGTGGTGGTGGGTTGATTTGGGTCAGTCCCACTGAAGGAAGAATAGACTTTCTAGCACATGTTATCAAAACATCTGTGTTAAGTGTCCTGGGGCACATGCAGTTACTGGACTTGCTGTGGGTGTGGGTCAAGAACTGAATTTTTTTTTCAACATAGTTTCCCTCCCCTGTTGGAGAGGGGTTTAAGAGTGTTACCACTGAAATGCCTATCCAGGGACACAGGTGCACATAGACTCTGTGTCCTCTTGCAAAAGGAATAACACCTTCAATATAGAAACTCCTTTCAAGGTGTTACCAGTTTTAATCAATGCACCATAATCCATGAACTTTACTCTGATTTTAACTCCTGTCAATGTTCAGCAACAGTCCTTGTTGGCCACTTCTTCCCTCATTATTTTGCTTTTAATTTTGATTCACCTCTTAGTAAAACTGAGCACCTCTTAAAGGATTTTGAGGAAAGATATCTAGGATTATATTATTTATGAGCCCTTCAATATTCAGAATATCTTTCTGGTGTCTTTACATATGAGTGATGTCAGCTGGGCGTAAAATCTGAAGACTGTTACCTTTTGCTTCAGAAACCTCCAGACTTAGCTGCCTTGTCTTTTGGCTTTAGTATCACCTGGGAAAAGTCTTCTGCCAGTAAGAGGTAGCTCTTTTGTTGATAATAGTGGCCTTGCTACTACTTTTTTCGGTCTGTTTGGATACCTGTAGGATTCATTATTCTTGATATTCAAGAGTATCGGCGGAATCGATTTAGAAGCAGATCTTGGCCCAGTAATTCTCTCTGGTCACTTCGTTTCCATCCAACCTCTAGACCTAGTTTTGTTGTTGCTTTATTTCGTTTCAGACTTTCCTTATGGAGATACTCTGTAAACCTCGATTGTGCTTCTCTGCCTCACTCCTTCTCTCCCTTTCTTTTCTTCTATCATCTCTTCCTTTCCTCCTTCCTTCCCTTCCTGAGAATCAAGTCCTGGTGGGATTTCTTGCTGGCAGCCACCAGAGTTTGTGTCAACCCACAGACTTACAATACGAGTTACAAAGCAGCTCCACGTTTCCTTCCAGGGAATTTGGCATTTCTTTTGTATTGCAGAAGTGAGCAAACCCATTAATTTTGAAACAAATGTATGCAAATACATTTATTAATATAGGAAATAGGAAAATCAGTTATTGCTTCCTTTATAAATAATACAGGCTTAAGTTTTAAATATATTACTTTTGCTAAAATGTATTAGACAGCTGTGAAAAAAATAACATTTTTCTTTGTGGTAATATCTTTAACCAGATTTGTAGCACTAACAATATTTCCTATGTATATATTATTTTTATTTAATACAGGTAATCTTTTTATTACCAAATCATATTGTTTCTCAGGAGATTACCATCAGCACTCATAAAAGCTGCAAAAGGAAAACAGGACGACGAGAAGGCATCAATCTCCCGCAGATGTAAGGCGAGGGCTGCAGATTAAATATGCAAAGCTCCTAATACATTTCGATGAGCGACTTGTTAGGGGCAGATTTATTTGGAATCACTCCCCCCTCATTTAGTTTCCATTTCAATTTGAATCTCATGGTGGGTGTCATCCCCTAATTTTAACCAAGAGCAAAGCCATCTTGGAGAAAAGCCACATCTTTAAGCTGACCAAGAACTGTGTTTGGTTGCAAACCCAGGGGTTACTGTGTTTCTTGGTGTCCCTGACCCTGTGCAGAGAATGACTCATGGGTTTCACTGGATCCTCACATCTGACTCAGAAAATTGACCAGCCTGCCAGGATGCCCCGGTGTGGCCTCCCTCAGGTGTGTGGCAGGTTCTTCCTTCTCAGAAAGAGCTGAGTCCCCTTGGCCACACATAGCAGGTCATATGCCCCAGGTCCAGGATTCCCCCCAGTAACCGGCATAACGGCAAAGCATGCCCTTTGGAGTTGCATCCATGGGTTTTGAACTCAGCTCTGCCATTCATTTCTTTTTGAAAAATTAATAAACTTTGAGAAGCCTCAGTGTTCTGGCCTGCAAAATGGAAATACCAATTCCTTCCTGATGCACCGTCTGTGAGGACAAAGAGAGAGCATCTCTGCATGTGTAAAGTGCTAGCGTATTCTTTACCCTTCATCCGCTGCTGCCGATGGGAAACCTTGGGCCCCTGAAGATTGAAGGGAGCTGGTGGGGCAGAGGAGGGCGCTGGCATTCTGGGTTCTCGGCCTTTGTTCTTGGGGCCACATGTGCACTCTGCAGCGGGTGGCAGAAAGAAGGCAAGTTCTGGCTGTACAAGAAAGGCCCAGTTTCTATGGGGACAAGTGAACTATTGAATTCCAGGGAAGAGGTGTCCCTTGGGCATCCCTAAACCTAAGCAGACAGACCCATATCCCAGTTTCAGAAACTCTTTTCTGAAGTCCCTCTGCCCACAGCATCTTCACTTCTCCAACTGGCACCTCTCTGCCTCCTCCCAACCCTCAAGATCACCTGATGAATGAGGGTAGCGTCAACTGAAGAGATTTGACAATTCAGACGAGAGGAGCAGAGAATCCAAGGAAAGACTTTGCCTTAAGTCTAAATTGGTCCAATCCCAGTTGCCAAGCTCGGGACTGCATCGAGCCACCTGTGGAAATGGGCCTTGGAAACAAGGCTGGCCTTGGTGGGTGCTGCATGCAGCACCATATGCCTCCAGTTCTCCATCCTCAGACCTGTTCTTGCTTGTCAAGGCTGCTATGTTATATGCCACCAGGGCTCTGACCTGACCTGCTTTCCTTACAAGGTCTTGCCTTCTGCTCAGAACATTGACGTTTTCTCTGTCACTAGGCTTGCAGATTCACCAGGGGTCGACTTCTCCAGGAAATTTTCCCACACGTAGAATGTCTGACCCACTCCTTGTCCTATAGCTGGTCCTTTGTATCCTGTCTTTATGCCTGATTCAGAGCCGACCCTCGGCAAATGTGGGAGATGGTCAGATGCATGACTGTGGTTTCCTGTCTCTGATCTGAACTCCAATTTTCAAACTGGGAAAACATTGCTCCCTTTATCACAGTGGATCATGCATCCTCCGTGGAAGCTCCTGTTGTAGGGTTCCAGAGAGTGGTTGAGGGAATAGATGCCTGAAGAAACCATCACATGCATGCATGGACTGACTCATGCATGTGTGTGTGTGGGTGAACGAAAGGTTCTAACGGTGAAACCCTTGCCTCGGGGACAGAGTGGACGAAGGGGGCCCACACTAGGGATGCCTGTGCACCCCAAGTTCTCACCGCATGCAGCTGATCATGTCGCCCCTTTTCTGCTTAGGGTGGAAGCTTTGATGTGGCAGATAGAATGTTCCACAGCATGAAGAAAGCATGGGAGTCAGCCTCCAGAGAGAACATGAGTGACGTCAGGGAGCTGACCCCAGAGTTCTTCTACCTGCCCGAGTTTCTGACCAACTGCAACGCCTTGGAGTTTGGTGAGTGGAGCTGGGGAGAGGCTGCAGGGGCCAGGCAGCTCGTGGGTCATGACATCAGTGTCTTTGCCGAGCAACTAAACACACAGGCCCTCACCAGACCGATAACGGTGGGCAGATTGCCGTGAGGCCTCCACTGGGTGGCGGCACCTGACAAGGAGGTGGGAGCTGAGGTAGGACATAGCCCCAGGGCTGCAGGACCACCAAGCCACTGGTCCTACCCATGACCTCCTGCCGAGAGTCCCCAGGCCTCAGTCTGCAGTGAGGCAGCAAGCAGGGGGCAGGAGCCCTCGCTGATAGCCAGGCCTGGCCCTGCCCTGCTGTGTACCTCAGGCGAACCCCGGCCCCTCTCCGCCCCATTTTCCTCCAAGTCCCACAAATGGGTTAGCCTGGGCCCTATGAGCAGGACCCAGAGATCCTGCACCTCCCAGCACAGACTGCTAGGGTGTCCATGGCAGTGGTATGGGCACCCTTGGTGGTTCCTTCTCTTTCCTGCCCTCCAGGCCCCACTCCAGGGTGAGCCATGCTTTTTTACCTATTGCTTTAGAGGAGGGACAAAAATTTCAGGAAGCCCCAGTGGGCAGGCCCCCTGGTGACTACATGTACCTTGGGAGCCTCCACTGTAAACATCAGGGTGACTTGTGGAGGGGGTGTGTGGTCAGAACCCCCAGCAGGGCGTGCGGGATGGACTCACCCACCCTGAGGAGGGCACTCGTGAACCAGTGCCAGCAGACACCTGGTGCCCCAGAGCTCCCCTTCCTCAGGGCCCTCCTTCTTCCTCCAAACAGCACATGTGGGCCTGCACCTTGAGCCAGACCAGGTGCGGGCCCAGGGGAGCACAAGTGAGGAGATCCAGCCCCTGACTCAAGCACCCACCTCTTGTGCAGTGGTCTGCAGACTGAATACCAGTGGAGCATTCAAAACATGCCCAGGCCCAGGCCTGTCGAGTCTGAGCCCGTGGAACTTGGTGGCCTCGGCAGTGTTCAGATTCTCAGATGCTTCACGTGCATCAGGGATGAGAACCTGACAAATGTAAAGGGCAGTTCCCATAAGATGTGATGAGGTCCATGAAAGGAGTAAATCAGGGGCGGTGGAAGCTGAGAGGAGGGGTCCCAGCCGACCTGAGGTGAGGGGGCCGCTGGAGGGAGGGCACTAGCCCTCCTTAGAGGTGGAGGCCGGCTCTCTGCCAAACGGGAGGTGCTCAGCAGCAGAAATGACCTGCACAACAGAGACCACGTGTCCTCAGGGAAGTCAGGAAACCAAGTGGCTATTAAGCACCTACTGCATTCAGGCACTTTTTGGACACTGAGGATTTAAGTTGGGTGTCCTGGGGCGGATTGCCCTGAAGGTGTTTATATTCTGTGTGGGGACAGGGGTAGGAGATAGAAAGTATAGACAAAGAAATAAGCTAAATACTCTTCAATGCTGAGAAGTTCTATAAGGAAAGAAAGTAGGAAAATGGTGTGAGGTGACTTAGAGACCGTGTGTTACTGTGGTCCCCAGGAAGGAGCTGCCTGAGGAGGTGACAGGTGAGCTGAGACTGAATGATAAGAAGGGCCAGGCCAGTCCTGCAGGCCAGAGAGGGAGGACGTTTTCACCCCAGTTGCACCATGAGGGCTCTGGAGGGTTTCAGCAAGGCTATAGTTTGTGTTTACTGAGCAACCATCATATTCATGGAACTATTCTAAGCATGTTATGTGTATTTTCTCTTCTAATCCTTGTACCAGCCCGGGAGGTAATGGGTAGGAAAGTGACTCCCCAAGAGGTTAAGCAACTTGCTCAAGGTTGTGTGGCTAATGGGGAAGAGAGAGACTCGGGCTTGAAGCCAGGCTCCTCTTCTTGGTGTCTGTGGAAGGTCCCTCCGAAAACCTCCTATCTTAACTTTAAAGTGGAGAGAAAATGCATAAATTATAGAGTTGCGTGAAGAGTCAATAAGACAACGCGTGCCAAGCACCTAGCATAGTGCCCTGGCATAGCGGTAGGTGCTCAAAATACGATGGCTTTCATTGTTACTGCAATTACCTCCTTACTTAGCACCGTGTAAAGAGCACCTGGATGAAAAGGCATAGACTAGAGGGGAGGAAGACACACAGACGATGATGACACAACAATCATTTTATGCACGGGCACTACCTGGAAGCAAGTAGGGTCTTATGGAAGCCTGAAGGGGTGGAAGGCTTAGAACCCCAGTAGGAATATTCCAGGCAGAAAGGGTGGGGTCACTCCCCACAGAGGAGGCAGGGAGCAGTGTTGTCTATGCAAGAATCGTAGTACTAGACAGCTCAGTGTTTACACCCCTTGGTTCCTAGCCCAGTTTGGGCTCCCATTTATCCAAAGCCTTGCTCTTTCTCACCCCATTCAGGCTGCATGCAGGACGGGACAGCACTGGGGGACGTGCACCTACCTCCCTGGGCTGATGGGGACCCACGGAAATTCATCAGCCTGCATAGACAAGTGAGTTGGGCGGGGTCATGGCAGAGTCCCTGGGGTCCTGAATGAGGACCTCAGGGTGCCCTCAGTGTTCATTGAGACTTTCTGCCCGAGTGGATGGCTGTGATAAGCACTTCTGAGGCTCTTATGTCTGGAGGGCCCAGAGAAACAGCTGGGCCCCGTGCCCCGGGTTGGCAGGAGAAGGCTTGGGTTCTGGGCTCTTTTAAGAGCTCCATTAGGCTTTGCCCTTGTGCCAATTTGTTGTGGGACTCATGGGGGAAGCAAATTCAGATTCTTGTTGGATGGAGGGCAAGTCAGTGCCCTTAGCCAACTCTACACATAGGGCCAAGCCCTGGGCCATGTTGCCCAGTATAGGTCAGCGGGCTGGAGGCTCCAAGGGGCTCCCACTGGCCAAAAGATTTGCCAGGACTGGGGAAGACTTGACTTATTATGCAGAAAGGCTGATTTGGGTAGAGGCCAGAGGCCATTTGGGGACACATATCCTGGATCGAATACCTGAGTTAGCATAAACACATGACAATATGTTCAACATCATTAGTCATCAGGGAAACATACACTAAAACCACGAGATGCTACTACACATTCACAAGTATGGCTCAAATTTAAAGTACTGCTAAAACCAACAGTTAGGCAAGGATGTGGAGCAAGCAGAATTCATCCTGCATAGCTGATGGGGAAAAAATGGTATAGCCACTTTGGAAAAGAGCTTGGTAATTTCTTATGAAGTTGAAGATGCTTTTGCCATATTGCCCAGCAATTCCACTTGTAGGTGTTTACTCAAGAGAAATGGAAACTTGTCCACAGAAAGATGTGTACATAAATATTCATCAGTTTTATTTATACTAGTCAAAAAGAAAAAACAACGCAAATGTCTATCACTGGTAAATGGCTAAACAAGTGATACATCCATACAATGGAATATTATGTAGTAACAAAAAGGAACAGATTATGAGTACATGAATCAACAGGATGAATCTCGAAAGCATTGTCCTGAGCAAAAGTAGCCAAAACCCAAAGCTACATACTATGGGATTCTATTTTTGTGACTTGTTTGAAAAGGTAAACTATGGGAGCAGGAAGCAGATCAGGGGTTAGTCTGGAGTAGGAGATGAACAAAAATGAGTAGAAGAGAACTTTTTGAGTTGATGTAAATATTCTATATCTTGATTATGGTGTTGGTTACATGACTACATGCATTTTTTAGGACACATTAAACTGTACATTTAGGGCAAATTTTATTGGCAGCAGGCCTGACTAGTAACAACAAAGCTGTGTCTTTTCCTCTGTCCTTCTCCCTTGGCGAGGAGAAAGTTCTTCCCTGGTTTATGCTTGCCTCTGGGAATTCGGTAACGGCAGTCATCACACCTCCTGCGGCATTACCCACGTGTGGCCTTCTCAGAACCACTTTGGCCATGTGCCTCAGAAAATTAACCTGGCCCAGGTGACCTGATTTTCCCAAGCCCAAGTGTAAGTGTGCATGTCCTCCCAGAGGATCGATAAGGGGAGCCCAGACAATTCCAAATGAACATCTTTGGGTTCTGGGGACCAAGCTTTGGAGCTGGGCTCTACTCAGCAGAAACGGGTGCCATCTCTCAGGTGAACTGGGACATCAAAACACTGGCCCACATTTCTTTTTTTTTTTTTTGCGGTACACGGACCTCTCACTATTGTGGCCTCTCCCATTGCGGAGCACAGGCTCTGGACGCGCAAGCTCAGCGGCCATGGCTCACGGGCCTAGCCGCTCCGCGGCATGTGGGATCTTCCCGACCGGGGCACAAACCCGCGTCCCCTGCATCGGCAGGCGGACTCTCAACCACTGCGCCACCAGGGAAGCCCCCACATTTCTTCTTGCTCAAGGTTATTTTATGGACTGGATAGGCTCCTCAGACCTGTTGTGCCACACTAGCTGGAGGCAGGAATTAGGTGGTCCTCAGATGGACTGCATGTCTGCTGCTTAGTGCTCATCCAACCCAGGGAGGCATCACTCATCTTTCCTGTGCTGATCTGGCATCCTGAACCACATGCCCCATCCTGATCTGGGCAGAGAGCCCATGAGTCCATGAGACACCTGTGTTTTTCATGCTCTTTGCATTTTGGTTCCAGGCTTTGGAAAGTGACTTTGTCAGTGCCAACCTGCACCACTGGATAGACCTCATTTTTGGGTACAAGCAGCAAGGGTCAGCCGCAGTGGAGGCTGTTAATATCTTCCACCCCTACTTCTACGGTGACAAAATGGACCTCAGCAGCATCAGTGACCCCCTGATCAGAAACACCATCCTGGGGTTCGTCAGCAACTTTGGACAAGTGCCCAAACAGGTACAGCATGCCATGGCTTTCGTCTTGCTTTCTCCAAAGAGTGTGTGCAGGATGAGCTTGGATGGGAGGGAGAGTGAGAAGTAAGCAAGGACTAGAGAGGCAAAACAGTCCTCAGTCATCTCCCTACGCCGTTGATGTCGCGGCTTAACCCTCCATTACCATCTGATGTCGATGGAGGTGATGATATCGTTAATGATAATGATGAAGGTGACATCCATCTGTGACCAATGTGATAGACTCTGTGATAAATACACAGGATATAATTCTTTATATGTGTATCTACCCTGTAGGGTTGTTGTGAAGATCCAAAGAGTTAAGATACCAAGTGCTTGAAAAGTGCCTGAAATATGATTAGCCTTCAGCAAATGTTAGTTATTCGTGTGATTACCTCACTGAATCCTCTCATAAGCTCTGGGTATGGGGATTATACAGATCAGGAAACTGAGGCTCAGAGAGGCTAAGTAAATAACTCGCCTACAGTTGCACCGTTAGGAGGTTGACAGCGGCGAGATCTCACCCCATCTGTCTGGCTCCAAAGCCTATGCCATATTGGCCCCATTGTGAGAGCATCCAAGTTCTGCCCCAGGGCCCCTGGTGAAATGGTAGGGGTCTTACATGGGCCTTTTGCTCCATCAGCTCCATCCGCATCAGGATAGTCCCGTAGTGATGGGAGGCTGTGCCTTTACAATGACATCCTGATGCTTATTTAACTGATCTCAGCCCTCTTCAACTTCAAACTCCCATTTGGTGTAGTGATGTTTTATCCCTGAGCACAGCCATCTGGATTCAGAAGCACAGCCCCAGACTGTGGGGTCCCAGCCTGGGCAGTCAGGAACCACACTAAGAAATGAGTGCGTAGACCCAGTCAACTCCAGAACCATCCTGGGCATCAGCTTTCCCCACATGTAACCATGAGGCTTGGACGGGCTCATCTAATAACATCTCTTCTGTCTGGCCTTATTGTGACATGCTCAGGTTTGCTCAGCTCCTAGGTAAGGGAAACATAGAAGGGCCTGAGGGTGACTTGGAGAACAGACCGCACATCCAAATGCGGGTTTGGCCAAGGAAGGCTTTGTAAAAAGGAGAGAATTTCAGGAATGAAGGTTGGGTAGCCAAATGGTTTCATTTTTTTAATTTTAAAAATATTATAATACAGATAAAACAAGTAATTCAAAGTAGTAGTCCACAAGCAACAATATTTTCACATCAGTGGGATCATGGAATGCACACAATTTAAATTCTGGTTTTGCTTAATGAGATATTATATGAGCTTGTAAAAAATATTTCTAAAAAATCATCAGAATTAGAATTCCACAAGTGGTCCCAGCCTGAAGACAAGATTAAAATGCTTCAGGACCAATCACTGTTCTATCAAGAGGCTGTGCCTGCAAAAACTATTACAGGGACCCAGCCTGTGGTGCTTTCGTGATTCTGCTGTGAAAGGAGAACATTCTTTAATGCTCATTTAAAAATCATCGTTTTGATTTCTGTTTGTATTGATCACCCACCCAGCTTTTCTAGACAGTCTAGCATCTGATTGAGGGTTATAACTGAACCAAGTCTTCTCCGATACCCCCAGGCTGCCTGCTGAGCCCCACCTCTGCCAGTGCACCCAGCCGAGGCCAGCTCCTCCCATATCATGGCGCCCCATGGATGTTTCCATCTGGGAGCAGAGGAATGTGCTGGATGGCTGGAGAAAGCAGCCCGGCACAAGCCCAGTCTGGGAGGGGAGGGTGGAGAGCTGGAGCTGGCCTCAGCTGCACTCTCTGGCCCAGCAGCACTTCATGCTTTGTTGAGTTTGGCATTAGGGACAATTTGACAGCAGAGATCTAAGAAAAATGAAAATAAGAAAGGCTGCTAATGGGGTTTGCCTGTGGTCTTTGGAATATTTGAAAGGATGCTATTAAAGAATTCTGTGTTGATGCCCAGATGGATGGGCCTGCAGAGAGTTTGTAAGGAAAAGGGGAAAATATGAGAAATAGCTCAAGCAAATGAAGAGAGACGTGATCTATGGAGGAAAGGGGGTCATTCTGACCCTATGACATGAGAGGCAGCTCTCCCGGGGATCAGGGGCTCCTCGGTGAGGTCACCCTTTTCTTAAGCAGCTTGGAGAAGAAGACAGATTTGGCAACCAGGAGGGCTCTCTGCCAGCCCTGCACCGTGACCTTGAGAAAGTAGAGCCCCAGGCCCCTCACTGGCAACATCCGAAGGTCGAACCAGATGGTTCTGTTTCAGCTCACCTCAGCCCAGGCAGCTCCCAGGGCAGAGGAGCAGCTGCGACTTGCCCGAGGATGACTCCCCTTCTGTCCATCTGTCCTAATGACCCGTGCGGTGCGTGTCTGTCTCCTTGCCTCTGCAGCTCTTTACTAAACCCCACCCGGCCAGGACCACTGCAGGGAAGGCTTCCCCTGGAAAGGACGCCTCCACACCTGTGAGCGTGCCCGGTCACCCACAGCCCTTTCTCTACAGCCTGCCGTCGCTGAGGCCCTCCCAGGTCACAGTCAAAGGTGAATACCTGGCCCTGCTTCGTTTGGTGCCCTGTCCCCCAGCTGTCCCTTCAGTGACCGGTGTTCCTTTGGAGGTTCAGGGGCCCAGGCCCAGGCAGGGGCTTGGGGCCTGATTCTGCATGGCTGTGTCTCCAGGCGTAACGGGAATCTGGGGAGACCTCTGCTCTGGAAGTGTCTGGGACTGCCTCTGTTACACCGTGACTTCTGAAGACCCACCCGTCTGTCTGTCTGTCTCTCTGAGACACGCCCCCCTCTTTCACGTACAGACACATATATGAACACACACATGCAAACACACACACACATGCGCGCGCGCACCCCCCCCACACACACACACCCCTCCTCACCTCCGGAGCCAAATGGGAGGTCCCAGGTTTCCCAAGGGAGGGTTACAGCCCCCACTCTCAGCACCTGCATTCACTGTTGCTCCTGAGCACCCAGATGGACCCGCAGCCACTAGCCAGGAGCATGCGCCCCGGGGCAGACGGCCTGGCTATGAGTGCCAGCCCTGCTTCCTAGAGGAGCTGAGTGTGTGTGAAGTCTGATGTCTGTGCCACCCTGGGGCCTGCACTGCTTTGGGGATATCTCACCACCTGGAATAATTTTCTGGTTCCAAGGAGTATAAAGTCAGGTTTGGGGGGGTTTTTCTTTTGAAATCCAAGAACAGTGTCCTTGGCATCTCCGTACAAATACTGCGCACTAACCGATTGCACGACTGGACCTCCACCTCCAGACCTGCTAGAGCTGGTGCGTGGAAGGGGCAGGAAGGGCAGAGCCCCCGGGCTCCCCTGGCTGTGTGCTGTCTGCCCCGACAGCCTGGGCTCCTGCGCCCTTGGCATCAGCCCGAAAGAGACACTCAAGACCTGCATGGCCCCATGCATCATGTATGTGCTAAGTCTGGGGAGGGACCCGGGGCCAGTGTGTAACGTGGCCCCCGGAGGGAGGCCCAGGAGGGAGGTACCGTGATGAGGAGCAGCTCCTGCCTGGGCAGGCACTTTGCCAAGTCGGGGTTGGCTGCGCATGGCTCCTCTCTGGGCCTGGCTGAATCGGGTGTTGCCCTGTGACAAGCCGGCTCCGCCGTACTGACTGGGGGGCAGATATGTACCTTTTCTCTCTAGGCTCGGAATCCCCCAAAGGCGCCATCGGCCACATTGTTCCTACGGAGAAGGCCGTCCTGGCCGTGGAGACAAACAGGATGCTGCTGCCCCCTCACTGGAGCAGGACCTTCAGCTGGGGCTTCGATGACTTCAGCTGCTGCCTGGGCAGCTACGGCTCTGACAAGGTGAGTGGTGCCGGGCACAGGGCAGCCCCAGGGCCTCAGCCTCCTTCCGGTTGGGGCAGAGGTGGTCAGGAGACGGGCGAGCCCCAAGCAGCCATGGTCACCCACACCCCTTCCTCCACGTGGCTGTGCCCCCAGCCTGGGACTGTCACCCAGTGTGGGCAGAAAGTCCTGGGGCCTCCTCCGGCCCGGGTCACAGCTTAAACGCAGAAGGGACATACTGAGTATTCAGCTGCCGCCAGAAGCGAGCCACCCAGTTGCTCGTCCTCTACCCGTGCTTTAGGCCGTCCAGTTACGTCTGCCTTCTTGATGTGGCCCTGGCTACCTCTGGCCTCCTTTGCTACCCTCGCTCCTCTCCCACCCTATCACGTGGCATGAATTCCCTACCCACCAAGCTTCCTCGCCCCTCCCTAGCTTTCCCCCACCTCCTTCACGAGGCAGCCTGTGAAACTGGTCCGAGATGTCACCCCTTCCTGAAAGCTGGCTCCGACTTTCCCAGGCTCACGGGGCGTTTTTGCTGTGTCCCCCTAGCCTCCTGCTCCCTTGTCTCTCCCCACCTGCTCCTTGTGTGGCGTGAGCTCTTTGGGGACAGACCTGGACGGCCTGGATTTCGTCACCAGGGCTTGTCATGTCCCTCGGCTCCCACAGCACGCAGGCAGGCAGGCTAGCGGCACCCTCCCAGCTCCCTGCCCTGTGCTAGCTCTGGCACCAGTGCTCATCCCACTCGTCTCATCTCCCGCAGGTCCTGATGACGTTCGAGAACTTGGCCGCCTGGGGCCGCTGTCTGTGTGCCGTGTGCCCGTCCCCCACGACCATCGTCACCTCTGGGACCAGCGCCGTGGTGTGTGTGTGGGAACTCAGCATGGCCAAAGGCCGCGCCACAGGCCTGCACCTCAAGCAGGTACAGTGCCTCTGCAGGTGGGGTACCTTGGGGCAGGTGTGCCTTGGGCAGGTGTGGTGGCTCAGGGCAGGTGTAGTACCTTGGGCAGGTAGGGTGCCTCAGGCAGGTACGGTGCCCTAGCGTGCTCCAGCTCCCGAGCACTGAGAGCCCTGTCTCCCTTGGGAGCAGAGAGCACAGTGAGACACCGAGGGAAGCACGTGGCGCTGTGTCATTCAGGGGCGCAGTTTCATGCCCTTGGGTGGATTTAACAAGCTCACAGGGCCGGTGCCTCCATGGAGACCCACACCTCGGTGAGAGATGCTGCTTACCCATGAGGGCCAGTGAAACTGGGTGGTTTTTTTTTTTGTTTTTTTTTTTGCACTAAGGGTCATGTTTGAGCATTTGTCATGTGTGAACGACCTCATTTTACCTCCTCAACAACCCTGTGTCCCCATAGCCTGTGGGATAATATAGGAATCATTATCATTCCTACTTCACTGGTGAAAAACCAGGTGCAAGGAAGTTAAGTGACATGTCCAAGATCATAGAGCCAGAAAATGAAAGACTGTCTCAGAACAGGGGTGGTTGTGGCGGAAGCAGAGGGAAGAGACCAGGAGGCAGACAACTCGTCTGGTCTTACCTCGCAAACCACGGCTGCTCGGAATAATAAACGGAGAGTGGAACTGACTGCTTACTTAAGACTCTGCACATTAACCATAATCTTGGAAAGCAGGTATTGTTAGTCCCACTTTTAGATAAGGAAACTGAGGCTCAGAAAGGTCAGCTTTGCCTTTTAATCTAGGTTTGTCTAACTCTAAGTCTAGTGCTTTCCCCTGTGTATACTTGAACTTGCTGGAGAATATCACTAGGGGACATTTCCACCTCCAAAATGCATTTCACGTTTACATCTGTGTCTTAGTGAACAGTATAGCCCCAAAGTAACAAAAAAGCGTTAACCATGCAAGGCTCACCACTGACCAGATTTCCTGAACTGAACATGTTTCACTGGAACTGATTCTGGGTTTCTCTGGATGCTTTTCTAGTCACTCAAGTCTCCCCAGATCCTGCCCTTGTCCCCCGGCACCACCCCCAGCACTCGCGTGGTGCACAGCGACAGGCACTCAGTAAATGTGAGGTGAAGGAATGAATGTGTCAGTGCTGAGGGAGCTGGTTAATCCTGCAGAGGCGGTGGCATCTGCTGAGAGGCAGCTGTGTAGGTCAAGTGCAGGCTGCCTTCACCCAGACTCTAACAGGAAGCCCTCCCAAGCCAGCCTTGGAGCCCCCTGTCTTTTCACGTCTTCACCTTCCTGACCTATGTGAAGAGACTGTGCACTACCATTAGGGGTGTGGAGCATCCCCCTCTCCCAGGCATCACTCCGGGGACAGCAGGAGATCCAGCCCAACCCCAAGGCCACCTTGGGGAGCCGAGGAAGTGACCCCCCACCATCGCCGCTCCAAGGTCCTGTTTAGTGGCGAAGATGCAGCGTAAAAACCCCGGTACTGACAGCATAAAACGTAATATATCATCCTCTCCTAGTTATAAATCAAGAGAAAAAGGGTATCCCACAAGCTCTTGTTTCCTAAGCGAAATAAAACACTTTGTCATTTACCTTCAGAGGCTGACCTGGCCTTGGGGATCCCCCAGATGGGAAGCTGCTCAGAGAGGGAGGTCTGTCCCTAACTTGTAGACTTGTAGGCAGAGAAGTCATCATTAAATAGCTTCATGAACAGTTTTTTAAAGTGTTTTATTTCTAAAAATATTACAACATTAAAGACAAATTTCAAAGTTAAACAGTTCTCTGTAATCCCTATAAAAGTTCTCATTGTTGCATACTGCCACCCCCAGATATACATATTTATACCATTCTCATCATTGTGTAGATATGTTTATTCTATTTTCACCCAGTGTATCAAATTGTTTCCGCTTTTCTGCAGTCTCTGTAATTTACATTTCAATTGTTCCATATTATTCCATCTCCGTAAAATTATATTTCAGTTGTTTTATGTCAAGGCACCACAGTTTAATAAACCATTTCTTCTAAAATGAGACAATTACATTGCTTCCAATTTTAACTATTTTAAATAGTGCTTCAGAAAACATATGGATTGCTGTTTGCTTCTGATTAATTGTTTCCTTATAGTAGATTTCAAGAAGTAGAATTATAGTGCGGTGACATAATGCTTTCTATAATGGTTCTGTAGCTTTACAGTGCCACCACAATTAATTAGGAATACCCACCTCACCACAACATACCCAGCATGGGGAATTATTTTCAGAGGGTTTTATTTTATTTATTTTTTGCTACTTGAGTTAGGTATAAGGTGATATAGTGGAGTTATTTTAATGGGCCATGGAGAAAGGTATTATTCTGGAGAAAGGTATTATTCTGAGAAAACAGAAGAGACAATGGAGAACATTTAAAATTGCTGTCCTCCTTCATTTTTTCCCAGGCCTTTCCAGATGGGGAGTGGTGCTGGCTGCCTCCAGGTGCTCTAGTTTCCTGGCTGGTGGGAGGCAACAGCCTTACGTAGGTGGATGGTGCCTGTGCATGCAGTGGTCCCTCACTCTCCAGCGCCTCCCCTGCAGAAAGCCGGCAGCCCCGGCTTCAGTAACAGACAGCTCGCCCAGGCTCTGGGTTCACAGCCTCTGTCTCTGAATCCGCAGCACATACACCTGGGTCCCCTGGCCTGCACTCTCTGGAGTGGTCCTGTCCCCTGCAGTCAGAACTTAGTCATCAGACATAGTTCGTTCTGGGAGGACCACCAGGAAGCTCCTGTCAAACCCTCTGCTTTCCTCTATTCATTTAGATAGTTTCCACTTCCCTAATATGAACCCAACCTTCTTCCATGGGTCACATCCAGAACCTTGCCAGCACCATCTGGTTGGTGCCGTTTTAGGATCCATGGAGCACAAATGGGAACCTGTGGCAGAACTTTTAATTGCTATGACCAGGCAAAGTGACAGCTTTGAAAAATGACACTCAGCCTCATTGACCCAAATGAGTGAGTGGTGGACGGTCCTAGGGGTGGAGATTCGCCACTAGGTGAGGCAGGGTAGTCACGTTTTAGAACGCCACCTCTGCACTTCTCAGGCTGATTCCAGAGGACAGCAGGCACGTGTGCGCACGACAGCTCTCGGGCCAGGCTTAGCTGGCAGCCTCTGGGACAGCTGTGATGGAAACTGTGCCGCTGCCAGCAGCAGTGGGCCTGAGGGTACGAGTGTGCCTGGCAGGCCTCCCCAGTGCCTCAGGAACGTGTCCCCAGGGAGCAAGGCCTCTGGCCAGGTCTGGACACGTAACCATCCATAAGCCAAGCCAGACCCTGCACAGGCCAACCTGAGGGCCAAGATTGAGGCCCCGAGTCACTGGCTCCCAGGCAGCGAGACTGGATATGAGCCTGGATCCTTTGGACTTGAAAAGTCACACCTTTTAAACTATGACCTGACCTCCCTGCCTTCTTCCCAGTTTAGTTTCCAGGGGCATGTGTGTTTCTGAGGTTCCCTAGTGTGATGCTCAAACTTGAGCATGCCTGAAAAATCCCTGGACAGCTTGTGAAAACCCAGGTTTCGGGGCCCCACTCCCAGAGTTTCTGATTCAGTAGATCTGGGTGGGGCCAATAATTCACATTTCTGACAAGTTCCCAGATGATGCTTGTGCTGCTGGCTGGGACCCCATACATTACAAGTCAGTGCCCTTGCATATTAATAGCGGTGTGTGTTGCTTCTGGATGCAAGACAGTGTAGGAGACCACAGAGCATGAGGACGCTACTGGTGTATCTGTTTGGATTATGATAAAAGGACTGCTGACTCTCCCCGCTGAGTCTCAACCCTGGAAAGCGATGGTACTGAGAAGCCAGCCATTGACCCATGAACACACACACACACACATATCTACACACACATACACACCCCACAGACTTTGGAATCACTGAATCACTCTGAGTCTCTGTTTCCTCATCTGGGGCCCAACAGTAAAAGGGAGAGTGGAATATCTCCCCAAGTAGCTGGGTTAAGGGTCCCTCGCATAACCTGTGGTTCCGTTCCCTGTCCCTAGGCCTTGTATGGACACACACAGGCTGTCACATGCCTGGCAGCCTCGGTAACCTTCAGCCTCCTGGTGAGTGGCTCCCAAGACTGCTCATGTATCCTGTGGGACCTGGACCACCTCAGCCGTGTAGCCTGCCTGCCCACCCACAGGGAGAGCATATCTGCCATTGCCATCAGTGATGTGTCGGTGAGGCCCCTCTTTCTCAAATGTCTGTGTCCTCCACATGTCCATGATTCTGCATGGTGGCATGGTGGCCAGTGCCCCGAGAGGAAACCTAGGGGCAAAGACCACCCCAGAGTGTTGAGAGACCCCAGATGTGTGGAGCATTCTCTACACAGGCAGAGTAGAGCCATCAACAAGTCTCAATTTGGGTCTTGATTTTATTTTTTTGCTGCTTTATTTTTTTCCCTCAGGGGCTGGGGTAGTGGGAGGTGTCTGTTCTAACACAGGCATCAGGGAGTTGGGGCAGGAAGTTGGCTTTGGCGAGAGATCTTCTGGGTTGACTGATTAATTCAGCTAGCTGACTGCAGATCCGTGTTGACTCAGCAGGTGCCTCTGGTCTCCAAGGCAGGAAGTGCCTCTGCTTGTCCCTCCATGCTGGCTACCAAAGATAAGCCTGTCAGGAACATGTGTGTGTCTGTGTGTGTGTGTGATAGACTAATATATATATATATATATCAGTGTATACATATATCAGTGATATATATCAGTGTATACATATATAAGTGATATATATCTATCTATCTCAGTGTGGAGCTTCTTCTACACTGGAATCCCCATCATAGGGTATGGGGTTTTCTGAGGATCCAGAGACTCTGCATCTGCTAGTAGAAAAACCTAGGGGCCTGGAGCCTGGATAGACTGAGCAGGGGTACCATGGGAGGAGGAAGAGATGATGAAGGAGGCTCCTGGTGCTAACTTTGGCTGAAAGTGGTGATCCAGATAGGCTTGAATCCAGGATGAATGTTAGATGGGCATATGGATGATGGTGGATGGATGATGGATGGATGGATGGATGGATGGATGGTGGGTGAGTGGATGAATGGGTGCATGTACTGGGGAAACCACCAAGCCCTGATCTGGGAGAAAATAAATTCATAAGGAATTATGTCCCCAGACCTCAGAGAAGACTGATATCAGGACAACAACTTGTTTAACTCAACCTGTCCTGGAGCTGGTTGAGTTCACTGAGTGCCTGCTGGGCCCCACACTGGGTGCTTGGCAGAGATGTATCAGACATGGTCCCTGGCCTCAGGCAGACTCCACCAAACAATTCAGGAAGGGACATGATGGAGCCCAGCCCAGAGGGCTGCAGAGGGGCATGGAGCTCCCTACATCCCTTCTGTGGTCAGGGCAGGGTTCAAAGGCATGGCCCCAGATGGCTCTTGGGGTCCTTGGTGGGTCCTTGGTGACAGTGACCGCTACTCTATTGGGCACAAAATAGACAAGGACTGGAGAAGACAACACTCTGGACATAAACATTTTGGAAGATGCAATGGGCAGATTTCTCCTCAGAAATTCCCCCTGGGGCGGGTGGGGGAACCTTGCCCCATTTTATGAGCCACATGCAGTCATTCAAACCTCTGTACCCTGCCCTCCACCAGGTGTCATCCAAAGCTGCTTCTTGGGGACAGGGCTGGCCAGCCAGGTGTAGACCCCGTGTCTGTCCAGGCCAGGGGTGGTGTCCAGGCTGGGTCTTCTATGCCAGTCAGTATGCTGCCAGGGAGAGGGCTGTGGGAGGAGCCCAAAGGGTGAGCCAGTCGGTCTGTGCTGGGGAAAGCAGTATCCAAACACTTGATGGCAGTATGAAGAGAGCCAGAAATGTATAGTTGTGCGAAAACACAGCAGACCTATGAGTCTGCTGGGAAGAAGTGGGTGTCTTAGGAGGTCTGGGAGTACCTTGGTTAGTCCTCAGAAGATGACAGGTTGAGGGTGCTTATGTGTACAAACCGAGTGGCTGGGCAGATGGGTGGGCAGTGACTCCTGCCTGAAGTGAAGCCCACTCTCACTGCTGCAGGGCACCATTGTCTCCTGTGCGGGAGCCCACTTGTCCCTGTGGAGTGTCAACGGACAACCCTTGGCCAGCATTACCACGGCCTGGGGCCCAGAAGGAGCCATAACCTGCTGCTGCGTGATGGAGGGGCCAGCATGGGACACAAGCCATGTCATCATCACAGGGAGTCAGGATGGCATGGTCCGGGTAGGTGTGTCTTGGGCATAGTGAGGGCATGGTACAAGAAATGTGTTCATCTCCATTCTACCCACTTCCTCTAAGGGTCAAATCTGCAGGCTGCATTTAAGACCATCCCAGACCACGTCCCCACACAGCAAGTGAAGGCAAAGGCAAGGCTCTTTCCAGGCAAAAAGTAAATAAATAAAATTATATAATACATAAAATTATATAAAATTTTATACATACATATACAATGAAATAAATACTTACTGTCACAAGGTATAAAAGCTGAATGGTCAAATGCATAAGAACATAGGCCATTACTGAAAAGAGACATTTGGGCCATCCATTCATCCATCCATCCATCCACTAATCCATCCACCCATCCAACTATTTATCTCTCTACCTACTCATCCATCCATTCACTATTCCATTCATTCATCCATCCTTTCATTCTTCCATCCATCCTTCCACCTACCCATCCACCCACTTACATGTCCCTCCAACTCTCCATCCATCTATCCACCTAACATTCATTGAACTCTGGCTCTGTACCAAGTTCATACAAGCCATAGGGGACACAGAGATTAATAATAAACAGGCCCTTGTCCTCAAGATGCTCACATTCTAGAAGAGAGAACAAACAGAAAATACATGAATGTGGTTCATGCTATGACTGGGATAATCAAAGAGTGCCATGGATCCTCTGAGGAGGGCCATGGACGGAGAGATCATTAAGAAACCAAGAAGACAACGAAGGAGAAACACTGAGGTGGGAGGTGTAGCACGAAGAACAAAATACAGGTAATTTTTCCGAGACTGACGAGGAGGAAGGAATGAATAAGATAAGGAATAATTAAGAGCCCTACTCAAGAAACTGTCACTTGAAATCCACAGTTTATGAGAGGAGATGTCAATTGAATGCCACTAGGTATTCAAGAAAATGCCCTTTGAATACTCCACGCATTTGTGAAAGCTCAATGTGTGCCAGCATGGCTAAAACGCAGCCCTGTCCTCCCAGAGCCTCCACGCCCAAAGTCTCAGAATAATCACGGAGATGATGCTTCAGGAAGCAGAATGAGTAGCGTGGTGGGGGTCCAAGGCGAGCATGCGTGCACAGGAGAGTTGACTGAGGAGAACCCCCCGAGAAATCTTACAGGGCCCCATCCGTCGGCTGGGAGGGCCAGGGTCACTGCAGAGAGCAGGGTGTCCTGGGTTGGCCAAAACATGAGGAGGCAACGAAAGTCCGGGCTGGGTGGGTCGTGGTCGGCACTGTGGGTCAGTCAGAGGAGCCTGGGCGGCTGAGCAGCAGCTGCCTTTCCTTCGTGGGGCCCCCAGCACAGGAGCGTGAGTCTTCCAGGTGCTCAGCCCTCGTCCACTCAGCACAGTAACTCCCAGGACGGCTTGGCACTGGGCTAGACCTGGCATGGCGCTCACAGCAGCATGTAAGTGGAGGCTGCTCATTGTCCTGTGGGGACAGAAAGTCCAGGCTCAGCAAGTGAGACGCCATCTCTGCTCAGCCTGAGGGCGCCCACTTCAGGCCTGGGACCAAGGACCAGACACAGAGGATGGGAGGCCCTGCTGCTGAGTGGTGAGAGAGGCTTCCAGGAATGGTGGCAGACAGACAAGAGGGCACTAGCTAAGTAAAATGATAGTACGTTGGCTGCTGAGTCTCGTCCCTGTAGGTAAGGGGTTGGGGGAGATGCCCTATGACCCAGAGGTGGGGAGGGAACTCGTCCAGTCTGCAGCTGTGCTCGGCCAAACCTCCATGCAGGGAAACTGAAGCCTAAGCAGGCTTTTCTCCCGAGAATATGGCAACATCAAAAGTGAAAGGGGGCCATGCCCCCCTTCCCTCAGGGTCCCCCAGGTGTGGAGGAGTGGATGGGCCCCGAGCCTGCAGACAGGTTCACCGCCCCAGCCCATGGCGTGTTCTCTGTTCTGGACAGATCTGGAAGACCGAGGAGCTGAAGATGTCTGTTCCTGGGCAGGCAGCGCCAGAGGGGCCCTGGGCTCCACCTCCAAGCCCCAGAGGTAACTGCTGTGCTCGTGATGCCTGTGGGGTGCCCTTGGCTTGCTCAGCCCTCCCTCCCCTCTCCTCTCCTTGGCCCGAGGGCTGCAGCTCCATCCAGGCCTGCAGAACCCAGGGAAGCCATCGAGTCTCTTGGGATGTTGCCAGGTTTGCAGGTGAGGAACACAGTTTTCTGAGAGCTGCTGGCGGAGTGTGAAGCCTCCCTGAGTACCAGACTCCTGCTGCAGGGATCAGCGAGCTCTGGGATGCTTCTCGGGCGTGTGACCGCTGGTGATGGTGGTTGTGGGGCTCCGGAGCCCCAGGAGGGGGACACACCCAGCAGGGCTTGGTTTGATGCTCTCCATCTTCCTGGGTGACTCTGAAATGCCAAACTCCCCAGCCCAGGACTTGGATCCAGCTGGCTGTTGGCCTGGACTGCCAGGCTGCAGACAGGAGCAGGGACGGCTTTGCTGTGTCCCGGGGAGAGGAAGTGGTTCCATAGGCCCCAGTCTGCCCTGCTGATCCTGACTCAACCCCCCTACTCTCCATGGCAAGTTCCTCAAATGGGGTCTGAGGGTCATCTGCGTCAGCATCGCCCAGGAGGCTCATGGAACATTGAGACCCAGGACCTGTTCTCAACCCAACCTCAGGTAAAAGGTTGGAGGTGGTTAGAGTTCCCATGTCTAACAAGTCCCCAGGAGAGTGGTGGTGTCGCCGAAGTAAGAGAACCGCTGTCCTGCAGCAGAGCCCTCTTTGGTTGTGGCAGCTGGGCCTGAAGCAAGAAAATCTGTCCTCCCTTCTGCCATCATGGCCTCTGGCACCAGCACCACCATGGCCACCGTCGCAGAGCTGTGAGGGAGAGAGCTGACCGTGAGCAGTGTCCACTGTGCACGCTTCCCGTGCATTCTCTTATTTCTCATGGCAACCCCACGAGGAAGATACTACGATGACACCTGTGTGAGGAATAAGGAAACCGAGGCAAGGAGCAGTCCAGCAACTTGCCCAAAGTGACCCAGAAGCGCATTACTACTATCGTTCTCATTTCTGCTGCCAGAGTAGACACGCCCACTGCCAGAATGAGCTCAGCCACCGGCACCAGACCGTTCCCTCCAGGATGAGCGCAGGCACAAACCTCACCGCCAAGGCCGTCGCCTCCTCTTCTCACCTCCCTGGGGCCCCGCCATCACCTCCTCCAGTGCAGCCAAGCTTTCTCGGTTCTGTCTTCGTCAAAGGTTCTGGCCCAGAACTGAGACATCCTTCTTCGTGCCCACGATTCAAGAAAGCACGTTACCATGATGTGAGAAGTCTCCTGTCATCATGAGTCCTTCTGGTTTGCTCTGCATTTCAGGACCCGTGACCATCCACTAGAGAGAATTTTCCAGGTTGTGGAGGGTTGCCTTCTAAAGGGAGTAGCCATTTTTAGTTAGCTCATTTCGGAAATGTGCTCCGCACGTCCTTGATTCATTTAGTCACCAATTCATGGATTCTTTATTCACATAGTAGGGGCATTTGCTCAGCCCCTACTAGGTCCTAAGATCTACATGGGAATCCCTTCCTTCAAGATAACACCATCTGGAAGCCCTTGTCAACAATCTGGGCCGACCAGAGTGGTGACCCTACAAGAATCTACAACCACTGTGGATTCAGTTCACTGGTCCTAAGATCTCTAGGGTCCTTTGGGACCACAAGGAATCAGCCCATCTTAGTGTAAAAAGAGACGCGTGAGGATTGCGCATTCTAAGGAACTCACAGCACTTCTTTGGAGAACAGGGACCAAACTCTCTCCCCTGCCTCCACCCACTCAGAGAGCAAGTACGGGGTTCTTATCCTCTGCCTGTTCATGAAGAGATTCTGTGGCACACGTGCTTGAGAGCACACCCCTTCAGTCTTGGGCTCAGCTGCCCACTTCTGAAGCTTCCAAGCTCCCATAAGCTAAAGGTATTAGCTCAGCCCACGGTTGATAAACAGATGTCTGAGCAGGAATGCTGGTTGCTTGGGTGGGTGGATGAATGGTGGGACAGACAGACAAAGGGCACCTCAGAGCCATTCCGTTGGTTCTGGAAGTGCCAGTGGATTCACGGGTTTCTACTCAGGATGGACAAGGTTGTGCTCATTGGGAATGGCATCTCGTGAAATGAGAAGCAAGATGAAAATCAGGAAACAAGGCTCTAGACCCATCTGTGTCTCCAGCAACCTCTTAGGCCCCCAGTTTCACCCTCTGTCAATAGAGGTACTTCCTGTACATCCTAACTTGTAGGAAGCAGATGACAGGAAGATAATAGACGTGGTCCAAGATCTACTCAACAAAATGTGGTTCATTATTATCATTTTCTTGGACTACTAAGAGACTTCTCCCCTAACACACCAGCTGATGACATTAGGGGACTTACAAGATGGTGTCAGGTGGACAGGAGCCCCAGGCCCACATCCTTCCCATGCTGTTTGTCCTGACCTGCCTGAGGTCAGAACTGGCAAGTAGAATCAACTGCCAGGGTTGCAGTTACAGTTCAAGGGAGGATTTGGACGAAATGACACAAGGGCACAGACATATTCATAAAAATCAGGCTGGGCCACCACTCAGAGTTAGCAAATCCATGTGCAGATTTACAAGCCTAAGCCACTGGAGGGCTTGTTGTTCTCATAATATTGCTTGTAATTGTTTTGTTGGAAGGGGACCAGTACTGGGCCTGACACAGATATTTGTACGTCTCTTGGTGTGTCTATTACTGCATTCCTCAAATACCTTAAAGGGCAAGAAAGGAGTTCTTTGAGGGTATTGAGGATATTAAGGTTACTGCATTTGTGTGCAGATGTAATCTGATTTCTGCCTGGAATTCATTTATTTGTCATTTGCAGCAAGGCCCAACCCAGTTGAGTCCAATTTATTTTAGGAATCGCTCCATAGATTTGGACTCAATCTGGTACATAAAAAATGCTTGGGAAAAGCTTGGTTTTTGGATTTTTGCACAAACACAAAATGCACAGAGCTGCCTGCCACCCTGGGACAGCTGGGGCAGCTGCACCACTCCTGCCCTGACTCTGACCAGGTGACTTTGCAGAGACAGACCCAGCTGACCACCTCACCCTCCAAGAAGCAATTACTGTCTGTCCCCAAATACAGTCACTAAAATGACTGAAGTAACAATCATTGAGTTATATTTTTTGAAAAAACATTCTCTGCATTTAATTATCGCTTGTGGCAGGAGAGGATTTAGATAAGTTGATAATGCCGACTTTATGTAATTTATTTTTACTAGGCAATTATGGGCTGCATTACATTCCTGGCAGCAAGGTATTGTGGGGCATCTTATTAAGCATAAAGCCAGTAAACACTGATGAACAATTTTGCTGAACTAGGCATGCAATTTAGAAAGCAATAATACACAAATCCAATTTGGTACACAATGGATACCGCAGCACGTCAGCACATGTAACTATCACAGCCTGCAAATTAAATTGGGACGGCCCGTTTTGCAACAGCACAGACCAAGATTAAATATATTTTCCCCCTCAATTTAACAAGTTGCTGACCACAAATATAAATATATGTGTATGTGTTTGTGGCCCTGCGTGTAGACGTACACATGCACGTGTGTGAAAACGCTTGGGCTTTCTAACTCCCCTCGCACACTCCTCACAGGTCACGGGTGGGAGAAGAATCTTGCCCTCTGCAGAGAGCTGGATGTCAGCGTTGCTTTGACAGGGAAGCCCAGCAAGACCAGCTCTGCGGTGACAGCTCTCGCTGTGTCCAGGTAACCACGGGCTGGCTGCTCCAGGCCTCCAGCAGAGGGTGCTGTGCCACCCGTAGGAAAGCCCTGGCTGTTCTGCTCAGGCCTCCCTGGCCCGGGGAGGTGGCCTCACTACAGGGACCCAGGGACCCAGAGGGGCCTAGCATATACAGCATACGGGCGAGGCGACCGTGTAGGGCCCTAGGAAGTGGTTTTAGACACACACACATTCTTGCTCTTTCTCTCACTCTCTTGAATATCTATGAATTCATAAAGAAATCCAGGAGGTAAAAGTATATTGTTTTGTGATTTTATCCTAAAGAGGGACTTTTTTCCTGAGGTCCACTGCCAATTGTTAACATTTGGTATAATGATTATCCTACATTACAGAAATTGCCTTTCAAGGGCTCTAAGCCAATGTGGAATAGACAAGTGTCAGATGCTACGTTTGGCTACATTGTTTTATTCTTCACAATTACCCAGTGGCGGTGCTTACTGTCATTAGCCCATTCTACTCACTAGGAGTGTAGTCTCGGGGCGGGGGCAGACCTTCAGGAGCCACTGTCCTTCCCTCCCTGCCCTGGAGGGGGCCATGTGGGGTCCGTGGTGGTGGGAATGCCGGGCTGAGGCGGGGTGGCCCAGGCTGGGGTCTGTGGGTAGGGACGGAAGGCCTTGAGCCCTAGTTCTTTGCTGGAGAACTAGTCCTTCCTTCTGCCCACCAGCCTGGCTGCATATCAGCTCGAGGGAGAAGTTCAGGGCCTCGCCCTGCTCCCTGGAGCCCTGCTCTCTGGGAGCGTCCCCTCAGTGCTTTGGGAGCCACAAGCCTCCTAGTTCAAAGCTGTCCCCGGTTCAAAAGACTCTCCGGTGGGTCAGCTCCCCCCACTTCGGGTGGAGGCCAGGTACAGGCTCCTGGAGTCCTGGACTGAAGCCCCACGTTGTAATGCCATGCACGCAGGCTGGGATAAGCAAGATGCACAGGCTTGCTCTAACACGCTTGTCTGTTATTTCTCTTCCCAAGAAACCAGACCAAACTCCTGGTCGGCGATGAGAAGGGGAGGATATTCTGCTGGTCCGCAGAGGGTTAGGAGGCGAGAGCTGGTGGAGGCGCTGGCATGGCAGCCGTGTGCCCTGAGGGGCAGCAACACCAAGCAGAAGGCGCAGACTCAGTGCCAGGGGCCCCAGCCTCCCTTCCAAAAGGTCCCCAAGGATGTGGCCACTGGCCGCTAGAGCTGCACACCCTGAGCTTTGGCCTTGGATTGCACAGGGATGCACTTCTACAAAACAGATACACGCGCCCATCGGGGCCCGTGAGCAGAGCACTGGAAAGCGTGGCTCGAGGGCGCCAACCGGCGCACGAAATCACACGTGACTCACCTTTCAGAGGGCTCACTGCACTGAAAAAACACCGGGCCGCTTACTGGAAACGAATGGGAAAGACTGTGTTGTTGTTATTTTATTAAAACAACTATTTTCCAAACACAAGAGGCCTCTTGAGTTTAAAATTTCCACCCTTTGTAGCTCCACAGTTAGAAAGGCAGAAAGGCCTCAGGGACGCACAGCCCCCTTTCAGAGTGTTTCTCTGCCCCTCCAGCTCCCCCGGTGGAATCTGGCTCCTCCCGTGGTCTTGCTTGCTGCGCGGGGGACCTTAGCGTCGGGAGCAGGGGCCCACACTCGAGGCCCAGCAGCCGTGGCTGGGCTCAGGCCACGGATGCAATGGCTGCCCACCGTAGGCATAGGCCAGTTAGCTGGGAGGACCTACCCTGCCTGGGGTGCCTGCTCCCACTCTGCACCCCACAAGCAGGTGGTGGGTCCCAGCTGGGCTCGGTCTTGGCATGTTTTTCCAGGGACCTGTCTGTACAAGGTCAAGGGCCCCAGTCCACATGCTGGTTTTGAGCTGCAGCTTATCTTGGGAGAATCTGGACTGCCATGTGACTTTGGTTCTCCATCTGAAAATACATGGCAGGTGGCTAGTTAGCCCCTCTGAGGAATTCCAGTACCTTAAGTTTCAGGCATTGGATACTGAAGGCATCACCCTCATTCTCACATCTTCTCCTCACCCCCAGCCTTCTGGAAGCCTTGAAAGGAAATTCACCTGCCTCTTCAATGAAATCCAGCTAAGGTGGGCATACAGAGATTTGGGATGGCAACACTCCTTAGCTTTAACTCCCTCCCTGAGATTTTCCTTCTAGAGAATATCAATCTTTCCCATATTTCTCCAAGCCCTGCAGAGGCCCTGTTGGGTGGCCCATCCCAATTTAGCTCAGGCCTGGGGATGGCAAATAAATGGACTCAGTGTCTTATGGCCCAGGTCCTCTGGTCTCCAGGGGAGCAGTGAGCCAATGTAAAGATAAATATTAAGAAAGTAGAGGCAGGGGCTTCCCTGGTGGCACAGTGGTTGAGAATCTGCCTGCTGGTGCAGGGGACATGGGTTCGAGCCCTGGTCTGCGAGGATCCCACATGCCACAGAGCAACTGGGCCCATGAGCCACAACTACTGAGCCTGTGCATCTGGAGCCTGTGCTCCACAACAAGAGAGGCCGCAATAGTGAGAGGCCCGCGCACCGTGATGAAGAGTGGCCCCCCGCTTGCCACAACTAGAGAAAGCCCTGGCACAGAAACGAAGACCCAACACAGCAAAAATAAATAAAATAAAAATTAATAAACTCCTACCCCCAACATCTTCTTAAAAAAAGAAAAAAGAAAGAAAGTAGAGGCGGTATGAACTATGTCAAAAATCGTGAGTGAGTGAGAGATAGGAAATAGTAGTCTATCTTTCAACTTCGAGGTCTTTGCAAAGGGAAAGATGGAGGAGGAGACTTGTTTTAGGTCCCGAGCACTCCTCCCTGGGTGAGAAGGGCAGGTGTCTGACCCTGGGGCCAAGGATCATGTCACCTCCTGCATTGTCTGCATGTGCTGTTAGCAGACAGCCCATTTGCAATCCCCTAGTCAGTCTGGGGCTGCACCAAAGGACCATAAATTGAAGAGCAGAGTGCACCCCTCCCCAGGAAGGCCAACAAGCCGGGTCATAAATATCAGGAGCCTGCTGTCATGTTTCAAAACGCAACTCACAGCATTCACCCAGAGCTGAAAGGTCTGCTGGCCTAAAGGCTCTCTTGGGCTCATTCGTTCAACATTTCCTGAGCACCGCCTTTTGGTTCCCCAAATCACAGGAAAAATGGGGGGGATGGAGATGGGTCTTGTTGCTGGGGTCTTGGAGCTAAGATGTTTGTGCAAACAAATGTGACCTGAAGTGGAAGGGAGACCTCTTGTGCCCTAGGGAACGTCATTCTGGCTGTAGTCATTAGCTAGGGCTGCCGTAACAAAGTACCACAGGCCGGGGGTGGGGTGGGGGTGGGGGTGGGGGTGGGGGAGCGTGGGAGGGGCAGTTTACACAACAGAAGTTTCCTCACAGTTCCGGAGGCCAGAAGTCTGAGAGGAACGTGTCTGTAGAGTTGGTTTATTCCGAGTCCTCCCTCCTTGGCTCACAGATGGTCGCCTTCTCCCTGTGTCTTCACGTGGTTTTCCCTTTGTACCTGTTTATGTCCAAATTTCCTCTTCTTCAAAGAACATAAGTCAGATTGGATTACGGCTTATCTATATGGCCTCACTTTACCTTGATTACCTCTTTAAAGATATTATCTCCACATATGGTTAATTCTGAGGTCCTGGGGATGAGGACTTGGATTTGGGGGAAGACACAGTTAAGCCCATGACACTGGCTGAAGCAGGTGGCCCTGGAGCAAGACTTGGGAGGACAGGTGGGTCTTGGCCTTGTGGAGGTGGAGAGCAGCGTTTTATAGGGACAGGGGACAGCGTGGGCAGAGGGACAGGGTGCGTCGGGCAGAAAGAAGGAGCCGGTGAAGATAGAAGGCAAGGTGGAGGCTGGAGGGAGGGGCGGCCGCCGCTGCGGGGCTGTGAGGCTGCGGGCAGGGGCTGGGGCAGGGCGAGTGGGAGTGAGGAGGCAGAGACGGACCACCCCCCCACCCCCACCCCGAGAGCTGCATCCCAGTGCCCAGCTCACGGGGGCACTCCACAAGCTCAGCTTCCGTCCGCGCACGTGCGGATGAGTGACTGAGCCGTGGTGGCGGGCGTTTCAGAGTTGGTGGTTCTGGGATTGAAAAAAACAGCTCTGAGTGATGGCAGGTCCAGGCAGCGGCCCCTTCACGGGCGGGGTGAAGCAACAGGGAGCGAGGACCCGGGATGTGGCTGGGGACGGTGCCAGCATCGTGGGGTGAAAAGGTCGATGCCCTCCACAGAGCTGGCAGCCGTGGAGCATCCGTGGGAGCAGGAGAGGCTGCGGGCAGAACGAGCCCCGAGGAGGCGGCAGAGAAGGAGCCGGGGAGGCAGGGTCACCGTCAGGGCGCTGTGTCAGGGAAGGTTCGGGGGACTACCTGGTGGCAGCTCCTTCCTAGTGGCACTGAACTGAGAGCCTACGTTCCACCAAGACCAGCTCCCTGTGACCCAGAGGAGGGAAGCTCAGCGCACAGATCCAGAGGGGAGCAGGGACACCCCGACCCTCGCTGCAGACCTGGCCCGCCGTGGGCTCCAGCGGGGTCAGAGCAGAGTCTGCTGGGGTAACAAACAGAGTGGCCCTGGGATGGGGGCAGGGAGAGAAGCCCCAGGCACAGCGGGGGTCCAGGGTCCGAAGGTCCTTGTCAACCTGGGTGACAGGAGACTCCTGCTGGCCTCAGTATTCCAGAAGTCAGCCAGCCTGGGGTCCCTGACGATTGTCAGTAATGGAGGGAAGTCCAGGACAGAGGCCCGAGGAGTGGGGAGGGAGAGTGGGCTGGGCACCAGGGCCCCCAACAGAGGGGCAGGCAGGGCAGAGGCCAGGCACGCTGGCCAACTGGGCTGAAGTGCGAGGGCCACGCAGATGCAGGCCTGCCAGCACCCCAAATCCAGCAGGGACAAGGGGCCCCCAGAGCAGGAGCTGTGCCAAGCTGTTCAGCCACCGCTCCGTATCTGGAGACCAGAATCTGAGGACGGGCACGCACAGTGAAGGTCACATATAAGAGCTGCGCCCAGTTGCCAGGCAGCCTGAGCCCCGTTCCCAGTGTCCCCACTTCCTGCCAACTTCAGCCTCAGTTTCTGTATCTGGAAAATCAGATTCCAGCGTCTGCACGATGGCTTGTCGTGAGATTGAAATCCTACCTGTTTATTTGATGGAGGGATGAAGCAAACGACAGACCGCCAGTCCCTGACATGATGTAATCTTTCAACACATCACTTGTTCATTCACTTACCAGTATCTTTTCTTGCTGAGCCAGGCCTTGTGCCAGGGCCCTGGGGACAGAGAGGCCATTCTGCCCTTCCCCGGGGAGTGCCCTGCCCAGGCTGGGCAGGGGACAGAGAAAACACGACAGGAAGCATGCTCACTCTCACTCCCAGAGGTTTATCAGGCTGAAGGCAGGTGCTCACACGGGAATGGCATTTCTTCAGGAACATCCTGGAAGGCAAGTCTGACTCTCAGGCTCTGGGGCTCAGTTAGAGCAGAAGCCACAGTCTTCGTGTTAAAAAAAAATAATCGCTTGGATGATGCTGATGTGGGCTGCAGAGTCCCCACTTGGAGGAGATATTCTGGAGTAGACAGAGACAGGACAGGGTGAGAATGGAGGCGTATGCCCTCTGCTACCCACCCACCAAGAACAGGTGGCTTGTGAGGGGCCTCTGGGGTCAGGGACTCCCGTATTCTACTCACATTCACCAGCTGAGCCTGCGACAGCAGCCGTGCCCAGCTCTCACCCAGCTGAGACTTCTTAATAACTTCTTAATAACTGTGACGACTTCCTAATAACTCCCATGACAACTTCTTAATAACTGTGAGACCAGCCCCCAGCCCACCTCCACAAGCAACGCTGTAACCACTGCTCCCGCCCTGGGAAAGTCTCAACTCTGTCACCATTCCCAATAAAAGCTGCTCTCCGAGCCATTCATCATGGCGACACTCCACATCCTCTGAGAGGCAGGGAAGAGGACCCAGTGCAACTGACATCCCTCTAATTGCAGAGAGGAGAGCAGGGCTTTCCAGTGGGGCTGTGAAAGCACCAGATCAGGATGTGCACCCAAGTCCACCCTCAGGGAGATGGTTCTACATACTGTGGCCTCTAGGAAGTCTTAGGACGTGCCCACCTCACCATCTTGACAGGCCTGGGCTCACCTGGACATACTTGCGAGAAAACAGTATTCGTTGTTTATTGGAAGTTCACATGTAACTGGGCGTCTTGTATTTGTATTTGTTAAGTCTGGTCACCCTGCTCCCTGCACCCCTTAGAGGCCGGGAAGGATGGTGCCCTGCCCAAGGGCCCAACACCACCTGCTGGTACTCGGTGTGTGATGGGTGAATCCCTTCTCCTGAGCAGACTGAAATTCAACAGTGGAAGCAGGTGGAGGGTTCACATGGGGCTCGCTCTTCGTGCCACCAACCAAGTTTCCAGGGCCTCTGGGTCCCTCTGGCCCTCACTTCTGGGGGATAGAGCCTCCTGCCCCATGCTGGCCCTCTGCTCTCATTCCTTTGTGCTCTGGCCTCCAAGGAGAGCAGCCCAGGGCTCTGGAAGCTACTTGTGACAGCAACTGCCTCCCCCAAGCCCAGCCAGCAGCCAGAAGCCAAGTCCTGAGAACCCAGTCCTGGGACCTACAGAGGACTTGGAGATTGGATTTGACCACATTAACATGTAGCCAAGAAGGGCACATTTGGGCAGGAAAAGACTCTTCATATGAAAATTCTGATGAAATTTGTTTAGCATAAAATCAAATCTCTTAAACCAAAATCAGTTTTGCCTCAGTAAGTTCTTGGGTACACATCACATGCCCCGATTGGACGGGAGGTGTGTGTGTGTGTGTGTGTGTGTGTGTGTGTGTGTGTGTGTGGCTTCCATTGCCCTCTTGCAGGCTGCTGCCTGCAGCACCTTCATAGCTTCTTAGTAAGTAGAAGGATTCTCCCAATTGTCTCCTTCCTCCAAACCTCTGAAAGCTCAGGGAATACTGTGTTGCCCTGGCTGAGATCTCTGCCCCTAAACTGGTTAATACAGACACACCCCTTGAGCAAGACCCTTTACCGCCATTTGCCAGGAGTGCATCATTAGAGAAACACCACTGCACAATGACTTGGAAGTGATCCATGCCCCCAGTGTGACTGGTGCTCAGTGAAGCTGAGAGGCACAAGTATGGGGTGCAAGCAGCAGGGCCAGTGGTGGGGGGCCTCACGGGGCTGGAAGCGACCCTCACAGAGAAGCTGCAGCGGCGGAGTCCATGGGGATCAGACCTTGAGGGCACGAGACGCTCCCCGGGCAACTTCTTAAAATAACTGAGGGGTCCCATGTGGATGACCCGCCACTGTACAATGGGGAACACAGCCCATGAAAGCGGGGCATTCCCACTCCTCTTGAACAACAGGCTGAAGAAGCCTGGGGATCTTGGTGTCCCATGGTACAAGTGTGAGCATCACCCTCACCAGTGTGAGGGGCCTTGGCTCTTCAGAAGCCTGCAATGACCAGGGGATTGGCCAGTTGTGCATCTGGCCCCTTTAGTCTTCAGGGCAGCCAGTTGTGATACCCCCAGCAGCCTAGGGAAGAGGGCACCCAGACTCCCAGTCTCTATACCGGTGATCTCTGAAGCTTTGAGACCATAGCAAGGTTACAAACTGGTGGTTTGGGGGACCAGGTAGAGTCTGTAGGTGCCTTCAGCTTGAGCCATTCAGTGCTAATCGTTATTTTGAGTTTAAATGCCTTGAAGAGGCTGGTTTAGCATTTGCAGTTTGCAACAGACCCTTCCTCTTCCTATTGCTTTGTTTTTGCAGGCTGCTTCTGGCAGTCACATTATTAGACTGGCCCCAGAACCTGTTTTACTTTACCACCGCTGGGCCAGCACTTAGGGGTAGATTCACGGTGTGGGAAATGTACAGACACCCCCGTCTCACTGCATGCAGGGCAAAAGAGCACCCCACACCATCCCACAGAGCCCAGCGCCTTAGAGGCACTCAGCGGTTTGTAAGAATTTCCGAATAATTCACTGGGGTGACACCCTCTGCCAGGCACTCTCCAATTCATTCCACATTTATTCATAATTATTTATCAAGCTCCTACGCTCCTCAGTGCCAGGGTACGATGTTGTACGAGACGGATAAGGTCCCCGCCCTCAGGGAGTTTACAGTCCACGCGGGGAGGCAGACAAGGACAAAATTGAGAAGATCACAGCTGGTGAGGAAGGCTGTGGAGGAGTGCCATCCTGTGAGATGGGACATCAGGGGACTCAGGGGGCGGAGCGGTGAGGGACATCCTCCAGGGACCTGGGAGCTGAAGGGTAAAGGATCCAGATCCTGTCTGCATGTAATCCTCACATCTCACAGTTAGGGAAACTGAGGCTCAGGAAGCTGAGTGCCCCATCCCAGCTGAAGCATCCTCTGTGGGAATGAGTCTATCTCACACACACACACCCCCATCCTCCCACCCCCCACTGCAGGAGAGCCTTGTCGGGGAAGCTCTAACAGCACCGAGCCCTGCCAGCTCCCCCCAGCCTCCTTTCCTTGGCTCTAGGATGTGGCCACCCTGTCCCTCCCCTGTCCTTCCAGGACACATCATGGCTGTCTCTCTCCTGTGCCCTCACTGCCCTCACACAGGCCACCTGGGAAGCACTTTTCTATTTGCTGTCTGCCTCTCCCTGGGCAGTCCTATCACCAAGACAGGGGCCCCTGACTGCTTCCTCTGAGCGCCAGTGCAAAGGCCAGGCCCTGCTGCAGGGGAGCAGGGACCCAATGCACTAAGCGGCCCACAGCTGTACTCTTCCCTGGTCCCTTTTACTTCATGCTGCCTCTATCCCAGCCCAATGCTCTGGATTGAAATTTCCCATTTTCCAGCCAACCTCCAAGCATCTGTGAGGTCCTCAAGGTCAGAGATAATGTCCTATTTATTTGTCTCTATTCAGCCCACGGGGCCAGGAGGGCTGCTCCCACGTGGGTGCTCCATAAATATGAGAATGAATGAATGAATGAGTGAATGAATGAATGATGAATCGAAAGAAGCTCTCAAAAGTTCTGCAAACGTGTTTTCTCAGTGTCTTGCCAAGGGCATGATAAACGGAGCGTTGAGCACCACGGCAGCTGGGAGGGAGGGAGCTGAGCTCGGGCAGGAGAACCGCCTCCACCTGGGCACCAGCAGACGCTTGGCCTCGAGCTAAAAGAGCAAGGGTTGGAGGTAGGAAAACAGAGGCTCAAAGGGAACGAGAGATACAAAGAGAAAGAGTGGGCAATGTGATGGGAGCAGGGGCTGCCGACTGTCCACTTGCATGGGGCCCCTCTCGGGACAGGGCCTGGGCAGGGGGCAGGAGGCCTGGCCAACAGCTAAACACAGCTGGACCTTCCCGAGATTGGCGGGCTCTATGCAGCTGCCATCAGCCAGGGGCACTGAGCCCTGGTCAAGATGTGGCTTTGGAGTAAGACAGACTGGGGCCCATAGCCCAGGTCTGCCCAAGCCCAGTGGAGGTACTGGAGGAACCTTGCACAACTCTCTGAGCCTCAGTTTCCAAATGTGTAATATGTCCACAACACCCAATCCTGGCGGAGGGTTAAAATGCATAATGTACAGCAGTAATTAATACAACATTGTAGATCAACCATACTTCAATTTAAAAAAAAGTTGTGATAAAATGCTTAACGTACAATGAATGCATTCCCTGAGCCAATTTCCTGGCATAGCTGGTAAGGGGCAAGGCTGGCCTCAGAGCCTGCTTGTCAACCAGCCTAGAGCCATGGGTTGCCCTCTCCATGGACCTTCCAACCTGGAGCTGGCCTGCTCTCCTGGCCTTCCATCCACTCACTCATTCACTATATACTGAATACTTGTCTTGAATCCATTACTGTGTGTCTGGTGCTATCAAGGCACACTGAGATGGAGCAGTGACTCCTAAAAACACCAGCCTGCAAGGAGCTTGCCTTCTACTTTGGGACACAAATAATAGTCACGTAAGAAAAATACCAGTTAAACAAGGTACCTCTCTAAGGAGAGAAAAACAACAACAACAACAACCAAGTGAGGAAGGGGCCAGGGAGTATGGGAAGGGAAACATGAGCCAGGGTGACCAAGCCAACCTCCCCAGTAAGATGGCACCTGAGAGCTGTAGCAGCAGGGGAGTGAGCATTGGATGTCGGTGGGAGACGGTGGGGGGAGGATATTCCAGCACACAGATGAGCACGGGCACATCCCTGAAAAAGAAGCGTGCTGCTCTGAGAAACAGCAGGGAGGTGACTGTGATTTGGGTCAGAGTGATGGAGAGTGTCAGGGACAGGGTCAGAGTGGAGATGAAGGGACGGTCATAGGAGCCTGTCACCCTGGGGCCAGGGGCTTTCAGGCTGCCTCTGCTCTGGAGAGTGGAGGGAAGCCTCTAAAAAAATGGCCACAGAAGGTACCAGTCTGGCCAGGTGTGGCCAGGTGATGTTGGCCTCACACCACCCACATCCTGGGAAGGTACCTCCTGCCTTTGCCCTACGAGGCAGAGTGCCCGCCCCCTGATCCCAGTGGCCCACCTCTGGCCTTTCCTTCCTGTCCCAGTGGCCCCGGCATCTCACATTCCTGGCAGCTGTGCCTTGGAGGCTAGGCACAGGGCTGTGCGCATTAACTGACTGGGAGGCCCAGGTCAAGCCTCCTCGCCGCACTTGGCTGAGGCCAGGCCCCCGGCAGGGACCAGTCCTGTCTGCTCCAGAACACGCATCCTCGGCCGGGGAGAAATTCCAGCTGCCAGACTCCAGGCCGAGCCCAGGGCCGCGCACGGGGATCGCTGTGAAAAATAACAGAGATGGTGAGCTTGGCCATTTCCTGTACAACACATAATTAGGTTAGATAAGAAACTAGCTGTGTCTAAGTGCTATAAATGTCTATATTAAGCTATTTTGAAAGTGCTGAGCACTTTGACATTTGAGAGTTCAGAGTAATTGAGGTATTGAAATAAAATTGCTTCTGTTATTTAAAAGGTCATTATCGTCTTCAGCTAGATATATGAGGACTATTTTCCACTCTAGTGAGCCGTTCTCCCTGGCACAATTAGTATCGCTTGAGCAGAGGCCGCTGGGGGACTCCCATCCGCAGCCCCCGCCAGAGGCCCAAGGTAGCTGTTAAGACACATGGAGCACGAGGAAAGCAGAGGAAAGCAAAGGAAAGCCTCCGTCACCCAGAATCATCACCGGCCCAGGGAGCGCCGTCACCGTCGACTCAGCACCTACTCTGTACTGGTCTCTGCACGGATGCTTTCTGTGCAATTTTGTCTCATCCTCACAAAAGGGCCTCAAGGACGCCCTTAGTGTCAGAACATTGCAGGTGAAGACTTGAGGCCCTCTGAAGGGAAGGGACGGAATGGTGGGCCGGGCAGGAGGCTAGCACTGTCCCCCATTCACTGAGCACTGAGCACGCTCCGGGAGGCCGCTAGCCCTTTCCTGTCCTGGCTTCTTTAAGCCTTGTAACCATCTCAGGATGAACCATCTCCGTTTCACAGATGAGAAAACTGAGACTTGGAGAGGTTAAGAAACGAAACAGCAAGAAAGTGGCTGGAAAATGCTTCAAGACTCCAGAATTTTAAGAATGTTGGACTTCCCTGGTGGTCCAGTGGTTAGGACTCTACGCTTCCATGGCAGGGGACATAGGTTTGATCCCCGGTCGGGGAAGCTCTGCATGCTGTGAAAGAAAAAAAATAATGTCACCCAGTGCCTAACCCTTCTACACTCCAGCCCCCCACGGCTCAGACGTGTCCTGACCCTCCTTCTGTCATGCCCTGCCCCTCCCCCAGCCTGTTGGACCGCGTGCCTTTAAGGTTCCTCTCAAAGAACAGAAATAAGAGTGGCCCCAGCTGAACTAGTTACGTGGATGGATTCAGACCAGCAGTTCCTGGGTTGGAGACTCTGATGAATGAGGGTGCTGGCCTATGGGGAGCATGTCACAGGCCTGAGACCTTCACCAGGCCCCTGAGTCTGTCCGTCCTCATCAGTCATACGGTGTTCCTGAGAGGATTCAAATTAGGTACAGACATCAAACTATGCTCAGCAAACATGACTACTAGAATGTTCCACTATAAAAAACAAAGATGGGGGCCTTCCCTGGTGGCGCAGTGGTTGAGAGTCTGCCTGCTGATGCAGGGGACGCGGGTTCGTGCCCCGGTCCCGGAAGATCCCACGTGCCACGGAGCGGCTGGGCCTGTGAGCCATGGCCGCTGAGCCTGCGCATCCGGAGCCTGTGCTCCGCAGCGGGAGAGGCCACAACGGTGAGAGGCCCACATACCGCAAAAAAAAAAAAAAAAAAAAAAAACAAAGATGGGAGCTTTTCTCCAATTCTCAGTCAAGACACTTCACCCCCTCCCCCAATTGTTAAGGTAAATAAATAGAATGTTCTTAACTACAAATTAGATATCTAAGTTAGTACTCAGTTATATCCTTGGTTATCGTTGATTGAATATATCACAATTTCTAAATGTCTCTCAAAGAGCTCCTTGACTTCCAAAGGCATCTTCATCTCAATAGCAGGGGACTCACTGCTCTAGGGAATGGATAAACGGCAATAAGTCAGCACTTACAGGGCATTCCCTCTGTGTGAAGCCCTGTCCTGAGCAATGGCGATCAGCCTCTTGAAAAAAATACATCCTTTGAAAGCATGGTCTCAAACAGATACTTGTATACTCAAATTCATAGCAGCATCATTCATGGTAGCCCAAAGGTGGAGATAACCCAAGTGTCCATCCATGGATGAATGGATAAACAAACTGATCTATACATACTACGGACTATTATTCAGCCTTAAAAAGGAGGGAAATTCTGACATATGCCATGATATCATGATGAGTGAAGTAAGCCAGTCACAATATCCTGGACTCTCCAAATCGCCAGCATCACTACTCTTGCGCTTTGAGGCCATTATTAAGTGCAGTAAGGGTTACTTGAACACAAGCACAGCGATACTGATATTGCAACAGTTGATCTGATAACTGAGGTGGCTACTAAGTGACTTACAGGCAGGATACCCTGGACAGAAGGATGATTCACATCCTGGGTGGGACAGAGCAGGACGGTGTGATATTTTATCACACTACTCGGAACAGCCTGCAATTTCAAACTTATGAATTGTTTATTTCTGGAATTTTCCATTCAGTATTTCAGGACTGCTGTTGACCACGGGTAACTGAAACTGCAGAAAGTAAAACTGCGGATAAGAGGGGGGGATGACTGTAATCCATTTTACGTTTGCCTTACTTAGGTTCATTAAAAGTTCTGTTTTTCTGTTGCAAGATTTTTATGAGCTGCAGAGTCCCACTGAATTACTCAGAGGAAAACTGAGCCGGGCTGGATGTTACAAGCGGCAGGGCAGGTGGTGACGTGGCGTCACTGGGATATGAGAGGCAACTTAACAGGGACAAGGAACAGGAGAAGGACGAGTGGGCGGGGGTATAGGGAAGCAGCAGGAGACACCCCTTCTTCTGCTAAGTAGCAGGGAAGGGCTAGAGTGGTTGGAAATTAGACCAACCCCTGCGCTTTCCTCAGAGAGGGTACTAAAAAAAAATATGTGTTGAATTTGGGGGAGAAACACAATACACCAGGAACACCCTTTGTAAAAATGTAAGCAACTTAACAAACATAAGCTACTCTCACAACCTTGCTCCAGAGCTGGGATTTCATCTGGGGAAATAAAATATTGCTGAAGCTTCTATGCATTAGCCTGAAACTGTCTCATATGGAGGCCAGGTATCTTCCTAGGAAGTCGAGGACTTTTCCCCCAGGCCCAAGACCTTAGCTGTGGTCTTCTGATGGCGGTAGTTTCAGAGGCTGCTGGAGGGTCCTGAGACTGCCTCCTGGTCCATCCTGGTCCAGTGCTTCTCTGGGAAAATACACCAGCTCCTTCTGGTCCCACAGAAGAGGCACCTCTGCAGGTCCCCGAGGTGGTAGACACCCCAGGATTCCCGTCAGGCGTCCTCCCTCCCCCCACTGGGCCAGACCACAGCCAGAGGGTGCTGGCAGCCACTGTGGCCTTGTCACCCCCCCAGACAAATGTGTTATTGCAGGCTGTTCTTTGACGGAAATTAACAGAGGGGGCTGCCAAGAGGATAAATATAGCAGTGCCTTTTTGCTGAGTTGTAGAAGCTCTGGATGATGTGGTCTGAGGCATAGCATCTGGATGCCTTTAGGGAGGAACAAAATTTATAGGAAAAAAAAATCCATTCCACATGGGTTGTTTTTTAGTTTTCAAAGAGCCTCCCCAGTCCTTAGCTGTTGATACCCTTTCTAAGTACTGAGAAGCAGGTGGGTACCAGGCTCTGTGACAGGCTGCAGGGACAGTGTGGCGACAAGGCACACAGGGGCCTGCCCTTAGTGGCATTATTTAATTGCCCTGCTCACCAAGGCACAGCAGTCTGAGGAAGTAAAACCGGCAGCCGGAGACCGATCTCAGGGCTCAGGGAAGGCTCTGGAGAGCTTTCTCTGCACGAGGCCTGGCGTTCACACGGGTCAAATAAATACTAGCAGATGTTGTTATCCGCAGCTAAGCTGAGAACAAGCTGATGGGAGAGCCAGCCCCGGGGGGCTAGACCCTCCCAGCTCAGCATGAGCATGAGCACTCTCAGTCCTCTGCCTGCCTGCAGGGTGGCTCTCCCTGGGGGGCAGCCACCTCTCTGTAGTCTCCACATGCCTATCCCTCCCCTGCTGTCATCCGAGGTGACTGTGAGCCCATCCCTGCCCTCTCTCCCAGAGAACTTATTCCCCATGGGAAGATAGCTCTTTAAATCCTGTTGGCCCTGGCTCTTTTTCACATGAAGACACTGTAGGTTGGAGGGCTCAGATGGCTTCTCAAAGACACACAGCAATTAAAAGGCAGGCCCGAGATTTGGACCAGATCTTCTGCCTCTAAATCCTATACTCACGCTACTGAGTGAGAAAAGCCAGGATTCCAGCAAAAGAAAAAAAAAATGTGTGGGAAGAGAAAGAACGCCAGACACGGAACTCATCTGGAGACTCTGATCCTGACTCTGGAGCCCAAGTCAGAGAGATGGCTTGGACGTATTTGCTTGGTTCATAGCCTGCTTATGGCACACGACGCAAATGATGACTTTACTTGTAAATGGAATGAAGGGGCAGGGAGAGATGAAAAGAAGGAGATGATGATAAAAAGAGATGGAGAAAGATGTGGGCCAGGGTTGGATGGGGAAGGGCATGTGTGGGCATGTAGAGGAGAAGCAGAGAAGCTGACAGAGACGGAGAAGGGAGGGGAGGTCCCTTTGCAGAAGGAGAGATGGAGGCCGAAGGTCCTCAAGTTCTCAGCGATGGCCACCAGGTGGCACTGTCCACCCCGAGTAGCAGGGCTATGGTCCAGGGTTGGCCTCAAGAGGGACGGAGGTGGGAGAAGCAGCCTGGGAGCGGCCACGGAGGGGCAAGGAAATTGTCACCACCACAGCCGCGTCTGTTAACTCAGGAAGTCCCTAACCCGGAATGAATCCTTCACAACATCCCTTCTTGACAGTTATATGCTGTCAACAGTCAAGCTGGCCATAAACAGAAGAGCTTGTAAATTAGCAAAGGTCTCTTTATTCACATATTCATAAACCATGTGGACAGTTGTTTGCATAAATTCCCAATCTGTCAAAATCAAGAGAACAAATCAGAGACAAAAGTAACCAGGCCACCAAGCACCCTTCATTGGGGATGAGAGTGGGGAAGAATTCCTCAATTAGGGACTTGAAGGTGGAGAACTTCTCCCTGCAGAGTATCTTTTTGGTCTCTCTGCCATCCCTTGGGAATCCCAGATGGTCCCTTTTGTTGCAGTTTTTCCTCACTTCAGAATGGCCTCATTTCCTCATGATAAAATAAGGTGATCTCAAGTGCTGGTTGTGAGGGAGAGCATGACGGGGTGGGACGTTCATGATGGTGGTCAGGATGGGACATTGGCTTCTGAGAAGTGAGAAGGATGCTTGCGGGGGCGGGGGGAACGGCTGGTGGGTAGACATCGAGCTCGGGAGAGGGGTCCAGTTGGAGCCGTGGATGCGGGGTCCTCAGGCTGCAGCTAAAGAGTGGTCAGAGACACAGGTGTGCATGCAAAGAGAGAGAGAGGATGGCACTTTAGAGAAAGCCATCCCTGAAGGGCTGAGTGGAGGAGGGGTGATTACGGGGTGGCCTAGGGGGCGCAACTGGGTAAGTCAGGGAAAGGACACCTGTGTCAAATGCTAGAACACACGCTGCACAGTAGAGCCCGTGCTCAGCCACGATCCCCGAAGGCCCGGGGCAGAGCTGCATTCAGGGATGGGGATGAAGGCAGCCAGTGGAGGCTGAGAGGCGAGAGGGGCAGAGGAGGGAGCGTAGACTCCGGGTTATGGAGGGAAAGAGAGGAGGAGACCGCGTGGGAGGTGGGCCACTCAGCCTGAGAAATGCCTGCCACTCTGGAGACTGAGGGAGCAGCTGAAGGTACAAAACAAGAGAGGGGATA
The DNA here is from genome assembly GCF_025265405.1 of Mesoplodon densirostris. NCBI lineage: Eukaryota > Metazoa > Chordata > Mammalia > Artiodactyla > Ziphiidae > Mesoplodon > Mesoplodon densirostris. Next base: position 48,794,454 of record NC_082661.1, on the reverse strand, counting down.
CCTAGTGAAGGAGACCCCTGAAGAGCCAGGAAACGGAATCCAGAAGACGTGGGGGGACGAGGAGGGGAGCAAGACATTTTAAACGACTCCAAGTTGGCCACAGGCTGGGCCAGGTGCAGTCATGGGGCCCCCAACTGGGGTTCCCTGGGAACTGGGGATGCGCAGGGGGGCTGAGGAAGGACAGGGACAGGGGAGATCCTGAAAGGGGAGGCTGGGCAGCCCTGATCCTTAGCTAGGCCAAAGACCAGCCCTGCAGCAGGCCAGGGTGGAAACAGGTAGGCTTCCTGGAGACAGAACTTGACGGTGGGCGTGGGGCTTATGGGTGGGCTTCATGGATGTCCCTGGGCTGGGAGTCACCGGTTCTGCCACCAACTAGCAGGTTCTTTTCTGTCTCCTTCGTTTCCCCAGCTGCAAAGGGACCAGCTTCATCATGATGCTCTGGGGGACCTGGCAGTTAGGACCGTGGCAAAGAGTCTCTAAAGGGTCCATCTTTAGTGGCTCGTGGACCCCTTTAGAAAACCGAAGAGAGCATCAGACTCTCAGATATGCAGTGCAAACTTCTGCATAAAAATCCCCGAGTGTTTGTGGATTCCCTAAGATCCACCCGTACACCCAGGAACCTGAGGTTCTAATCATACTCATAAATAGGAAGCAATCACACCCAATACCCCACCAGCTAGAAACCTGAAATAAAGGGAAATAGAACGCTAGCTCTTTCGGCAGCAGCCACGGCCCGCACACAGTCCTTCTCCTGTTTGCTGATGGAGGACACTTGTAATAGAGTTTAATGTGGAAGAACAAGGTGCATTTAACCAAAGCTGTAAACATCTCTAATTCTATTTAAAACTATAGGGTGCGGTACATTAACATTTAACAGTTGGACACTCAATCGGTGTGAAGTTGGTTGAGCTGTGTTTATTAGAAAGCAGGCTCCAAGTCATCTTTTATCAATGACAACAGAAGCAGAAACCCTCCATGGCAAGCCTCCCGCCCCGCCCTATGCATTAATTAAGAGTCCTCTCCAAATCTTCCGCCCTGTGGAAAGACACCAATTGCTTTGGAAAAAAAATCCCCTGAGCAGGGCAGATGTGGCTCAGCACCAACGTCTGTTAGGCTTGTGCACTCAGAGAATTGTTTGCCCCAGCAAAACAAATCTTTTTTAAAAATGTGCAATGAACAGTTAATTCAGAATGAGCAGCGCTTTAACCTCTATTCTACTTGACCGCTGCAGAGTTCACACTCCTGAGCCCTTCCTCCTTTCAGAAACTCCCAGACACAGCTTTCTCCGACCATCTCCAACTCCTCTGAGCTTGCTCTGCTCTGGTCCCCGTCAGGCTCCTCGCCTGCTCTCCAGACCAGACCTGCGGGCAGGGGAGTGCCCACCGCTCAGGCCTGGTACCTTCCCTCCTGGCTGACCCACCTCTCTCTGGAGGAGTTTGCTCACTGCCAGGGCTTCAGCTGTGACCTATATTCTGAGGACACCCCCATCCCCCCTGGGGTTCCAGATCCTCATTTCCCAACAGTTTACATCCTTGCTACTCAAAGTGTGCTCTGGGGACCAGAATCATGGGCATCCCCTGGGAGCTTGTTAGAAACACAGACTCCCAGGGCCCACCCAGACTTCCTGAACCGCGAGCCACAGTTGAACAAAGATCCAGGTGAGTCACACACACGTTAAAGCTTAGGGAGAACTAGTCTATCCTATCCATCTGGACACTTCCCGGAGCACAAATTCAGCAGGTCCAGACTGAAGGCAGATCTTTCCTCCAAAACATGAAGTCCTTCTTTGTTTTCCAACCCAGTGAATAGCTTCTATCTGGTGTATGGGGCGGGGGTGGGGTGTGTTATGCTGGGTTGGGGGAAGGTCAACATCCCCAGCAAGTGGCTGCTTCATCTTATAACAGGCTCCCTCCTGCCCAGAGATACTGGAAAGACAGCATGTTCTATGTGGAAGCCAGCCTAAACTTCAGGGCCAGCCAGCACAAAAAGGCTCCCTCCAAGGTCCACATGACAGGGCTCGCCCTGTCAAGTCTCTACCCTGTGCCCTTCCCCTGTTGCCACCAGCATGGCTCAGTACTGCCAGGGTCCCTACTCCAAAACAGAGTCCCTCTCTTAGGAGAGCATCAGGCCTGAACCCTGATGGTCCCTCTCCATGGAGAAGGGCATCTTTGGAGTCCTGTGAGGGCCCCACTGAGTGAGAAACAGAGGGCAGCAGGAGCTCGTGGCTGCCAGTTCAGTTGCTGGATGTGATGGAAGTGGGCTCCTTGGGTGGTACTCTCAGTAAAATTCTTTGCTTCCTGGGCTGGAAACAGTTTTTTTTTTGTTTTGTTCTTTGTGGGTTTTTTTGTGGTACGCGGGCCTCTCACTGTTGTGGACTCTTCCTGTTGCGAAGCACAGGCTCCGGACGCGCAGGCTCAGCGACCATGGCTCACGGGCCTAGCCGCTCCGCGGCATGTGGGATCCTCCCAGACCAGGGCACGAACCCGTGTCCCCTGCATCAGCAGGCGGACTCTCAACCACTACGCCACCAGGGAAGCCCTGGGAAACAGCTTTGATACATACTGTATTAGTCAGAATTCTCTCCACTGCAATCTGACTAGCTTGAGCAAAACCAGGATTTAGATAGTAGGAGAAGTGGGTAGTTTATTGAATTGAAAGAAGATCTAAAGGAAAAAGAAGAGTCTGGGGGATCTTAGGGGCTGGGAGCTGGGATTCTGTGCTCCCAGGACCCTGTCCTCCCTGCTGCTTTCTCAGCATCTCCTTCACTCGCCAAGCCTTCTCCACTTGGCAGGAGACATCACTGTAGGTGGTTCTGATAGGTGGCATCCCAGCTTGGCTGCCCAAGGGAAAGATGCTTTCTTTTTCCTAAGAATTCTGATCAGCCTAGACCGGGCCTCATGCACGCTTTGGCCCATTTTTTTGTGGCCTGGGGCATGAGTCCCATTCTTGGCCCAGCCTAGGTTGTAGTCATGCGTATCAGGGGCTGAGTGATGAACAAGGCCATGAGCAGTCCCTAAAAGCATCAACTGGTTTAGCGTTCTTATCCCAAGTGAGTCTTTGGGAACATCAATGTGTGGGATGATGACTATGCACTAAAAAATATGAAGTGCGGGTTTCCCTGGTGGTGCAGTGGTTGAGAGTCTGCCTGCCGATACAAAGGACATGGGTTCATGCCCTGGTCCGGGAAGATCCCACATGCCGCGGAGTGGTTAGGCCCATGAGCCATGGCCACTGAGCCTGCGCGTCTGGAGCCTGTGCTCCGCAACGGGAGAGGCCACAGCAGTGAGAGGCCCATGTACCACAAAAAAAAAAAAAAAAAAAAAATGAAGTGCCCCATGTCATTTTCACACCAACAAATATGAGGGGGAGGGTTAGGCTTGGCTTTTTCTTCTATGCCCTGTGAGTTAACAGAGACATGATGATTTAATGAAGAGGTGATCTTAAAGAAATCCCAGCCCTGTCCTCCTACCACAGCTGCTTTAGTTCAGGGCCTGGGCCTTTGACTTGGCAAGACAGTTGCATTCGGGGAATACCCCTTTCCCCCTCCTCTCCTCCTGTGAAGATTCTGCCATGCATGGCCTAGGCCGAAATCCACCATTGAATCTGAGAGTATGTGCACTCTGCCTCCAAGTACCACTGCATTCCATTCTGAGCAATGGGTTCTTTGTTCTAACTTTATTTAAACGCACAGGCCATTTTCCATGTTGAAAACAGCTTGTCTATAGTTGCTCCCACAGATGCTTTATAGCAAAACAAGTTGAAGAATTTTTCCTAATTTCTATTTGAATGATGTGTATTCCTTTACTTATCTTTAGAAATGTCAGTACAGACTTAGTGGTGTATTTGATAGAGAACAAATAAGTAGACCCATTTTTAAGTTTATTATGACAATAATATCAAGGTTTATCATCCCGAAGAAGCGTCAGGTGCAAATCATCCATTGCTCCCAGTTCTGAGCAGAGCTTGGACAGTTTGCTTCTAAAGATAATAGTGGGGGCCTCCCTGGTGGCGCAGTGGTTGAGAGTCCGCCTGCCGATGCAGGGGATACAGGTTCGTGCCCCGGTCTGGGAGGATCCCATATGCCGCGGGGCGGCTGGGCCCGTGAGCCATGGCCGCTGGGCCTGCGCGTCCGGAGCCTGCGCATCCGGAGCCTGTGCTCCGCAACGGGGGAGGCCACAACAGTGAGAGGCCCGCATACCACCAAAAAAAATAAAAAAATAAAAAAAATAAAGATAATAGTGTTACAAGCTCTGCTTAGATGTTGTCAAGAGCTTCCATGATTCCCTTGGGAAGCATTTTCAGTAGACAGTGATGGTCTTGCCGCCTCCTTTTATACCCTATGTCAGCAGGTCCCCCACTCACGCACCTCAGTGTGGATGTATGCAGCTATGACCAGAGTTTAGGAGAGTCTGAATTGAATCATTGAATAGCAATGACTTGTTGGACTTAACCTACAGTTACCAGCTCTTCAAAGCTTGTGCTCTTCTTGGTGGAATGCATTCACTTCCATATGTGATGGCACGGAGCTCCCACTGAATTTAAGGGGGTGGGTTTTGGGGTGATCGAAGTTCAGTTCTGCAGAGGCCTGGAGATCTCCTACTCCATGGCCCTCTCCCCAGCATCGCCTCTTCACACACCCCAACTCTCCACTCCCACCTGGCACTCCCAGGGCCCCACCAGTCCAAGTAAGTCCTTGTGCAAATCAGGGAATCATCCTCCTTCCCCAAAACACCATATAACCATGTTCTGCTGGAAGACTGCCATGATAAAAATATGATAGGATGCCTAGGATAATTATGATATGAATGGTGTACTAACCTTATATCCTCCTGTCCTAAAGAGATGCTCTGGGAAGTTCCTCCTCAAAAACTGCACAGTTTATTCACTACCTTGGAAATCTGGCAGAAAGGGAGGGAATGAGATGCAGGTACAGGCTAGAGAGAATGACTTCCTCTTTGTAAAGTCAGGTTATTTTTGCTTCTGGAAAATCATTACCTGCTCCCGATTGGTCCCTTTCCAGTAAGCTATCATGGGTCTTTGGGAAAGTTACTGTAGAGCTAAGTTTACGGAGAAATATTTACTTTTTAAAGTTATTGCAATGAGAGCCTTAAATAGTAAAGACATTTTCATTTTGAAAATATGGACTGGTTTTAGCATGTATGTTACCATAGTGTACTTGTGTAGCTATTTATAGTGTCCAGAATCTTCCAATAGTCATTATCCCATTACAAGAATTCTATGAGAGGTTAACTCACCTTTGTATAAACATAGAGTCTGAGACAATTAGGGGATAAGAAACTCAACCAAGTTCACATGGCTGTACAGAGGGGCACAACTCACACTCAAGGTTGTGTTTAAAATATATAATTTACCATATATACACGGTCCATTACAAAGCCAAACAACTTCTGTAGTGTGCACTAAAAATCCACCCAGACCACACTCACACATCAAGAAGTGTGTCCTTAACAACACAGCTGATAGGATGACTCTGTACCAGAACGGATCCGCCTTCAGTGAGATCCTGGATGTCATGTAGGCCCACAGAGCCACTTCCCCATGGATCTATTTGCCATATGCATCACTGCCTCCCAGCCAAGCCAATCAGAATTCACATGCAAAGTTGAGTCGGGCAAGGCACTTTATAACAGAAGGGTGTTCAGGACACATTTTTCCAGCCCTGCTTATACCTCCTACTCTCCTACCATTGGGGAACCAGGCAAAAGGCTATGCTCTCACACGAGTGGACATTCAATTAGAGTTGGTAACCTTGGCACACTTCCAAGAGGTCCCCTTCTTCCATTCTGTCAATCGATGGCAAACCCCCCGGATCCTTTGGAAAAGGGTGAGTGAGAACTTCTTGGAGAATATAAGTCTCTATACCAGGATAAGCCCCCCTGCCAAAGGGGTGGAAGCCCTTCAGAATGAAAGATGTTCTACTTGTCCGGTGGCCGTGGGTGATAGTGGGTAGAGAAATGGGCACTGGGGTATCCAGATAGTTCACTGTCAGCTTAGATGTCAGACTGCCTCACAGTCTGTCTCTTTGCCCTTGAATCACCAGGGTCAGTGCATCTATTTAAAACAAGAGATGCTATCTTGAGTGACTGCTTGCAATAAGCACTTTGCACTGCTCTGGGTGCCCTGGCAATGTTATCTGATCCTTTGAAAACCAATTAGTACATATCTACCATCTCACACTTGGGCCTATAATGGCATTTCCTCTAGCTATATATTATGAGCTTGATATCACAGATACAGGAAGGGTAGAAGATCAAAATTCAGATTAAAAATTATAAAACCCAGAGAAACAAGAAGAAACATGAAGGGGTTTGGCTCAGCAGAAAATCTCCTTGGATGGTCCCAGAATCAAGAGTCCTCACCGCTCAGGACTCAGACCCAGAAAATCTTGCTCTGGGAGATTTGTCCAAGGGCTGCAGCCCCTGCTCTTTTGCAGAGAGGAGCCTTGTACCTCTCTGAAGGCACCTGGGATGCCATTGGAATGGGGCTCCCACCACACAGAAGGCACTAGTGAAAATACAAAAATAAGGACTTTGTATCCGAGGTTTCATAAATAACTGGGGTGGCAGATATTAAATACGATGCAGAGTTACAGTTTGTTCTCCTCAAAGAGGATCTGGGCATAGACGGTGCTGGTGGGAATGCCTTTGGCAGCCTGGTGGGGCTTGATCAGCTCCAGCTCAGCATAGGTCAAGTTCTCTTCGGCAATCTTTGGCTATAAGACAAAACACAACACAATTTGAGCTGACTGCTGGGAGTTCAACATCACACATACATTCATCAGGCATGTATTTTCATAGCATTTTGGGGATTCAAAGGGAAACAAATGGACAAAAAATTTAAAAGGGTATGTAAAACCTAAATAACATAAGATAGATCTTGTTATCTTATACAGAACACTATGTCTTGCAAAAAACACTATGATTTATTTTTAAGTTGTCACAGAATACTAACAAAAAAAATGATTAAACATGAGGCCACAAAGTAAACTTTAATTCTGAAAAGTAAAAATAATGTAACTACAGTCTCTCATCAAAAGGATAAACTAGAGGTAGAGACAGAAACAAAAAGTCCCAAAAATTGACAACAAAACTAGAATGCTACCATCTAGAAATTTTCAGTGACTTAACCTGTATAAAACTGAAATTTCAGCATATCTTGAAAATAATGATGAAGATATTACATGCCAGAACCTAAAGAATGTAGTACTCAGAGAAAAATCACAACCTTAAATATCTATATTAAACAACATGAATTAAATGGATCAAGCATCCAACTGAAGTTAGTAAAAAAAAAAAGAACAAAATAAAGAAAAGCAGAAGGAAGAATGAAAAAAATTAACACTAGACTGTATAAGTCAGAAAATAGAAAACAGTAGAATAAACAAAAATATCCAAAAGCCTGTGCTTGAAAAACACCAATGAAACAAACAAAAAAATTAATCAAGATAAAAAGGGAAAAAGCAAAAATGAATCAAATAGGAAATGAGAAAGGAGGTATAATAAAATGAAAGACGTTTTAAAACTTCAACTTTGCTCAACGTATTGCAAAAACCTTGAAATACAGGATAAAATGAGTACTAGTCCAGAAAAATATAAATTATGAACATTAGCTCCAGAAAATGTCAATGTACTAACTACCATCAAAAATAAAAAATGAAAAGAAAGGAACAGAGGAAGGAAGGCCAGAAGGCAGGCAAGAAAATATTGTCAAAAGCACCAGCACAGTTTGATAAGAGAATTTCTAAGAGAGATTCCTTTAAGGAACAGACAATTCCAGTATAATTAAACGGATCCAGAGCATTACAGAAAAGTAAAAACTTCACATATTTTAGAACAATTTCATGTATTAGTATAAATTAGCATAAATCAGATTTACTCAGAGACTATGAAAAGGCACACTAAAAATAGATAATCATGTTCAAGTTGACTTTTTTCCAGGAATGCAAAGATGGTTCAATATTAGAAAAATCTATTAATATAATTCACAGTAGTAACAGAGAGAAAAACCATATGGTTATCTCTATAGATGCTGGAAAGGCATTTAATAAAAATTTTAAAAGCTTTGTTAAAAATAATTCTTGATAATGTAGTCATAGATTTTTTTTCTTACCATGATTAAGAAACATTATAAAAATAAAGAATAATTGGTGATCCAACTCCAGTCATATTAAAAATAAAGCTGCTATAATTAAAACACTGTGGTATCAACAAATGAATAGACCTCAGTGGGACTGATGAAAACATCCAGAAATTAACCCAAATATTATTTTTCAAAAAATGGTGTTGGGATACTCGGGTAGCCATTTGAAAAACAAATCATATCCTTTATGTCATTCTTTACATTAGGTAAATTCCAGATGAATTAAAATTTTAATATGGAAAATGAACTCATAAAAGTGTTAGAAGAATGTGTGGGGAAATTTTCAAAAAAATAATCTCAGCATATGGAAGGTGTTTCAAAGTCTAACACAAAATCCAGGAGCAACAGAAAAAAGATATGTAAATTTTCATGCTGTATATTGCAGAATATTCTCTAAATAAAGTCAAAGGACAATTGAAAACATGAGCAAAATATTTGCAACTCATATGAAAGGGCCTTACAGTTTAACAAAGATAATGGCCAACAGTCCATTAGAAAATTAAGCAAAGAACAAGAGACAGGACCAGAGAGTGCACAGGAAGAGAAACACAAAGGCTCTTACACATATTAAGTGTGACTCAACCTCTCTCAAAATAAGACAAGAGAGATTTAAAATCACTTAGACATCAGTTTTTGTCTTTCAAGTTGACAAAGAAACTAAAAGTTTTCCAAAAGAAACAGAAAGAAACAGGTCCTCTTGTATATTGTTGGTGGAAGTGTTTATTGGTACAAGCAAAAAACTGCAAGCACTTCAGTGGACATCAATAGGAGCCTGATGCATTCATAATGGAGTATCCGGTACAGTCTTTAAAAAGAATGATAGATGGAGCTGTATATGTATACTGTATGTTTTCCTATCATTTGTGTACTGTATGGGAGTATATATACATGTATATATGTTATATACTCAGAAAACCCTTGGAACTCTCCTGGAAGTCAAGAACCTGGTCTCCAAGGTTCCCTCTGGGGAAGTAAATGGGGTGGCTGGAGAGAGACTCAACCTTTTTTGTAGACATCGGTTGGTACCTTTCAAATTTTCTAGATGGTACATTATTTAAACAGCACATTAATTAATTTTAATTCACAATTAGAAAAATAAAAGCTGGTCACTAATTTATAGTCGTAAAAGACACATCACTTTCATTTAAGCAGCCCTGCTTTTGTTTTTTGGCTGCTTTGGCTGTGTTGTCATTGTTTTATTTTTATTTTTGGGGTTATACCTTGGTTAACTCACCAGAATTCAGGACAAATAAATCGTACACATTCAATTTAAGTTTCTTAAAAAGTATGCCAAAAGCAAAAAGCCTCTTTTCTTTTGAGATGAAGCATCACACTAGAGGACAGGTAGCAAGAGACAAAGAGAGAATGTAAAGAACTCCTTACGGCCAGTATTGACTGGTCAGGGGCGACCGCCGAGCGACCTTCAAAATTGTCTGGCCCTTTTTAAATTTCAGCGTTAAGGACAATTTAGGGATCAGAGCCTTCTGCTTGTCTTTTGATACCAAAAATCTTTATGTTGTTTCTTAGTCGTCCATATCTTACCAGCCAACAAAAATACCATTTACATCTTGCCTTTCAGTTTAATTACATTTCACATTATAATGATTCCATTTAGAAACGCCATGTGTCCTCAAATAAGCACACAAAACCCAACTCATGTAAATTTTAGAACCAAGATTTATGAAATCATATTGTCCAGGTGTTTTATTACATTACTTTGAAATTGCATTGTTTTCTAGCGTAGATTCTGTTTATTCTTAAGTTATTCCATTACGTTTGGATATGAAAAACAACACTAGCTTTCTCAATACAGGTCACCAGGCTGGCTTGGCTGATGTGTTGTTTTCATACATTTTTATGATGTTCCTATAGTAAACATAATTTAATAAAGCCAAAAGCACACTAAATAAATAATTGCATCTAGAAAAGCAATAAAAACAAATAAAATTAGTACTTTCATAAGTGGAAAGGTACTTCAATTACTGCTACAAGCAACAACCCACCATAATGTGTAGAATCATTTCCCTTATGCATATTTCTGGAATATTATAATTTGATTGAAGATATGAGGCAGCACGCAGGAGGCGCTGAATTGTGAAGTGTATACAGTTTCCAACAGGAGATGCATAATATTAGCCCTTGGCACCTTTAAAGAACGTATTGTTTTTCTGGCATGCACCCTTGGTTATCCCCATCAACCATGTGCTTAATTACATTTCCCAGCTTGTTTAACTAGAAATAAATTCCTAACAGCCACTGAAATGGGCAAAACGTAGACTCCTCACCAGTTTTCACCCAGCTACCTTTCTTTGCACTGACGCTTTAGTGGAAGGTTTAGGCGCATTAAGAAGTAGCTTAGAGAAAATTAATGGCGTATCAGTGAGACCAGGTAAGACTGTAGAACTGGTAGTAAAACTGGGAGCCAGGAGCAGAATGTAAAGGTTAAAGTGGGCAATTGCAACGAGGCAGAGGCAGGGTGAGGGACCTGCTGCAGCGCCCTATCTGTATGTCAGGTGATGTCTGCCATCTTGCCAACACAAACCTGTTTGGATTTAAGATAAGGAATCACTCCTAATGTGTACGGCAATTCAAGAACTGGAGTACAGTGAATGGGTCTCCGAAGGTGAGTCAAGACATACTTCTGTTAGTTCCCTGACAGCTTCTGGCCCTCAAATGACCCTCTCTTCAAGCCCCCGTCCTGTTCCTGGTGGTTCAGGAAGTACATGGGGCATCAGCACTCAAGAAGACAAAATTTAATACTTTTTGTGTGTGTGTGTGTGGTACGCGGGCCTCTCACTGTTGTGTCCTCTCCCGTTGTGGAGCACAGGCTCCGGACGCACAAGCTCCGCGGCCATGGCTCATGGGCCCAGCCGCTCTGCGGCATGTGGGATCTTCCCGGACCGGGGCACGAACCCATGTCCCCTGCATCGGCAGGCGGACTCTCAACCACTGTGTCACCAGGGAAGCCCAGAATTTAATACTCTTGAACTGGCTGTTCAAAAACACGCCTGCAGCAGCTCTCGATTGCACTGGAAAACACAAAGGAAACTGTGGACAGCTTCCAGGCCTCAGACATGAGCTTTACACTTAGGTCTGTTGTTGCTGTGTTCCCGGAAACAGGAGGGGGCTGGGGACCAACAGCTGGAAGTTCTGGTAGGGTCCTTTAGAAGAGGCTCCAGAACTTTCTAAACATGTGAGAAGCAATAGTGCCATTTCCTCTTTCCCAGGACTGTTTGGTTTTACCTTCTTTTCCCTTTCACCCAGCCTGAAGAGACTCCTGGTCCATTTCTCTTTCTACTCCTCCAACAAAGGCCTGGTATTTGTGTCAACTGCTTGGAGTCTCGTAGGTTCTAAACCCCTTTGTTTTATGTGCCTTTAATCTCACTTTTCATACATTTCCTCCTAGTCATGAAGAATCCACTCCCTAGTCTGGAATGGGATTCTATGAGCAAGAGGGGATGGAGGTTCAGATGTAGACACGTGTCACTGCACCCAAGGAAGGTGAGAATAAAAGGAAATTCTCCCAGTTCAGTGAAAGTGTTCACGGCAAGGAGGTGAGGAGAGAGGCCGTCACCCGGTGGCTGCGTGCAGAGCGTGGGTGCAGGAGGAACTGGGTCAAATGCCAGCTGTGAGACCTTGGGCCAGTTCCATCACGGGCACTCAAGGACCTACCCTGCTGATGTAAATGAAGACTTAAATGAGATGATGTATGGAATGATTCTGGCACCACTGGGCCTACCCCACAGAAGATGCTAAACACGTGCCTGCTGAATGAATAAATGTTCTGGTGTCATCATTTTTCTCTAGAGTGTCAGCTCAACTATCCATTTGTGTACCTTCTGAGATCTTCATGAGTTACCAACAACTATGTGAACTAAGTAGTCCTGGATATCTTCTGACACATAAGGAAGAGATTCCAGGAAATTAGTTGTTATGGGCTGAATTGTGTCCCTGCAAAATTCATATGTTGAAGCCCTTACCTGCAATACCCCAGAATGTGACTATATCTGGAATCAGGGTTTTTAAAGAGGTAATTCAGGTAAAATGAGGTCATTAGAGTGGGCCCTAATCCGAGATGACTTGTGTCCTTATAAGGAGAGGACATTAGGACTCATATACATATAGAGAGAAGATCATGTAAAGATACAGGGAGAAGATGGCCATTTATCAGCCAAGGCAAGAGGCCTCAGAAGACACTGGCCCTGCAGACAACTTGATCTCAGACTTCTAGTCTCCAGAACTGTGAGAAATATTTGTTTAAGCCACCCAATCTATGGTACTTTGTCTGACAGCTGAGCAGACTGATAGATTAGTCAGGATGGTGACAGAAGAGAAGGGAACAGGGAATGGGCTGCCTTAGTGGGAGAGGACTGGGGTGGGTGCATATAATAAGTCACTGCATTTTATGTCAGCATGGGAGGAGAGCCGTCCTCTCCCCCTATTTGGTGAGGAACAACACTGGAATAAAGAGGCTCTAGGACTCTCTCATATGGCACAACTCCCACCCCCCAAGACACACACACACACATACACACCCCTCCAACCCCTGCAGCCCTGCCCCCCATGGCGTAGCTGGACCCTGGGCTGCAACAGACCTAGCTGCATTGCTGGGCCATATACCTATTAGCTTTTAGGAAACATGGGATGGGGATGCTGGCATTTATATCCTGCTAAGAAGGGTGCTTGGCTCCAGCCATGAGAAGGAGGCTACTGCAGGCAGCAACCGAGGCCCAGGCACGGCTGCCTCCATGTGAATAATGGGCTGCAAGACAGTCTTGCCCTCTGAACTGAATCCAGGGCACAGACAGAGCCCACGCTTATCCTCATCTTTACAACTGAGCAAACAGAGCTCTGAGTGTGGAGCAGTCAGCTTTATCGAATCAGGTTGCTTTTGCCCGAATCCCAGTGCACCCACCTGCCCCTCCCCAGCTCTCCCTGAAGCCACTGCTTTTGTTGCCATTTCTCATGCAGCTGGTATAAGGAGAAGCAAACCTCAGGAAAAGACTTGGACGAGGTTTAGCAAGTGTTGAGTAGAAGACAGATTGAAATCCCACAGAAAAGGGCTCCTTGATCCGGGGAGGTGATAATACATCTGTGCGCTCAGACCTTCTTGGGCAAGGTGTCTTGTCTCTTCCCAGTGAAAAATAAATGGAATTAATTTTGAGACTTGTGGCAAAAAGAATGGAAACCAGGGTCCACATGCTCAAGATACTGGAGCCTCTTGGTCTCAGGAAACCAAGGCCCCGAGGTTTAGGTAACTGAGGGTTGAAATTCACTCCATGCTCAGCTTTCCCAAGAGGGTGCAGGGCTGTTCCAACAGTGCTGGGGAGCTCTTCTGCAATCCGTCTATTCAGAAGGGGCACTCTTCTATGATCTACATAAAAGTGCCACATGCACTAGCAGTGGCCCTAGCCTATGCCCAGATATCTTGTTGTAAAAGACAAATAAATGACAATCTGTTTCAAAATAAAATGAAATATATAAAATAAACCAAGATTTTGGAAACTCCTACTCCCAGGGCTAAGTGGAAGTGGCCAGGTGGTGTGGGGCAGTGACCTGTGATCTCCGGTAGCTCTCGGCAATCATGGCAGCCTGGAGCCTGCTGCCTCTGGTACGGAAAAAGAGGACCCAGCCTGCTGTGGGTGTAGGATTGGGTGGGGCTCAGGATATGTGTGTCAACATGAGCCAGAAGCAGGGCTAGATTTATTCTTTCACAGTACCTTCCTCTCGGATTTTTCTGATCAAAGAAGTTCTTTAGCAATACGTGTTGTTAGGTTGCAAGCCCCCAAGGGAAGGCACTGATGTCCTTTGGACATCCTGCCACTGCTAAGAGTGCCAAGGCTTATGCTCTAGCTGCAAACTATCCCACGTGACTTGCTTTCAGTCTTCCTCCCAGGTTCCCCACCTGTAACGTCCCAAGCAGGTGAGGGGAGCTCAGGTTTCAATTGATGCTGGATCCCTCAGCATGGAATTCCCTCTCCCCTCATACATACACAAGGCGGACCCCTCCTTCTTCAAAACCCAACCAAGCCCACGGTGAGGCCTCCCGGACACTATCTTTGGCCACATCTTCCTCCATACCACTGCCCAACCTTGTGAGGTCTTCTGAGATTGCGCTGGGATCCACCATGACATATTCTCTCGCCCCCCCCCCAATAATAGTAATCATCAAACTGCTCACTGGCCAAAGAATGAAGAGATGTTATAATAAATTCTTATTTATTTATTTACATAAATAAATATTTAATCCTTTCTAAGCATGCTCCTGAGCTATGTTCTCCAACACAGGCAATACCCCCTAACCCCCCAGCCCACAGGTTCACGCACGCACCATGCACTCCCAGCCCTAGGATTACAGATCTATTCACACCTCTCACTATGCCTTCCAGAGACACCAAGGAGATTTTTATTTCACTTTTTAATTTAATTTTCTTAAAAGACATGCAGTAAAAGTGACTTTTTAGGGGGATCGTTGTATGCATCTGAACACAAGTACAGGTTTCTGGGCCCAGGACACAGGACAGTCCCATCACATGCCCTCACGCTTTCCTCTGAGGTCATGTCCTCCCTCCAACCTGACCATGGGGCAACCTGATCTGTGTTCTGTCACTATGTTTTTCTCTCTTAGAGAATGTCATATGGAAGGCATCATACAGTATGTAACCTTGTGGGATCAGCTTTTTTCTCTCAGCATAATTCCCTCACATTTCATCCAAATTGTTGCATGTATCAACAGTTTGCTCCTTTCGATTGTAAGGAGTATTCCATGGTGTGTCACATGCCACACTTTGCTTATACATTCACCTGCTGAAGAACATTTGGGTCGTTTTAAGTTTTTGGTGGTTATGAATCAAGTTGCTATAAATATTCATTGCAGGTTTGTGTGTGATGTGTCATTACTCCAGGGTAAACATCCAGCAATGGGGTTGCTGGGTTGCATGAAAAGTACGTTTAACTTCAAAAGAAACTGCCATACTATTTGTCCAAAGCGTCTACACCATTCTTCCCTCCCTCCAGCAATATCTGAGAGTTTTAATTGCTCTGCATACATGATGGCACTTGGTGTTGCCTGTATTTTTTACTTTAGCCATTTGAGTAGGTGTTAGTGATCCAGTAATTACTATTTCACTGTCCACGAGGGACTCACCAATTCTAGACTTGCACTCAAGTTCTCACTGAGGGCCACTGAGCCAGATTAAATTCCCACACAGCATGACACCCCCTCAGAAGAATTGGGAAAGGATTATCACACAGACCAGTTTTCTGATGCAGTGATGGAATCTTCTGGACTCCAGGCGTAACAAAGTGAGTATGCAAGTTTCAAAGTCTGAAACACCATGTCTCCCATCCCCTATCCTTCTGTTCTGCCAGTGAAGAGACGCTGCTACAGCAGACGACAGCCTCCAGGCTGGACCTCCCACTTCTCATTTAAGCCCCACTTACCCCCAGTTTTAGGGTGATGATTATGGGACATGTATCTATGGGGAATGATTTACTGGATAAAACTAGCACCAGAAAAGTCGACCCCCAAAAGGCAGAAGTTGTGTAACTCTTGGGAACACACCTCACTTTGAGCTCCTAACTGGAAGTTTCTTGAGTATTTCATTTTGTAGGTGTGTTTCTGGGATTCAAGCCAAGAATGAACTTTCCTACTAGGAGAGAGAGAGATTTAACATTCTATGCAGACTCCTGCAAAACAACACTTTTTCACAGAGATCACAGTTGGACGTGCGAGTTGAATTAAATTGCAGGAATAAAAGAAAAATGCAATTGCAGCCACTGCAAGTTCTCCAATGTCAGAAGTTCAATTGGGTAATACCATTACCGCAGCAACAGATCAATAACTAGGACATGGGATGTTTATGCTAACGTCACCTTAGAGTTTAAAAATGTGATTGCAGTTCTACTGAGTTGCATGATCAGGAATCTATTTACCCAAGAGAGAATTACATATTATCCATATTATCAAGGGCAGACTTCCTCTTCCCCCTTTGAGATAAGTGCTCATTTTTTATTCAACAGAGGAGTACCTGCTAAAACAAACTCTCGCCTCCCGATATCCGTACACATGCGACTATGGCCACTGGGGTGAGGGATGCTGTGCATTCAGTGAAGCTCTATTTGATGGAGGGCCCTCAATGGATACCTGTAGGTCCCAACTCAGGAAAGAAAACTCTGTTGTGGTCCTTATATGTCCTGTAAGAATCAACATGCCTTGGAAATGAACTTGACTTAATTTTGAGTTCCAAAGGTCTGCTGACTGTTTACGTTTATATGTTTATTTATATTTAAACATATTATAGAAAGAAAAAGTTGAGTTCCCTGGTATGTACGTTAAATTAAAATAAAGAATCAAACTGAACAAACGAGACACCTTTCCAAGACAGAGGTGTTAAACTGTGGTATGAAGGACACAATGCAGAAGTGACTTTGGGAGGTGACAGAGGATGGGGGTTGAGAAGTGGTCCTTCCGAGACAGAACTCAGGAAATGTCAACTAACCTTCACCAACTCAGTCAATCCTCACATACCAGCCCTGAGGTATGCAAGGTGGAGGTAACGGTCATGCCCACTTCACAGAGGGGTAAACAGGCTTTAAAAGGCAGGTACATCACTCACGGTCCTTCAGCCATTGCTGGATGGAGTCTGGACTCAGAGCCAGGCAGTGCCCTCTGCTCATGGGCAGTGCCCCACACTTACAAGTACAGGGCCAGCCACAGTGACTAAGGCTCTGGTGTGGACGCCTGGTACCCAGGTGAGCCAGCCAGGCAGACAGCAGACCTTGAAATCCCAAGGGGGAAAAGAGTAACCTTCCAAAGACAAGGGGGAAGATTCACTGGGACAAATCTCAGGAGAGTGTGTTTTCAGAACAGGTCTGCACTGCTCAGTGGGCAGGTGAGCTCCAGCTAAAGGGGAACTGGGGCAAGGAGAGCTGCCCCGTGCTCATCAGAGGCCTGGCTTGGTGTGGAGGGACAGAGTACGTGAGGGCGTGGCTCCAAGAGCAGACATGTGCTGCTGACACTGACGAGAGGATGATGAAGGAAGAGGGAATCCCTTCAGGCGACCACTTGTCTTGCTCCACAGTCTCACCCACAAAGGACTCAACCTCCAAGGACGGAGCAAGTGTGCCTCTTACCAGCATGGGATGGAAGTGACAAGGGTGCAGGCTCTGCTTTGGCCAGGCTGCGTGTGAGGTGGCAACAGACTCTTGATTAGAGGTGCCCATTGAACAGGGAGAAATATGAAGCCAAGCATCAATGGGGTAGGACTGGAAAATCCAGGGGAATTTTCCGAGGTACCCGCCAGAGCCACATGCCAGGTCTGCTCTCACCGTGTCCTTGGGGCTGAGGTCAGTGGTCCAATGGGACCTCTGGCTCTAGTGGTATAAATGATACCAGAATCCTCCCTCAGAGCTGGGAGCTGGAATCCAGCTGCATTCTCACATCCAGCAGGCGGCTGTGACTGCTGACTTAGGTGCATCTTGACAATCTGAGCCAGGACCCAGAGACCAGGACCCTTCGTTTCTGTGCACGGAGATAGAGGCGCTCTCTGAGGCCCACTTCCTTTGTTGTTTCAGCCATCGCCTTGCAATTATATCTGCCTACCTCACACCCAGCTTCCCTTCCACATGGTTACTCGGTGACTAATGGCCAATAACCCAGTGTTCTCTAGGACTTTGGAAGGCTTAGAAAGGCTCTGTAACTCAGTAGAGAAGCCTTGGATGGAGATGAAGATTTTAAAGTCTTATCCAGGCGTGTTGGCACCTTGGGTTGGATGAAGTCATTCAGAAATCATGAGCTGAGCAAATTCACATCATACTCCTGAATCTGGAGAATTCAAAGGCTCTTTAGCAAAGTGCATTACCAGAATGAATTTGACATGATGGTAAGTCACATGCCCCTGGCTAATTGCTCTGAGGACAGACAGAAGTGACCAGCTTTAGAAAGTGCTGAAGCTTTGCACTGAAAGGCCTGAGGCATTACAAGTCATCAGACAGATGGATATCTCTAGATTTCACCAACATATGTTTTGGAAGCTAAAATGTGATTACAGATAACGCTCTTGGGGAGGGTCCTGATACATGAAACTTTTAACAGTGGCACAGTGAGAGCTCCATGATCTAATACAGTCACGTATTTTCTCTTCCCTGTGGACCATAGATGTATGTTTTCCCAGCTGCCTTCCAAAATTACTTTTCCTGGCAGTATTATTCAAGAGAATGCTTATGCTTTGAAAAAGAAAGTGTTTGGTTACCTACTACATAGGAGTCCACTCTGAGAGTCTTCAGTCTTGAACACTCTTGATCTTCTAATCAACTGCAATCTTTAACACTTTTCTAGATTCATCGGATTGGGCAAGGGTCTGTCTAGGGGTACTTAAGAGCATGGACTCTCGGAGACTGAAAGACTGCTATTTACTGGCTGTGTGACCTTAGGTAAGTTACTTAACCACTCTGTGCCTCTGTTTCCTCATCAGAGGCATGGGATTCATAAAGTGGGATTAATAATAGTACCTATATCACGGGATTATTTTGAGGATTAAATGCATTAATATATGTAACATACTCAGAAAATTACCTGGTAGCTCAACAGTAAATGCTACACAAAGGCTTGACTATGACTACAATTTTTATCATAGAAATGAACAAGTGTTGCTTTAACAATTTCCCTTTGAAATATTTAGAGGCAGAGAACTGAAGATATTCAGAGGTCATTTGGAAAACATCATGTACCAGATGCTGCTGGATGCCATTGGACCTCAGAAACCAAGGCAAAGAAATGGGAGGCTTGGGCTCAATAGCTAGCAAGCGACAGAGCCAGCGCAAGAGGTGGCCTATAACCACACCACTCAGGTCCATGGGAGTGGTGACTTTGTCAAACTTATCCACTGCTGCGCCCAGTGGTATGCAGGGAAATTGCCGAGCAACTGGCCCTCCAAGAAGAAAACTCTCATTTGTAGCATTTTCTGATTTACATGTGTAAATCCTCCTGCAATGGCTGATTTCAAGATGCCGAAGAGATTTGTTTTCTCTAGTGGATAGGAGTGGGCTGGAGCACGCCACTGTTTATAACTTAGCTCCTAGAAAGATACCTGACCCAGGTGCAACCTGGCACATAGGAGATACTCATTGCTCATTTTTAAATGAATGAGTGAATGAATGAATAAGACAAAATGAAAGAAAACCAGTCTGACACTCATTAAAAACTGTTCTGTGGATATCCTTGGTCCCAGGAATGTAGGGAGGGGATGCTCTCAGAAATCATGGGCAGAACCATGGGACTCATTTCTCTTTCAGCCTATCTAGGGTTTCCATGAGGACAGTCTACTGAGAAGTAGGATGCCTGGGTTCTACTACTTGGGATCATGTAAAATCTGCATATGGCTTTCAACTTTATGGTTTTAAAGATAGATGATAGATAGATATAGATAGATGATAGATAGATAGATAGGTAGATAGATAGATAGATAGATGATAGAAAGAAAGATATCCTACACTGGGGAGGGTATGAGGAAATGTTCGCTCTCATCCTTTGTTGGTGGGAGAATAAAATAAGAAAACACTTTGGGATGGTAATTGGGCAGAATCTATCAAAATTGAAAATGCAGATACACTTTCCCATCATAATCCCATTTCTAAAAATCTCTCCTACAGAAACACCATTAAGCAAATTTGTATCTGAAAGAATATTCACTAGAGCATTGATCCAAAGAGTTAGAAATTAGAGTTGGGACTGATTAAAGAAACAATGATGCCATAACACTTTGCAGTCATGAGAAGAATGGGGTAGATCTATATGTACTGACATAGAAATATGAGCCTGATATATTGTTAATGAGAAGACAATTCAACGTGTGAACATTTTGTTTAGGATTGTTTTTAGGGAACACACAGAAATGGATTTGTCATAATCTGTGGACAGGACCTACAATGACTGTGGGTCGACAGTATATACACTTTGGGAATAAACACATATATATGGATTTAAGTTTACATGTACATAGAAAAATTCTTAGAAGAATATAAGCCAATCTTCTAACAGAAGCCACCTGTTAGGAGGCCCAAGGAAGAATTTTACTTTCTGTTTTAAATAGAGATCCTGAATTGCCAGCCTTACTCCTGCACCCCATGCAGAATTACCATTACAGCTTTCATCATGAAAACCCATCTAGTAAAGTCAGGACAGAGAACACCGTAGACCCAGTGGCCTAGGACTTTACTGAGTGCTTCTGATGAGAGGCAGCAGACCCCAGAGTCCAGGGAGGAAGAACAGGGACTGGGGGCCAAGTGCCTGGTCAGATCCAGCTCTGCCACTTCCTGGAGGGGGAGTTTGTGCTGGTACTACTTCCCTATGCCTCCCCTGCCTCATCTATGAGATGGACACATTATAATGCATAGGTCAGAGTCACCCCAATGTTCATATTGGTAAACACTGGGATAGTGCCTGCATGGGCAAGTGCCATCAAAATGAAGTGTGTATATCATCACCATCACCATCATCATCACCATCATCACCACCAGCATTATGTTCTAGACACAATGTACAGGCAAGCATTAGGAGAAAATACAAAATAGTAGGAGGTATGCTAGCTTATTTGTTGGATTCATATGTAATATGGGCAATGGGCACATATGATTGAATTCATAGTTCATATTCATCATCTTTCTATGCACACTCTAATCTTAATTCACAAGACTGTGTCTTATTGCATCACATGTACTTGTTGGAATTTATAAATTCAACTTTAGGAACTTATAATAATAAATGAGAATTGAATCTGGCTAGGGAAACAAAATCCCCTACATGTACCATTAATTTGTCATGAACTCAGAGTTTCACATAGAAATTTTCTTCCTGATATTTTGGATGCCTACCTTGATGTTACAGATAAGTTGATGATGTTTTTCTTTCTTTTCTTTTTTTCCAAAATGGCACTTCATTTCTAGTATTCTCTATTTGAGACTGAAGAAGTCTCTTAATAACTCTGAAGTGCTCCGCATTCAAAACTGAAGTTTTAAATGAAATAGGCTTTTTTAAAAAAAAAATCAAATGTGAGCACAAATGATATTGTTCCAGGAGATTACAAAAATAAAATAGAGTGAAAAAGTTACAAAAAAATATTTCCCAGCAGTGCAATGATCCCAGCAATGAAGTGCCCAATAAAGGCAGCAAATCAGCTGAGCTGAGATGGAAAACAAGCTACCACTCTGAAGGGACATTCCCTGCAGATACACAGAGATGGCCCTGCCCCAGAGTGGGCCCAGGACCCCCGGGAGCAGGGTGGGCCTGTGCAACCAGGCGGGGTCACTCAGAGGACTGGACCCGCTGGGCTTCTGGCCTGCCTCCAGCCTGGACCATCCTCGGGCCCAGCTCACCTCTCTGCTGCCTGTTCACCTTTGTCAGGGGGCTCCAAGGCTCCTGTCCCCATAGCACCTCGTACGCTGCCTGTCAACACTGAGTGGGAGACTGCAAAATGATCCAAAGGAATCTGTGATGCAGCAAACTGGAGAAACACAGCTCCAAGGTGGTCAATTCCGAAATCACCTCCCTCCTGAAAGCACAAAGCCACACTACCCTTCTAGAACAGGGCGAGGCAGACTCCCTCTGCATCACTTCTAGAGGATCCCTGTCATCTCCCAAAAGGGGGTTCCCAATGAGCGCTTAGAAGACTCCTGAAGGTAACGGCTTCACGGGGCCCATTGTTAGTAACATCAGAGCCTCAACCAACCTCCACTGGCCCATGATGAAGCTGAGAAGCATCCAGCCCCATAGCTGTTTTTAGACAGTGCGAAGCACAGAGGGGCCTCGGCACGGACCTCGTGGCCTGAGGGGAAGTAACAGCCCTGCGTCAGGGCTAAGAGTCTCTAATACGAGATGTTCCCACTGCCACTTCGGGGAGGCCTGATCTCGCCTCCTTGGTGATCACATCCCACTTACGAAAGGCCCAGCCACCTGCCCTCCCCCGACTGAAGGAAGCCCATGAAACGAAATGACTTCTGTTTTCCCCACTCTCATCCCTTCCGAAGCCCCGGCATCTATTCTTCCCTCCAGTCGACATACATAACTCCCTGTGACAATAATGGGATGTGCATGTGTACCGAGGGGGGCATAGAATTTTTATCTCTGTAAAAATGGTGCTAGCGTGGTACAAGCAAAGTTTTTGTTTTCTTCCCAAGGCTTTTACTTGGGGAGATATATTGTTCATGTGCTTGTGGGTTTTTCCTTCTTTTTAATTTTAAATCGAGATTATGAACATATTTTATGCAGGTTAATATATTCTTTTCATGCAAAATTTAACTGAAACCAGTGTTAGCACATTTAACGACAACAAGAGAAATTCTTCAGCTTATTATAAACATCCTTCAAGAAACCTGAAATGCGTGTCCTCTGGAAATAATTTTGCTGGGATTTGGGTTATTATTAAAATCCTCTCAGAATTCTATCACTGGTGTCTAATGTGCCTCAAAGCCCTTTTCTGCTACTGATCAGAGAAAAACACTTTTTGGTCTTGCAAGTACACTGTCAATAGTGAAAACTGAACTGGAAGAGGGGGCTTCTTTCCTGACACCAGGCGAACACTCAGTAGGGCTGGCATCTCAGTCCTGGACTGACCACTGGGTGCAAGGCCCACTCCTAAGACAGGTTCCCTTCAACTATGATGGAATGAACCTCGTCCCTCTGTTTTTAAGTGCTCTGATCTTTCAGATTCCATGAGAGGAGGCAGGTTTACTGCAGACTTTAAACTCAAGGGAATCCCAGACAAGCAGGCCTTGGTCACACATTCCCTACGTGTCAGAATTCTCTACCTGCGACTGTGAGGGGTCCTAGGAGATCGTAGGGCAGGGCTACACACAGCTGAGACAGGGATGAGCTATCCAGGAAAGGTTTACAGGAATGAAAGAGAGTCACAATACCCTTTAGAAGCAGATTCTCATGTTTAATTCTCTCTTTGTGGATAAATAAGAAAACCCACCATTCTCCCAAGTGGGCTGAACTGTCTCACTAAAATGTAAATAAAACTGTCTCCGGAGGTGGCCGGGGATGACTCTGTCCCACCAGCCATGACCTAACCAGAGTTGGCTGCTGTTTGTTAAGTTACTTAGAGCTGCACTTCTTAAACTTCAACGTTCACCAGATTCATCTGGAACCTTATTGAATTGCAGATTCTAATTCAGTAGGTCTAGGGTGGGGCCTGAGCTTCCATTTTTCCAACAAGCTCCCAGGCAATGCCCAGGCTGCTGGTCCGTGGACCTCACGTTGAGCAGTGAGGACTTAGATCTCCAATCTCAGATCTCTGCCCTCAATTGTTCATTCATTCCACACATAGTCTGCAGATCCCAGCTCCCCAACTGGGGACAGAGTGATGGGCAGGTTGTCGATGACTTTAAAACTAATGCTAATCAAAATTTAAAACTTCTGGGCATCAAAGGATATATCAACAAAGTGCAAAGGCAACCTACAGAATGGATGAAAATACGTGCAAATTGTATATCCAAAAGGGGTTAATATCCAGAGTATATACAGAACTTCTATAAACACAACAACAAAAAGCAAGCAATCTGATTTTAAAATGGGGGAAAGACTTGAATAGACATTTCTCCAAAGAAGATATACAAATGGCCAACAGGCACATGAAAAGATGCTCAACATCACTAATCATTATGGAAATGCAAATCAAAACCACAATACGATACCATCTCACACCCATTAGGCTGGCTACTATATTTAAAAAAAAAACAGAAAATAACGAGTGTCAGTAAGGATGTAGAGAAACTAGAACCCTTGTGCACTGTTGGTGGGAATGTAAAATCATGCAACCACTATGGAAAAGAGTACAGCAGTTCCTCAAAAAATTAAACAGAGAACTACCATGTGATCCAGGGATTCCACTTCTAGGTACATATCCAAAATATTTGAATGCAGGGACTCAAAGAGATATTTGTACAACCATATTCACAGCAGTATTATTCATAATAGCTAACATGTGGAAGCAACCCAAGTGTCCATCCACAGATGAATCGATAAACAATATGTAGTATGTATACATAAACTGAAATATTATTCAGCCTTTGAAAAGGAAGAAAATTCTGACCCATGTTGCAACATAAATGATCCCTGACAACATCATGCTAAGTAAAATAAGCCAGTCACAGAAGGATAAACACCATATGATTCTACTTATATGAGGTACCCAGAGTGGTCAAATTTATAGACAGAGTAGAAGGGTACTTTTCAAGGGCTGGAGGAGGAGAGAGTAGAGATGAATACTTAATGAGTACAGACTTTTGCAAGATGAAGAGCTGTGGAGATTGCACAGCAATGTGAATATACTTAACACCACTGAACTGTACACTTCAGAATGGTTAAGACGGTAAATTTTATGTTATGTGTATTTTAACACAATTTAAAAAAAACCAGTTCCCACAGTCTGCACTGTCTAAGGTGTCTACAATGTACAGCCTTCACAGCAAGAGAGATGTAGAGGTCACTTTGTAAAAAGGAACCATGTGGTTGCAGTGGAGGAGAAAGTCCATTCAGGTGGGTTAACATGACTTCAACATGGAGTGGGAAGTGCTGAGACACAGGTGAGGCCGAGTGCTGTAGGAGGCCTGTGGAGAGGCCCTGGAGTCAGATGGATGGGGAGGTGGTGGGTGTGACAACCAGCCATGGCGGGGGGTTAGCCTGGGGTCAAGCCCAGGCTCCTGCGAAGTAACAGACAGGCTTCGGTCACCAGTAGACATGGGGGTAAGGGAGAAGGCACATAGATTCTGGACAGCATGATATCCCAGGTGGAGCAGGACTGTGGGAAGGTGATGAGGTCTGTGTGTGCTGTGGTAAGTTTGGGGCACGCTTGGAGCCTCCTGCGGGGTGTATCATAAACAGTCAGAAGAACCAGGCTGGAATTGACTTGAAGGCCCAGGTTAGGGAATCAGTGGGCTGCACAGGTGGCCGCTGCACCTGTGAGAGTGTTGACCCTCGCAGGCAATGTGTTCAAGGAGAAGAGGACCCCAGAGACAGGTAATACTCTAGAGAAGTGGAGCGGGGGAAGCCAGCCTAACCATCTGGGGAGGGGCGACAGCCAGGAGGGAAAGCAGTCAGCTGGGGCTATGGCAGGTGACCCACGTTTACCTCCAGGGACAAGGGCATCGATGCATCGAGGGGTCAGAAATGAGAGATTAACTGAAAAGGGTCCTGAGAGTTGGTGATGGGAGGTCCCTGACATGCAGAGCATAACTCTGATGCCTGGGCGAGTCCAGATTTGTGGAGAAGTGGGACTGAAGGGACAGGAGGCCTCAAAAAGAAGGAGGTGAGCGATCCCCATCTTGGAGGTGAGCGGCAGCTCTGTGGGAGGACGAGCAGGGCCAACAGGTCCGGACAGAGCCCGTGGGGCCCAGGGTAAGATGACCTGGACCACACGGGGTAACGGGGTGGAGCGTGAGACAGATGATGACAGCTGCCACGCGCGGGAAGCCCTGCTTCATCCTGGAGGCAAGGGGGGGCCCACGAGAGTATTTTAAGCAGGGAAATGACATGATTGGAGTTGCGTTTTAGAAAAATCCCTAGGCAGCAATGTGGGAGAGGGATCAGAGTGGGAGACCAGATACAAGAGACCCACTGGGAAACTGGTGGTAATTAAGCCCCTGATGTTCCTACTTTTCCTGTGTCTTTAGTCTTTTGCTCACAAGTGACAGTTTTCTCCTTATAGAACGGGGGTGGCCTGACCTTTCTGGCTACCGAGTGCTACATACGAGTGACTTGATTATGGAGAGAGAGAACTCAGAGGTGAGGTACTGACGGACCCTCCATGAGGAGGCATGACCCTGAGGCAGAAGGAGCCCACGGAACTGCATCCTCCTCTGTGAGTTGGTCTGGGGATGCTGCCCACCCTCCCTTCCAGCTCACGGTCCCTGTTGCTACTGAGGTCTCGCCTCCACATCACAGAAACTGTTTGCTTTCTCTTCCTCCACTCAGTCTCTGAATCAGTAAGTGACCTAAGGCAAGAAAAACAAATCAAATGCACTTCCGGCTTTCTCTGCTTCTTCTGAAACAAGGAAGCAGTGACAGCTATTCCTGGAAGTGTGTGAATTAGCTCAGTGGGTTCAGGGAGCCCTAAACCATAGGGAAGAAATGCGGGTCTTCACTGTCAGTGTTCAAGGTTGTTAGACAAAGGGATCACATTGCCCATCAGAAAGAGCCTTGGTGGGCTTCCCTGGTGGCGCAGTGGTTGAGAGTCCGCCTGCCGATACAGGGGACATGGGTTTGTGCCCCGGTCCGGGAAGATCCCACATGCCGTGGAGCAGCTGGGCCCGTGAGCCATGGCCGCTAAGCCTGCGCATCCGGAGCCTGTGCTCCGCAACGGGAGAGGCCACAACAGTGAGAGGGCCGTGTACCGCAAAAAAAAAAAAAAAAAAAAAAAAAAAAAAGAGGCTTGGTGATAACACATGGCTTCATGAGCTGATGAGCTAACTTTGAGAGCAGGTTGTTGTGTTAAAATAGGGGAGAACAATTTTGATAACTTGATTATAAAAAGTCTAAAGTGCCTTTCTCACCTCTGTTTTTCTTCTTGAGTCCTATCATTTTTTTAAACCTTCCAACCAGTGTTAGTCTCTGGTATACACAGTTCTTGCAAAATGCCATGTTATCTTGGAAACATAAGAAAAGATGCCCACTTGTTAATGCTCTGAGGGTGAAAACACAAGGAGCCAGGCTTGTCATTTTCGCCTGGAGTCTGAGGGTCTGCTGGGAGTTGGCATGTGAGATGAGGTGAGGGAGATGGAGCCTACAAAGCACCTAGCAGAGGGGTTGGCACACAGTAGGTGCTCAGTAAATGGGGGTTCTTGCTTTTTGCCAATGAGTCAGTGGAGGTGGCAGGCAGGTTGATTCCTTGGGATGAGCATGGGTCAGTATCACTCTGGAAAGAGCAGCTGGGTGACTGAAGGGCTCTGTGGCCTGTGACCACTCCAGGAAGCATGGTTTTATGGATTTTGTGGCAAAATGCAACAATTACAGAATTAAACACCTAAACTGGCACCAGACCCCAAAGAAAAGATGTCAAATTATTTTCTAAATTACCCACTAAGGCCTGTGTGAGTCAACAAGTAGCTATTGACTTTAGTTTCAGCTGCCATCAAGACTTATTGATTTGAGAGAGAAATATTGACCAAATTGAGACCAAGGTCAATGCTGGCCTCCTGGGAAAATAAATCTTAATATTAACCAAAAACTGCAGACGCTAGGCCTGGTATTTTTGACTCTAAACTGCTGGTCAGACAGAGGTCCACTCAAAGTCAGCTCTTTACTTCACTGTGTATTGTTATAGGTGCAAACTGGTCTCCAAATTGACTCGTTTCTGGAAAATCTGGTATAAAAATTTCAAGCTTTTTCCTATCTTAAAAGATCAAAGGACAATTGGTATTTAAGAACTGTAATGGGTGATATTTCCATAAAACAAAGAATCCATTTTGAAGTGCAGATAAGTGCCCCAACTTACTTTCTGTGAAAATTAAGAATTTCCTATGTTGAATCTCCATCCAGAGGGGCATACCAGCTCAAAGAAAAACTTAACCATAAAAACTTGCAATTAAGACCAGTTATTTTTGAAAATGCTGTTGAATCTACTTTGTTTATAAATGCCCCAAATTGCTTAAGGCAAACTGCTTTTACAGCTGTGGACTAAAGAAAGTTGTCCATTCAAGGCTGCTGACACTGCCCCATCTATTAGGGCAGCAGCACTGTCTTCATGAGAGATGAAACACTACCCGCTGTGGGTTGTAGGAACTCACTTCTCTGAAACAGAGTGTTTGTGTGTCCTCACAGGCAAATCTGGGAGTGGGGGGACTTACTGTGAGAATTAAATACGATGACATGCAAAAAGCACTTTTTCTTATAAATCCCTGGGATATATCAATGGAACGTCAAATAAAGAGCGGTTTCTGTTGTTACCAGGGGTAAAAGATTGGATAAGAAACAACAGGCCCTGAGCAACTTAGAATGTAAGATGGGGGAAATTTACAAAGTATAATCATTCTCGAGGTTGTTGATAAATATCAGGATTAAGAATAAAAGATCTGGAAAAGATACACACACAGATGTGTAGTGATATGGACCGCTGGGAGAGAGTGAACTCAGACTATCTGGGGAAACTGACTCTCAACAGATGGGATGAAGGATGCTCCAAGGAAAGTTGATAGTTTTAGCCTTTGTGTTCAGTTGAGTTTCCCAAAGTCTACTGAATGATCAGAAATCTATTAAAATCAGCAAAAACCCCGCTGCTACATTTGAGGACAAGACAGTGTAGTCAACAGAGCAGAACTGATAAGGAATTTTTGATGATATGAACCAGACGGAATCACACTGTATGAAAAGCCCTTCAGGACCCACAACTCATTGCAGGCAAAAGGAGGCTTTCTTTGGAAAACAGAGGAACCATCCTGTCTAGGAGAACAGCAGAAACCTGGGCACAGAATAGGAAGGTCAGGGGCAAGGCTGAGCCATGAGAGGATGTCAGAATCATGCGCAGAGATCCAGGTTCCACTCTGAGACAAGGCTTCAATTAAGCTGGTTAAAACCTTACACTCTGGCTTCAGAAGGACAAAGGTTCAAGTCCTGACTGCAGCCCACAAGCTGCATGGCCTTGGGTTAGTCGTCCATCTGTCACCTTACTGACTCCGAGTCTCACTGTGCCCATCTATAAAAGCACAATGAAGCAGCCGCATAGCACAGGGAGATCAGCTCGGTGCTTTCTGACCGCCTGCAGGGGTGGGATAGGGAGGGTGGGAGGGAGGGAGACGCAAGAGGGAAGAGATATGGGAACATATGTATATGTATAACTGATTCACTTTGTTATAAAGCAGAAACTAACACACCATTGTAAAGCAATTATACTCCAATAAAGATGTTAAAAAAAAAAAAGCACAATGACAGAACCTACTCCACAAAGCTGGGGTGCAAAATCACACATCCCCATCCTGTTGGACACTGCTCTGGTGTGGAGAACACAGCACTGACCAGAGCAGACAACCTCCCTGCCTTCATGGACCTTGCATTCTGAGAAGAGAAAGGCAGGTAATAGATACATGTAAAAGTACATCAGGATGCCTCTCATGGGGAGTTCCTTCAGAGGGTGGGTGGTGTTTTATACAGAGTTTCAGGAAGGCTTCTCCACTGAGTTGATATTTGAATAGAGACCCTAAGGGGTGAGTAATAAGCCACAGACATAGCCTGGGGAGGACGGTCCAGGCATATAAGACAACAAAAGCCATACCAGAACATGCTTGGTATGTTTAAGGACTAGCAAGGAAGACAGAATGATGGGAGGGGAACGAGAAAGGGGGACAGTGGTAAAAATCATGTCAAAGAGGTCATGGGGGCTAGATCATTATAGGGCTGCGCTGTCCAATATGGTAACCAATAGCCAAATGTGACTATTAAGCTCTTGAACTGTGGTTCTGAAATGAGATGTGCAGGAAGCATAACATACACACTGGATTTTGAAGACTTAGCAGAACAATAAGCATTAAAATGTTTCATTAATAATTTTTATACTGGTTATATGTTTAAATGATAATATTTTGATATATTGGGTTAAATAAGCCATATTACGAAAATTGGTTTCACCTGTTTGTTTTTACGTCTTTAATGTGGTTACTGGAAAATTTAAATTACATGTGTCTTGCATGATATAAGGCATTAGATGCCACAGTAATGAGCATGGCATTTATGCTGAGCAATATGGGAAGTAAACAGAAATGCACACAAAGTGCTTAGCATATTTCCCAGAACAGAGTGGAAAATGTTTATGAAACTAGAATTCCATTCACAGACAAACTACTCAAATGTAAAGGCAAATATATTTAGGGGGGAAGATACTGGATTCAAGAAAAGATAATAACAGAACTAATAAAAGTTAAGTGTAAATAATTGTTTAGAATGTAGTGATGAAGTATAATGAAACTGGCAAGTAGCGATTATTGAAATATGAAACATAAAGTTAAATATAAAAGAATCTGACAAAAAAGAATGACAGATAAAACTGGAGCCATTCCTAAATTCCAAATGGATCAGAGAAAAACAGGCAGAAAAAAAAAGGAAACCATATAAGTATTTCACTGTAGCCATCCTGGTAGATGTGAACTGGTTTTCTGCTTCTAACCTCCATTTCCATGACACCAATGAGATTAAATACTTTTCATGTGCTGACTGGCTATTTGTATGTCTTCTTTGGTGAAGCACATGTTTAAGACTTCTGCCTATTTTTTTTGTAGTGTTGCCTTTTTCTTTTTTATTGATTTGTAGGTGTTCACAAATGCTAGGTAAGAAGCCTTCATCAAATATACACGTGGCAGGTACACTCTCCCCATAGGTGGCTTCCCTTTTCATTCTTGTACTGATATCTTTAATCAGAATAGACCTTCTAAATTTTAATGTAATCCAAAGTTTTCAATCTTTTCCTTTATGGCTCATACATTACATGTCTTGTTTAAAAATCTTTGCTTGCCCTGACCTTATGTAGATAAGCTAATTTTAGGGAGTTTTATTTTTACCTTTCTTACTTAAGTATATGAACCTTCTCTAATTAATTTTTGTGTGTGGTGTGAAGTACAGGTTATGGATCATTGTTTTTCATGTGGAGATCCTACAGACCCATCAGTGTATACTGAAAATATAATCCTTTCTTCACTGCACTGCAATGTCACTTTTGTCATAAAATCAAGTGACAATACATATGTAGATATGTTTGGGGCTCTTTATTATGTTCCTTTGGTTTATTTGTCTATTCTTGTGCTAATACCATTACTTACTATACAGCTTAATTACTATGGCTTTAATATAAATCTTGTGGATTGGTATATAATTTCTTCACTTTGTTCTTTTCCTTCAAGATTATCTTGGCCCTCCGCAAGGCCAAGATAATCTTATTATCTTACATACACATTTTAAAATTGGTTTGCCAGTTTCTCTGCCTCTCTCTCCCTCTTTCTCTCTTTCTCTCTCTCACACACAAATACACAGCTGCTGAACAAAATTGGCAACAAAATAAATAACAATACGATTACAAACTTAAAAGAAATTAAATCTTCATGCATCCATACTGATATAAAGAAATTACTGAATAAGTCAATGAGGAAAGGGATCCAGCTCTTCCTTACAGAAGAATTTCAAGTAGTAAATGGAGATGGATTGAGGAAAACAGAAAATCACCATCAGTTCACCATAGTAATAAGTGCTGCAAGCAAAATCCATGGATGAATGCTAAAACGAGTAGACGAAAGTTCAAGGAAAAACAGGCTATTTGCACAGGCTTGATGTATCTCCCCTAAAATACCTATTAATTACTGTGGTGGTCTTCATATGTGTCCACAAAGTCTTTGAGACCCCTTCCTGAATTCAGGAGGTGCCGCTTCACTCTCCTCCCCTTGAGTGTGACCAGTGACTTAATGACTGGCTTCTAACAAATAAAGTATGGAAAGGGAAAAATAGTGATTTATACTGAAGGAACCTGGTAGACCCACCTTCACCAAGTGGTCACGGTCAGCATCATAGCACGTCTGCTCCATGGGACGCTATGAGAAAGGCATATCTCCTCTGTGTTGTTCTTCCCTCAAATCCATAACCTCATTTCTAATCATCAGAAAACCTCAGAGAAACCCAAATCAAGAGGCATTGTAAAAAATGCAGCTACTACTCTTTAAAAGTGTCAAGGCTGTAGAAGCAGACAGACGGAGGCGCTGGCCCTGATTGGAGGAGACTAAGGAGACAAGACCACGAAATGCGATGTGACAGCCTGGATGGGATCCTGCACCAGAAAAAGAACATTCGTGGAAAAACTGCTGAAATCTGATCCAAGTCTGGAGTGCAGTTAATGGTAATGTGCTGATGGTAACTTCTTAGTTTTGACAAATACACCATGGCTATGTGAGAAGTTAAGCTTAGGAGAAGCTGGGCGAAGGGTAGACGGGAACTCTCTGTACCATCTTTCTAACTCTTCTGTAAAACTGAAATTGTTTCAAAATTAAAAGTATAACATGTTTTCTGGAAAGTTCTTCAGCAGTCTCTTCAGAGTGGTTATCAAGACAAATTTATACAAGCTGGTCCACTTTCTATTTTATACCTTTCTGAGTGCGATTTTTTCCCCTTCTTTTCAAAAAAGGAGCATTGATAATGAAAAGTAATTCCATTTGGATTTTTAAAAAGCCACTCTGTGGGAACTAGCTATGGAGAAAAGCTGACTCAAAAGCTGACCCAAGAAGAGAGAATGCCTTTGCTTGGGAACAAAGCACCAAGAACTTGGAGCATGTTTTCAGTCAATAAAGGTACTCCTTGGACCAGAGTTGTGTTTAGGGCTTGAGGGGACAACACAGAGAATGTGGTTACTCACCAGGGCGACTTTCCTTTGTGGCTTCAGCAGCTTCGGTTTATGGAACGGGGCAGCGATGGGAGCTGTGGAAGCACATCAAAGGTTTAGTTTGCAATTCCTCCCAGGACTCTTAAAACCCACATATCATGAGCACCACAGACAGAGAGCCTCGGACATAGGGCCACTTCCTGTCCTCGTGGAGGAACTCTAGTTTCTGATCCAGGTAACAGCTGGACTGGTGCCCCTCGGGGGAGGGTGATCCTCTCCTAGCCTTTGGATACGTCATCCTCTCCTCTCAACAAGGTCAACAAAACCACAGCATAAAACACCGCCAGCTACAAAGAGGTCAGATGTGCAGGTGAGAACCAGGTGCACTTGGTAAAGGCTGAGGCTGGGACCTTCCCTGGGGCTTCCTCCTAGCTGCATGCTAACGCTGACAGCGGTGACCTTTGACCCTCACAGCTGCCCTGGGAGGTCAGCAAGGAGGGTCTTATTGTCCCCATCTAACAGAGGAGGAAACCGAGGCTCTTCTTCTAACATCATGTAACTACCTAGTATTTAGATGAATTGGGACTTGAACTCAAAGCCAGGCTCAACCACGTGGCTCTCTGAGTCTCATTTTCTTCTTTCATAAAGTAGGGCACCATCTATGCTGATTGAATGAGGTGATACAGCAGTACAACGCCTGGCGCAGGGCAGGGACAGCTCCCTCCCCTCCCCAGATCCACAAGTGTCATGCCTCGCAGGATGCTCACGCCTCCCAGCCCCTTCTGTCCACCCAGTATACGTTCAGTCTCAGCACCACTGCCTTCCACCACAGGGCGCAAAGGGTGCCAAGGGGCCATCCTGGGAAGCCCCAGTTGAGGGATAAAATGGATCCTGTCTTGTTCTTAAATTATTCACCTGGGCAACCCTTGTACTCCTAACTGTATATCAAATCCTTTGATGTATGACCTTCTCCTAAATTGGCCACAGTTATTTTAGGAACGATTTATAAACAGTTTTACTTCTCGCCTCAGGAAATGCCCATCTTCCTCATTTATGTTGCTCTAAGTCATAACTGGAATCAGGTAATAACCCTCATTTTAATCCCCAGAACAAATCCAAAATAAATTACACACCTGGTTTTTATCTTCAGGAAAATCACAGAGCCTTCTTTCCCTTGAATGAACCAAGAGGATGCTGACACCCCCTAGGTCCACGCTGCTATGTGCAGAGCATGTTAGTACTTCAAAGGGAAATACACTGTGGAATAGTCTGTAGGGGTCGACCCCTGCTAAAGCCATGCGTGGCCAATGGCAATGCCCCCAGCCCACCTCAGGGACGGGGCTCAGTTATGACCAGAATCTAGGTGGGGTTCTCCAGACCATATAATCAGGGATGTCACATCCTCCACCTGCCTACTCTCCTGTCCTGATCTCACATCAGACCCCAGGTGCTCTCCACATGGATGACTGCTGGCTGGCTTCCTACCTTTGGCAGGGACTGCGGGAGGAACGTCAGCTTTTTCCTTCCGCCTCTTTCCCTTCTTGGGCTGCAGTGGGACCAAGCTGGTCACGCTGGTGACAGTCTCCCCTGAGCTGGAGAAGAAAAAGGTCCTGGTGAAGGCAAAGGCAGGCTTGTTCCGGGGAAAGGAAAAGGAAGCAATAGTTTCCGAGTACCCCATGTACCTGAGTGTAAGGTAGGGTACTCTTAGAGCTGGACTGGATCACTCTGTGCCTATCTCCAGGGATGGCTGGAGGTCTGGTACTGACCCTTGGCTAAGGATGATGAGTTGAGCTAGTTAGAGATTTGTAATGTGCTGTGTAAAGTTCTAAAATCTCTGGAGAGACCCAGGGCCAGCTTGCCTACATTGTTTTGGGATGTATAGATTGTTTGTAGAGATTGTTTACACCTGGTTAATGGGTTTACACAGTCTGGCTTGGTTACATCACCAGTAGGATATTAAGATATCACTAAAAACTTCTCCTTGAGCTCCCCTAAAACCAACGTTCCCTGCACACATCTTTGTGGTTCACAATCCAGAGACAGAGCAGCACCTGTGCAAGTGAGAAGGGACCCTGGGGAGTTGCAGCTGGGAGTCCCTAGGGTCCCCCATGATTGTTCACACTTTCTCCTCCTGCTGTATGAACCTTCACCTTTAAGGTAAAGACTGAGTTAACCCTCAGGAGTGTTGTGAGTGTTTTCAATTATCTGGGTGGTTACCTGTGTAATCACTGTAGTATCAGATTCTATGTGTTATCGTTGTAACACAAAGTAATAGGTAAGCCTTACATTACAGGTAACAAAACCAAGATTCAAAGATGCTAAGTGGGGCTTCCCTGGTGGCGCAGTGGTTGAGAGTCCGCCTGCCGATGCAGGAGACACGGGTTCGTGCCCCGGTCCAGGAGGATCCCATATGCCATGGAGCGGCTGGGCCACGCAGGCTCCGGAGCCTGTGCTCCACAGCGGGAGTGGCCACAGCGGTAAGAGGCCCGCGTACCGCAAAAAAAAAAAAAAAAAAAAGACGCTAAGTGACTTGCTCTAAGTGACACTGTTTGTAAGCAGACAACACGAAAGCTGCAAACCCAGACTGGCCTGATGTGAAGCCTGTGCTCCATGCTACCTGTGGGGTGGAGTCCAAGCACTTCCTTGAATGGCCATCGTCTTATTTCAAATGCATCCTATGGCTCCAGCAACCCAGAGGGCAGCCTCTTTTGGAATCTCTTGTCCTCAGGCACATATTCCAGCCAGGTAGGTACAGTTACCAAGACAGGCTTGGTAACTCCCTTGATCTCCCTAATACAAAGGATTTCTAGAAATCCATAAGATATGACCTAATAGTCAAAATGAATGAAGGTGGTAAACAGTTTTCACACAAGAGGAAGGGCTCGTACCTACGAAAACATGCTAAAACTTCCTCAAGAAAGAGAAAGCCAAATTAAAATGTACTGCACTTTCTTTCTGCACATATCAGAATGGCAACAATCAAACTTAAGGCAAAGCGCTCTTTTGGCAGGGGTGTGAGGAATCAGGCACTCAGAAGTATTGCTGGTACAAGTGTAAACCCTTCCTGATGGAGAGTAATTCGGCAATCAGGATCACAGGGGCTATCAGAATTACAGAGGCTTATACTCTGTGACCCGGCAATTTCACTTCTGGGAATTTATTCTGTGGATATCTTTGCATGGGTATGAAATGTACATATAAGTCATTATAGTCCTGTTGGTAATAGCAATAGATTAGAAACAACCCAACTGTCCATCAGTGGGGGACTGGTTAAGGAAATTATGGTGAATCCACAAATCCACACATGGGGTCCTTTGTAACTGTAATGAGGAATGAGGAAGCTATTTATACAGGGATAAGAAAAGACACATTGTTAAGTGAAAAAGCTAGGTGTTGGACAATGTGTAAGATGTGTCATTTCTTTTGTATAAAAATACAGGAAAATAATACATATTAGTATTTATGTACACAAATAGAGAAACTTTGGAAATATTCACAAGAATTTAAAAATAGTGGTTCCTTAAAATAGGGGTGCTGAGGAAACAGAAGGAAGATTGGACAAGGAGAATTATTTTTCATTATTATTATTACATATTACATAATATAATATAATATAATATAATATAATAATAATAAAACTAATAATTATATTATATAATAATATAATATATTATTATATAATATAATTGAATTATTACAAATATTTTAAATTAATTATTTAACTTTAAATTTTAATTATTAAATCATGTGATTGTATAATCTGTGAAAAACAGTAAACACTAATAAATATTTACATATATTTAATGAAAGAAAACAGACTATTCTAATATAGTCCTGGAGTTTTAAAAATAAACAAAGACTGAGTCATGCTGTGGAGAAATTTCCAAGAATACAGTTCACACTGAGAGTCCCCAAAGATAGCTTATTTTTATTGGGAACAGAAATTCTAACTGGCCATGGCTTTAGAGTACAGGGTCAACTGTGTAAATTTACAAATAGCTAAAAGGGATGTGTGTTTACAAAACTCTGGCCACAAAGAGAAAACAAGGGATCAGAAACCCTCAGAACTGTTTAAATACACAACCACACATATAGCTTCATTTCCTAGCTTTTTAAACTCTTGAAATGTTTATTTTTTCTTTCCATTATAAATTAATGCACGTTCATGTTTTAAAATGGTAATTACAAGCATGGAGACGAAAGAAAATAAGTCTATCGTAACCAAAACATGACCTTCATAAATATTCCCAGCCTTTTTCCTCTTCCTTGTTTTATTTTTTAAAAAAGACTTTATTTTTTAGAGCAGTTCTATGTTCACAACAAAATTGAGCAAAAGATACAGAGATTTTCCATAGACCCCTGACCACCCCCATTATGAACATCCCCACCAGAGTGGTACATTTGTTTTAATTGATGAAACTACCTTGACACACATCATCACCCAAAGTCCACAGTTTACATTAGGGTTCACTCTTGGTGTTATACATTCTATGGGTTTGGACAAATTTATAATGTAGCCATTACTGTAGTATCATACAGAATAGCTTCCATGCCCTAAAATTCCTCTGTGCTCTTCCTGTTCATCCCTCCCTCCCCCACCTCTGGCAACCACTGATCTATTAACTGTCTCTACAGCTTTGCCTTTTCCAGAATGTCACATATAGTTTGAATCATACAGTATGTAGCCTTTTCAGATTGGCTTCATTAACTTAGAAATATGCATTTACGTTTTCTCCATGTCTTTTTATAGCTTGATAGCTTATTTCTTTTTAATGTTGACTAATATTACATTGTCTGGATGTACCAGGGTTTATTTATTTATTCATCTACTGAAGGACATCTTTTTTGCTCCCAAGTTTTGGAAATTATGACTAAAGCTGCTGTCAACATCCATATGCAGGCTTTTTGGGGACATAAGTTTCAACTCTTCCTTGGTTCTTATACATTGTTTTTTTAAAAAAATAATATTGTATTACAATTTTGCATCCTCCTTTTTACTTAATCTACATTTTCCATATTGTTACATCCTCCCACTATTCCAGTGAGAAGACATGCCACAGTTTACTTAGCCTTCCCGACGTCTAAACATCTGATTTGTTTCCCAGTTTGATATACAAATAACATTGCTATAAATATATTTGTGCATAATGGTTTTCCATTCTTAGACTTTTGTTTTGGGATTCTTAGACCTGGAAATACTAGTTCACAGAGGAGGATCATTTTCAAGGTTATTCAATACCCACTGTCAAAAAAAAAAAAATACCCACTGTCAAAATGATTTCCGACAAGTTAGTACTGCTTTATAGCCTCTTGGTCAATGGATGAGGACATTTATCTTTCCATCCTTTTTAACACCAGATTTATCAGTTTAAAAAATTTCTCACTTAATGAAGAAAAATGTGATATCTCCTTTTACTTGCATTTTTTGCTTGCTAGGAGGAACATTTCCTGTGTTTGTCTGTGTTTCCTTATTTATGAATGATGTATGGACACCTTCTGCTATTACTTATTAGGATTGTGAGTCATTCTTATAGATCTGTTTGCATCTTTGACATCAATCTGACATGCTTATTGCAAACATTTCCCTACTTTTGAATTTTGGCTTTTTGTTAAATGCATGGTCATTTGTTTTTGCTAAAATCGTTTGATAGTTTCCTTTTGTCTATTGCCTCTGAGTTGGGATTATCCTCCCCAGTTGCACCTCACACCCCGCAAAATCAAATAATATCCCCCCTTCCTCTTCTCTTTTCTTGGCTTTAATTCTTTAGCTCTTTAACATAAAATGAAAATTTTGAGACATCATAAACTTAGGCCATTATGCCCAGGGCTTTCAGTAAGCTGAAAAAAGATCTGCTTTGTCATCACCATTCTCCTTGAAAACAGTAAAACTGCACTAAACTAAATTTAGTTCTACTTCATACCTCAATCATGAACACTCAGATACAATGAGTCACCACAATGACATACGATAGACAGTTACTCCCTCAGAATCTTACGTCTCCCGTTGAGCCAGCAGGGCTGGTAGGAATTTTTGACAAAGTCCGTCTTATGATTCACTTACGAGAAAAATTATTCTACGTCTTGGGTTGCAACAGGACTGTATTTTGTGTCTGACACAAGGGAGTGGGCATTGCTGGAGCCAGTCAAACCAAGGAAGATAGAAAATAGGCCGGAAACTCCAGCTAAATTAGAGAGCTGTGTGATTGGAGAGAAGTGCTATTTGTGGGGAACAGGGCTGTTTTTCTGGCTCCAACAAGGGTGGGGCAGGAGGTGCACATGTGGGACCCTTGTTGTGACATGTACAAAGCTCCGGCCTGGCCGCCTCTCATAGGAGTCTCTGTCCCACAAAGACTGGGCACCTCTGCTCCATGGCACGTAGCAGCTGGATCTAGCAAAACGGGCACTGGACAGGGGCAGAAAGCCTGCACTAAATCTGCTTCCACTCTGACTAGAGAGGTGATACAGGGCAAGTCACTAACTTCCCTGGGCCGCATTCCCCAACCTGTAAGATGGGAAGATGTACCTTTGCTATCTATCTCACAGGGTTATAGTTAGGGTTAGATAAGAAAGCTCAGCCTAAATTAGATGGGGCATGAAAGGGCTAAACAGCATGGATCCTAATCTCCAGCCTGTAGATGCAGTAGGGGGGTAGGGGCATGTCATGGTGTTACCCAGGGAAAACAATTCTGCTACTTGGGTATCTCATGATGCCATGTCTTGGTCCTGAAGGGAAGCACAAACTTCAACTTAAACTTTGATCAGAAAATCTTTCTGCCGAGGGAGCACAGTGCACCCTCCTAGAGCCACAGACGTACCAGTGCTGTACAAGTGCCAAGCAGGACAGAGCAGGCGAGCAGGGCGTAGAGAAAGGCTGAACCCCTGAGCAATGGGTGGCCACTCCAGGACACTAGGTAAAGCAGGCAACCTGGATTTTACCAGGCACTGAACAAATTGTGAGCGATCATATTTTGCAGAAGCCAAAGTTAGTAAGAGCTATGTCTGTCTACCCTATGCAAAGCACTGTGAAAAGTGCCTGACATCCATAATCTCTGACCCGCCCAGATGGGAAAATTAAGCCTCGGAGAGGTCCAGGCAGGAGATCTGGGATCTGATCCGGGTGGACCTGCCTCCTTGGCCCTGAAGCAAGGACTGTGAGCCCAGCCCAGACAACAGAGAACAAGAGAACTAGGGCAGGAAGAAGGTCAATCAAGCCAGATCCACAATGGCTGCTCTAGGCTTAAACCAGCTCCCCAAAAAGGTACCGGAAGGTGATATCAGCATTCCACTGCACTTTCAGTCTATAATAAATCCAGGACTGTTACAGCTGCTCAAAGCCCTGCCCTGGTGGGAGGAAGAGGGACCAGCCTGAGTGCTAGGGTCCTGGAGGCAGGAGCAGTGACTGGTGCCCAAGACCAAGGGCCATCCTGGCCCAAGATTGGGCAGAGAAGGAGGGGAACACATGCCTGTCCCTGGGATTGTCTGAAATAAACAATATCAGCTGCCCAAAGGGAGGTGGGTGTGGGCAGGCCAGCCATGTGGAAATTCTGTGCCTCTACAACTAAGTGTGTCTGGGAGCAGAAAAAAAAACAAGTATAAACTGAGAAGAACCCACCAAGGAACATTTTTAAAATGAAGAACCAGGCACACCTTGCTTTCATAAGTGAATGTGAGCTCAAAGCGCCCTCATACTGAACCACAGCGCCTGTGCATAAGGAGTGCCACCCCTCCATCAAATACCTGCCTCACTGGGATACACCAGAGGAGCAGTTAACTGTTCCCACCAAGGAGCATTCAGACACCCAACCTTCATCCCCCAGATGCCTGGTGTTTCCCTGGATCCAGGACAAGCTTTGTGCCTCCACATATGAACTACGCCCCCTTGGGGTCTGTTCAATCCCGTTTCCGGCTGAATGAGCAGAGTAGCCTCATTCTGGCATAAAGCTGTCCATCACATACTGCAGAGGGTTTCAGTGTGGCCTGAACTGGGATGGCTGGGATGCCAAGTGTGGTCTGTCGGGCAAAAGATCCCGACCCAGAAAGCCCTCCGCGAGCAGGGCTGAGGAAGATGTGCCAACCTGGCCCTGCCAGCATCCTTCTGGGCCTGCCCTCCCTGAACCCTTCCCGCTCCCACACCAGCTTTGAAAGTGTTTCCATTGAAAAAATGAAAGTTGATCCATTTTACCTTCCGGAGTGTCCACGTGCTTCCTTTCCTCCATCCTGCACACCTCAGGTCAGACCGTGAGAACTCACCAGGACCCCCAGAGGGCTTCCTCAGTCCCTCTCTGAGCAGCTCCAGGCTGCCTTTCTGAGACTGCCCGCGACACACTCGTCACCCTATAACCTTGTGCCCTGCAATGTCAAGTGTGGAATCTTGCAGGAGGAACACAGGTCTCAACAACTATGTTAGCATCTCACTGTCATTTACAATGACAGGTCCCCCGCCCAAGGTAGCTGCCGTTGATAAAGGCCAAGGACTAGTGCAAATAGGGCGAGTTTCCTGACATCTCGCTCTAGGCTTTTGAAAGTGCTCCACGGGCTTTCTCCTTGTCACACAAGGTCAATCGACAGCACATGCCAAGGAGCTGCGTACAAGTTACAGAACTTAACTTTCGAGGCAGATGAATGGTGCCTCCCTTGAGATGACTCTTTCTCATAAATGAGTAATACACGTCAAGCACGTAGAACTGCATCTGGTACGTTGTGTCACCTATTACTATCTTACCAGCATTATGATCATCATTATTATGGAATCTGCTCTCTGAGTCCTTGAATAGGGACTGGACAGACATGGCAGGGTTCTCAGAAACCTGTGCCAGAGTGGGAGCACCTAGAAAGGACCTGCAGACCCCGGGGGTCCTGATGCACTACTTTCTGCAGCTTTCATCCTATGTATGACATTTTTGCATGCATTTTGTGAAGAGCACCAGGATAAAAGCTGCTCCTTTGTGAGGCAGTTGCCAAGGCACCTCCCTGTCCACAGCCTCCCCATGGCCTTTCATCATAAATGGTTTACATCACCTCAGAGGTTCTGCTGGGCCTCACCATGAGAGCTCATTCTTTGTGGTCCCTGTCTGTTTCACAGAGTCTGCACAAAGGCTTGGAGGTGGTTTCGTTTGTAAGTTTGAAATCTCTGAACACTAACTGGTAAGGTCAGGAGGTACTTCCTTAATATTGGGTGGGCCAAAAAGTGCCTTCAGTTTTGTAAGTAAAAATAAAAGACACATTTTTCATTTTCACCAAGAACTTTATTGAAAAACGTATTCACCCTTTTGTTCCACTATCTTCTGCCATTTGTCAGGCAACTTCATAATTCCATCTTCCCAAAACTTTTTTTTTCTTAACATCCTTATTGGAGTATAATTGCTTTACAGTGTTGTGTTAGTTTCTGCTGTATAACAGAGTGAATCAGCTGTACGTGTACATGTATCCCCATATCCCCTCCCTCTTGTGCGTCCCTCCCACCCTCCCTATCCCACCCCTCTAGGTGGTCACAAAGCACTGAGCTGATCTCCCTGTGCTATGTGGCTGCTTCCCACTAGCTATTGATTTTACATTTGGTAGTATATATTAGTCCATGCCACTCTCTCACTTCATCCCAGCTTACCCTTCCCCCTCCCCGGGTCCTCAAGTCCATTCTCTACATCTGCATTTTTATTCCTGTCCTGCCCCTAGGTTCATCAGAACCTTTTTTTTTTTTTTTTAGATTCCATATATATATGTGTTAGCATACGGTATTTGTTTTTCTCTTTCTGACTTACTTCACTCTGTATGACAGATTCTAGGTCCATCCACCTCACTACAAATAACTCAATTTCATTTCTTTTTATGGCTGAGTAATACTCCATTGTATATATGTGCCACATCTTCTTTATCCATTCATCTGTCGATGGACACTTAGGTTGCTTCCATGCCCTGGCTATTGTAAATAGTGCTCCAATGAACATTGTGGTACATGTCTCTTTTTGAATTATGGTTTTCTCAAAACTTTTTATCTTTCTGAGCAAAAAAACTGTTCCAGGTGCCTTTTATAGTCTTCCTGGGAATTGAAATTTTTTCCATTATGATAATTTTGTAAAGACCAAAATAAATGGAAATCCGAAGGTGCAATGTCTGGTGAATACAGCAGATGAATCAGAACTTCCCAGCCAA
This sequence comes from Mesoplodon densirostris, assembly GCF_025265405.1. Taxonomy (NCBI): domain Eukaryota; kingdom Metazoa; phylum Chordata; class Mammalia; order Artiodactyla; family Ziphiidae; genus Mesoplodon; species Mesoplodon densirostris. The sequence goes on along the minus strand of NC_082661.1, from coordinate 48,751,801 downwards.
GCTGTAACAGTTTTTGCCTGGTCACCAAAGAAACATGCAGTCTTGCGTTATCCTGATGGAAGATTATGCGTTTTCTGTTGACTAATTCTGGTTGCTTTTCGTCGAGTGCTGCTTTCAGTTGGTCTAACTGGGAGCAGTACTTCTTGTGATTAATCGTTTGGTTTTCCAGAAGGAGCTCATAATAGAGGACTCCCTTCCAATCCCACCATATACACAACATCACCTTCTTTGGATGAAGACCGGCCTTTGGTGTGGTTGGTGGTGGTTCATTTCCCTTGCCCCATGATCTCATTGGTTCCACATTGTACAGCATCCACTTTTCATTGCCTGTTACAATTTGTTTTAAAAACAGAGCGTTTTCATTATGTTTCAGTGGAGAATCGAATGCGGAAATATGGTCAAGAAGGTTTTTTTCCCTTAACTTACGTGGAACCCAAACATCAAAGCGATTCGCATAACCAAGCTGGTGTAAATGATTTTCAACCCTTGATTTGGATATTTTGAGTACATTGGCTGTCTCCCATGTGGTATAATGTTGATTGTTCTTAATTATTGTTTCGATTTGATTGCTATCAACTTCAGCTGGTCTACCTGACCGTGGAGCATCGTCCAGTGAGAAATCTCCAGCACGAAACTTCACAAACCACTTTTGACCTGTTCGATCAGTCACAGCACCTTCTCCATACACTGCACAAATCTTTTTGTGCATTTCGGTTGCGTTTTTACCTTCCTTGAAATAATAAAGCATAATATGCCGAAAATGTTGCTTTTTTTCTTCCAACTTCAATATTAAAAAGGCTACACAAAAATCCACCAATTTTGATATCTTTTTTAAATGCATGCTGATAGGACAGTTGTCACATACGATCTAACAAAATTGTTTCGAATGAAGTTAAAGACAACTAAGTGCTACCAGAGCCATCTTACGGAAAAAAACTGAACGAATCTTTTGGGCCACCCAACATTTAGCGGTTCTGTGTAGTGTTGGTCTTGGGTCATAAGAATAAAAGCAAGGAGAGGTCACTGGGGTTACCTGCCCAGCATCCACTCCCTGCTGCCTAGGGCTAAAGACACATGTTTGGGTGGCACTGACCCCCACCCCCTGCTCGGCAAAGTTTTATCCTCTGGCCTTAGTGCTTGGTTCAGGTTGGTCCCATAACAGTGAGTTCAGTTGTGTTTGCTCATTAGGAAGCAAGATGACTCCTTCATGAGGCCAGGGGTGAAAGCACGTGCTGCCACCGTTCCCTTCCTAAGGGGAGCTGGCCTGGCCTGAGGACACATCAAAGCTTGGAGGCAGCACTGCCCAGAGAAGGGCTGGGAGCAGAAGCCACTGCCCTAAGGACCCTGTGCCCCCGGAGCAAAGCCCACCCACTGCAGCATCCCTGGTCAGGTGAGCCAGCCAAGTCCCTTCCTGGGTAAGACCATCTGAGCTGGCTTTTCTGTTACCTGGAATCAAAAGGTCCATAAATAGTACAGAGGGCTAGCTCTTCATCTAAGAGTTGGCAGTTTTATTCATGTTCTTAATCTGGGGAGATTAATTTGTACCTTGCAGGGTTTTTATGAGGATTAGAAGTAAATCCCATAAAGTGTTCAGCTGCAGAGGTACACGGGCACTCCGTGAGTAATTATGAGGAATTAGTCCACAGCCGGTATTATCTCACTGAATCCTCACAACGACCCTGAGCCATAGGGACAAAGGCAGGTTTGTGCCCATTTTGTGGAGGGTGAAATATTCCCAGAGAAGCTGAGTGACTGGTCCAACGTCACCAAGCTGCTGAGTGGCACAGCTCAAACTGACACTAAAGCCAGGTAGATGTTTGTCACATTATTCCAGGAATAACAACCAGGTCCCATCGCACAGGCCTGTCCTCCTCATGCCTGCCTCTGCCTAGGGCTCTGGAAGGAGGGAGCTGAGCCTGAGCCCTGGGGTGGGGCGAGGATAAGACTGCACAGCAATGATGTCAGGGATGCAGGAGGAAGGTCAGGAGACACACACCCAAGTCTGCCATCCCTGCCTTCACCCCCTTGCTTGCTCAGCTGAATGTGGACAGAGGCTCAGACACCCACAAATCGATGCCTATGACCAGAGGGATGCACTTTTCAAAGTCAAGGGATGCAGGGAAGCTGCAGCCATCCCCAGCATAGATAGCCAAACCCTTCCTGCTTCTCCTTCCATTGCCCTAACATTTCTGCAGCATCTACTTCTTGTTCATTTGTGTGAATGCCAACACCAAAGCTCTCACAGTCAGATCCAAGCTTCCCAGCACACCTATGCTAATGTGTGAGCCCTGGAGCCAGGTGGTCTGGGCTGGCAGCCCTCACTGTTCTTCCTCTCACTGGCCAGGAGACCTCACCAACATCGACACTTTTTGTATTGGTTTCTCATCTGTAGGATGGAGATAATCACAGCACCCGCTCATGGGGTTGCTGTGAGGCGGGAAGAAGATGGTGTGTGTCCCATGCTTAGCACTGTGCCAGGGCACGGCATTTAATAACAGTGTGGCTCCGTTATTGTTATTACTATGATGACTGCCATCCCCTGGCATCTGGCCCTGCCACCAACTCCAGCCTCACCTCCCTGCTGCTCTGCCCTGAATCTCCAGGGTTCCTCACCTCCATGGACTAAATCCCTTCATCCACTGTGCTTTTCTCTCCCCAGTTCTATGTGCTGCCCTCCCCCAACCCTCTTCTCCTGTAATGTGCTAACTCACCCTTCAAGACTTGGCCCAGATTTCACCCCCAGGAAGCCTTCCCTACCACCCAAAGACCCTTGGGACAGAGTTAGGAGCACCCACCTCCTCTGGGTGTCCGTGACAGCTCCGTGGGCATCCCACGGGTGCTGCCACGGTCTTGTTTCTCTGAGTCTCCCACTAGAGGGCAGACCTCAGGCTGTGTGTTATTTCATCCTTGATCTATGGGCCTTACGAGCTTACAGAAGAATCAATCATAAGTATTGACTGAATAATAACAGAACCATTTGCATAGAGCTCACCATTTACCTGTTGGAAGCACTTTATACAGACTAACTCATGAAATCCTCCCAACACACTATATGCTAGGACAATTATTGTATCAGAGAGGTTTTATCAGAGAGGTTGAAAAATTAGCTAAAGGCATACAGCAATCAGTGGCAGAGCCCAGATGTGAACTGAGGCAGCCTGGCCACAGAATCTTTAACCATAACAGCAGATTGCCTTTCACAGAAGGAATAAATGTTTTATAACACTGCTACTATTCAATATTATACAAATGAAGCAAGTAGTTACATATCTTAGTTTTGAGCATATATCTTCATATTCTCTTTGAAATCACATCTCTGCCTTCACTCTAAATCCTGAACAAATCACTTATTAAATCCCATACTTCGACTGTGGGAGTATGTTTAAAAATCTCTGATGGTTCAGAAAAGACTGAAAAATGCTTTAAACTAAGCTCACAAAGTACAGTAAAACTGTGCCTGTAATCTATCCAACATGTGAATAGTCTATGGCCCTGACTCTTTACCCTTGAGAAAGTGTATGCACCAGAAAACATGAAGAAAGCTTACACAACTTCAGCTGTAACTGCATCAGCACAGGTGACACAATGTCCATTTTAATTTCTCCTATCTGCAAAAATTTATTATCTCAAACCCATAAGAAGAGGTCAAGCAAAAGGTCAGGAAACGTACTGGCTGGGAATAGCCTTTTAGGTGCCCCCGTCCACCCTCTTGACAATTTTCTTGAACTTGAAGAAAGGCACCTGAGTGCACTGAGGAGGTATCATGGTATGAAAACACGTTATAACTCTATGAAATTGGTGGCATTTCAACTAAAATCTGATTTTCCGGGACTCTGGGGTACAGTTTCATACCTACCAGTTGAGCTGCTCTCAGGGCTGCTTTCCCCAGGGAGGGCACGCTTAAAATCTTGCAGAATCCTGAGCAGCTCACTAAGACCTGGGTCTCTGCTCCGGGACAGAGCACTCTGCCATCAGAAAGGAACTGTCCCCAGCCCCAGAGGTCAAGGCCACCCCTCCCAGGATATGGCAACTTCCAACTTCAAGGGTGACACACATTCGAGATGAGACTTGTTTTCCTTCTGTTTGAGCTTCTCTCAATAAGTCATGGAAGTCCCTAGAGTCCCCAGGTTCTGCCCTAGTCACTAGGCAAGGTCCCTGTCTCAGTGACCACAGCCTCAGCGCCAGCATGCGGCCTCTTCCTGAGAGTCCCTCCCCTGCCTGAGGGTTTCTGTTCCTGGCATCTTGCCCTGGTCCTGTGCTCTCTGCCCATTCTCCCTTAGGAGGAAGTGGTCAGAGGACAGAGAAGGACATTTGTTCCGATCACAGCTTGAGACTCCAGGGCCCGGCTGCCCACTGCCATAGCACAGATGAAGGAGCCGGGATCTGGGAGCCCTCTGGCACAACAGGGACGGAACAAAAAAATGCCTGGGCTGCAGAGGCAGAGAACAATTTGGGTCAAGGCCAGTTAAAATGGCAAGGATTGACCAGTTCACAAGTGAGGCCCTGTCGCAGGGAATGGGCTGCACTAGGTCAAATCAGCATGAGGTTCTAATAGAAAGATGAATGCAAGTCAGAAGGGCACCCGCTACCAGGTTCATGGGGGCAGGCCTGGCCCCTGCAGGGTCCTGGGGTGCAGTGGACTAGAAGAGGCAGGCTTGTCCAGAGGCAGATCTGTGGGCTGGCCCGACAGGAGATACGCCAACAGGGAGCGCTCAACTCAGGCGTCCAACCAGTTTCACTGACAGCACCAGCGGGTAGAGGGGGCAGCATTTAAGCAGGACTCTGTGGTCATCTCTGACCTCTGGCAGGCATCGCAGGGCTGGGGGAGACCAAACTCTAATGCCCACCAGGCTGGGGTGACATCTCCGCTGTACTTCCAGCCTCAGCACCAGCTCTGAATAGGTGCAGCTGAAGGGGAAGGCCAGGGAATGGAAGGAAGTGGATCCCAAATTCCCGCACTGCTTGCTAAGAATGTAAGGCCAGATGCTAGATCACAGCATGCAAATCCTGAGAAACACTGGCAGGCTGGTCCCTCCACAGCCTCTGATCACCTGAGCCATAACCTTCCCCCATGCCTGAAATGCGGGTCCTTGGAGCCTTTTCGGGGCATATGCTTTAAAAAAGAAACAAATAGCTTTATTGAAGCATAATTTAATCCCCATAAAATTCACTGATCATAAGTGTACAATTCAATAATTTTAGTAGATTTATAAAGTTATACAATCATCACTGCAATACAGTTTTAGAACATCTCTATCACCCCCCAAAACTATAAATAAATAGTTATTTACAGTTAATCCCTATTCCCACCCTCAGCCCTAAGCAACTACTAATCTACTTTCTGACTCTATAAATCTCCCTTTTCAGGACATTTCAAATAAGTGGAATCATACAATACGTAATTTTTTGCATCTGGCTTAGCTGACTTAGTACAACGTTTTTTGAGGTTCACCGCTGTGGTAGCATAGATCAGCAGTTTCTTACTTTTTATTATCAAATCATATTTCAGTGAATGAATTACTAAATTTTGTTTATCCATTCACCAGTTGATGGATATATTTAGATTGTTTCCAGCTTCTGGTGATTATGAATAAAGCAGCTATGAAAAGCTGCATGCATGGATTTGTGTGGACATACGTTTTCATTCTCCTGGGTAGATTCCTACCAGTGAAATTACTGGGTCATATGGTTAAGTTTATGTTTAATGTTTTAAGAGATCACCAAACCATTTCTCCAAAATGGCTACACCATTTTACATTCCCACCAGCAATGTACAGGGTTCCAGTTTCACCACAACATGGCCAACACTTGACATTTTCTATCTTTTTTATGATAGCCATTGTAGTGGGTGTTTAGTGGCACCACGTTTTGGTTTTATTCACACTTCTCTAATGACTAATCATATTGAACATATTTTCATGAACTTGCAAGCCATTTATGTATCTTCTTTAGGGAAATATCTATTCAAGTCTTTTTTGTTCATTTTTTTAAATTGAGATATAGTTGCTGTACAATATTATGCAAGTTTCAGGTGTACAACATAGTGATTCACAATTTTTTTTTTTTTTTTTTTGCAGTACACGGGCCGCTCACTGTAGTGGCCTCTCCCGTTGCAGAGCACAGGCTCCGGACATGCAGGCTTAGCAGCTATGGCTCACAGGCCTAGCCGCTCCGTGGCACGTGGGATCTTCCTGGACCGGGGCACGAACCCGTGTCCCCTGCATCGGCAGGCGGACTCTCAACCACTGCGCCACCAGGGAAGCCCGATTCACAATTTTTTAAGGTTATACTCCATTTATAGTTATTATAAAATACTGGCTATATTCCCTGTGTTGCACCATATATCCTTGTACCTTATTTATTTTATACATAGCAATTTGTACCTCTTAATCCTCTTCCCTCTCCCCACTGGTAACTACCAGTTTGTTCTCTATATCTGTGAGTCTGTTCCTTTTTTATTATATTTACTGGTTTTTTAGATTCCACGTATAAGTGATATCACACAGTATTTGTCTTTCTGTCTGGCTTGTTTCACTTAGCATAATACCCTCCAAGTCCATCCATGTTGCTGCAAATGGCAAAATTTCATTCTTTTTTATGGCTGAGTAGTATTCCATTGTATATATATACCACACCTTCTTTATCCACTCATCTGTTGATGGACACTTAGGTTGCTTCCATATCTTGGCAATCATAAATAGTGCTCTTATGAACATAGGAGTGCATGTATCTTTTCAAATTAGTGTTTTTGTTTTTTTTCAAATATATACCCAGGAGTAGAATTACTGGGTCATGTGGTAGTTCTATTTTTAGTTTTTTGAGAAACCTCCACACTGTTTTCCACAGTGGCTATACCAACTTACCTCCCCACCAACAGTGTATGAGGGTTCCCTTCTCTCTACATCCTTGCCAACATTTGTTATTTGTGTTATTTTTGATTCTAGCCATTCTGACAAGTATGAGATGATATCTCATTGTGGTTTAATTTGCATTTCTCTGATGATTAATGATGCTGAGCATATTTTCATGTGCCTGTTGGTCATCTGTATGTCTTCTTTAACCATTTTTAATTGTGTTATTTATCATGTTATTATTGAGTTGTAAGTGTTCTTTATATATTTTGTCCTAGCATCATTTGTTGAAAAGACTACACTTTCTCAACTTTTTGGAAAGACTTTGTGAGAGGTTGGTATTCTTATTTTCCTTTAATACTTGGTATGCTTCACCAGTAAGTCAAGGTGGGCTTAGGCTTTTCATGGCTGGAAAGTTTTTAGTTAACAATTTAACTTCTGGACTTATTATAGGTTTATTCAGACTATCGCTTTCTTTTTAAATCAGTTTTGGAAATTTGTGTTTTTCTAGGAATTTCTCCATTTCATTTATGTTGTCTAATTTGTTAGAATAAACCTGGATTATCAGGATTATAACCTTTTAATTTTTGTAGGGTTTGTAGTGATTCCTTTTTCCTTTCCTAATTTTGGTAATTGGTTATTTTCTCTCTCTCTTTTTTATTTTCATGGACAGTCTAACTTAAGGTTTGTCAAGTCCATTGATCTTTTCAAAGAACCAACTTTTGGTTTCATTGATACTTCTTTTTTTTTTTTTTTTTTTTTGTGGTATGCGGGCCTCTCACTGTTGTGGCCTCTCCCGTTGCGGAGCCCAGGCTCTGGAAGCGCAGGCTCAGTGGCCATGGCTCATGGGCCCAGCAGCTCCGCGGCATGTGGGATCTTCCCGGTCCAGGGCACGAATCCTTGTCCCCTGCATTGGCAGGCGGACTCTCAACCACTGCGCCACCAGGGAAGCCCTCATTGATACTTCTTTATGTGTGTGTGTGTGTGTGTGTGTGTGTAAGTGTTTTCCATGCCATTGATTTCTGTTCTAATCTCTATTATAACCTTTCTTCTGCTTACTTTGGATTTCACTTACACTTTTTTTTTCTAGTCTCTTATGGTGAAAGCTTGTATTGATTTTAGACCCTTCTTCTTGTCTGATATAGGCATTTAAAGGCCATAAATTCTTCTCTAAGCACTACTTTAGCTGCATTCTATAGGTTTTGATATGCTGTGTTTTCATTTTTATTTAATTCAAAATATTTTCTAATTTTTCTTTTGATTTCTTCTTTGACCCACATATTATTTTAAAGTATGTTGTTTGAAATTCAAAACATTTAGGAATTTCCCAGATTTCTTTCTGTCACTAATTTCTATTTAATTCTGTTGTGGTCAGAGAACAGACTTCATATGATTTCTTACATAAATAAAATACTAACTTTATAAAGATTTGCTTTATGGCCTAGCATATGGCCTATCCTGGAGAATGTACCAAATAAACTTGAAAAGAATTCATTATGCAGTCACTGGGTAAAGCATTCTTATTTGTCAGGTAAAACTGCTTCATCTTCTGTGTCCTGGTTGATTTTCTCTCTCAGTATTCGATCAATTATTCAGAGTGGAGCATTGAAATTTCCAGCTATTACTCTAGAATAATTGAAAATTTTCATCTTTTAATTTTCTGTTTTTGCTTCATGTATGTTGAGGCTCTGTTGTTTGGTCCACGCAATGTGTTAAATTATCCTGATATGTTGATCTTTTATAGTTAAAAAACTTCTTTCTTTGTCTCTAGTAATATTTCCTGTCTTAAAGTATGTCTTATTAACTTAGCTACCACCTCTCTTATTGTTACTACTTGCATGGTTTATCTTTTTCTATCCTTTGCGTGCCCTCCACTCTCCTCTGCACATGCATGTTGTCTCAGCCAGAGATATGCTTGACCCAACTGTGACCCAAACCTCAGGCTAGCAGAACCACTGGGCCTCCCTGCTCAATACTGCTAAGACTGCCACTTCCACTGCCAACACTGCTGAACGTGGGCCTTGCACACTGCTCCAAGTCAAGTGAGCCCCCTTCTACCACAATAGAGAGGCTGATGGTCCTCCCAGCACTTCCTGCCTTAAAAGAATCTCCTCATCAGCCAAGCTGGGAGGGGAGAATATCAGGGCAGCCCAAGGCCAAAACTCCACACGGTATCACTGTTCCTCTCAGCAGTTCAGCAGTTTTTCAAGTAGAAAAGCCTCTCAGGTTAATATATACCTCTGGTCTTTCCAAAGTGCTAAAATGGTTACTTCTGTCAATTTTGTTAAGATTTATAGTTGCTTTCTGGGGGAGAGGACTTGCTAGTCCCCTCACTCAACCATACTCAGACATCTCTCCTGGGGACATATACACATACATTTGCACTCAGGAAGGCAGGGATTTCTGTCTCTTTACTTCACTGCTGCCTCCCAAGCTCCTAGAACAGTACCTGGTAGACAGTAAGCTCTCAATAAAATAACTTTGCATTTTGATATGAGTAACAGGATTTCTGAGGATCCCAAACTCAATAGCAGGAACACAAAGCAGTCAAGTATAGGGATTGTTGGGACTGTAAACAGAATCCCCCAGAGATATCAAATACAATTTTTAATTGAAACTTTAACAGAGGTAATTGTACATTCACATAGTCATAAGAAATAAAGCAGAGAGATCCTATGTACACGTTTCCCATTTTTTCCCGAAGGTTTCCTAAGAAACAGCTTTTTGTTTCATTGATTTTCTCTATCACATTGCTGTTTTCAATTTCATCAGTTCCTGCTTTGATCTTTATTATCTCCTTCCTTCTGTTTGCTTCAGGTTTATTTTGCTCTTTTCCTAATTTCCTGAGGTGAGACCTCAGAATGTTGATTGGAGGGCTTTCCTCTCTTCTAATGTAAGCGTTTAATACTATAAATTTCACTGTTAGCACAGCTTTAGCTGCATACCACATATTCTGTTATGTTTATTCTCATTTTTGGTCAATCCTATGTATTTCTTATTTCCTTCTAGACTCCCTCTTTGACCCATGGATTTTTTTTTAAGTGTGCTGTTTAATTTCCACATGGTTAGAGATTTTCTTGCTGTTGTTTTATTTCTGCTTTATGGTTTGATTACACTGTAGTCCGAGAACACATTTTATATGATTTTAATTATTTTAAATTTGTTGGGATTTGTTTTATAACCCAGGATTTGGTCTAAGACAAACCATATCTTATGGTGAATGTTGCATGAGGGATGGAAAAAAAATGTGTTCTGCTGTTGGTGGTTGGAGTGTTTGATACATATCAATTTGGTCCTCTTGGGTGACTGTGTTGTTTAGATCTTCAAAATCCTTGCTAATCCTCTATCTAGTTGGTCTATCTACTGTTGAGAGGGGATGTTGAAGTTGCCAGTTATCATTGTGGACTTATCTATTTCTTCTTTCAGTTTTTGCTTTAGGCATTTTGTGGTTCTGCTATTTGATATGTACACATTTAGGATCTTTGTCTTCCTGGTGGATTGACCCTTTCATCATTATTTAATGTCCCTCTTTATCTCTAGTAAGTTTCTTTGCTCTGAAGTCTATTTTATCATGTATTAGTATGCCCACTCTTGAATTTTTTGGTAATGTTTGCATGGTATATCTTTTTCCATCCTTCTATTTCAATCTTCCTATGTCACTGTGTTTGAAATGAGTTCCTTGTAAAGAGCATATATTTAGGTCATTTTTTTTTTAATCCACTCTGTCAGCCTCTGTCATCTGATGTATTTAAACCACTTACATTTAAGATAAGTAGTATGTCAGCAATTAAGTCTGCCATTTTATTATTTGCTTTCTGTTTGTTTTCTGCGGTTCTCATCCCTCTGTTTCTTTATGTTACTTCAACATATTTTAGGATTCTATCTTTATTATTCTATATTGTTTTTGAATGGTTTTTTTTTTTTTTTTTTTGCAGTACGCGGGCCTCTCACTGTTGTGGCCTCTCCTGTTGCGGAGCACAGGCTCCGGACGCGCAGGCTCAGCGGCCATGGCTCACGGGCCTAACTGCTCCGCGGCATGTGGGATCCTCCCAGACCGGGGCACGAACCCGTGTCCCCTGCATCGGCAGGTGGACTCTCAACCACTGCGCCACCAGGGAAGCCCTTGAATGTATTTTTCATAATTCTTTAATAATTGCTTTGAGCATTGCAATACACACATGTGACACCACAGCCCACTGGTAAAAATGTTCTATCACTTGAAGTAAAATGTGGAAATCTCATTTCTATTTAGGTCACTTACCCTCCTCATTTTTACATATCATAATGCTCTTCTTGAGTATCAGATGGTTTTATAATTTTTGTTTCAATCATCAAATATTATTTTTTAAATTCATGAAGAAAAGAATAGTCTACTTATGCACCCAGATTTCTGCTCTTTCAATTCTTCCTTCTTCCTTCCTAATGCATCAAGATATTTCCTTTTATTTCAAGAATTTCTTTTAGCCATTCTTTTAAAGTAGGCCTGATAGTGAAACTAAAAATTCTTTTCATTTCCCTTCATCTGAGAATGTCTTTATATCCCCTTCATTCCTAAAGGATAGTTTTGCTGAATATAGAATTTGTGGGTGACAGTTCTTTTCTTGCAGTGTTTCAAAAATGGGCTGCTTCTTTCTGCTCTCCACGGATTCAGATGAAAAATTCACTGTCATTCAAATTTGCGTTTCCCTGTAGGTAATGCATTGTTTCTCTCTGGTTGCTTTTAACATATTTCTCTTTGCCTTTGTCTCATCATTTTCTTCTTACTACCTTTCAGAGTCCTCCTTTGTCTGTCTCTTATATTATTTCCAGAATTGATAGTTGTGCTTATTAGCAGGGAAGAGCAGAGAGAAATTGATCTAATCCATCCTGTCTGGACCAGAAGTCCCAAATTTTTAAATACTATGAGTTTGCAATATCTACCATAACTCCATAACTATTGTTACCTGTGAGGTGTGTCCCATCAGCTAAAAGGCTAGCATCTTAGCACATGTATCACTAATGGATGCATTCTGTAGAGTAGGACATAGGACAAGCAGGCGTTGGTGGAAGGGGATCAGGAGTGTTTGTGGCCAGAAGGCATCAAAGTAGTTCAGTCCACCTGCCAGCTCCTTCCTAAACAGGGGAACAGTCATTCAAGAGCAGGTGTCAAGCCTCCTCCAGCATTTATGTTGGGCCAGCATGAGCCACATGTTTGCTGGCCCCTCTCAGGGCAACAGTCAGAACGTGAAATCTGGAAACATGCAAGTGCATGCAGAACACACATTTTAGGCCAATTTTTGAACTACTATGCAGATGTTAAGGTAAAGATATGAATTTAACCATTTCTTGGTAATATCAAAAGAAAGTAAAATAGCAAAGAGTTTTACTTGAAAACAAGAAGAAAATATTCCTACCTGTTCTGAGGGCATTTCACCAAATAGTGTCTCACTGTGAAAGGAAAAAGAAATAGAAGATGGTAAATAAATGCTACCTTAGATATATAATCTCTAGGAATTCCTAGGAAATGTAGGTGGCCAGGTATTGCCCAAACGTTGGCACAAACCACCTCTCAGGGCTATTATACTTCTCTTTGGATGAGTACAGCAGAGCCATGGCAAAGACACTACAGTGACTTGATATTGTTCCATACCTGGGTCAAGCCAGGCATGAAGCCATACACCTCAGGCTTCCTGGTTACATAACCCCCAAAATTCATTTTTTTTGCCAAGCCACGTTGAAATGGTTCTAACCTAGAGTTATAGAGTCACCCAACTTCTGAGCTCTACCTTAGTCATGAGAAAGCCTTCTTGGGGCAACTTTTCTCCACTTAGGTGCTCCTCTCTATAAAATGGGTTTTAATTCTCTGATCGAAGCTCTTCTAGGACTAAGAGAAGGTCCTGGGGGGAAAAATAGCCTTTTTTTTAATTTTTATTTTTTGCAATGACATCCTCCATAGTAGGTCTCCTTCAGAAAAACCATGTTCTAGCTACAGAGGAAAAATAAGAATACCTAGGCAGTTATCCTAACAAGTGTCCAATCTAAGCTCATCGTTGAGTTCACTTCAAATAGAAGTAAAGCTGAAACAGCCACAAGGCCCTGGAGTTGTGTAGTAGAGTGTTACATCAATGACCCCAATGAATCACACATTAATATATCTATCCACATCCTTGTGTAACTCCCTCCCACACTGACTCTGAGCTTGGCGACACGATGTGCTTAGGCCAATGAAATATTAGCCAATCAGTCACAAGCAGAAGCATAAAAGGTCCTGTGCTCTGAGGTTTGTGAGCTGTCTCTCTCTCTCTCTCTCTCTCTCTCTCTCATTGCAGGGAACTCTTCTGCTATCACATGAAGAAGCCTGGCTAGCCTATTGGAAGATGAGACCACATGAAACAGACACGAGTCATCCCAGATGAGCCAGGCCCCAGCTGACCCATTAGCAGGCTGCAGCTGCATGAGTGATCCAGCTGAGGCCAGAAGAACTGCTCAGCTGAGCCCAGGTCAACTTGCTGACCTGCAGAATTGTGAGCAAATAAAACAGTTGTTGTTTCAAGCTCTTACACTTGAAGTGATCGGTGATGCAAGTGACCAATGCAGGCTCCAAACCAGAATGACAGAATCAGCTTTAGAGGGGCTTTTTTGGTTTGTCTTGTCCAACCCCCTAATAGTATCTGAACTCTTTCTGCATTCCACTTACTTAATACCTACTATATGCTGGATAATTTACAGATGCAATAATAATAAAACCATAGTTCATACTTCCTGAACACTTCATATGTTCCTGGCGCTATTCTAAGCTTATTATATAGATCAGTGGTCTTTAGTCTGGGGTTTGCATTCCGCTGGGCACTCTTAGGAAGAACAGTTTTAAGGACATCTGTTTCTGGATCCTCACCTCCCATGGTATTCTTTCCTTAGAATTCATTCCCCTGGAACTTGCCTGAAGTCTGGCTGTATTCCTTTCCCTCCCTCCCTGTTATATCACCCTTTCTACTTCATAAAATCAAGGCATACCTCTTACCCATCCTGACTTGTACTACAGAGACCTGTCCTGGGGGTAAAAGCCAGTGGGCACATCAATGGCCCCAAATGAATCAATAAATGATTTAAAATATTGGTGTCAGTGTTGAGAAAGCAATGACTGGGCAAATAAACTTTTCACTAGAGGAAAGCTTTCCAATATTTTGCTTTCAAAAAGGATTGAAATATGACCTAATCCAGTCGTCAGCTGGTAGAGTATTAAAATCATTTTCGATGGTAGATCATTGTGACTTTTGACATAAAACTCAGAAGCAGTTTAAAGTACTGAGTGGTATAAGGAAACTTCATCCATTCCTGCCTCTTTTTTTTTTTTTTTTTTTTTTTGCGGTATGCGGGCCTCCCACTGCTGCAGCCTCCCCCGTTGCGGAGCACAGGCTCCGGACGCGCAGGCCCAGAGGCCATGGCCCACGGGCCCAGCCGCCCCGCGGCACACGGGATCCTCCCAGACCGGGGCACGAACCCGCATCCCCTGCATCGGCAGGCGGACTCTCAACCACTTGCGCCACCAGGGAGGCCCTCTGCCTCTTTTTATATTGAAAGAGGTATTTCAGAGCTAACATCTCTTAAAAATACAGGAATAGAAATGATGCTGATTTCTATTGCAAATTCATACAAGACTATAGGAAGTAAAAATAAAAATCTATTTCAATAAATATACATTTCCAATAAAATTTTACTTCTTATGATTATTATTTATCTAAACTTGTATTTATGTGGTTTTGATTAATTTTATATACATTTCTAAATCTTTACTGATTGTGCAGTATTTACTGATAACTCAATCCAGGAAAAAAATTTAGCACCTAGAGACTTGTGGAATAAGGAAATTTTTAAAATCTTAATTTAAATTTTTATACACATACTATTTTACAGAGAAATAAAATCAGTGATCAACAAAGAACTTTCAAAACAAAAATGTATGAAAATAGGATAAAATTTTGTGGGGGAAGTGGATTGAAGATAAAAATTCAAAGAAAAGAAGGGACAATATAAATTTCTAACAGCTAAAGTTTGTTTATGGAGTCTTTTTAAATCAACAGATGTAGTTAAATTCATGATACTTAGATGTAAAGGAAAGATTTAACCATTTCTTTTCTTTTTTTTTTGCAGTACGCGGGCCTCTCACTGTTGTGGCCTCTCCCGTTGCGGAGCACAGGCTCCGGACGCGCAGGCTCAGCGGCCATGGCTCACGGGCCCAGCCGCTCCGCGGCATATGGGATCCTCCCAGACCGGGGCACGAACCTGCATCCCCTGCATCGGCAGGCAGACTCTCAACCACTGCTCCACCAGGGAAGCCCCAACCATTTCTTTTTAAGATGTCAATATTTGCCTTGGAAATTGCATCCTTTACAACAATTTATATTTATGATGAAAAAGTTTAGATGTCAAAAATAAAAAACGTTCAATGATGCATAATCTTTTAAATGATTTTAGGGGCTATGCAAACAAAAATGTTTGAAGACCACAACTTTGTACTCTAATTCAATCTTCACAATAACTTTGTCATCATACCTATTTTACAGTGGAGGACACTGAGGCACAGAGAGGTTAAGGGCCTTGCCCAAGGTCACACAGCTAATATTATGGGCTGAGCTGTACCCCCTCCCAAATTCATATGTTGAAGCCCTAAAGGCCAATACCTCAAAATATGACTGCATTTGGAGATAGGGCCTTTAAAGGAGTGAGTAAGTTAAAATGAGGTCATTAGGGTGGGCTGGTGTCCTTATAAGAAGAGATTAGGGATACTGACATGCATAGAGGGAAAACCATGTGAAGACACAGGGAGACAACAGCCACCTATAAGCTTTGCTATGGCAGCCCGAGCAAACTAACACACCTGCGAAGGGACAAAACTGGGCAGCCTGACTCCAGAGCCCTCTTGTAACTACTCCACACCATTCTCAGAGGAACTGGGCGGCTGGTATTAGGGCTCCTACAGACGAAAAAAGTAGTGTCCAGGATAAACGGCTGGCCCCCTGTCCCAGGGCTGGAGCAGGGTAGAGCCGGGACTGGGCCCTAGAGAACCCCGTGCTCTGACCTGTGTTTGGGAAAGTCCGGTCCAGGGGCAGGAAGGCGGGCAGCCTGCAGATCAGGAAGCCAGGGAGCAGGAGAGCAGCT
This sequence comes from Mesoplodon densirostris, assembly GCF_025265405.1. Lineage (NCBI taxonomy): Eukaryota > Metazoa > Chordata > Mammalia > Artiodactyla > Ziphiidae > Mesoplodon > Mesoplodon densirostris. The sequence continues at coordinate 48,735,812 of NC_082661.1, read as the reverse complement.
GGGGGGCTCCTTAGTAATTGGCCATGGGGGCGGGGGGCTAACTCAGAAGGGCCAGGAGCCTGGCAAGGAGAGTCAATGCCAGGCACAGGCCGTGCACCTCGGCCAGCACTTGCCAACTGAAGCTTATGAAGTCTCAGCCCAGTGAAGGCAGGGCTGATGTCCCTTTAATGAAGAGGGACAGCCCAGGGGCCAAAAGTGATCCTGGACACCAAGGGGAAGAATTATGGGCATCTGAGAAATAGACCTTGCCTGGAATCTCCCTTAAATATGCACAGCATAATCACTGCTGATTACATAACTGTGTCACCTGTCTTAGCTAGGGGTTCCCAGAAGCAGAGCCTGTAAGACAGGGATTCAAGTGCAGAGTCTATGTGGGAGGTGATCCTAAGAAACCCACTGGAGAGTGGGGAAATGAGACCAGGAAGAGAAGAAAAGCAATGAAGGGTGATTCTAGAGCCAGTCTCCACCACAGGCCACAGCCTGGCACCCAGGGCACTTGACCCAAAGGCTCCCGGCTCCACGCAAGGCAACCAACCTGCAGAGAAATGAAAACTCGGGACACGGTGTTTTTTAAGTGGTGACTTGTGACCTTCAGGACTTTGAGGACTCTAGAAGAAAGGGCTGTTTTTCTCACCTCTTCTGATAGGAAGACATCTGTGAGCACGAGGTCCTGAGCCACCCTTCCTCTGCCTCGTAGCCTGGGGCCACACTGCATCCAGACGCCACCACGTGGCCAAACCTCCCAGCTGACATGTCCAGGCTGGAGGCCATCACTGTCACCTGGGACTGTCCCTGTCACCACTACCTACCCCACTATGGTTAATTTGGGGTGGAGGCAGCCTCCCATCCTATCACGCTCTGTAACAGTGTTAGGGCCTCTGAGGTACGGCTGACCTTCCCCCCCTCATTGCCCCCCAACTTGCCTGCACCTTCTTCAGGACCCCAGGCCTTGCAGAGGCTCTGAGATAGGTTCTGTGGATATTCCTGCTCCGCTCACAGAGCATTCTAGATGCACGGTGAGCGCAGTGGCATCCCCTGCACAGGGCCCGGTGCATTTGCACAGTGCTCTCCCAGCATCCTCCCGCCCCAGCACAGGCAGGTGCCCTGCAGCCTGGAAAAGCACCATCTGCCTCTCTCTGGAGGGAGGGTCAGGACTGGGATGCCCTCCTCCCATCCCAGCCATTTCCTCTGCGCAGCAGGGTGCTCCCGCCACGCCAAGCTCAAGAGCCAGACCCTCCAGGAAGCAGCCCTGCCTTGACCACGTTTCCAGGCCGGCACGGTTACAGGTAAAGCCGTCTCCCTCAGTCACCAGGTGGAAGGCTGAGGGGGAGAACCAAGTTTTCTACCTCCTGTTGTCTTGGTACAAAGAGCATTTTAGGGCCACAGCCGTTCAGTGAAAGCACCAGTGCATAAAGCTCTCTATCTAGAGTCATGCTGTCCTGTATGGTAGTCGTGAGCTGGGGTGGCTATCAAGTACGGGAAATGTAACTGGTCCAGAATATGATGTGCTGGAACTGTGAAATCTTAGGGGCTCAGGATGTTTATTTGGGGCCTGAGAAGACCTGCTGGATTTCATCCTTCATATGGAAAAAGGAATGTAAAATATCTCTTTCAGAATCTTTATGACGATGCTTGTTGAAATGGTATTTCAGATATATTGGGTTTAATAAAATGGATTAAAATTAATGTCACCTGTTATCTTTTTACTTTTTAAATGTGACTACTAAAAAAAAAGATGTCCAACTACATGCACAGCCCACCTTGTATTTCTACTCAGGACAGTGCACAAGGGGGTTGTATTTGCCCTAGCCGTCGGGAGGGCTGAGCCACCGTCACCACGACTACAATGGAGGGATGCCACCTGGAGAGGTGGACCACACACAGAAGAAGGTGGCCCCTGGAGCTGCCCAGGCCCAGGACTGGCAGCCACTGCACCGGGAAAAGTGTCCCCAGAGCCCTGTGAGGTAAGAGTAACTTTTATCCCCATTTCCCAGTGAGGACACCTGGGGCTCAGGACATTTATTTGGGGCTTGAGAAGACCTGCTTTACAAGTAAAGGAGCTTGAATCCAGGCCCTAGGTCCAGCGCTCTATTCATGAAGCTACTGGGGAGGCTTCCGAGCACCCAATCGGGGAGACGGGCTCCCTTCTGATGGGGCAGTGGGCCCAGGAGAGCTCACTGAGCCTTCCCACAAGCTCTGATGACCAAGCCTGCGTCTCAGAAGTGTTTGGCGGGGAGAGCTCGTGCTGGGGTGTCCCAGTGTCCGAGCGTCTCTGATGCCAGGCTGGTGAGCCCTTCATCCTCCCCAAGGTCCCAGGGACACCTTGTCCACAGCCACCCCATTCAGTACCTGGCAGCCTCCTGCCTCCACTAAGCGGGGCTGTGAGTGGGAGGCAGCGCCCCAGCTCCCTCTTTCTTGGACTTCTGGGAGAAAAGATCACAGGCCCTTCGATCCCATCACCACGGGGAAGCAAGCAGAGAGCCAGTTTGTGGCAGGCAGATGTAGGTGCCTAGCAAGCCGTGGGGAGCCTGGCTTTGGAGCCAGGGTTTTAGCACATCGAGTGCAAGCTAAACGCAGTCATGACAAATATGAGAGCCGAGACAAAGGGGCTAGACCCCTCTCCCTCTGGTTGCATGTGCCTTCAAAGCTCTCCTTTTAAAAGCTCAAACATGGAAGGTTGCGGGATCGTTGGGGCCACACCAAAGCAGCAGGTATGGACTCATTCCGGGAGAAGCAAAGGCCTTTGAAACCAGTGTGCTTGAAAATCCACTAGAGTAACGCCACCAGGATTGGTGCATTCCAGGGTGACTCAGACCTGCAGAGGCCCTGGGATGAAGTTCCAGGCATCCCGGCACTCACAAAGATTAGGGATGGAGACTCACAGCTCAGAGGAAAGTAGAAAGTAAGTCACACGTGGGGCAATTAACGCCAGCTCTATGAACAATGAGTGCCCTAAGAGGACAGGGTGAGGGCAGGACAGCAGGAAGGTGAGAGAGAAGGGGACTGGCCCTCAGGTCCCCTGGCTTCCAGGATGGGGTGTGTGTATCTCAGAGGCCCAGCGGGAGATCACATCAGGAGCAGAGACAGCTACTCTGACATCCTCTTTTCAGACAGATCTTGCTGAGCAAGCGGGAGAGCAGGCGCCAGGCTGTCCTCTGCTTCCCACGTGTGTGTGAGGAGCCTGCAAACCTGGGTGCTCTGTGGCCCCCACGCAGGCAGGAGGATGCAGAAGGACCAACAAACACACTTGCACAGGAAACCCAGAAACTGTCTATATAACAAGGGGGTCTGGGCCTGATTTGATTGTTGTGCATCCAGGGAGCATAAGTTTATCTATGAGTTTCATTTCAAGATAGTAATGGGATCATTTCAAAATATTCATTGTAAAGAGAAGTGCTGAGTAGGCTAGAGTGAAGAAGAACTGGTTTAAGGCCTTGCTACTCAAAGTGAGGCCTCCCATCATCAGGGTGGCACTGCCTGCACTTCTCATTAGAAATGCAGACTGTCAGGCCTGCCCTTACGCTCTGAATCAGAATCTGCACTGGAGCACGTTCCCAGGTGAGCAGTCTGTTCCTGAAGGTTTGGGCAGTGCTGCTCTAAGCCTCCCAGGTCCAGGTGAGGGCTAACGTCAGGCCTAACGTGCACGGTCCTGCCAGGGATACAGGACGCCAGCCTGCGGGCAGCAGTTGTACCAGATGGATGCCAAGCCCTCAGGGAGCTGCAGGAGCCGTGAACTGCTGCCTGGGGAGGACCTAAGCAACAACCGCATTGAAGGCTGAAGGAAAATTCCTCGGCAACGTCGGCCCCCAGATGGCTGAGGTTTTCTTGAACAGAAAAACGGAGGCTGAGGATCGGGCTGGGCTTGGGCTCTGCCACTCCCTTGTTTCAGGACTTGATCAAGTTCCCCAGCTGTGTCCTCTGTCAAATGGGAGCAATATGGGCTGTCATTCGGGCTGGTGGTGAGGACTCACGAGAATGTGGAGGGGCCAGCAAGGGGTCTGACTCACAGCAGGTGCTCAGGCCAAGCTCTTGACAGATCATAGGGCTTCAGACGCTGTGCACAGGCACACATGAGGCCATCTGGAGCCCACTCCCAGGGGCACGAGGGCAGCTAAGATCTGGGTTCTCAGTGGCTCTGTGGGAAGCCTGGAGCTTATGTCCCAGTCTGCCTTGTTGGCTTTGGAGGAGAAGGACTTCTCCTGAACTGCCTATGTTGCTTTGTTTCCCTGCTCCTCCCCACGGCCTAACAGGGCCTGCACTCCAGGCAGATTTCTCTATTATGCCCCTGAGCCCAGGCAGAGGTGCCTTTCGAGCAAAACAGGCTTGGAGACTGCCAATGTGGCATGAAAACTCCAACAGCTGGGAACAAAGCAGCTGGGAAACAAAGCCATTTGCCCACCATTTGTTGAGCAGCTGTCATGAGCCGAATTCCAAGGAGAATGGGTCAGATGCATGGTCCCTGTCTTACACACCATCCTCCTGGAGGGAGGCAAATACATTTGCACGTGTGCAACATGTGCCACGAGCTCATCAAAGCCATCAAGTCTTTGGAACAGGAGAAAAGCTCAGGCACCGTGGATGAGGTATGCGCAGGCGTGGAGGGAGGCTCTCAGAGTGCAGCACAGACACACAGAGCACGGTAGGCAGGACACGGGCTGCGGAAGAAGGATCTGGCTAGAGCTCTGGCTCTGATTCCAGTGCTGCATGGCTCTGCGCACCCGTCCAGCTCCCCATCCCTTCTCCACCCTGCTCAGGCCCTGGAGGCTGACCTCTGTGCACGTCCTCTGGCTTCCGGTCTGAGTGGTAGGACCAAAGGAAAGCAGCCGAGGGACACCTGAAGGCAGGGGGCAGGGAGGGGCTGAGGAAGGTAGGCTCCTGGCTCCCTCCCTGCTGCAGCCTGGTTTGGCATTGCCTAAGTCCCTCTTCTAAGGCTCTTATTGGTGACAATTCTCCCACAGCTGCAGCTCTCAAAAGTTCCAGAAACCTCTTCTCCCCTTGTCCCCTAAGCTCTAGGGTGGAAACAGCATCCCCCAGGTGCTGGTCCCTGAATGCCTTTCTCTCCCTCCCTCCCAGATTCCTTTAGCCCTGACTGCACCTCTGGGGAGAGTCCCCTCTGGAAACTGCGCTCAGTTTCCCTGTTTAATTGTCCCCCTAAGCCATGACCACCAAATCTAATACTTCCCAGCTTTATGACCTTGGGCTAATAGTAATAATTACTATATATAATTATAACCATATGTCATCATAAATGCAGGACACTTACAAGGAGGTGGAATGGGTAAAGGGTTTTATTTGTGGGGTTTTTTTTTCCAACTTAATCCTCACAACAATCCTGTGAGACTGGTATACTGGTATTTTCCCCATTATTTAGAGGGAGAAGGTGAGGCACAGCAGGTAAGTCATCAGCTGGTAGGTGAACAGTCGCCATTTGAACCAGAGTTATTCTAATTCCAGAGCCCAGCTCTTACCCAGATCATCTCTGGGAGCTGCAGGGTCCCCATCTGTTTCAGAAATTCTGAAGTCGGGGTGCACAGGGAGGGTATTTCAGAGGAAACAGGAGCTGGTGGAAACATGACCTGGAGGTTTGGTGAGAGGCGGGGACTAGAGAGAGAAAGCAGGCAGCATTCATAGGGAGATAAGAGTCAGAGCCATGAGAACTATAATCACTAAGGGAGAAAGAGTAAAGCAAGAAGGGGCTAAGGACAGAACCCAGGGGACCCAGAACCCAGAAAGGAGACAGAAGGAAGGGAACACTCAGACTGGACAGGAAGAGAAGGGAAGGGGTGCCTTTCCAGTCCCATCTGCCTGCCAGGCACAGCGTCAGGTACTGTAATTAAATTATGGACACACAACAACATTCAATATAAGGAAGGTGGTGTCCATCCCATGTCATTTAATAAATGAGGAAACCAAAGTTCAGAGTGGTTAAGGAACGTGTCTAAAAACTCAGTCTTAAGCGGCAGAGCCAGAATCAAACCCTGGGTCATCTGACTCCACAGCCTCTTCTGGGAGGAAGAGAGAGGTAAGGGCCCTCAGAAACCACCGAAGGAAGGGATTTGAGAAAAGGGGGTACTGAAATGATGTCAACAGTGGCCACAGTTGATTTTAGCAGAGTCTAAGGTAGACACATCTCCTCACTCACACTGCTTACCAGTCACAGGTAAATAATCCCTGACTCAGGATGCATCTTTCAACCAAAGTGATACTTTGCCCAACATCTTCTGCCTGTCTGTGGATTGGTTGTGCCCCCACTCCAGACATGACTTTATCTGTTCTCTTACCTCTGGATTTCCTCTTGCTAAACACAGACTGCCAGATGATGGTCAGAGTGAAGAGCAGAACGCTGAGAATCCCCACACAGCACACGAGCACAGCATACACGTAGAGGTCTAAAAGGCAGGGACACGCAGGTGATTGTCGGGACAGGCCACACCACAGGAGATGCTCCAAATAAAAAAACTTCACACATTATCAAAACTCAACTCAAAATGAACCACAAGCCTAAATGTAAAACAGAAACAAGAAAACTTCTGGAAAAAAACATAGAAGAAAAATCTTTGAGATCTAGGACTAAGCAGAGAATTTTTAGACTTGACACCAAAAGCACCATCCATATAAGGAAAACTTGATAAATTAGAAAAATTAGATTTCCTCAAAATTGAAAACTTTGCTCTGTAAATACCCATATGAAGAATGAGATATCCCATATATTGGGATAATACCTATCAGAACAGCCAAAATAAAAACTAGGACAATACCAAATGCTGACAAAGATATAGATAAGACATGGCTGGTGAGAATGTAAAATGGTACGGCCACTCTGGAAAAACAGTTTGGCAGTTCCTTAAAAGATACACCTATGACTATCATGCAACTCACCAACTGCTCTCTGGGGCATTTGTCCAGAGAAATGACAACTTAAGTTCACACAAAAACCTGTATGTGTATGTTTGTAGCAATTTTATTCATAATAACCAAAAACTGGAAACGGCCCAGATGTCCTTCAGTGTGTGAATGGGTAAACAAACTGTGGTCCATCCACACCATGAAACGCTTCTCAGCAACAGAAGGGGATGAACTATTGCACAAAGCGTTATATTGAGTGGAAAAAAAATCCCCCAAAATTACATACTGTATGATTTTATTTATACAACGTTTTTGGAATGACAAAATGATAGAAATGGAGAACAGATTAGTGGTTGCCAGGGGTTAAGGAGGGAACAGACGGGAGAAAAATGGGTCTTGCTATCAGGGACCCTTGTAGTGATGGGAATGTTCTGTATCTCGGCTATATCAATGTCAATATCCTGGTTGTAATGTTATACTACAGTTTTGCAAGATGATACCATTGGGAGAAATTGGATAAAAGGGTACCAACTGGTACAAGGAATCTCTCTGTATTACTTGTTAGAAATACATGTTAATCTACAATTATCTCAAAATAAGTTCGTTTTACGTTCCAATGATTCAATCATGTTCATGTATATCTTAGTTTAGGCTGCTATAACAAAATACCATAGACTGGGTGACTTAGACGACAAACATTTATATCTCACAGTCCTAGAGACTAGGAAGTCCAAGATCAAGGCACTGGCAGGTGCAGTGTCTGGTAAGGACTCTATTCCTGGTTTGGAGACGTCTTCTCTTGGTATCCTCACGTGGAGGAGAACAGAGAGCAAGCAAGCAAGCTCTCAAGGATCCCTTCTTATAAGGACCCTAATCCCATTCATGAGGTAATCCTGCTCATTACCTAATCACCTCCCAAAGGTCCTACCTCCTGATGCCATCACATTAGGGGTTAGGATTTCAACATATGAATTTTAGGGGACATGAACATTCAGACCATAACAATATACATCCATTTCTTAAACTCCAGTGATCAACCGTGTCACCAATCTGATTGATACGATGCCCAAACTGCTAAGAAAGCAAAAGGGAAGCTAGAATCATGATTTTAATCTTCTATGAAGCAAAAGGCTGCAGATATTTGAACTTAGTAAATGTTTGAACTTAGCAAAAATGTTTCTCTGCTGATAAATTTCTTTAGCCAACAGACATATTCAGCCTGCTCTTAGGTACAAGAAATATCATGATGAACATCCAAAGGTCTTCTCGTCAAGAAAGCAGAGGGCTGCATGGTACCTGAACCATAGAAATACGTGTCCAGAACCAGAAACATGCAGAAGAGGGACCCATCCCGGCTGGGGAGGTTGGAGGGGCTTCCCAGAGGACTAGACCTCTGTGGTGAGTTGTAGTTAAAATAACACAGACAATGCAAAAATACAGAGAGAGAATAAAAATAGAGAGAGGAAAAAAAAGTCATCAGCCATCCATCACTTTGAGTTAACTACTGCTGTACTTTATGATGTATATGTATAATTTTAAAATTAAGATCATACTGTTTTATATCTTTCTTTTTATTTAAATTTCATTTTCTCATTATGCTCTCTTCAAAAAGTGATTTTAATTTTGAAAACTATGATAAAAGTTTGTGGTATTAATACATCATCATGAAAGACTTAATATCTTATCATTGGCTACTCAAAGTGTTCCGACCTTCCCTATAATAAATGATTCTACGGTGAGTATTCACAACCTTAAACCTTAATGAGTCTCTCACACTGTCTTCTCAAGATTAAAGTTCCTAGAAGTGGAATTACTGAGTCAGCAAGAATGCACTCAGGACCTAGAGAAGCAGCTGATTAAGTGCTTAAGCTGAAAAAGCAAGCAGTAAGCCTACTGGGGTGGCTGGCTTCCACGGCGAGCCTGGAGAAGCAGGTAAGGCTATATGGTCAAGGAGAGGGAAGGAGGGGGAATGGGATGGAATCAGACATCTCGGATTCCCCTGGGAGGCCCGGGGATGTCCCTGCCCCTGGAGCGCCTCCCTTGGTCTCAGGTTCAGCCAGCATATTCACTTAAGCTAGTTCGAGTAGGTTTCTTAGAAGGCAACTTAGAAGCCTGGACTAAAAATAAACTAAGTAGAAAACACAATAGGACAAGGTTGCAGGTGAAGGGAGCACTTGCACTAATATTTAGGGAACAGGGCAGGTGGGTGGGAGCAAGAAAGGGTATCCTACAAAGAGAGCAGGAGCCAGGAGCCAGTCACAAGAGCCGAGGAGGACCCAGTGAGAGTTCTAGAAGCCAAGAGAGTAGAATGCTGTAAGAAAGATTCTCTAACAGCATCATCGCTACTGGAAAACCCCCATTGGGATTTCCCACTAGGAAGCTACTGGAAAAGTCCTGGAGGAAAGCCCGTTCAGTGTGATGGGAGGGACAAAGCCAGGTTACAGGGGTCAAGGAGCTCCATGGGGTATGAGGAGACTAGATAGAAATAGAGAAAACTCTCTCCTGTAACTGAGATCAAAACTGCCTTTCTAAATAGATGCCTGTGTCTCGGATGTGTGGGCCTTGCAAACTAATACGGTAGAGAACTCTGCAGGTGGTCAGTTAGGAGACAGGCTTGGGCCTCCATTTAAACAACATGAAATTCCAAGGGACAGAGCAGAGGTCACAGACTGGGACTCAGGACAGGATACAGGACAGGACAGAACACGGAGAACATAAGGCCAGTCCTGGATTTACATACTGTTGAACAAACTATTCTGGGAACAGGACTGCAGAGCCATTTCTGGCACCAGAGGCTGGGAAACAATGTGGTCACAGTGCCAGGCAGACAGAACGGGGGCTGGTGGGCGCAGCATCTGCCTCAAAAGGATTCCAGAGATTCGGGCCCCGGGACCAAAAGGCAACAGCAATTTGGCTTCAGTCTTGGGATGGAGAGAAGAACTATCTTCCTAAAGTTTCTGCACTGCTGGAGCGAAGCGACCTAACCCACGAGCTCCCCTCTTCATCAGAACTCTCTCTTTGGTTTCGGGACTGCAGGAACCAAAGGGGGAACAAGGTCGCAGCAAGACTCTCCCACGAGTGTCCCCAGAAGCATGCTGCAGACATCTGTGGCCCACGCTCAGGCAGGAGGCAAGGGGCACCAGGAGGCCCACATGATGGTTTCAGATCACAGCCTCCTCAACGCGCACAGAGGGGGCTCGCCACAGGGAGCCACAGCTGCAGTCATAAAACATCTGGCCTGTCTGGAAGGTTCAGCTACGCTGCCAAGCACACAGGCCCTCCAGGCTGTGGACACCGGCCAGGAGGCACCAGCCGCCCGCATGTGGGTCCCCACAGGCCTAGGATGGATCATGCCTGCTCTATTGTATTCTTGAATCCACAAGAACATTAAAAAGTGTCACCTTGTAGGAGGAGGAAAAACTCAAGAAGAACACCTGAGCTTCCCTGGATTGGGCAGCAGCCACTACCCCAAGGTTCTGACTTTTTCCTCTGTTCCAAGCATTCCTTTGCTGCACAAAGGCAATCTCCCTGCTGTATCTACTCAGAATGCTAAAACCACCTCCCCTTTCTCTGAAAACAAAGGTTAAACCCTGAGCCATTTGAGCCGGGGTCACAAACTCCCAACACTCCAGGGATGCATTTTGCCAGCAGGCTAGAGCCAAGCTCTGCCCCGGTGACACAGGCAGCCACAGTGCAGCTCCAGACATCGTTCTCAGGCTGGAATACTGGCCCAACGTTGCCCTATCTTCCGTCTTTTCCTTTACCTTTTATGTAAACACCTCTCTAATTATAAATGTGGGCCAGAGGTTTTCAAACTCAGACCCAGCCAAACAATGCTTCTCCAGAGGCTGAATCCAAACCTTCAGGTTCAAATTGAACAAAACATCTGCACTTAACCAAACCTGGGCTTAGCTTTTAAAATACCACAGAACACTGAACACTCAAAATAATTCTAAAAATCTTGTTATATTCTCCAAATTCACTTGCAGTTTCGTCTTCTGCCATTGGACTTCCAAAGACATTGCTTCGTTGGACTCAACTGCAAGCCGCCATGCAGAAAGTTATCTTCCTGCTGCCCCCAGCCTGGGGCCTCCCTGAAGCAGATGGTGGGGCCAGCAGGCTGGAGCGATGTGCACGTGGCAGGGAGGCCAAGACGGGGTGCACAATGTCTGCATGCCAGCTCCCACCCTCCCAGAAAGCCAGGCCACGCCAGGCAGAGCGGTCCCCGTGAAAGGCAGCCTGCACACCTCTTGCCCGGCAACCCTGAGGCCGGCTGGAGTATTCAGGGCTGCTTTGAAACCCAGTGACCCCAGCACTCCCCCCGGACCACTAAATCCAGAAGGTCAATGTCCATCCTCTACATTTCCAGGGCAACGACAAATACCTAGATCACAGTTATGTTGAGAAAACCTCGTACTTCTACTAATTTTTTTATCCAGCCGGTGATAACATCTTGCTCAGGGAGAAATACCTGAGCAATAGCCTTGAGGGATTTTAACTCATTCCAGCGTCTCACCAAGAGAACTGACAATGCTTTTTTATTGTGCTGCAGGCACACAGCCAGGCCGAGCTAAGCCCCAGGAGGATGGATATCCGTCCTCAAGCCCTGCCGCAGCTCTCCCATCCAGGAACAAAAGGGCAAAGGCCTGGGATCAGGCGCTGGGGAATTTCAACTGTATCCCTGACCTCGCCAACGCTGTGGCTGGGTTAAAAAAGCAAAACCCATAGATGCTGCTGCCGCTGCTGCTGCTGAAATCACAGAGAAAGAGCACTTTGGACACAGCTGCTCTGAGGCAGGATACACAGTGAGAATTCCAATTCAGCCTTCCTGAAGGGACCCAATTCTCTGTGTTGAGAAGACAGTGCATGTTGGCCTACAGATTTTGTGTAGAGTTAGATCGAGAATAACCCTGATATTCTGTAGCTACACATGAATTTTAAAATATCATTAATTATACAAAGTGTTTTAGAGATGCTGATTGTGCCACAAGGCGTGTGTGGACTTTTAAATGCTACAATCCTGCCAAATATATAAAGTCTTGGGTATTGTACCACAGCATTTTCAAACTGTTCTTGGATCACTTGCACCAGAAACACCTCAAGCCCTGATGAAGTGCAAATTCTTTTATCTCTTCCTAAATATAATAATCAGATTCTTGGCAGGGGGCGGGGCAGGGTCGGGGGGCAGCCCAGAGTCTGGGTTACTAACAACCCCCCCATGATATCCTTATGCATCTGATGATAAACAGGGCTCCTGCTGTCGCATCTGCCAGTGGCCTACCTTAGGGAGCCCCCAGGACATCTCCAGACTCCCACCTCTTCCCAGTGCCTGGGTCATAGGACAGCCTCAGAAATATGGATACATCAATTGCTTTTTCTACTGCTTCACTTTATGAGGAGGAAAGTCACACATCTCTTTGTTAACAAATAGGCATTCACTGAATGAGAGACTAAGGGAGGGAATTGGGGATTATTTTACTTGGAGGCCATCAAGTAAAGAAAAAGCCATCTACAAAACGTGCAGAAGAAAAGGCAGGGAATACAAAGAATCACTGTTAAAGTGCAACCCGAGAAATGCAATATTTATGACTTCACAACGAAACAATCCTAATGGCCTACCTAAGCGACACCTTATGGTTTGCAAACCATGTTCATAATTATGGTTACATTTTTCTAAGAGAGAAAGTTCCTCAATCCACTGCTTTTAACTAGCTACTGGAAGACATAGGTTTGAATCCAAGTGCTCTCCCCCAAGGGCAAGTTCCTACACTTACTGAATTAACAAAAGGTGATGGTGAAGGCCCAAGGCACACGTCTCCTTAGATCCTCTTGGCTAGGTCCATATATCATCAAAAAATGCAATGCCTTCACAAGATGTAATCCTTCACAGTTTCTTGATCACATCTTAACATTAATCTGTTTTTGTTTTTGTTTTTTTTACTGATCAAAGGTTCTCCCTGAGAACTCACAAAATACATTCTTTCATTGCTTATGGTCATAATCCTCAACTACTTTACAATAACAATTTCTGTGAGTTTTCCATACACTAAGGCCATATACTTTCTCAGCCTCGGCACTCTTGACTTTTGGGGCCAGATAATTCTTTGTTGTCAGGGCTGACCTGTGCATTGGAGGATGTGTAGCAGCTTCCTTGGCTTCTACCCAATAGATGCCAGGAGCACCAAAATGCTAGTCGTGGCAACCAAAAATGTATCCAGACATTGGCAAATATTCCCTAGAGGGATAAAATCACCTCCTGTTGAGAATCACTGCTCTAAGGCTCCAGTCTGAGTGTACTTCAGAATCACTCATAGGTCTTGTTAAAACCCAGATTGCTGAGTACCACCCCCTGAGATTCTGATTCCATAAGCAAGGGTAGCACTCAACACAATGCATCTGTAACAGCCTTCCAAGTGGTGCTGATGCTGATGTGATGCTGATGCTGGTGGTCTGAAACCAGTTTTGGAAAACACCTCCCTAAGGTCATGGCTGCATGCTGGCAACCCACGAAGAGCTTTTAACAAGTTACAACTTAATCAGAATCTCTAGAGATGTGGTGCAGGCATTAGCATTTTTTTTTTTTTTTTTTTTTTTTTTTTTTTTTTGCTGTACGCGGGCCTCTCACTGTTGTGGCCTCTCCCGTTGCGGAGCACAGGCTCCGGACGCGCAGGCCCAGCGGCCACGGCTCACGGGCCCAGCCGCTCCGCGGCATCCTCCCAGACCGGGGCACGAACCCGTATCCCCTGCATCGGCAGGCGGACTCTCAACCACTGCGCCACCAGGGAGGCCCAGGCATTAGCATTTTTAAAGCTCCCCAGTGATGCTACCATGGGTTGAATATCAATTGCTTAAGGTTTACAGATGTTTCCAGAATCCCAGACTCCTTAAGAAACCTGAGATAAAATTAGTCGCAGTAGATGTAATTTGCATTTTTATATTACTTGAAGATCCCTCCCTCATATCACCTCGGAGTAGAAATTCTGGCACAAAACAAACAACCCCAAAGTAGGCAGACTGGAGCTTTCATGTCTGCTTTTTCAAAATCTGTGGGCTGATACCACCAGGGATTTCCAACCTACTCTTGAGTAAGTTTAGGGCAAGAAAACCATTTGATATTAGGGCAAAACTAAGAAGTCTATTCCTTTCCTATTATCTAAAAGTGAGGCTGCATCTTATAATAAAGAAATAAGCAATCATTACCTTCAAAAAATGCCCAGGTCTCTTTCTTTTTCTCAAACGATGAATCTTCAGATGCTTTGAGGGAAATCACTGTAAGACAAAAAAGAAATGGCATAGCATGAAGTGGAGTAGCTTATGGACCTGGCCCACCTCAGTCCAAAATAGTATCATATGGTATATATGGCACTTACATTTATAAAGTAATTTTCATATTTGCAAAAACCACATTTAATTGTCACAACCCACAAGCCAGGGGAAAGTGCAATGACTTACATATAACAAGTAAGAGACCAGAGAGGGGAATTAAGTTGCTGGTACTCAGTCCAGTAGAAGCCTCACTCACCCCCATATACTTGCAAAATAAAGAGTTCCCCAGTGGGAATTCCAAGAACCAAAACATTATTTATTTTACCATTTTAGTGGACATCTTTCCAAAATGTAGTGTACTTGCCTGGGTATCCCTAGATAGAGAAGCCTGAGGTCATCTGATGACTCAGGGTCAGTGCTCTGAGCACATTCCCCATGTAAGACAGTCACACAGCTGCAAGCATCTGATTTTGAGATTATTTTGTCTGCTTTCAGTCAGTGGTTGAGCACTGAATTCACTGTGCCTGCTTTCAATTGTCAGGGAAACAGAATTGAGTTACACTATGTTAAACCTTGAACATCATACTAAAGAGTCTGGAAACATGTGAAGGTTCCACATACAGGGGTAACATAATCATAGGCAAAAATCAAAAAAATTAACCTGACAGAAAAATGTAAAATGTCAGGGAATGAGAGTATTGCCCAATAGAACTTTCTGAGATGATGGAAATGTTCTGTGTCTGCAAGGCACATACAGCTGCCACTGGCCACAGGTTTTTATTGAGCATGTGAAATGTGGCTTGTCCACATGGGACTAAGAAACTGAATTTGTAACTGTATTTCATTTTAATTAATTTAAATTTAAATAGCTATATTTGGTCAGTGGCTACCACACTGAAGAGCTCTAGAGAAGAGAATCTCTAAGACCCAAATAACAAGACAAAGGTGGCTGGAATAAAAATTGAATCAATATGAGAGGTAAGGAATATGGCAAAGATGGTCTGGAACTTTATTTACTGCCCCTCCCACAAACTTTTATATTATTATTGTCATGGATTCCAATTCTGAATTTTCCATCTTTATTTTTCTCCAGGTCTTGCACTGGGTATTTCCATTGATCTACCACACAGATCGCTAATCTTCTCTTCACCTGTCTCTAACCTGCTGTTAAAGCCATTCTTAAATTTAAGATTTCATTTATGGATTTTTTTTCAGTTACAGATCATCCACTTAATTCTTTTTATATATCCTAGCTCTCTGATGAATTTATCCAGCATGTTATCTAATTTTTCAACCATATTTATCACATTATTTTAATGTACATGACTGATATCTTTCACATCTGCATTGCCCATAGGCTTATTTTTATTACCCATTTTTGATTTTGATCTTGTCCCTTGATGTGCCTGATAATTTTTTAATTGAATGCCAGACGTCATATATGGAAAATCCTGTAGACTCGAGATACAATTTTATTTTCCTTGTAGGAAACTAGAGTAGGGGGATGATCACCTAATCCAATGAGGATATGAACTGTTTAGAAGCTGGGTTTCAGTTTCTATAGGACATGGTTTCTCTCTGGTTTGCCCTTACTTCAGGGATCCCCAGTAGAAAGCCTCAAGTATTTATTATAGCGCTTCCAATCTTCATCTCACTGATAGAACTCTGCTCTATCAGAGGCTCTGCTTGCCTCCTAAACAACCTGACTGTCACTTTCTGTATAACTTTTCTCAACAAGCACTGCGAAAGAACATCTGAATTTCTTAAAGAGTTAAGCGACTCTGACAATTGGTCTCATTCACTGCTCTTCTCTGCACTCTATCTATATAGTCCTTCAGAGAACAATTAAGATAGCTGAAATACATATGCACATAGACAATTGTGTAATCATGTAATACAAACATACTTATGAAATATAAATATATAATTAGGAAAGCTGAAATAAAGATTTTTTTTCAGTATTTCTAATTGTTCTCAGAAGGAGGGCTCTGTTCTGTGGGAAAGAACCCCTCTCCCAGTAGAACCTAAATTCCTCAAAACCAGAAGCTGGTCTTCTACCTCAGTATCACCATCTTGGGACACACTGCCTGGCAGCTGGTAGGTGCCCAGTAAATAAATGAATGACCTATTTCTTTCTGACAGCCCCTCAAAGGAAGAAATCTGGACATCCAGGAATGAACTCTTAGCGGACATCTGGTCTTGCGTGTGATATTAGACATGTCAGACAATTCGTCCATCACCTTTCCTGCTTAATTTGCCCCACTCACAGCTCCTGTAATCTGCTCACTGCCAGAGCAACCAATCAGATTCCCCCTTCAAGAATTTAAACTAAGAAACAGAGTCCATATGGTGGCTGTAGGCCCTGGGGTTGAAAAAGCCTGTGGACTCTGGGGTGGGCAGCCGTGTTTGGAAAACAGTAAAGCACATGGAGCAGAGGGCAGAACCTGCAGGAGGAAGGTGGAGGTGGGAGGACTTGACCTTGATGGCACTCTGGGTACCAAGAGGGCTGACGTGTTATTTGCTGACCTTGCATTGCATGAGCTGCATATCTTTCAACCATCCCCACCTCTCTTCTGAATTAGCTTCAATGGGTTTTCATCTTCAACCAATTAAGCCTAGGCTGCGATAACCGCAGAGTCCTAATGAAGAGAGTACCGAAATGAGAAAGAAGTGGACCTCTGAGGACCGTAGTTTTCAGGAGATCAGGGATGCCCATCATGGTCCAGAGCCTTACTACTCCAAGTGTGGTCCATGGACCAGCAGCATCAGTATCACCTGGGAGCTTGTCAGAAGTGCAGGATTGCAGGGGACCCAACCCAGATCTACTGGATCAGAATCTGCTTTTAAACCCAGATTCCCTGGATGAATCATATGTACTTTAAAGTGTGAGATGAACTGATGTACACCGGGTTGAGTTGCTGTTTGTTGGTTATGTAACCTTGGGCAAGTCACTTAACTTCCCACTGCCTGAGTTTCCCCATTTGTTATGCAGAGATGATAATAAGCTCAGGGTGAGTGTGAGAACCAGATGGGTTAATATGTGTGAAATACTCAGAACAGTGCCTGAGACCTAGTGAGCCATTTTTATCCACAAGGACCTTAGCTCCGTAAGACAGGGATTCGGTCTGTTTTCTTCACTGCTCTAATTCCCACACCTAAATTCTAGCATGGTCCTCTGCTATCAGTCCTTTGCCTCAGAATGTGAATCTTCAGTTGTCCAAATGGTCCATAAGAAAGAGTTCCCTGACCTTGTGGCTAAACGTCTGCAACTCAGTCGGGCTGCTACCATTCCAGCAAAGGCCACTGTCTTTGGACCACTTTTGATTCATCTTTCATTTTTCAATTTCAGAAGCTGTGGGCCCTTGATTTAGTCCAATTACAATTCCCTTCGCCTTATGTGGGATAGAAGGTAACAAGGTCTCCCCAGTGGAGTTATGGAGATGGGTGTTGAAAGAGCCAACAAGCTGGGATTCAAAGCTAAGGGGGCTCTAAGCAAGGAATTCATGGAGGTTCCTCATTTCTCTCCCGTGCAGCTGTTTTATGGGAAAGTGCAGCAACTTTGTTTGGCATATGATGATCAGCAACACCAGCCATCATCTTATCTGTTCCTACAAGAAAGAAACATTTTTTACATGAACTCTGCCGGAGCTTTTGAAGTTTTCCCAAGGTCCCACGTAGCTATCTTGTTTCAGCCGCTAATCCCTTGCTGCCTCAAAATGAATGCGATCCATCGTCAAGCCACACGTCTGCGTCCACAGACCATGCTCAAGGTGGCCTCTGTCTTGCCGCATGCTCTGAGCCCAGCCTCTCAGCCAAGAGCTAATGTGGGGGTGGGCAGTGGGCACCGCCTTGGGAAGGTTCATTACTCCAGCGGCTGGGAACGATGCCAGCCCTGCTTCCCGGGGAGCCTTGCCTCTTCCATCCTTCCTGCATCCAGAGGTCCCGTGAGGGAGGGCGGTACCAGGACCACCTCCTCCCACAAGGTGTGGGGCCTGGGAGGAGGGCAGTGCAACTGAGCAGAGAAGCAGAAGGAAGCCCAGTTTGGCCTCAGCACCAAACCACTTTTCTCAATACAGCTTTATCAGAAAGTGGGCCTTTTGATTTCTGACTCCTGTGCACATTCATGAATCAGTCTGGGCCACAGTATAAAAGGAGAGTGAAGAGCGCTCAAAAGCTAAGTCATCAACTGACCTATTGACTGCTTGGTAATCTCCTGGGGACCCCGGCACCCAGTGCACAGAGCCTGGCTGACCTTCTTGTGAGGTGGTGGCCCGGATAACTGAGCAGCAGGCTGTCCTGGGTCCCTCCCCAAGAGAGCAGAATCCGATGAAATCTAAGAAGGGGTGGGGTGTGAGAGTCACCACGTCTCGGGCCTCTGGGAAGAACCGGTTGAAAGTGCTGCAGGACCAAACAGTCTGGAAGAACACAGCCCAGAGGCACCGAGACAAAACGATCCTATCAGCCTCATGTCTGGAGGAAGCAGGTTGGAAAGAAAGAATCTTAGTCAAGTCCCCTTTGCTGGGACCTGCAGGGAAACCATCACTCAGAGAGGTGTGAAAACTGAGACCCTTGATTTCTGACTTGGACAGACCGTCCCACCGACTCCCCTGGGGAGGGCATGTTTCACAGGCTGTGGCAGACCATGTCCCCTGAGTTCACGCCAAGACCCTGTGACAATGCCCTCCGGCTAAGGGACCTCCTGTTTCCTTCCTGGTCTCCTGTTCACCGATGATAGAGAGCATTTACCTGAGCCTGCGTTGAAGGACTGACCCCAGTCATCCAGTGAACAGATGGCTCATGATTTTTAGAGGCCCTGGGAAGGCTCCCCTTCTCCCAGTATTCTTTCCTGCCTGCTCACCTATGCCTCCAGTTCCTTTAACAAAGAATCCTATAATTAAAGGAGCTTAAATTGCAACCATGGGTTACACCCAAAGTAGGGTGCACCTTTCTGACACAGAACACCTTCCGGAAGGCAGAGGTTGATGGAGAGGAGTGTAGGGAGGGCCCTGGAACAGACAGAGGAGTGAGGAAGCCACAGGGAGCAGCGGCACGGATGCGGGAAAGACTGGCCCTGAGCTTGAGAGACACACCTTCACCTTCCTATTTCTACTACCGGTTAGGCTAGGCTGAAGCATTCTCCAGGATTCTATAACTCCTGATGGTAGAGGGTGTTGCCTTCACCGAGCACCTGAAGACCAAGATTTCTAAAACTTTAGTGTGTTGGGAGAAATAATTAGGCCTCTTGTTAAAATGGGGATTCCCAGGCATGACTCCTGAGCTTCTGGTTCAAGGAGTTTGGGGAGGGCCTGGGAATCTGCATGATTAGGGAGCACACGGTCATGGAAATTCTGAGGCTTGAGGTCCCAGGACCCCACGTGGAGAAGCCCTGTCTCACATACCCCTACTACTGACAGCAGTGAGCACCAAGTCCCAAGAGACATGGGAGAGGGGATTCAGGTCATGAGGAGCCAGATCCTGGGCCTCAATCTCCCATCCAGTCCAGGTTGGGGTCCAGAACTCAGAACTCAACCAATGCTCTTCAATTTAATCCAGGGTAAACGAGAGTAACAGCAAAACCTAAGGAATAAGCCTATCATATAAGTGTTATTTACAAAGGACTCCCAAAAGGCCTCCCCTTAATAACATGTCTCAGAGCAGAGGAATACAAGGTGAAGAACACAGCTTTCAAGAAAGTTATTTTCAAAAGAGCAGACTGTCTATAAGGGCTGATGCGTCTCCCCAAGTGGCCGACTCAAACTTGGGAACTAGACAGAATTTAAGTCAGAGAGACCTTCCTCCAACGCTTATCTAGTATTTCACACCCTCTGTCCCTGCTGAACACATTGCCTTAGAACGCATCACTATGCTTTACTCATTTCTCCTGTTCATTGTCCGCCTCCCCCAGCAGAAGGGAAGTTCCATGCGGGCTGGAATTGCATCTGTTTTCACTTCCTAGGATCCTCCTTGGCCCATAACAAGTCATAGTTAATTTGAGCACACAAATGAATGGAATGAATATGATGCTGTATTGGTGGATCAAGGTCTCTCAAAGAAAGCTTGGTGCTGGGACAAACTTATATTGTGGAAGGCTGGGAAGAAAGCCCAGGGCAGGGGACCCTGGCCTACCCAGCACCTTCCTTCCCATGGAAGACCTGTCTCAGAAGCAGGGGGAACACACTAGCTCACCAGGCCTTCAGGGCTGACTTCTCTGCAGTGCTCTAACTTTGGAGCTGCATGCTTTGGGTCTGTCATGATTTACTTTACAGCCTCTGAGTTCTTAGTTTCTAACAGAATGGAAGCAGGAAGCCCAGAAACTTTAAGCATAAGATGATTAAGCTCTTTTGAGTTGAAAGGAGAGGGGCAGAAGTTTAAGGCCCTGGACCTTGCTAATTTGCACCCAGGGGGTGTAGAAAGCTGGAGAGCGGACACACCCTACCTCAGTTTCCTCAGGCAGCATTCTGCACAGATCAATGGGAAAGGGAAATCTCCAAGGACCAGAAGAGGCTGGGGATATGAAATATGCACAAGAAAAGACCCTTAAATAAAATAAAGAGGAGTCAACACTTTTGCTCCAAATTCAAAAAGTAATATAGTCAGTTCACTGGCCCTTCTTATCCAATGATCAGATGGTTTCCCAAGGAAAAAACTAAATGTGGCTGTGTCCCCACTATTTATAACTGGGTCAGTGTTCTCAAGAAAGGCAACTACAACCCAGAGAGACACAGAGAACTTCTCTGTTTCTGCTTTCAGATGTTTGCCTATTGCTTCCTTTCCCCCTTGCCCCTCCAAGACTCAGGCCAAAGGCAGTCTCTCTTGGGGCCTGGACAAAGCCATATATGTGACTAGGACCTCTGAGTGACCTGCACTGATGGAGCAGCTGATGAGAAACAGAAAAGCTCCAGCTTTGTCTATTTTAAACCACTCTTTCCTTTGCATTCACTCTAAGACAAATTCTAGAAAACAAAGCAAAAAAGCAAACGAAAAACCATGTTAAACAGACTTCCCATTGTGACAAGGCGGTTAGATAAGAACTTCACATTCTGAGACGGAATCAGCTGCAGAATACAAAGGCCATGTGTATGTCCCCACACAGCGGTTAGGAAATACTAAACCTTAGGGCTTGGTAACGGGCCCTCTCCAGACACAACCCCAGGGTAGATCTATATATTACCCTCTTGCTACCACCTTCCACTCCTTGTTGCCATTAATTAAAATGGCATTATACCAAAGAGTTTGGACCACTCATTCAGTCCTTCATCTAAAAATTTCGTTATGGAGCCCTTCTGTGTACCAGGCACTGTGTCAGGCATGTGGGTGCATTTAAGAAGAATCTGGCAGGGTCCCTGGAGTCCAGGTCCCCGGGCAGGGCCACCACGCCAACCTTTCCTCTTATCACTGCCCACCTCAGCCCTTACCAATCACAAACATGCATCCAACGCCATTAAGTTATTTGCAAATCCCTCTTCTCCTTCATCCATACCTTTGCTCCAGCTGTTTCATCTCCTGACATGGCACAGCCCGTAGTCGTCACATCCCTCCTCACCCTGTGGTCCCAGCGGAATGCCACATCCTCCAGGTGGCCTTCTCCTATTCCCCAAAGAATGTAACCGTGTCTTCCGCTGACTCCCCCGTACCCGCTTCACCCTCTTGTATGGCCTTTTCATACTCTCTTTCTATTAGCTTTGTCGATAATGTCTACCAAATCTATACCCATACTGACATATGTCTCCTCCTCCAGATTGTGAGGCTGGGGACCCCAGAGGGAGGGGATCAAACCTCCCCACGCATAACTCTCTTTGGGCAAAGCACAGGGACCACAGGCTCATAAACTGGGGCTTCATACATGGTGCTGAGCTTAAATTCCAATCTCTTAAACTCTTCCAAGAACATGGCAGTCGCAAGGAGCGTAGATATAATGAAGAAGTGTTTGAAGTGGTGTTTAAATTACACTCCAGTTGTGAATTTGTTCCTTTTGAGTATAGGACCTGTTGACACTTTAAACATCATGATGTGAGCTTGCTTAATTAAGCAGTAGCACTAAATGTTTCATTAATCTCATTCCTAATTATCTGTTCCACGTTTCTGGAGAAAAAGGAATTCTTTAATTTCTGCCACTGAAACTTGAAATATCGGTTCCCTGTCGTGGTACTTTCAGATCCAATTATTAAATTCCCTCTAATATTCTGGGGTTAAATAGATAAGAAATTATATTATAATTTTATCTTTGCCCCCAAATACTTTTTAGGGTAAACAGAGTTTTCTATTTGCTTTGTCCACTCCTAACATTTAAAGCTCACTTATATAATCTGAAGTCAAATAACAATTTGTCTTGTTAAAATATGTTGTTTGGGGTTAGACTGAAATACTGTTTAAATGGCAGGAGACAGCCCTTGCAAATTGCTTCTATTATTAGCATTTTCACCGGTGATGAAAACATCTCCATCTGAAAAGATGGAGATTCGGTTCTGCTCAGAATATCAGACTGCTTCTGAGTCAGTGGGTGGCAGAACTGGGCTGAAAAGCCATTGAGGACAATTTTGTACGAGGCCTGGGGAATGGGGAGTCCAAACAGTTGTACCCCTAAGACCAGAAGCTTAAAATGAATGACAATGTCACTCTTGAGAACCCCAGGGGGGCTCACACGCCCTGGTGCTAAGGGCCCATGTGGTGCCCTCAAGCAAAGCATCAAACTGGCCATGTCAGAGCTCAACAACTGTTAGGGACTTGTGGCACCCAGGACCGTGCTGCAGCCTGCCCTTGACCGGGAGCCCCAGGGACTCTCAGGCTTCATCCCGGAAATCCTCCTGAAGAAAATCCAGGCCTAGGAACTGATCCAGCCTCCCATTCCCACACCCACGCCAGGGCCGTCCTTGCACTTAGAACTCTCCAGGGTCTGCGTGTCCTGGGAGGGACCAGGCCACATCAGTGCCCGAGGAGGACAGGGATGGTGGGTCACAGGGACATCAAGCAGGATGGAGAAGGCACAAAGGTAGGGAGATCCCCAAAGCTTGGGGAGCAGAGACAGCAAAGGGAGGTCAAGGGATTACTAAAGAAAGCGGGCACAAAACACAACGGGCAAGTGCCTGGACACGGGGACGTGGGGCAGACAGGGTGAAGGGCGTATGGAGAGGCAACAAGACCTGCCGTACCAGCTTAGGGAAGACGGCGGGCTTAATTTAAACTGCACGCCTGAGGCATAGCAAGTACCAGTCAGCGCTGAGTGCGGAGAACAAACGCAGGGTCAGACACTACCTCTGTGTCTACAGGGACAGAGGAAAGCGAACTTCAGAAAGCATCACAGTTTGCCAAGAAATTGACCACAAGTAGCTATCGGACTGCTTCTGAAATAATGAAAGTGCTTTTGCACCTATAGGAGAGAGGTTGGCCCCCTAAAATAGCAAGCTTCAACTCAATTCGAAAGTGATATTGGAATTTACCCCAAAGAGAACAGCTTGTCTCCACGTCTAGGGACGTGTTATGCTCTCAGGACGTTTTAGGACAGAAATCCTTTTTTAAGTTGTTGGACCCAACTACTTAAAAAGCAAAGCTGTTAGTTATTTCTTTTGGCCTAAAGGAACCAAGAACTTTTGGAAAACTCTGCACTAGTCTATCTATGAAGCCTCCAGCTCAGAAAACCTTGAACAGCCCAAGCATAAATAAGGCACCCCTTAGAGAGAGACCCCACTGAGCAGCTTCATCTCCCTGTTGGAAATTACCCCGAACCCCTGCTCGTGCTCCCTTTATTTCCATCCTGACTTCCCTGTTCCACCAACTCCAGCCTTGCTCAGCCTGCTCAGTGCTAGGGACAGGGCACTCAGGACCTGACCTCCCCATATTCTTGGGTTCGGGCAGGGCAGGACCACGCAGTTCATTTCCTCCTATCTCACCTACAGCGAGACCCACCCCTGCATCTCACCTGCTCATGATAAATGAGCCAGAAGCTGTTACCTAGAGATGGTTGTCATCAGAAAGGAGGACACAGGGCTCACCAGGCTGCCAGGATTAAGGTCAATGCACCTCAGTCCTGCCTGGAACACTGTGCACCTCTAGATTTCCCAAAGATTGACTTTTTGCACTCCTGGGAAGAAACTGCTACATCTTCGCTCTGCAGTGCTGCTCTCCTACTGAAAACACTTTGCCTTTTCCAGACCACCAGGCGGCTGGCCCAGAGGAGCCTGTTCCAAACACCAAGTCTGCTGCCCCAAATACTGGTGTTTCCCAGGGCTTCACCCTTGGCCCCTGTCCCTTGGGAATCCCCTTGGGGATTTTACCCACCCCCGTGGTTTCACCTGCCTGACTCAGAATCAGTTCTCACTGGCCAGATCAGATGGGCGCTTCAGCTCCACATTTCTGCGTGCTTACTGGACATCAGTGCGGGATGGCCTCCAG
Source organism: Mesoplodon densirostris (assembly GCF_025265405.1). Taxonomy (NCBI): domain Eukaryota; kingdom Metazoa; phylum Chordata; class Mammalia; order Artiodactyla; family Ziphiidae; genus Mesoplodon; species Mesoplodon densirostris. The sequence continues at coordinate 48,711,311 of NC_082661.1, read as the reverse complement.
CCAACGTCACTCTCAATTCCTCTGTGGCCAGCTTCATCTCTTATGCTCCCTTTGTCAGCCGTGGGCACCATCCTGCACACACTGAGTTAGACTCCTGGGTATCATCCCAAAGCTTTCTCCCTTCCTTGCACCCAGTTATTAAAAACTTCTTATTTGACCTCCAATGTCTCTCCATTCCTACCGCCAAACTTTGCATCATTTCAAGCCTGGGCAAATACAAAAGACTCTGCCGCTTCACCCTGTAGTCTGATTCCCCCAAATCCATGTCCCAAGCAGCCAACAGAGGGGTCTGTCAAAAGACTTTAAACGCTTCTCAGGGTTTCCAAGGACGAAAGCAGAGATTCCCCAAAATGCCTGATGATAAAATCATCTAGACTGGATGTTAAATATTCAAATTCCAACCCAGACCTAATAGACTAGAATCTCCAGGGCAGATGCTTGGGAATCTGCATGTAAACAATGGCCCCTTATCATTAGGCAAGGTTGAGAATACTGGCCTACAAAATCAAGTGTAAATTCCTTAATATTCAGTACAGGCCCCTCCACGATCAGCCCTGCCTGCCTCCCCTCGTTACCCACTGCCGGCCCGACCTTCCAGTTCAGGCCCCAGCAGTCCTGACCCACGGCTGTAGGGCCCTCCATCCACTGATTTACCGTCCCCTCTGGCTCCCTGCCCCACGTAAACAGCCAGTGTCCGCTCAAGCACTGCCCCCTGCCTCATCCTTAGGAGCCCTCCTGTGCGTGTGCACAATGCTCCATGCACACCTTTATCACTGCACCTGACTCTCCGTGACATCGTATCTGTTTCTGTATCTGCCACCCTCTAAACAGATCCGCCCCTGTGTCCCCAAGTTTCCAGCAGAGCAGATGCACCATAAAATCAATGTCCACTGAGTGAGAGATAAATGAATCCACCGAGCACCGCGGAACACTGTAGGCCATATTATTTTCCAATGCAATGTCTTCGCTGAGCCCAGCAAAGCTTCCTCAGCTGAACTGATCGTCTCTCTGAAGGCTGCCACTCATTTCCTCATCACGTTTGCTACTCTTCTCTAGATTGAATCTGTCTTTCTGAAAGTGAGGTTCCCCAAACGGACGGTGTAGTCCACATTAGTGTCTCCCTAGCACAGTACACATGACACAACCAACTTCCTTCTCAGGGACACCAGGCCAACTTACGGTGTGCGGATGGAAATAACACAGGCTGTTCCTGCTGCTATATCACCCTGCAGATGCGCATCTAATTCACCACCGACGTCACCAAAGTCCCTTCACAGAGAGCCTCCCGTTGACTCTCCAACACTGCCTGTGATTCGTTTTCCCCAAATGTATCACTCTGCCATTTTCCAAATTGAATCTCATTCTGTTATGTCCTGCTTGTATTTCTTACCTCCCTGGATTCCCTTTTCATTATGTTTTACTCCTTGCTGATGTTAAAAACTTCCCAATTTTGTACTTTCTGTGAAGTTCATTAAGGTGATGTGTGCCCCCTTTTCAATGTCACTGATAAAACAATTAAATGAAATCAAACCTAACATCAACCCCCCTGGAAACCGCTCCAGAGGGTTCCAACACCATGTGTCACTTAGGGTTTTTGGATCCATGTCCTCTGCAGGCAGGGCTTCTGGCTTAGTGAAATGATCACATGGCATAAGCAACTGAAGAAACTGTGTAACATTCCTTGCCTTTCCTTCTACCTCTGTGTGATAAAAATGACACTAAGTTCACGTGGTATGACAGATTCTCTAAAATAAGCCAAGCGTGACTCCACTGTCACCCAGAGGATCACACATTTTCATTCTTCATTATTTATCATATTGCTTGGTACCAACAACACTGAAGTCAGGAGCTCCCCCCACCCACAATCTCATACATATGCGGTTTCCAGACAAACCCCAATTTACTACTTCCCCATTCCTCAACATCCCCAATTCTCGGGCTTCCCTGGTGGCGCAGTGGTTGAGAGTCTGCCTGCCGATGCAGGGGACACGGGTTCGTGCCCCGGTCCGGGAAGATCCCACATGCCGCGGAGCGGCTGGGTCTGTGAGCCATGGCCGCTGAGCCTGCGTGTCTGGAGCCTGTGCTCCACAACGGGAGAGGCCACAGCAGTGAGAGGCCCGCATACCGCAAAAAAAAAAAAAAAAAAAATTTCTCCATCATATTTTAATAATTTGCACAGTTAAAACATAAAACGGCAACTTATGCTTTGTCCCAAATTAATGTAGCCAATATTTTTTTAGCCCCATACTTTCAGAGGTGTCTTCAGGAAAAAAGTCATGACAAATTTATTTATTAACATAGTTTTTTTTCCCAATAATTGCTACTTTTTTTTTTTTTTTTCACCACACACACACACATGCTCAAGGACTTGGCTGGACTTCGTCAGGAGCCAGCATCTCAGGGATCAGCAGGGATGTGACAGGCTGCGGTTTACACACAATTCCCTGGACACGCCTTGTAACTCCACCCCTTCCTCTTCCACCCATAAAAGCAAATCAAAGTACCGAGAAGTGGGGAAAAGAGATTAGTTCCACTGAAGTCTTAAGAACCACCTCAGGTTTTTGCAGCACGTACCCAAATAAATGTTCTAGAGGAACCCAGCTTCATTCACTGAAAGCAGACGCACATGAAATAACAGACTTGATGACGGCACTCACTTGAACGTAGGAAATCTTTTTATCTGTTCTAACTGGCAGAGCGGTCGTCACTGCCGAGAGATTTACTACACGGCTCCGGAATACACCCAGACATAAAAATTCAAAGGGCATATATAAGATCTTATGTTTCAGAGCCAAGTAATATCCAGAGTGGATTCCCTCCTTAGCCTGTGGTCATCCGATGTATTTTTCTATTTTCTGTGCCAAAATACATATTTATATTAATAGTCATTTGTTTTCTTGAATTAATTTGCTTAAGGAGAAAAAGTGCACAACATTTCAGATGATATATCATTCCGTGCTTAAGAACATTAAAATAAGCGAACTCCAAAGACAAATGAAGTTGGACTATCCAGGTAAATTATTTACTTTAACATATAGGATATTAAAAATGCCTATTCGCAACAGAGTTTTATCCCTTCAACATCACTAATGCCTTTAATATTATATGACATGTACACAACAAAATTAGATTCTTTTTCACACTTGGGATCATCAGCTTTACTCTATGATTCTCTTGATCTTCTACCAGACCAAATTCAGGTTCCAAGCACTCAAAGATGTAATTTTAGTACACAGTAGCCAGTTTTATTAAAATTGTGAGAGGTGTCTTCTTGAATGGAACATCAGTGGCAAAAAATGATAGCCCTCAAATATGGCACTTAGTAGCTAAGATGTTCCGGAACGTGGCCCACACCTCCTATCTGTCTCCAGGAAGGGAGGGCCACCTCTGGTCCCTTGCCCACTTTCCGATGAATTTCTCAGTGAGCTGTTGCCAGAGGCTTGGATCGGTTCCTCTGGGCGATGGGTCAGAGCCACTCAGGCTGCCCTGCTCTGAGGCCTGGCAACTCACATCAGGCATCAGGACCTCCCAATGCGGGCCTCCTCCCATAGTGCCCGGCACCCTGCCAGGCAAAGCGATCAAGGCTGTGCAGACCTGAGCTGGAGGCAAAGAACACAGCGAGACCAATCTTTCAGCTGCAAAACAGGTTTTGGCCAGGGGTGGGTTGGGTGGCATGGGGCCAGACACTTGCCCCTTTCTGTTCAGCCTTCCACGCCTATAATACAAGTTAGCCACAGCATCCATGTAAAGATCTATCCTCATTACCATGGCCTGCCTCATACGGCTTGGCCCTTAGAGGCCAAAAAAGATGTGTTCTAGCTCAGCAGAGCCGTCCTGGAGGCCACTGACTGGCCAGCTGGAGGGAGGCCCACGGACCTGTCACCCTACCACTCTCCCCAGAGAGTGGATGCACCCTTACCTCTCATTTCTGTCGCCGAGGAGCCATTGGACCAAGCTGTCCACTTATTCCTGTGCTTGCTGATTTCCTGGACTTTGCACACGTAATGCCCTTGATCGGCTGGGCGGAGGGTCAAGAGGGAGAGGGTGTAGAGCACGCCGCGCCGCTCCTCGAGGAGGCGCAGCCTCTGACGGTAGGCGCTGCGGCTGAAGTTCCCATAGTACTGCACCACCCGGAGCTTGGTCATCTTAACCATCAGGGCCTCCTGGGAGTCCGGGCGTGCAAAGAACCAGCGCACGGCCAGCAAGCTGTCCTTCCGCCTCTTCTGGGAGACGTGGCAGAGGAGAGTAGCATTTTCCCCCTCCAGGTAGTCAACCACGGGCCCCGGGGACACGGTGACATTGAGGGCCCCACAGACCTCTGCAGAGGAAAAAGGAAAGAAGAAAATGAGGAAGGCCACCGCCTTTCCCCAGGTGAAAACACATGGCGTCTTCTCTCCAGGAGCCCGGTTGGCCTGCGTGGCCAGAGAGGTGGGCCATCCCCATCCCCTCTATGCTCACTCCGCCTTCTCGAAAGAGCCCTCCTTGGGGTGTGGAGTGTGCCTCTGTGGGCACCCATGTCCTCATCTAGGAGATGATCCCAGCCAAGCGGGATGCCATGGACCACCTGGCCCAGATGTATTTTTTTTTATTTTAATTAGTTGCTGACATTTAAAATTCAGGAGATATCATATAAAGATTTGGATTTGGGGAAGCTCTTAAAAATTTCCAGCTCACATCCAGTTCCCCCTCCCCACCTGCCTCCCAAGGCCTGCTTCCATCAGTTTCATCACTTCCCTGAGTAGAAAACGCTGTAGCCCCTTTCCCTGTCTCAGGTATTTCAACTGTAACCAAGGCAGATGATCAGTATTGGTCAGGTGGGTGTTAAACTAGTACCAGGAAGCTGGAATGACAGGGGTGTCTCAGTTTCTTGTTCCAAGTCTCTTAGGACCATGATCCATGGTCAAGGAGTTGAAGTGCAAGAATAAAGAATGAAGGAGCCCAGGAGCAGGGAGGGGTGCCAGACTCTCCCGGCAACCCAAAAGATGCTCCAGGATTCCAGGCCCAGGCCGCTACTTCCTGTCCTTTGGCTTCTTAGTTAGGGCTGTCCCTCCTAGCCGCCATTCTGCCCCAAGCTGACTTTTGAGAGTGCCACTCCCTGACCACCCAAGATCATCCAGCGTAGCCTCCCTCACAGAGGCCTTCTCCCAGGAGACGCGCTGCATGGCGTCTGCAAGGATTGTGCAGTGCGGCGGTGCAGCCCCGGAGCTCACAGTCGGGGGAACCTCCCCCTGGCAGGCAGAGCCCAGAAAGGGACAGGATGCCCAGAGCTTCCTTCTGTCCAAGCTGGGCTGTCTTCTCACCAGGTCCCACATCGTCACCCCTGCGCTGCCCAGCACATGACTCCAGGAAGCACCATTCCCTGCCCACTCCAGTGTTCGAGCAGGTGCCCCCAAGGTCATCCCAAATTACAAATGGCCCCCAAACACCGCCTTCTGGTCACATGAAGGGACTTGGGCCCTGATGGCAGAGTCACCCAAAGCTTTGAACTCTGGTCAGTGCTGCAGGTAAGCAAGGAGGAAGGATGAGAAAGGGAGCAAAGATTTGGATCTTCTACTGTGAAGAGGCTGTGAGTCAACAAGGTGAGGCCCTGTGTGTGTTGGGGTGGTGGTTATTTGGGGGGGAGTGTGACCTACAAAGTATCCTTCATCGTAAAAACCCAGGCAATAAGCTCATCCTTACGTATGGTTTCTGCTATTGATTTAATAAACTAAACACCTTGAGAGATATGACTTGAGGGTCAATTTCATTTCATTTTCTTTCTCATCTCTTAAAAGCCAGGCCACCAGGACACTCCGGGATACTCCAAGATCCTTAACTCAATCACACCCATGAAGCACCTTTTGCCATATAAGGTGACATTCATAGTTCCAGGGATGAGGACACAGACATCTTTGGGGGTCATTATTCAACTCACTGCACTGTGATAGTCTTTTGTCACCATAAAAAAAAAAAAGATGGAAGTGAATTCAGAAGAAAAAGGTTGATGCTTGGCTGGACTCAGCTCTTTGTGGACAAGAACGAGGTCTTCTAGGTCTACAGTGACAAAGGACAAAGCCGCCCAGGGAGATACTCGGGGAATGCAGATCAACAGGTAACCAAGGAAGGCACACGCTCCCGAGTAACAATCTCACTGTCCACACAAGTCACTCACGCAGACAAAAAGAGGAGGAACTGCCCTTACCGTCTCCCCGCACCTCACCCCCCCCGCCCCCACCCTGCCCACACACCATGTTAAATTAGTCCAAAAGCATTTTCCCCGAATGCCAGGATCCAGGCTGAAGCTCACACGGGTTCCACAGCAGGAGTTCCCTGGTGAGTGGCCACACAGCCGGGAACACCAGGCTGACCCCACTCCACTAGCTGCCCGGGGCTTTGGCAGGTCGAGAGCAGCAGAGATGGAGCAGCTGGCTTCCAGAACTTAAGTCCTGCTCTGCCCGCCCCCGAGGGCTCTCCACTGGAGGCAAGGAGAGCTGGGGAAGGCAGGAAATTGAAACAATATGGACGGGATGAGAGCACAGCCAGGACCCCACACCCTAGTCTCCTCCTATTAATGCTGCATGAAGGAGGGATTATTTATAGTGACTGAAACCAGGAGAATGTGCCAAGTGCTCCGGTCCCCATGAGAGGCCAGATTCCATCCTAGAGGCGAACCAGTAACTCTTCCTCTTCTGCAGCTCAGGCCGAGTCAGCAGCTCCCAGGAAAGGGAACGGACGGAACTATCTTCCCCAGAGGAACCCTCGTTCTTTCTTTACTAGTGTGCCTCTCTGCCTTCAGTTAGCCCCATACTCTCTTACAAATGGCCCAGGCACGTTTCTCCCACTGTAGTGCAAGACCCTTGTTACGGGCTGAATGGCATCCCCTGCAAATTCCTATACTGAAGCCCGAATCCCCAGGACCTCTGAATGGGACTGTATTGGAGAGGAAGCCTTATAGAGAGATGACTAAGTTAAAATGAGGCCCAGGGCTTCCCTGGTGGCGCGGTGGTTGAGAGTCCGCCTGCCGATGCAGGGGACACGGGTTCGTGCCCCGGTCCGGGAAGATCCCACATGCCGCGGAGCGGCTGGGCCCGTGAGCCATGGCCACTGGGCCTCACGTCCAGAGCCTGTGCTCCTCAATGAGAGAGGCCACAACAGTGAGAGGCCCGCATACCGCAAAAAAAAAGAGAAAAAAAAAATGAGGCCCATAAGGTGTACCCCAATCCAACGTGACTGGTGTCCTTATAATGAGGGGAGATTAGGACACAGACACAGACAGAGGAAAGACCACGTAAAGACACAGGGAGAAGACAGCCATCTATAGGCCAAGTAAAGAGACCTCAGAAGACACCAACCCTGCAGACACCTTGACCTCAGACTTCAGGCCTCTAGAATTGGGAGAAACAAAATTCTGTTGTTGAAGCCCCCTGTCTGTGGCACTTTGTGATAGCAGCCCTAGTGAACCAATACAACCTTGCTCTCAGGAAGGTTCATTTCAGGCCTAGTCCTACCACCAGCCCGAATATTTACACCCACTTTCAATGAGAGTGTATGGGGGTGGGACTGAAACGATGATGCTCACAGGCTCCTCGGTGGCATTAAGCTTTGCTAGAAGACACAGGCTCTCAGGTTGTGTAGATTGCTGTGCCTGCAATGACCTTTCTCAGAAAGCTGGTGCCCCAGCTAATGCCCTCCCCTTGACACTGGAAATGACTACCTTAAGCCCAGGGAACACAACTCAGCTCTCAGGCACGCAGCTGTGAGAGGTGGCATTGCTTGAGGAAGGGGAGAAAATGCAGATAGAGGACCCAGTGCTTGGCCAATGTTAGCTGAGCTGGATGTTTAAATACTAGGAGAGGGCATCACACAGCTTCTGCCCCATGCCAGTCATCAGGCTGCAGAGGGGCCAAGAGGCAGGCAGTGGAGGCAGGCTGACTAGAGTGAGGGGCCGGGGCTAGGGGGGGTTCAGGCCTTTCCCTTCTGGGTCTCCACACCTTGCAGGGCAGAGGGGCAAGGCAAGCAAACATTGGCCAAGCCAACTACAAGACAGGGGAGGTGGGGTGTCACTAGACCCTCTGACACCAGGTAAGGTAAGGGAGCAGCCCGGGGCAGGGCAGAGTCTCCCCTCTCCTGGCCAAGGAGGGAGAAGCATCAAAGTCATTCTAGTCTGGAGAAGTTAATTTCTTGCTTTCTGACCCTGCATTGCAGGGAAATGAGGTGGGAGGTAGATCCCCCGCCCCCATCCCCTGGCCACCTCCACATTCATTGCTCCGCTTCCTCCAGCTTACACCCCAGCTTATGCTTTGTTCACTTAATCACTCAACAAATAGCTGCTGAGAACTGCCATGTACCAGACACTGTGAGAAGAAGACACATCCCTAACTTTGCAGAGCTGAGAGTCCAGTGGGCTAGGCACTGGTCATCAGGAAAAAGACACAGGAGAATGTGACTACAAACAGCAACACATGCTACAGAGAAAAGGTGCGGGGCTTATGAAAATCAGGGTGAGAGACTTCCTTGGTGGCGCAGTGGTTAAGAATCCGCCTGCCAATGCACGGAACACGGGTTTGAGCCCTGGTCCGGGGATATGCCACATGCCACGGAGCAGCTAAGCCTGTGTGCCACAACTACTGAGCCTGTGCTCTAGAGCCTGCGAGCCACAACTACTGAGCCGCGTGCCACAACTACTGAAGCCCACATGCCTAGAGCCCGCGCCCCACAACAAGAGAAGCCACCGCAATGAGAAGCCCACATACCACAACAAAGAGTAGCCCCTGCTGGCCGCAACTAGAGAAAGCCCGTGTGCAGCAACAAAGACCCAACACAGCAAAAAAATAAATAAACAAATTTATTTTAAAAACCCCAAAAATCAGGGTGAGATTTTGATCTCTGCGTGTCAGGGAGGAAAGAGACCCTGGAGAGGTGACCATGAGCTGAAGGCTGAGGTAGAATTCGTGACATAAATTCAGGTCAGCAGTGAAGAATGATCTTCCTGGAAGACGATTCTACCTGTGCAAAGGCCCTGAGGCAGGAGGAGCATGGTGCAGGCTGGAAATGGAAAGATCAGTGTCCTCCAGTGAAGTGCACCACACCATCGCCCAGGCAGCCACCTGTGTTTGCAGACTGACCTCAGGAGGGGCCGTTGCACCTCAATCAGGGCCCCCAAGACCAGTTCTTAAAGGAGGAATACGACAACATGGGCAGGAAAGAGACTGACCCAAAACAGAGGGTTGGGATTCCTGCTGCAGAGAACCATATTCCTTCAACAAGCACATGCTCCATGACTTGGTAGGTGGGTGTGCCCGCCCCACCGAGGGCTGGGCGCTAGGATGCTCAAGGCCCAGAGCCTTCCCAGTGGTGTAGTGGGGCTAGGCAGAGAGCCAGGGGTTGGAATCCAACAAACCCGGGCTGGAACCCTGGTTCTATTAGGAGTGAGGCCCTCAGAGCCTCAGTTTCCTCATCTCAAAAATAGGAAGATGATGCCTTGTGTGGTGGGTATAAGGCTCCAACAAGAAAGCACCTTGAAAATATCGATAAAATTTGCACTCCCTGAGGGCGCAACAGGTGGGGATAACAGAGAGTGACACGCACAGTGACGTGTAAGCAGGATGGGCTTCCTGTGGGTATGATCTGCAGTCACACATGGCCCTATGCTTGGAGAGCCCCCACTTGATTTAATCTCTGCTGTTGCTGTCTTAAAAGCGTAAGAATTTTTAAATGAGGGGCCCCGCATTTCCATTTTGCACTGGATCCCACAAATTATGTAGCTGGTTCTGCCTGTAAGTGAACATTAAGTTCCTGTGGATACGATTTATGGGGTCTAATCCTCTTGTTCCCATTTGGATAATGTTGTGAAAAGGACTAAAGTTCAGAAAACAGCCTAAAAGGACATCAGTGTAGCCCAACAGTACACAACCAACTCACGTAGCGCTCAACCTCCCCCTCTCCCTCCGTCCCTCTCTCTCTTCCTCTCACACTCGTCATGAAGTGAGAAATAGCAACTTACAGGTGCAGGGGAGTATAGAACTTCTAACAAACACAAGGCACCTGCCTCACCTGGGACACAGAGGTGGCAAGGCTGGGGCCCCTCTGTTCCGACCTGGCTAGAGATGTGATAGTGGCTCTGTGCTCCACACTTCTTCTCTGTCCTGAACAGACTGCCCCCCATCTTTTCAGGGAGCCAGGAGCTCCTGGCTCCCTGAATGCAAATTGTGTGTTCCAGTCGGCAGTGTGAAGCTCATTCTTATTAAAAGGACAGTCTGAATTCATGACAAATAAATCTCTGAAAGAAATACAATTGTATTACTTAAAAACCCATGGCACTAGAAGCCAGTATTTACCGAGCACCAAGCAGAGACCCAGTCTATAGGGTAGGTAATGTGTTCATATTAAGGCGGTCACCTTAAAATAGTTCTCACCCAGGACAAACACATGGCCTTGACCAAAGATGAACGCTAACATTTGCTGGGTGTGACCTCTAGACCAAGTACTGTTCTAAGCACTGTAGATGTATTTTCTCAATTTATCCTCATAGTATGTTTATCCCCATTTTTACAGACAAGAAGGCTGAGGCCCAGAGAGGCTAAGCCACTTACTCAAGCTCACACAGAAAAGCAGAGCTGGAATTAGCACCTAGGCCATCTGGCATCAGAGACAACACTCACTCACCAATCTGGACCACAGCACGGCTTTTAGTAAATATTTGCCCCTCACTTTGCTTTTCTGTAAAATGATAGGTGGGACTAGGTAACCCCTAAGGTCCCGCTTCTCCCCACAACGGAGAGGTAGAAAAGTGCACCAGTTAAGAGTCCAGACTTATGTATAAAGTGGTTCTGCCAGGCTCTCTCTTGAGGGGGATCATGACGAGGGATTGTGGGTGAAAAGATTTTTTTGTTTGTTTTTGGGTTTTTTTCTTTTTTTTTTTTTTTTTTGCGGTACGCGGGCCTCTCACTGTTGTGGCCTCTCCCGTTGCGGAGCACAGACTCCAGACGCACAGGCTCAGTGGCCATGGCTCACAGGCCCAGCCGCTCCATGGCATGTGGGATCTTCCCGGACCAGGGCAGGAACCCGTGTCCCCTGCATCGACAGGCAGACTCTCAACCACTGCGCCACCAGGGAAGCCCGTGGGTGAAAAATTTAGAAGAGACAGGCACACGGTGAGTGCTGCACTAGCAGGGGCTGTCATCATCACACAGCCTTAGGCACAGCCAGGGTGGACTCTAACGGTTCTCTAATTCCAGCTCTCTAAGGCTCCTGAGGTCTCCTGGAAACATGAGAATGTCTTTGACCCACAAAAAGCCCCTCTCTGGGGACACCCTCTCTGACAGCACCTGCAATTAAGAAGGTGGTTGTGGAGCACAGGTGACAAAGATCCCTGTGCCCCCTGTATCTCACTGGCTGCTAGCCACTAGAGCTGCCCTGGCCCAACCATCTCAGTCAAACCTCCAGTAACTGTCAGCCAAGACAGTGACAACTGTGAAAGGAACATTTTCCAAAGGGCCAGATTTCAAGTTCACTGGAAACTCCACTGCACTGGTAGCCAGGGGACAATGGGTAAATTTCTTCCCACTGTGATCCAAGTTCCTCCCCCCTAAAACTCGGATCTATGCTGGCTCAAATGCCAGCTCCACCATTTGGTAGCTGGGCCACCCTTGGAAAATTACTTAACTCTACGCATCAGCCCCCTTACTTACAAAACACCAGGAACACAGCCTAGCCAGGCCTCCTGTGTTCAAATCCCAGCTCCACCACGTATAAGCCCTGTGACTTAAAGCAAGTCAATGCATGGACCTGGCCTCAGTTTCCTCATCTATAAAAGGGGGGTAATAATAATAGCACCTCCCTCGGAGGCAAGTTTAACTGAGTTAATGTTTGCAAAGCACTTGGATATATATATTTACTCTCCTCATTATTACTTTGAGGCACTGTCATGATTATATGAGATAACTGTAGCTCCCAATGGACACCCAGGAAATGTGAGTGCCATCGATATATTTATTATTACTATTATTCTAGCCAGCACAGCCCTTTCAGCCTTGAGAAATAAGGAGAGAAAATTCTTCGGCAAATTAGAAGTGGGAGCAGAAACCCCAAATGAAAGTTAGCAATGCGGGTAGGGGCTGCCCCTAAAGCACGGTGGTTTGGAAAAGGGTAAAGGGCCCGCGGCTCCAGGCAGCCGCGGATCCCCTATCTCCCCAGGCCTGGTCATCATGAAACTCCCGCGAACAAGTCCTCAGACCCCAACCGCCAGCGGCGCAGATCCGGCCCCTTCGGACCGGGTCCTCCGAGGAACTCTCCGAAGAGAGTTAAAGGGAAGTTGCTGCCCACACTAACCTGCCAACAGCTGTCGGTGCTGCCTGTTGGGAAGAAAACAGAAAACAAACCAAAACTAGGGCTCGCACGGTTCTGCTCGCATCTTCCACTTGGAGGCCTGGCCCCTGGAAGGGAACCGGGCTGCGGAGAGTCTCCGCGGAGCGCTGGGGTCCCGGCCGGGCGGGGAGCGAGGAAGGGGCGCAGCATCCCCGACCCTTGGGAGGCGCCGCTGTGCTCCGCCGCCTGGCCAACCAGACCCGGGCCCACGGATGCCGACGGGGACCGGGAGGGGACAGCCCAGAGGCGGCAGGGCCTCCCGGCCAGGCCCAAGCCCCGAGCCCCGAGCCCCGGGCTCCCCGGCGCCGGCCGCCCTCGCCCCACCCGAGGGGTCCCCGAGGCGCCCGGTCCCAACGCGCTTACCCGGGGCCGGAGCCCGCGCCAGCAGCACGGCCGCCGCCAGCGCCAGGAGCCGCATCTCCCCGCCGCGCCCGGCGCTGTGACGCGGGAGCAGCGCCGCCGCCCGCCCGCCACCACAACCAACCCCCACCCGCCTCCCCACACCGACCCCGCCGCCGCGCAGCCCGCCCCGCGCCCGCCCCCGGCTCGGTCCCGGCCCCCGCCCCCGCCCCCGCCCCCGCCCCTCGGGCCGCCTGCCCCCGCCGGGCCAGGGCTTCTGGGCGCCCTGAGCGGCATAGGGCGGAGGCGCGGGCCGCCGCTGGCGATCCTCTCTGTGATCTGTGGGCAGCTAATTTCACCACCCCTATTTCACAGATGCGAAAACTGAGGTTCTGGGAGGCGATGGCTCAGACACAAGACATACTAGATGCAACGACATTGGAAGTCACTTTGCATTACAGCCCAGTTATTGCTAAGGGGAGGGTGTCTTGGAGGTTGGGCAGAGGGTGGGGGGCAACTCCCAAATGCAGGGGCTTCCCTGACCTAAGGCTAACCTGCTGCCCAGGGAACCTCCTACAGTCGCTCCACAGAGACCTTTGGGAACCAAGGAGCAGCTGAATTTGGATGCGGGTGGGAGGGTATCAGGGACGGCGACGCTTGGAAAATTGAGAAGGTCCACACAGATAAGTTCAGAGTGTGTGGACACTATAAACAATGATGTCTGCTTAGGGTGCCCTCAGCCACAGACCTGGGCTAGATACTTTGCACCATGTCACTAAATCCCGACACTGTGAGACCCTGGGACAGCTTTTCAATCTCCATGTGCCTCAGTTTCCTCCACCTGTACAATGGGAAAATTGGCATGTCCCTCATTGGGTGTTGAAGAAGATCAAGTAAGACATTTCCAGTTAAGGCACTGCACCTGGACCCTGGCCTGTGAATGTCACCTATGTTTACTCTTATTATTACAAATAAGGAAGCAGAGGCAGAGAGATGAAAGGGCTGATCCTTGGATGTGATGACAAGGCCATTCAGCCCAGATTACTCTGAGCCAGTGGTCTTTTCACCCTGCGTCTAAATTTGGGGCCTGAGCCTGACTGATGTGCTAATCCAGCATCTCTACAGCAAAGAAAGTGTATATTAGGTATGTTTTGTGCATGTCTGTCAGGGGAGGGCTTTGTGGGGTTCCAGAAAAGGTGGGCCCTAATTGGGACTGGGGTCCCTGGAAGAGGAAGAGAACATGGCACCCTCTCCTTCTCTCTAAAAGCAGTGAATGGGGGTGGGGAAGGCATGGAGACAGAGGTGGTGCTGCCCACTGGTGCTCAGCCCCAGGGCACGTCCCAGAGGAGACGTCCACCCTGCAGCCCAGGCCAGTGGGTGTACAGCCCTTGTGATCTCTCCAAATGCCAGGTACTCCCTGGGGTCCAGGGTCTCCCTAGGGCTCTTCTAGCTGGGCACCCTCACAAGGAGCAGGGCCCTGCAGGAACTGGGCTGACTGTCCAGACAGTCTGACTGGAGGGAGCAGCCCCATCTCTCGCCACCAGGTGGGTGATGGAACTGGGGAGCCAACGGGGAACTGGCTGCAAGGCTGCTGGGTCTGATGCCAAGGACAAGAAGTGAGGGCAAGAACGGATGTCAAACTGGATCCTACAGCCCAGGAATGCACACATTTCTGGGAGACTTCCAGACCAGAGCTTGGAAACCACTTTGCACGTGTGAGCGACTAAGCCTCACACCCCATCCCTGTGAGGTCCCAGGCTCCAATTTATGGGTTAGTAAGCTCAGGCTCAAAGAGGACTGGAGACCTGTCTGGGGCTCTTGGGCCACAGAGTATCTGGACGGGGAACTTGGATTCTGACTATGGAAGACAGCGCTTGGTGAGACAGGGGAGAGGATGCCAGAGGAGGAGCGCTGGTTCTGAAAGTCAACCAGCACCCCACCCTGGGTACCACTTGTGGGTCCTTGGGCAACATAACCTCTCTGAGCCTCATTGTCCAGATGAAGGTGACACATGTAAAATGGCATGTCAGCATGACTGCACATGGGCAGGGCGCTAAGGAAGTGGCAGGACTGTTTGGTGTCCTCCATGACCTCCCACCTCAACCTTTGTGCTTGCTATTTACTCCCCATTGGTAGGATGTAGAAAGGGCCCTTTACACAGGTCAGTCACATTTAAAGGAGCCAATTTTTGCTTTGTATCACTTTTTTTTAAGGTTTTTTTTTTTTGATGTGGACCATTTGTTTAGTCTTTATTGAATTTGTTACAATATTGCTTCTGTTTTATATTTTGTTTTTTTGGCCGTGTGAGGAGCCCGTGGGATCTTAGCTCCCCGACCTGGGATTGAACCCACACCCCTTGCATTGGAAGGTGAAATCTTAACCACTGGATGGCCAGGGAAGTCCCCCATTGTATCATTTCTAAATATCGTTCTCTCCTCGCAGAATTCAGCAGATATTCCACTCAGCATTAGACTTAAATGCTCACCCTTTGCCTCTCTTTCTCTTTGCCAGAATTGATGCTGTGCTGGAGATTTAGGGGCTGGAAAGTGCTTTTCTTGCAGTTCTGCGATACGTAACATTGTTCTCTTTTCAGCTGTGTGCTCTCTCAATACTTTTCAGCTTCCCAAATAATCTACCAGACCATCTTGATAAGACCTTTGCTGCATGACCCGGAACAGGGAAACACAGCCAGCCTCCAGGGCAGACACCGCCAATGACCCAGATGAGATGCAGTATTTCAGTTGTTCTGGACTACAGTAGCAAAGGCCTTCCAGATATTTACCTTCACCCTGCTGCCTGCTCACTCGCTTACAACCTTAGGACAATTTGAAAATCCTCCACCAACTTATTTGTCCAACCCCTGGCTCCATCAGGTCTATGTTCTGAATTAGAAGAATAATACAATCCAATTATTTTTAAAAGTTATCTCTTCTAAAAATCCCCCTGTCTGGGGTTTCTGGATGAGCATTCAGACTGTTTTGAAGTTGATCCAGGTCCCGGTGGACACTAAGCTATGCGGAGGCCCTACTCAACTAATCCTGATTCTATCGGTCACCACCGAAAGAATCTTAGAAATCCAAATTCCCTCAAAATAAATGTGTTCTGCTATCACATGGCAGGCTGGGGAGTGGAGGTCTCCTTTTCCTCTTCCATTATTCAGTTGTTTGCTAAAACCTGGTCTGAGATGAAAGAAGAGTGTGTGGTTTTTTAATCAGCTTGATTTTGTGTATAGCAAGTCTATTCCTAAACTAAAAGCACCAAAGAAAAGTAAACACCCCCTTCTAAGGTGTTCGGTGGGTTTCTGTGTTGCTTTTTCAGTCTGGATTTATACAAGTAATTGTTAAGATCTCCTCCTCCTTAACGTTCGCAGGCGTTTTGGAGCCAAAAACACTTAGTTGCATGCTTGAATGATCACCAATAGGGAGTGAACAAAGAGTACACTCCGGACAGAAAGGGTTTCAGCTGTGACTGATGGAGGGAGGATAGGAAAGAAGAGATCATGGTTACAGAGGACGCATCCATCCAATCAGAAGGAGAAGCCATCAACCAGCAATGGTGGAGCTTTCATGAAACCTGCAGCATCTTCTTTCCCATGCACAGCTAGGGAAGGGGTGTGGAGTGCACTGGTTTTTCCCTAAAGGTAAGGAAATATGAAGCTATGAGGCCGACAGTACATCTAGATAGAAATAGCTTCTCCAAACCAAGCTGTAGTATATAAGTTTGGGTCATTCCATGACCTTAGCCATGATTGTGAGCTTGGTTGTCAGGCTATGCAGGCTGGATGCAGGAAGAAACGGCCCCCAGATTCTAGAAGTCCCCAGATGGAAGGAACTGGAAAGAGGGTGGGATTAGGAACTGGACAGGTCATCTATATCACTGATCACAACAGAGCCCATGCCTGTTTCCTCTTCCTATAGTCCTGCTGGCAACATCTACCGTGAAAGCAGCCCTCGAACTGAAAATTAAAGGATGCTGGGAGAGTCCCGCCAGCAGCGGGTGAGCGACTGTTCCAGGCAAGGGAACACGTGCCAAAGCACAGAGGCTAAAGGACACAAGACTTTCAAGTCCTGCAGGTGGCTTCTGGGGGCCTAAAAGACCAGTTGAGTCTGGGGAGTGAGATGTGGATGGAGGGACAGGCAGGATCAAAGCCCTAGCAGCCCCCAAAATGGCAGATCCAGGAGATTGTACATCATCCCAATGATGGTGGGTGCCATCAGTGAAGGAGGGGAGATGTTGCAAGGGTCCCCCAGGCATCACAGAGGAGGCATCACTAGGTTTGGAGGCAGGGGCTACGTTGAGTCTAATATCTCCAATGCTATTGACAATAATCCAAGAGAAATGTTGAATGTCAGAGTCTATAACTCACAGTGAGGGTAGAGAAAAAGGAAAGACAATTGACTCATTCTCAAGCCAATGTGAGATGCCTTGAAAACAAGGGTCATTGTCCAGGATCTGAGACAAGAGAAGGTCTGGGTACTGAGCCCTAGAAAACCCATTCCTGCACAGTGCCCAGTGCATGGTGGGCCATCAATATATGTCTCAGGGGTGAAGGAGAAAGAAAGGAAGCTGTTTCTTGGGCTACCATAACAAAGTGCCACAAACTGGGGGGCTTAAACCACAAAAATGTATTGTACTCACTGTTCTGGAGGCTAGAAGCCTGAGATCAAGGTGTCAGCAGGTTTGGTTTCCTCTGAGGCTTCTCTCCTTGGCTTGTGGATGGCCATCTTCTCCCTGTGTCTTCACCTGGTCTTCTTTGTGTGTCTGTGTCCTAATCTTCTCTTCTTATGAGGACACCAGTCATATCGGATTAGGGCCCACGCTAATGACCTCATTTTAATTTAATTACCTCCCTAAAGTCCCTGTCTCCAAATACAGTCACTGCCTGAGGTGCTAGGGTTTAGGACTTCAGCATGTGAATTCTGGGGGAGATACAATTCAGCCCATAATGGCAGGGAAGAAGGGAGGAGGAGGAGGAGGGAAGAAGAAGGCAGCCAAAGAGGAAGCTGATGAAGGCGGCTGACAAATAGAGATGGGGATAGGGAGCCAGGAGAACAGAGACTCAGTCACCAAGGTCAGCTATCAAGGAGAGGGACAGCTGATCCCAAAACCAAGGCAACAAGAGAACCAAGAAAATTTACTCACCCTAGCCTGGGATTGAAAAACATAGCCTGGGAGTCTGGGAGAAGATACTTCTCTCCTCTCGTGCATTTCAGATGTTCCTAAATAGCAGCCTTTATTGGGCCACAGAGATCTGGAGCTGGGAGCAGCTTTCATGCCAGCACCCACCCCCTCAGCACCCCATCATCCCCTCGTGGATGAACCCATCCTGGTCTCCCTGCTCCATCTCCTGTGCCCTGTGGGTACTTATTACTTTGGGCTAATCAAACAAGGAAAGGTCAGTGCTAGAGGTTGGCAGAGGCTGTCCTTGGAGAGACAACCTTCAATAGGCAGCTTGGACCCCCTAGGGGGTCTTTGGAAATGTGTGGGACATTTTTGATTGTCACAATGATTTGAGGGGTGGATGCACAACTGTCATTCAGAGGCAGGGGCCATGACATGGATGCCCTACATTGCAGTGGGCAGTCCTGCATGGGAAATAACAGTCCACGCAAAATGCCAATCATCATGCACACTTTAGAAACAGAGAGAGTGATGGGAAGTCAATGACGCAGTCACTGGGGCAACCGAGGGCTTCTGGGGTTTTGTGAGAAGAGGGTGCACAAGATTCAGAGTCATGTCCAAGAATAAACTGGCTGTTGACTGTCTTCCAACAGCTCCAGGTCACCATGCTGTTCTTAGACTAGGCATCTTTCAGCCGAGTCTCTCACAGCCAGCCTGGCTGTCCTCTCTGCCTCTGCAGAGGAGTGCTGAGTCCAGCTCTCAGCTCCCCACAGGCCAGTAAAATCAGAGTCAGGACTGCTCAGGCTCCTCCAAAACACTGGCCCAAATAGAGCCAGGGTTGATCAAAAGGGAAGCCTGGCTGATAGCTCAGCCATCCTCTATCTCGGGCAGGCCAGGTTGCACCTCCCAGCCTTCCTGTCTGGATGAGGACAAGATACAAGAAGCTAGTGCTTTGCGCAGCATCTAGAGTAACCTCCTTCAGAGGTGAGTGAGAAGACATCCCACTCTACCTACCCTTTTACTCCCCTGAGGGCACACGCATACGCACCCCACTCCACACACGGACGGATGAGAGATACAAGACATCTTCAGGGTATATTTCCCTCTTCCTGGCACCCACCCCTCCGCAGGTGAGCTCCAAGATCTGGTCCCACTTCTCTTCCACAGCCCTGCCCTAACTCCGTTCCCATTCCTTCAGGGACTTTCTCTGAACCTCTAGCTAACTGATGAGATAATTCATGTAAAAGGCTGATATTGTCTTAGTGTGTGAGCTTTCCAAGGATATTGTAATTAAAATAGAGAAGAACAAGTCTTAAGTCAATGAATGGCTCTCTGATGATGAAATTGCTGAACTGTTAATTGCCTGAAGAGGAGATCATGGGGACAAAGGGACGAGCTCTCTAGAGGGCAAAACAAACTCTTTTCCTTCTTTATAGTGATAGTCTTTATTCTAGAAATGCAGAGCCCCAGTCCTAGCTCAGTTTGGGATGTTTGGGCTAGTTGCCCCTTCAGGGGGGTGCTGGGTTTCTAACCTTTCAAGACTCTGCTTGAAGGGGTATCACCTCTTCCAGGAAGCATTCCAAGCCCCCAAAGGCTGAGTTAGGGCCCCTCTTCAGAGCCCCCATGGTTTCCTGTACAAATCTCTACACACAGCATCGTAAATGTCCCTGCTGGACTCTCTGATACCTAATACAAGACACCGGCCATCAATCATCTCTGTGTCTTTCCTGCATGTAGGTTGGCAATGGGATGATCTCTGATGGTATAGCTTTACATACTGTCCACACTGGGAGACTGTGTCATCTTAGCATGCTGCAGTGAGAACCCATCAGCCCCAGAAGAATCCACCTTGTATTCAGTCCCATATTCATTTAGGAAGCAACTTGTTTTTGCAAACACCAAGCTCAGCAGTGACATAAAACTAATGTTGTTAGAGTTTTATTGCTGTTGTAATTGTGTTTGTATTTAATGTGTAAATTTGTTTTTATTTTTATGGTTATCAAGGAACTATAAACTTGAATATTTGTGTTGTTTAACTCATTGTGTAAGCAGCAATAACTAAGTCAACCCGGGCCTGTTCTTGGCCTTTGAAAGGATAGTATTCAAGCTTGCAAAATACTGCTGTAGGGAAGTCTCACTCTCTTCTCCTAAGATTGATGGTACCTCACACTGCAGTTCCTGGGTGTGCCCTGGGAGGGGCTGCAGGAAGTCTGGCAGCAGAGCATCAACAAGCCCTCAGGTGTTAGAGCATCATTCATGGACCTTCTCTCCAGGTCCTTGTGCCCCACCCCAGCCAGGCACAGCACGGCCCAGTGCACAGCAGCACATACCACATGCACACACACGTGCACACACACGTTCACACCCACTCACACACAAATGCACACACACGTGCTTACATGTACACACAGGGTCTGGCTCCTGGCGCCATGCTTTGAGCTCGAGACATGGCATTTTCATGAACTGTTTTTGTGAACTCTTGTTCCGTCTTGCCTACAGCTCAGCACATCCTGGTCCTCATCATCTCTGGCCCAGCTCATTTCTAGGTGGGGGCTTCCAGTCAGTCTCACTGACAGGGGAAGCAGTAGAGACTTAGAAGAGAATGGAAGGGAACATACTGTATTCTCTTAACCAACCTACATGCCACCACGCACACACACACACCAGATCCCCTCTGATGGGAGCCCAAAGCACTCTGAGTGCTCAGGTCCAGTAATCCCACTCCGTATCTGCCAAATGTCAGCCTCTTGGTCCCAAATTCAGTCATGCCATTCTGGGCATATAAATCAACAAAATACTGATTAAGCACTCACTGTGTGCTTGCTCTCCTGAGGGCCTGAGACCCGGAAGCCTCCCCACCAGCAGCAGGGACCTCTCAGGCCTTCCTGGCTGCCTCCTGCCTGCCTCTGGTTCTTGCTCTTCAGCATCTGTATTCATTGGTTAGGGCTGCCATAACAAGACACTGCAGACTGGGGAGCTTAAGCAACAGACATGTATTATCTCCCAGCTCTGGAGGACAAGTTCAAGATCAAGACGTCTGCAGGGTTAGTGTCTTGTGAGGCCTCACTCCTTGGTTTGCAGATGGCTGTCTTCTCCCTGTATCTTCATTTTGTGGTCTTTCTTCTGTGTGTGTCTGTGTCCTAATCTCCTCTTCTTATAAAGGCATCAGTCATATTGGATTAGAGCCCAGCCTAATGATGACCTTATTTTACTTTACTTACTTCCTTAAAGACCTTATCTCCAAGTAAGGTCACATTCTGAGGTACTAGGGGTTAGGACTTCAACCTTTAAATTTGGGGGAGGGGCACACAATTCAGCCCATGACAGCATCCATAGCTGAGCACCTCAGAGACTCCCATGGAAAGGTCAGTCAGGACTCTGACATCTTTTTTTTTTCTTTTTTTGCGGCACGCGGGCCTCTCACTGTTGTGGCCTCTCCCGTTGCGGAGTACAGGCTCCGGACGCGCAGTTCTCAGCGGCCATGGCTCACGGACCCAGCCGCTCCGCGGCATATGGGATCCTCCCAGACCGGGGCACGAACCCGTGTCCCCTGCATTGGCAGGCAGACTCTCAAGCACTGCGCCACCAGGGAAGCCCAGGACTCTGGCATCTTTGATGGACCTTCATCTTCCCCCACCGAAGCCTCATACCTGGACCGCCTTTGTGATGTCACGTTCCCCTGTCGCTGTATCCTCCTTAACATCTGCCTTTCTCTCTTTCCCCTTCTGTCTCCCTTCTCCAGTTTCCTTCATCCTGTTGCAGTGCCTTCCCCTTCTTCTCCCTGCAAAGCCCCGTTTTCATGATCTTGTTTTCTTCCCAGTTTCACTATCTTTTACCCTTTCTTGCTGTTGAGCTCCCACCACAGTTTTCTCATGAGATCTCCCTCTCACTCACAGCTTTCAGCCTTTATAAGAAATGAGGACACACCACAAAAAGAGCTTTGTAATTTAACTCTTTTGAGTTGGCTGAGTCCTCTTTCGTTATAAAGTGCTCTTAAAATCAAAGCTAACTTGATTCAGAAGAGCCAAGGATTAAGATGTCCAGAGCTGGGCTTCTCAGAATGTGGTCTATAGACCACAGATGTGGACATGGAAGGCCCCCAGTGTCACTTCTAACCTCAGGTAATGTTTGATTAAATGTTTTATTGCCTTTTTATTATAAAAGCCATACTTCCTCAAATGGAAAACAAAGAATAATGCATGTTACACAAAACCAAAATTTATCAACAATTATCAACTGGAGATAATCACTTTGATGTTTCATTGCACTTGCAATATTTCCAAGAATATCTGTGTATCTAGTGAATGGAATATTTTCCATGTTATTTCCTAATTAGTCACATTTAGTACATAGGAAATCTTTTGATATATATTTTGTCTCAATCCTTCGATTATCTCGTTTTTGGAAATTCATTTGAGTTTCCAAGGTAAGTATATTGTCTTTTTCTTAAAAAATGAACAGAATTTTCCGTCCATTATATATAACATTTCTGTTTCATGTTTTATTGAATTGGCTGTAACCTCCGGAACAATGTTAAATAAAAATTGTAATAGATGACATATTTTACCTGATTTCAATGGGAATACTCGTAGATTTTTTGCTACTTGGTTTAAGATAAATACTCTATATCATCTGAAGAAAATTTCTATACTTAGTTCTAAAAATAATATAGGAATTATTGTTGTATTTATTACATTTTTAATTATGACATAATTTGCATACCATAAAATTCAGCTTTTTAAATTGTGCGATTCAGTGGTTTATAGGCTATTCACAAAGTGTGTAATCATCACTGCTATCTAATTTCAGAATGCTTTCATCACCCCAAGAAGAAACCCCATATCCATTAGCAGTCACTTCTCGCTCCTCTCCTTTCCCTGAATCCCAGGCAACCATCAATCTGCTTTCTGTCTCTATAAATTTGCCTGTTTGGAAATTTCATATAAATAGAATAAAGCATTTTGTAGCCTTTTGTGTCTGGCTTCTTTCACTTAGAAATAATATTTTCAAGGTTCATTCACGTTATAGCATAGATCAGTACTGAATTCTTTTCATGGCTGAATAATTTTGTTTATCCATTCATCACTTGATGGACATGTAGGTTGCTTTCACTTTTTTGTATTAGAAATAATGTTGCTATGAATATTCATGTACAAGTTTTTGTGTGGACATTTGTTTTCAATTATCAGAATTGCTGAGCTGTATAGTAACTCTATTTTTAACTTTTTAAGGAACTGTCAGAATGTTTTCTAAAGTGGCTGCACCCTTTTACATTCCTGCCAGCATTGTACAAGGGTTCCAATTTCTCCACATCCTCACCAACTCTTATTATTATGTCCTTTTTTGTTATAGCCATCCTGGTGGGTTTCTCATGTAGTTTTGATTTGCATTTCCCTAAAGACAAATGATGTTGAGTATATTTTCATATGTTTATTAGTCATTTGTATATCTCCTTTGAAGAAATATTTTTCAAATCTTTAGCCCATTTTTAAATTGGGATACTTGTTTTTTATTGTTGAGTTATAAGACTTCTTTATATATTTTGGATACCAGACTTTATCAGATATGTGATGTGCAACTATTTCTCCCATTTTGTGGATTGTTTTCC
The DNA here is from genome assembly GCF_025265405.1 of Mesoplodon densirostris. Taxonomy (NCBI): domain Eukaryota; kingdom Metazoa; phylum Chordata; class Mammalia; order Artiodactyla; family Ziphiidae; genus Mesoplodon; species Mesoplodon densirostris. Next base: position 48,687,898 of record NC_082661.1, on the reverse strand, counting down.
ACTTTCTTTTTTTTTTTTTTTCGGTACGCGGGCCTCTCACTGTCGTGGCCTCTCCTGTTGCGGAGCACAGGCTCTGGACGCGCAGGCTCAGCGGCCATGGCTCACGGGCCCAGCCGCTCCGCGGCATGTGGGATCTTCCCGGACCGGGGCACGAACCTGCGTCCCCTGCATGGGCAGGCGGACTCTCAACCACTGCGCCACCAGGGAAGCCCTCCACTTTCTTAATAGTATCCTCTGAACACAAAAGCTTTTCATTTTGATGAAGCCCAATTTATATAATTTTTGTTTGCTTGTGCTTTTGGTGTCATATCTAAGAGAAATCATTGCCTAGTCCAAGATCATGAAGATTTACATCTCTGTTTTCCTCTAAGAGTTTTATAGTTTTAACTCTTACATTTAGATCTTTTTTATTTTAATTTGTATATGTGGTATGAAGTAGAAAGCCACCTTCACTCTTTTGCATACAGATATCCAGTTGTCCCAGCCCATTTGCTGAAAAGATTATTCTTTCCCCCGTTGAATTATCTGGGCACCATAGGTGAAAAACAATTGACCATAAATGTATGGGGTTATTTTTGAATATTTTTCTTTTTAATATCTACTAAGACTATCATAAGATCCTTCTTTCAATATGAAGTATTGTTAGATTTAACAATTTCTGTCTTTACAGTCATGAGATGTCCCAAACTCAAGTCATGGTGAATTGTTCTTTTCACACTCTATAAATTTGATTAGATATCATTTTGTGTTTATAAGTGAGATCAATGTATTTTTACTCTTTTAGTGCCATCTTTGCCAGGCTTTGTTGTCACATTTCTGTAAATTTCATAAAATAATTTCCATCTCTTTCTGTAGTTTGGGAAAATAAAGGCTGTAAAGTAGTTCAAGATCTAAAATGTTTGAGGTCCCTTGATCCTCTGGAAAGGTTCCCCTTACTCACCCTGATCCTCATCTTATTTGGTGGAGGTCCCAGGTCTCTACAAAGTGATGAGTTTAAACAATGAATGAATACTTACCTCAGCTGAGTTTGAGATATGTTTTAAAAATAAGTCACTATCTGAAGAATAATTTTATCCCCTCCTTCCTCCATCCATGTCAGCTGAAGTTATCCTCTACATTAAAAATGTGTTTCCCCAATGGTCTTGTCATCTTTCATTTGTCCTTAATGTCCGTCATCTTTCCCCCTGTCTCCAACTGCTACTACTTAATCTAAAGAAAATACAACCTGTGGAGTTGACATGTTTGCTTTTCTGAATATCTTGCATCTGTCTTTATGTTAAAATTTTGCTTCTTCATGTGATGGTTAGAGTGTAGGCTCTGGAACCAGGCTGCTTGGGTGTGAAGCTGGTTCTGCTGTACACCAGCTCTATGACCTTGACAAGGTCTTAGCTTTCTCACCTATAAAACAGGACTAATCCTAAGACCCACCTCATTGGTTTGTGGTGGGTTATTAATAATAAGTATATTATAATAAGTTATAATATACATATATAATATATAATATAATATACATTACATGACTTATTATTCATAAAGTGTTTAGAACAATGGTTGGCCCTTAGAATATCCATGTTTAACATATAAATACATTGTCTTTTAAAGGCTAAAATTCCAGAGCTTAGATGCCATGCCTCATTTTGTTCCCTCTGCAACAGATTTCTAAATAGAAATGTTCTCCTCCTCACCAGTGCTCACTATTTCTGGTTCAGCTGCCTCCTCTCCCCTTAGATAGTCCTTGGATTCTACCTGCCTACTGAGCTCCCTCCAACACCACATAGCTCTTCTCGGAAGAGCTTGACAAAGTTTGGACCATTGTCCTATCCTTTTTTTTCTTCCTGAAGGCCCTCCAGCCCTATTCACAGTGAATTGAGAAAGTCTGTGACTCTGCTGCATCTTGAAAATGGTGCTGCAATATCATCCCCACAGTTGACATCCATTCCAAAATGATCCCATAGCTTCTGCTGCACTGGGACTGGTACAGAGAATGCATCTAACACAAGGCAATGGAAAGGGCCATGGTAACCACACATACATAGATGACCACAAATCTATCTCCATCCCGTTTAACACTCTTCAAAGCCCCAGATCCTTCTAACTAGCTCCCTTCCAAAGGTTTCTATCATAAACTGAGCTTATTCAAAAGTGGGCTCATGGGCATCCCAGCAAATCTTGTCCTTTGGTGCTCCAAAATGGAACCCATATTCACCAACCACTCAGGTAAGAAAAAAAAAAAAAATTGGAAGTTGTTGTGGACAATTTCCTCTCACCACCCTCATCAAACACTAGCCCAAACCTGTGATTTGCATCTCCTAAATCTCTTTGAACTCACACTGCCTACAGCTCTTCAACTGCCCTTCTTGTCACCAGTGATGCTCTCTCATCCATTCTTGACCCTGCTCACCACAGAGATCTTTCACAAAGGCCAACCTGATTAGCTAAAAATTCCTCAGGAGCTCCTTGCAGTTTTCAGGGGAAAAAATTCAAGTTCCATCCTTTTGGCTCCCAAGCCCTACTTGACCTAACACCTGCCTACGACAGAGAACATGAAGTTTCTCTCGTCAGGGACTGGTTTCTCCGTATCTGGTCAGGATCCAGCGTCCTCTTAGTTGGCTCTTCTTTCCCCATTTTTCTTGCACTCTCAGCCTCCCTCTCTCTTTCGGATCATTCCCACTACATATAAACTTGCTCTCTCCCCATCTTTGCCTTTTTGTAGTTTCCTTTTGTCCAGCTAAGCCATCATTGCTTTCCTTTTCAGACAAGCTTGCCAGCAGAGCTGTCTAATGTTTGTGTCCAGTGGTTTTTTGTGTGTCCACTACTGCCCCATGCCCGCCTGGCCTCTGCCACCCTCAGTCCCTGGCACTGCTCTCATCACAGCCATCAGCAACCTCCATGTGCCAAATGAAAGGAAACATTTTACCCTCAGCTCACTCCCACTCACTCTCACTTTTAACGTGGCTCACCCGCTCCTAGAAACAATCTTTCCTAGTTTTAATGACTCTGAAGAAAACTCCTGGTCTCACTAATTCTACCTGGCCTTCCAGCCTTTGTGAACATCAGCCTCTTTGGAACGTTTTCCTTCCTCAACAACCAGCATGAGTTTGGGGCCCTCCGCTGGGCTCCCCAAACCTCCTTTAGGTGATTCATCCCCTTGGCTTGCAGTTGTCTGTCCTATCTGCCTCTCACTGCACGACTGGGGTACATGTCTCATCAGCATGCCTAACACACAGCAGGCCATCCATGTAGTTTCTTGAATGAATGCAGCCCCTTGTAAGGGTAAAGAAAAATTCTGTAGCAACATTTTAAAACAGAGTTGACATATCTGAACTCATGGGTCAGCAGGACTTACCCAGCCCCCATCTCTACCTCTGGGACCCTGCTGTCTTGGGATGTCCGTGCCAGTGTGTAACCTGCAGAAATGGCAATTTCCAGTGGGTCCAATCCAATAACATGATTCACTCAATTAGTCATTGCCTTAAACTTTGAGTTATTCAAGTTTAATCCCATTAAAATAAGACATAGAGCTAGGGCCTATGATGAGTTCCTAACCATGAAAAAAATAGGGCCGATGCTTCAATTGCAGTTGGCTCTCCTGTGAGTCACGACCCGCTAGACCCACCAGAAAAAATAAGAATTGCCTTGGCCACATGCTTGCGGGCTTCAGGTCTTGCACCCACCGTCAGAAACACTTGATTTGGGTTTTGAAATGGACTCTAGTTGAAATGCTGTGCCCTTTGGAGGGTGCGTTCCCCGTCCCTTCTCACGGCCCTCCCATCTCCGCACGCTTCCTTCCCCGGCCCTCATCCTCTCTCCCTGGCCCCGTGGCTGTAGTCCTGATGGCCTGGAAAGGAGCAGCTGCGGTGCCGGAGGTGAGCGCAGGGCGGGGCACATCCCCTCCAGCTCATTGCTTCTCTGACCGTGACTGTGACGGAAGCACCTTGACATGGGGTCTTGGACTTCCACTACTGTCCGAAGTGCTGTGTCCCTCCTCCTCTGGCTCTTGCTCCTGCACTTGGCCCCGGGCCCACCTTCCCTCCAGCAACTCCTCGTAAAAGACCTGGCAGCTGAAGCCCTCTTGGATGCCCTCCTGGGCGTGCTCCAGCAGCACCTCCAGCGTGGGGAAGACCCGGCAGCAGGCCACACACCACAGCCCGTGGTTGGTGGTGACCAGCCAGCCCGGGGTGGCCCGCAGCTCCTGCAGGCAGCACTCCAGGGGCACCAGCAGCTCCGTGTCGTCCGGCTCTGGGCGGGTGTCGTTCTTGCCGGCTTCCAGTTCCCAGCGCAGGTCGGTGTTGGAAGCCATCTCAAAGGAGGAGCCTTTCCGCCTCTGCCTCTTGATGAACTCTGCTTCGTGGATGCGGGGCTGCCGACGGACCAGCTCAAAGCCACAGTCGGTCTCCCAGGCCACGGCCACACGCTGCACGGTCTTCCCATGGGTGTAGAAGGCGCACATGCTTTGCCGGGCAGTGTCCTCGCCGCCACACGGTGCTGGAAGAGCAAGACTGGTACTGGGAGTAGGACTGGTACTCGGAGGAGGACCGGGATGACCAGGCTGGCTGCTCCAGCCCAGCACGCCCCGACCCTTGCCCGAGAAGTAGATGTCCTCCTCGTGGGGAACAGCCAGGCCAGGCCGCGGAGATGGCTCCTCTCTCTTAGAGGTCTCTGGGAGGCGGAAGGACATTTTCATCGGTGCTGAGGCATCCGTGCCACAACCCACCTCAGGTCTCTGAAAGGATGCAGGCTCCAGGGGCCTCTGGGCAGGTACTTTCTTCTCCCTGGGCCTGTTTCCCCATAATGTGGGGATGAAATGCCTTTCTCTTGGGGCGAGGATAAGGATCAAATGTATAAACAGATATATCTTAAAGTTATGGATGTGATGACGGGGATCAAATAATGTATGAATGTAATATCCAAGGCCTTGACTAAACCCGAAAAGGCCATCAACTGCTGAATACAGACTGTGCGACACCTACCCACACAGGGCAATCCTCTTTGTTGATAAGAAGGAATAAACTACTGTTACATGCGAAACATGGATGAGTCTCTAATGCATTCTGCTAAATGAAAGAACTAAGGGTAAAAAGGTCATAGAGTATTTGATTCCATTTAGATGACATTCTAGAAAAGGCAAAACTATAGGGAGAGAGAACAGAACAGGGGTTACCGGAAGCCAAGGGCAGCAGGGGAACTGACTGCAAAGGGTCACTAAGAACTTTTAGAGGGTGATGAAAATATTCTGCATCATGATCTTTGTGGTGGTTAAACAAATGTGTACATGTCAGAATTCTTCAAACTGTACACAAAATCAGTGAGGTTTGTGTATTTAAATCACAGCTCAATAAAACCAGTTTAGAAAGCCAGACTTGGGAAGTGCTTTGGCCAGGCCACTCAGCCCAACCTTCCCCCTGGCATTTGTAACATGTCTCGTCTTCCCCCAGGGGCATCTCACCCTTTCCTTGAACATCCATTGGATCCCGTCACCATATAAGTGCTAAGTGCTTGCCACATTTTAACTCATTTAATATTAAAAAAAAACCCTAAGAAATTCCATTGTTATGATTTTTGACAAATTAAGAAACTGAGGCACAGAACATTGAAATGATTGATGGAGCCAGAGCTGGTGCCGGTCACTCAGTCCCAAAAGCCGGTGTGACCCTTAGGTGCTGCCCACGGTCATTTCAAATTGATGTTCTAGATTAACTTTAATCCATTTATTATAAAGGAATTTTTTACATCACTGCTGAAATCACAGAACTGACATGTCAATTCTGGTTTTTTCAAAGCACATTAAAATATATGACTAACATTTTAGGATTTCATCCTCATACCTTCTGAAATCACCTCATGTGCTCACAACAGCGGCCTCAGTCAGACCCACATCCATTTTTATGGTCAACAAAGCACTTTGGTGACAGCACCGAGGGGCAATCTGGTGCCTTCCCTCCCTTTCCCCTCCAGGACCACCCTCTCAGGGACACATCAGCCACACCCCTTCTTTCGACCTACCTGACCAGTGCACTTCCACGCTCTCCTCCATGGACCCTGGGCTGGCCAGGCTGAGGGTGGTCCCGTCCGTTGGTGACTGTTCTCCCCTATGGTCCATGAAGTGACACTTCATGATGACACCAGTGCCCAGGGACTCAGAGCTCCAGCTGTTGGGTGAGAGTTGGCTCGGGCAGTGCTGAAGCCCTCCACTGGCCCCAGGCCGAGTGGCTGCTAGGCATCCATGGTCACTAGGCTCCTGGCTTTATTCTGTGGCCTCATCAGTGACACTGGTCTGTTCTGTGACCCATGGCAAGGACAGAGTCCCAGCCAGGATGCCAAGAGAGGCTCCCCACCAGGATCTCATTCCCTGTCGGGACCTTTCCTGCTTTGTGTATTGTCAGGGACTCAAACATAAAGCACAGACACACACACATATAAACACATGTACACACAAATAGACACAAACACCTAAACACACACACAGACACTTACACACATGTGGACACATGTATACTCATACCGACACACACATAATCACTCAGGCACACATACACTCAAACATACATAAACACACACATTTAAACACGCAGAAACAGACACACACATACAAATTCAGACCACATTCACTTAACCACACACATGCTCACATACGGACTATCATCACCCAACATCAAAGTGGGCCTCCCTTGAACTGTGGCAGCAGCAGGTGACCTGAAATCTTGCCTCCCCACCACTACTCCAGTCGCCACTGCTGCCTCATGAGGGCTCTTGGAGCTCCGTGGCCTGGGTCCCCAGGCACCTCCTCAAGTCTCCCCCCTCTCTGCTCACCCTCGCTCAGCTCCAGGGACTCAAACATACCAGGGATGCTCCTGCCTCTGGGCTTTGCATTTGCCCTACCTTCTGCCAGAAGCGCCCTCCCCTAGGGCCCGCATGGCTCACTCTGTCACTGCAATCTCTGCTGAAACAGCTCAGAGCCACCTAGCATCCATCACCCTCAGACTCTATAACATGTGCATGTATATGCATAACAACTTCCCTGCATTCATCTGCTTCTTCCTAAATGTCAGCTCCATGAGGAGAGAGACGTCATTCATTTCCCCCTCTATATCCCTAGCATCTGGAATACATTGACACATTAACAAGCATTCTAGAGATAATTGTCAGATTAATGAATAAATAAATGATGAACACGTTGGACAGTATTTGGATGAGCTGACAGGGGCCTGCCTGCCTAGGGGAGCTGCCTTCTTTCTACCCCTCAGATCCCTGTAGCCCCAAGGCAGGCTGGTTCTCACCCCACAACTCGGAGTCCCCTCCTGCTTCTCCACCTGCACAAACCTCACTCCACACACAATCACTCTGACACATCTTCCAGCTTGCCGTCTCTCTCTGCTCCAGGATGTCTTAGGATTTGAAGATATTTCCTCCAAAACACTTCTTCCCATATACCCCCAACCCCTACTCAGTCTCACCAACTCTATTCCTCTGGATCTCAAATTCTCAACAGCTCAAAAGGTGATAGATTGAAAACAATCCCAATATCCTGAAAGCAACACCAACACCATCAGCACAGCCAGCATCTAGGAATATACTCCTCTCCAGAACTAGAAGCCACTATGTAAAGGAAAATACCACAGAGCTTTACTGAGCGATGGAAAGTCACACTTGCACCTACAAAGAGACAATGTTCCCTGGCAGGAAGAGGAAACACTGCAAATGTATTCTTTCTTGCCTTTAAAGACAAGGGGTACTAGCACAAAAATTAAATAGATCAATGGAAGACAAAGATAGTCCAGAAAAAGATCACATGACCTATTTGAATTTTTTAAGAGATAAAGTAAATAACAAAAGTCTGGGAGGAAAAAAATGATGCTGAAAACTTTTATTCACTTTTAAAAAAATCAACTTTGGTATCACCTCATATAAGACAGTTAAGACTATTTTTTATGGCTCTGGGGTTGCTTTTTAATTTAAAATGTTTAGAAAGAAAATATAAGTTAACAGTCGTAATGATAGGGTAGCTTTTCTAAACTTAAATGTATCAATCACAAGCATTGAGAATCTTTGTCATCTTTTTTATTATTTTTTAAATTTTTTAATTTAATTTTTTTATACAGCAGGTTTTATTAGTCATCAATTTTATACACATCAGTGTATACATATCAATCTTTTTTAGTTTCATTGCTAAAAAAAAAATCTCACTGTTTAAATTTGCATTTCTCTGCTTTTCAGTAAAACTGAAATGAACAGTTCAGTAAAGGAAATGAACAGCCAATTCCCAGGAGAAGGGCAGATGGCTGATAAACAGATGAGAAGATGTTCAACCTAACTCTAGGAAGGAAACTACAAATTAAAAACACATGCTATATAGTATATTGTTTTCACCCACAAGGCAAGCAAGAATTTAAAAGATTGACAGTTGCTAAGTGCTGGTGAGAACAAAAGGAAATGAACACATTTACACTCTACTGGTAAGTACATGACTTGCCTTTCTCAAAGGAAATTTGGTAGCACCCATTATAATTCAAAGTGGGCCCTTTCAGGGCTTCCCTGGTGGTGCAGTGGTTAAGAATCCGCCTGCCAATGCTAGGGACACAGGTTCGAGCCCCGGTCTGGGAAGATCCCACATGCCACGGAGCAGCTAAGCTCGTGCACCACAACTACTGAGCCTGCGCGTGTTGAGCCTGTGCTCCGCAACAAGAGAAGCCAGTGCAATGAAAAGCCCGTGCACCACAATGAACAGTAGCCCCTGCTTTCTACAACTAGAGAAAGCCCGCGGTGCAGCAATGAAGACCCAATGCAGCCAAAAATAAAAATGATAATAAATAAATATTTTTTTTAAAAAGTGGGCTCTTTCAACTCAGCAATTTACTTAACACCTCCTTCCTGGGAAACGTTCACATTTTGTGTATGTGGGTGAAAGGACACATCGAGAAATATTTATTACAGTATTACCCATACTAGAAAATAAAAGGAAACTTTTCAAAGATCCATCAAAATAAAGAAGTAGTTAAATAAATTACAACATAACCAAACTGTGGAATACTATACTTCAATAAAGAGATCTACATGTACTAATAAGTAAATCCATGTTAAGTGAAAAAAGCAAGATGTAAGGGAATTCCACTTATATAAAAACTAAATATGTATCCCCTCCCCCAAAAGCCCTAAACCAAGTCTATACTGTCTATGAATGCAAAGGCACAGAGGAGATAATCACACCTCACTGGGAACAGTGGTGACCTCAGGGAAAGGGAAAAAAATTAGGAGGGGCTATGGGAGATTGTAGGTATTTTCCAAAAATGACCACACCAGTGCTCCCATCCCATGTGTTCTTCTTACAGTGTGAAGTTGACAGTCCTCCACTGAGAGACAGGGTCCCTCTTCCTGAACCAGAGTGGACTTTTTAACTACCTCCCGCAATAGAATGTAGAGGAGTGAGGCTTGGAGACTTTCAATGCTAGGTCATGAAAGACAATGTGACTTCCTCTGGGTTCTCTCTCTGTCTATCTCTCTCTCTCCACTCTCCCTCTCTCTCCACCTCTTTTGGACTCAGCCACCATGTTGTAAGGAAGCCCAGGCCACATGGAGGTGTTCCAGCCAACCGTTCCAGCAAAGGTCTTAGCCAGCCATCAGACATGTGAATGAACCGGCCTTCAGATGATTCCAACTTCCAGCGTTTGAATCTTCCAGCTGGGGCCCCAGGCATCTCAGGGCAGAGGTAAGCCACCACCTCTGAATTCAGCCATCTCCTTCCTGAACTCCTGACCCTCAGAAACTGTGAGCATAGATTCACGCACTAATTTGGGGGCAATTTGTTACTCAGCCACAGTAATTCAGCAGACTTTGATTTTCAATGCAATGTTTAAGCATGTTCTGGTGAGACAGCTCACCGACCAGCGTCTGGACTGCAGTGCACCATCCTGGCCCAGCTGAGCGCTGTGGCTCCCCCAGCACAACTTGGGAGGAAGGCTCCCACCACCCACTGTCCATTTACCCACTTGTTCAACCCCAGTATGCACGTATAACAGCTTCAAAGTTGTTAGCCCTTGGAAACTACTTTACCAACTAGAGTACAGTGTTTACACACAGTTCCTTTTGCCTTTAGCCTTATAGTTTCTAGTTGAAAACACCAGTTTCCAAAGTTACTTGGGTCAGTTCCTTCTTGCCCCAGAATGTGCATACGTTCCTTCTAACCCTCTCAACAATCTCACCAGGGAGACACAATTAACCACATATTCCAGAGGGAGGTAGAGACGCCAAGGGGTTAGATGAAGTACAGGCAGGAGATAGGAGGGTGGGGTGCTGACCCCTCACCCCAGAGGCAGGGCTGCTTTGTCAGACTGTCCGATGCTGTCCCCCTCTGGCTGCTGCACAGGGGCGGCTTAGAGCAAAGCCCCACCGAAGTGTGCCACTGTCCTTCACTTTCATGTGGGCTCTGGGCTGCTTCCAGCCACAAGAAGGCCCTCTGTCCCAGCCCTGCTTCCTGCTCCAAGCAGATGTTTAGCCAAGGCCACCCATACAGGGTTTCTGCCCTCCCTGGGGAAGAGCCGGGGCGGGGGTGTTATGGCCCAGACCCACCCAGCCCCCTACGTCCCAGCCTCCTCAGTTTTCCAGCTGGGTCTCCAGCCTCGCCAAGAACTTCATGCTCCACTGCTGAAGCCGGCAGGGTTGGTGTGCAAAACCCCAAAAGGACCAACGCAGCACTTTCTCGGAGCTCTGACTCCTGGCCAACTCATTTCACACATCACATGTGAGTCTTAAACCTCATCAGGAAGGCCTGGAGGATTTTCCAGTCTCCACTTTTCTTCCAAAACCTCCTCTTCTCAGCCCCCCCGCCCAACTATTTTTTTCTCAGCTGAGAAGAAGCTAACAGGAAATGAACCAGCCCCAGCCCCAGCAGGAAGCAGAGATGCCACCTCTGGCTTCCCTTCACTTCTGACTCCAGAGATGGGCTTGTGCCACAATCTAGGCTACAGGGAGAATCAGATCATTCATCCCAGAGCCGATGAGCCTCCAGAAACAGCCTGTCCACTTGGCCAAGGAGCCTGACGTTACCTGGGGTGGTGCATCGGTCGCAGCATTTCTGTGGCTGAGCCGCTGTGTAAAGGGTTTAAAGTGGGCAACACTCCTCTCTTCACACTAGAAAACAGGGCCCCCTGAGGGGACACCAGCCACCTTGTCACTGCCTCTCTCAAAAAACTCCTATTATCACACTTAACACCGAGGGAGGTGGGGAAGTGGTGAGTTGCCTTAGATGCTGCGGGCCAGGTGGTAGGGCGACCTCCAGACTGGGAGTCCATCCCACTGAAAGCCTATTCCCAGGAATTATTGATGGCCTCAGCCTGTGCTAACTCTGCAGAGAACGTGACAGAAGATAAGTTGAGGATCAGAGTAGGGAAGTATCATCTTTCGAGTTCATTTTCTGTTGCTTCTCGTCACTATTTAAAAAGAAGTGAGTCAGTGGACCGCATAAGGGAAAACCCAGCCACAGAGAAATATAATACGAAGAGTTCTCCCTCAGTCTCCCCAAGCAAACGGGGAAGGGAGCTTTGCTTTTGTTTTCCTTCAGACTTAATAACAGGCTGCTGCTGCTCCGTGGTTTGTTTGGAGCTGTCTCAGGGTTTTGACCTTAACCTCAGGACACCCACACAAATAGCCTAGAACTTCTCTGTCAACAGGGAGCAGGGTGAGGGACACCTGTGCGGGGTTCTCAGGCATGTCCTTGGCTGTGCTCCAGACCTCAGAGCCCCAACATGGCCCAGAGCCCCTCCACCCCAGCTCTGGCTCCATGGAACTGCAAAGGTTCAACGAGATTTTTGGATTCAGAAGTGTCTTTTTCCAACTTGTGTTTCCTTGGAAAGGTGACCTCAGCTGGGAGGAAGGACATCCCAGCTGAGGCCTACGCATGTGACCCAGGAGCTCTAGGATCGCAGCTGCTGGTCTCTCCCCTTGAATGTTCTCCCAGAGCCACGCGGAGAGCTCTGGGGAAAGGGCTGAGTCTTCCTTCTCTCTATGTCCAAAATGTGCTGGCCATAGGTCACCCTGGACCCAGCTCTGAGGACATCAGCTGCTACCTCGTACTGAGTGAACCTTCTGGAAGCATGGCTCCCACATGGAGGGGGAGATCCCAGGACCCTAAAGACCAACAGTGAGTTAGCACAGTTTCTAAACGTGCTGGGCTTACCCCCATGCAGCCTTCAGCCGACATCCAAGGTATTTGCACGCCTGCTGAAAAGCAGCTCACGGATCACCAGAGCAGATCTCGGATGATTTATTTTTATCCCCATAATCAGAATGGCTATTGCAGACTCTTGTCTTAAGACTGGCTTTTCCTATCCCAGTCCTTCAGAGAAAGTGGCTCTTTTGTAAGATGATGCAGTTGCTTATTGGGTGGTAGAGGTGTCCCAGGGGAAACCAGCCACTGTCTCTCCCCAGCCTACCACCCAAAGCCTTGCAGCTGATCCCATGCCTTCTTCTGGGAATGCAGTGGCGGTAGGGTGGGGGATTTCTGGGAAGGCTGGATCAGGGTGGGGGATTTCTGGGAAGGCTGGATCAGGCTGCGTGAAATTACCACAGGAAAGTTCCCAAGAAAGGAACCCAAGGCTGAGACTTAGGGGCCGGCACGTGAGGCAGCCCATTGAGCCACACCAGTCGCTGCTGGCTGACCCCTCAGTGCGGTGAGACTGGTTCCAGCTCCCCCTCCACAGTGGGGTTTGTGTCTGTGTGTTTTCAGTGTACAAACCCTGCCTTCCTTGATTAAAATTGATTCCTAAGTATTTTATTCTCTTGGATGTTGTGTAAATGGATCTGTTTTCTTAATGTCTTTTTCAGATTGTTCATTACTGTTGTACAGAAATGCAACTTTTTAAAATTCAATTTTGTTGAATTTGCTTATTAATTCAAACAGGTTTTTTGGGGGTGTGTGGATTCTTTAGGGTTTTTGATACATAAGATCATGTCATCTGCAAATAGAGGTAGTTTTACTTCTTTTTCAATTTGGACACATTTTATTGCTTTTCCTTGCCTAATTGCTCCAATAAGAACTTGAGTATTCTGTTGAATTGAAAGCTGCCATCCCTGTCTTATTTCTTATCTTCAGGGAAAGCGTTCAGCCTTTTACCATCGAGAACATCACTGGCTTTTGTATAGGGCCTTTTTCATGCTGTGGAAGTTTCCTTCTATCCTAGTTTACTGAGTGCTTTTATCATGAAAGGATGTTGATTTTTGTGGATTGCTTTTTCTGCATCAATTGACATGATTATGTCCCTTCATTCTATTTATGTGATGCATTACACTGACTGATTTTTCAAATGTTGAACCACCCTTGCCTTCCCAGGTTAAATCCCATTTGGCTTTGCTGCGGTAGGCAGGCTGCTTCATGTGATCAGCATGTCCATGTGGGTGAAGTGGAGTATCTCAGGGTCAAGGAGGCAGGACCGGGCTCTAGCACGCCCACAAGTGCACAGGGAATGGGCAGAAAGCAGTGAGATCTAAACCTAAACATTTTAGGTTTAAAAAAAGAATTAAATAAACACAAGGTCCAGAACTGGTATACTGGTTAGAAATATTAATTGAAACAAATGTTCTGCCAATATGTAGCAACAACTTTAAACCTGTGATACCCTCAGTCTCAGCAATCTCGCTTCTAGAACTTTATCTTTGAGGAAGTTAACCGTATGCCAAGATTTCTCTGGCCTATTTTCAATACGGTGTTATTTATACACACAAACTCGGAAGCAACCAGTGTCCCAAGCAAGGAGGTTCAATTGATTGGGTTACATCAGCCTCACCTGGAAATTTCTTAGAAATGCAGATTCTTGGGTTCCACCCCAGTGCATCCAGCCATCTGGGTTTAAATAAGCCCTCTGTGTGATTGATTCAGACGTCTGCTAGAGTTTGAGAATAAAATATCGGACAACCAAAAAAGGGATGCAATGCAGTTCATGAAGAACTCAGGAAAATATGTTCCCAATATAGGAAGTACAACCATATACAATTGACCCTTGAACACATGGGGGGGTTGGGGGCACCCATCCTCCACAAGTTAAAAATAGGTCAGCCCTCGATATCCGAGGTTCCTCATCCACGGATTCAACCTACTGCAGTACTTACTATTGGAAAAAATCCACGTATAAGTGGACTTGCATAATTCAAACCCGTGTTGTTCAAGGGTCCAATGTACCATACAATCCCAGTTATGGAAACCTAGTATATGTATATATATGCATGCTCACATATGTAAAGTCTGGAATGATACATACCAAAAAGTGAGCAACATTTATCTTTGGAAAAGGGGCTCTCCCATCTTTTTGCTTTATCCTTATTTTCTAATTTTTGTACAATAAACATGTAAGAAAATAAGCAATAAATTACTTCTAGTTTTATTTAAATATTAATGATTTTTGAAAAAATACTAAATTTAAAAAAAATATTTATATATTATATATAATATATATATGTATATATACACACACATATGCTCACAAGCAAGATTTTGCAAAACCCCACACTTCCTGCCCATCCATCCCCAGGATGCTTCATACCAGGTCCCGTGGGCACGTCCCTCACCCCAGGACCTCGGGACAGGTGTCAGAAGGCAGCAGCGATTGGCTCACTGGGTGCAGGAAATGCGGCTGGGGCAAAGAGCAGAAACTTGGCCCTATCTACACAGGGTTAAAATAAACTGGCTACAGAGAAGCCCGTGGGAAAGACATGACATTTGTTTGCAAGGAAGCATAAAGAAGGACGAATGAAAACAGAAAAGTGGCTCAGTGAGAAACTGATCAAAGCCAGCTGGGCAAGCAGGCCCCGACTTCAGGGAAGAAGGCAGCTGTAGGCGGGTTGGGGGCTGGCAGGCGGGGTCGGGCCTGGGGGCAGGGCAGGGCAGCCTCTCTAGCCACGCATTGCCTGAGGGGGCGAGAGAGGGGAAATTGCGTATGACTGGGCTTCAGGCATTTTGAGACCTGAATTAGCTGTTCCAGTCACTTGGATGGGAGGAAGGATCACCCAGATTCTGTCTTCTCAGCCCCAAGTTCATAAACAGAAAATAATCAGCATCTATCTACCATCAACCATGTGCCCGGCACAGAGCAAGGCATTTCATCATGTCTTTTAATCCTTATGATGGTCCCAGAGAACCCCCAACCCCTTCCACTCCTGCCAATTTGCCTGTCTAACTTGCCCAAGGTCAAGTAGCTGCTGAGCTGTGGACCAGGTGTCCAAACTAGGACTAGAGCACAGGCTTGCCCTATCACAGAAAGCCGGGTTTGGCGGTTTTCTGTGATAGCCTCTGGCGACCACCAGAGTCCTCCCAGTGCCTTCCCCATCTCCCTTCCCACCCACTCTGGACACCTGCCCCTGCACACAGCTCCTCCACCCACCGCCATCCACCAGTCCTGAGCAACTGAGCCCCTTAAAGAGCTAGTGTGAGCCTCAGCCTTGGCATCATTTCCATCTTGCAAAGGCTAAGGCAGCTTTACAATGTTTATTTTCAATTGTGCCAGGCAAATGCTAAGACATGTTGTAAATGATCATTAATTTGAAGAGATGTTTCCCTTTGAGAGACAAAATGCCTTGCTGATTTCATGAACAATAGCTGAAGCTTAGAAGTTACACTACACTTAAGTTTTCTCTTGTCCTTGGCCTAAATCTGACCTTTTGTTCCTCCCCCTCATTGCTTTCAGAGCACAGACATAGGATACCCACTCAGAATGGGGGAGGAGGTGGAGGGGTTCCCTCAGGACCAGGTGATGTCTAAGAGCATGACCGGCCCCCAGCTGCAGGGCTCAGGTGTCAGTCAGCTCCGGTCACCCCCCTGGTATTGTGCCCATTCCTCGTCCCCCTTCTCTCCCCTCTTCCCTCATCTGGGTGAGTCATTGCCATCCTCATTTAAGTTGATGAAAGGAGATGATTTTAGCCTGCTTGAGGCCAAGTCATGCCCATCTTGGCTGGCACTCATTTTTCTTTATCAAGGGTTTTACATGGCTCAACTTCTGATAAAGCTTCTTTAGATATTATTTCCTCTGAAAAGCTTTCATTTACTTGGAAAAACTCTCTTTGCGGGCAAACTCCCTTCCCAGCATTCTGCTCATCTGCCCACCTCCCTCTCTGGGAAAGTGGAGTCCACCCCTCTGCCTGGAGTTTCTTGGGGAGCGGGGGAGGCACCCGCAATTCAGGTGCACAAAACCCTCCACATGGTCCTCTACAACCCTGATGGTTCTTTTAGGGATGAGCCATTAATAAATGCACGGCCGCCATGACAAGTTGAGAATGTCTGGGTTCTGTGCCTTCCATCACTTCAGAGATTCCTGTACTGAAGGCCTGTTCCATATGAGTCCATCCAACTGATGGAAATAACAGCCATCATCTCTACGTTAGCTACTCCTCCCAAACCGGAGAAGAGACATCAGTGTAGTCCTTCCCCTCCTTCTGCTTATTCTACCTCTCCTGACACCCACAGGTCCCCCTCAGCCTGTCTCAGCCCATACCCGCAGCTGTCCTCACAGCATCCCCACCCTCTGCCTCACCAGCCTCACCAGGCACTGGGCTGTCCTGTCCCCTACTCTTATTTTTACCATGTTGCTGCCCTTGCTGCCAAAGTGGTTTCACAGTTCATTCTGTCTCCTCCCCTAGCCGAGGACTCTCTTGGCCGAGACCACTGGAGGCCACCCTCTCAGGCTGGCAGAAACAGCATTTATTTCTCTTACTCTCCCCCGGGGCAGTCTGGCATTGGAGCCAAGTCTGAGGTGCAAACGAGGGCAAAGAGGTCAGAGAGGGATGTGCTTCCATTCCAATATCTGGGTGCAGCAGCCTTGGAGACCAGGCTCCCCCAAATACTAAGGGATGATACCATTATACACAGTACTGCCAGTCAGATCATCTCACACTGGCCATGCCACACATACGCTACATTTTTAGGAATAAAAATTGTATCTGCCCTAGAGAAATTCTCATGTCTGTGCCAAAAGAATATACATAAGAATTTTCATTCTTCTACTTCCCCTCCTCCTCCAAATTCTTCCTCTCTTTCTCCTTTTTCTTTTCCCCTAATGTTTGTAATTGCTTTGACGTTTTCCATCCCACCTATTTTTTATTCTAGGAGCTCTTCCTGAATTTATGTTACACAAATTCAGTACTATATTTTTCTATCATTGCTGAGAATAAATCAATATTCTATTGATATATTATGTCCCTGAACAATATAATGCTTTCATATCTGTCTCCCATACAACCTCCCATATTTAGATCATGTGGGATTTCAATGTACAGGAATGGCAATGTATAGTAATTTTTAAAATAATCCTTACTTATTTAAATTTAAATATAAATTTTACCGGTTTCTTTACTCACTGTCACTTCTTTTATCTCACACATTCCTCTTAAATTCATTTTTCATTTTGCTGAAGTTCATCTTCCAGTCATTTTTTTCAGGAAGAATTTTGGGGTAGTAAATTTTCTGAGTTTTTGAGTTTTTTTTCCATTTCACTTGAATGATAGCTTGTTTGGGTAGAGAATACTATGATGCATAATCATATCCCCTGAGAATTTTGAAAATATTGCTTCTTTATCTTCTTTCATTCAGTTCTGCCAGTGAGAAGTCTAATTTTGGTCAAAGTCCCATTTTTTATAGGTCATTTGCTTTTCTTTGTTCTTGGTACTCTCAAATTTTACTTTGATTTTGCTGTATATAGTTGGTTGTGCATTTGTCTCACTACATTCTTCCTTTTAAGCTGTGTTCTAGTATCTTTCTGCAACTTTGGTCAATTTTATTCTCTCTCTTTTGATATGTCCTTGTTTTTGTTCTGTTTGCTCCTTCCTTCCAGAACACCTCGTAAATGAGTAGGACTTCTGGATCTTTCCTTCATGACTCTGAACTTCTATTTCACATATTAGCTTACCGTCTTTCTGCAACTACTTTCATGAAAGAGAAAACAGACTTCACAAATCCAGACAACCAAATGGCAGGATACTGTGTATCACAGACTTCCTGACCCTCCTCCCACGCAGCCTAAGCCTGGGCACGGTGATTGTTTTGCCCTTTCTTAGCTTTGCCGTGGTCTTTTATACTCCTGGGTATTGGCACACCAGGTTCCAGAATGTTCTGCCCTCCTCCCTGACTCATAACCTCCTCACATCCAGGCCTGAATGACTTCGCCGCAGTCTGCGTACACAGCCTGGGAGACTTCTTTGTCATCCAATGATAACGTCCACATGAAAAATCATATTCTTTGAAGGATGCTTAATTTATCTGACAAGTCTGGGATTATGACAAATGACTCAGAAGAGAAAGAATCAGTCAGTGGGAGGAACCCTGAGCGCAGACTGGCCCTGGCCCTTCTAGGCTTCATGTCACAGGCACCACCCGCTCTGCTTGCATCTTCAGCTCAGCTCAGCTTCCCTCTGTCTAAGCAACCCCTCTGCACACTCCATCTCACCGTAAAAGAGCCTTATGGCTCCTCCAGGCCGATTCTCCCCTGCTTTTTTCATGGATCTCAGAGAACATTCTAGAACAATCTCCGACATGTGTGTTTTTAACCCCAGTTCACAAGCTTGAACTCCTGTAGGAACACGGGGTTCACTCTCTCTCCAAGTGCAGCCCATCCTTCGACTCCCTAAGAGTTGATTCAAGAGACCTGAGACCAGCTGCAGACCCTTCCCAAGACTAGCACTCCCCAGGTCTTCCACATCCTCATAAATGGCACCAAACCCTAGGACTGAGGCTGAGTCACTCTTTCCCTCACCCCCAAATCTATGTCAGCAAGTCCTGGCATCACTACCTCTAAACCCCATCCCAAACCCATCCATCCTCTGCATCTTTGCTGTTGGCACTCCAACCCCAACCTCTTGCTTGGACTGGGGCAAGGACCAATCTGGACTCTAGGGCCTGAAGAGTGATATTGACATGTCATGACTCATTCGAAAATCAGAACAACTGATACTTTCATCTCCATCTGCCTAAGTTGTTTGTCTGCCTCTCAGCTCTTTCCAAATTTGGATGATGAAAAGAGCTGTTATTTACCTACTTATTCAAACCCCCATATATTCTATGATGCAATATATTAGAATTCCACAATATGTATACTTTTAACACACACAGAAGAGTATATACACATATTTATTTAATTTTTATGTGTTGACTTTAATTTATAGATTCCATGTCAAATATATTCTTTTTTTTTTTTTTTTTTTTCTTTTTGCGGTATGCGGGCCTCTCACTGTTGTGGCCTCTCCCGTTGCGGAGCACAGGCTCCGGATGCGCAGGCCCAGCGGCCATGGCTCATGGGCCCAGCCGCTCCGCGGCATATGGGATCCTCCCAGACCGGGGCACGAACCCGTATCCCCTGCATCGGCAGGCGGACTCTTAACCACTGCGCCACCAGGGAGGCCCCAAATATATTCTTAACTTAAAGACATAGAGATTGATACATATGTGTAATTTGTTGATCTTGCCAGATAACCCGATCCCATCTTACCTTTTCCTCCAGGTACTGAGCCCTGGAGGCAGCAAACCGCAGCCATGCCTTTAGATCCTGGCTGGCTGCTGCCATCTGCGGCTCGCTCCCCCTGTGTAGGGCTAACTCTTCCTCCTGGTGTTTGAGTACCATCTGTCCCTTCCCCTTTGGGCAGGATGTTCTGCCCACTGAGATGGGCTGTCTGGGATCTGCATGTGTTCTGGGGGCCACTGGGCTGGGAAGGCCTCTGCTAGCATCCTCCCAAACCACAGGGTGGGGCAGGAGGAACGGCCCTCACTCAAGACATCGCACCTACAGACACAATGACTTCTTGCTGTTGCTTCAAAAACATGTCCAAGGGCTCCTGCCCATTGGCACCTTTATCCCCAGGAGCTGCTCCCAGGGCATGTCTGCCTTTATAAGCCAAGGAGAAAGCACTGGTCTTCAGCATACTTCTCTGTGTTCTTCACACAGGAGACCTTGTGTGGGGCACAAACAAAACCAGAGCCCGGGAGTGGTGCTGGGAAAATATGTCATGAAGTGGGATGGGGGAGAGGATCCCACATTCTATTGAGTTTATAGAAATTAAAACGATTACTGAGAATCCAGATGCATTCACCTTCAGTTCACAACCAGCTGTCTTAATTAAAATGCGGCTGAAAGAAGCAAATCAATTAACAGATACCTTACAAGATGGTTTATTCTATCTTACACACAGAAAATTGCTTATGAGTATCGCATTATCGCTTTAGGTTATCAGTTAACCAAGTCTGCTAATGAACTACATTGTTATCAAGTCAGATAAAAGATGCCCTGGGAATCCAGGCAAATTATTACAACACAGCATTTTGTTTTGAAATATAGCTCATCTTTCATCACACACAAGGAGAGTAACCTTATCTAAGTAGTGAACCAGTCCATAGAGCCACCCAGATTTCTGTTGAACGAAAAGGCAAAGAGTATTCCTTAATGCAGCCCGGAAATATAGGGTCAACATTACAGGGGAGAGAAATGTGAGTGGGGCCTGTGCCACGGAGGCTTACGTTTACGGCAATAATCAAAGACGTGGGTTTCCTAAGCCTCTGCCAGCTGTGTCCTCCATGATAAAGTATAGACATTGTCACAGTCACCACAAAATAATTATGTAAGCATAACAATAATTGCTTGCATTTGTAAAGCTCTCTACAAGGCACGGCAGCTGCTTTCTCATTTAATCCTTTGTTGGCTCCACCATTTGAAGAGCTACAGAGCTGCAGACCCATTCCACGGCCATCAGATCCCTTTCTCCCACTCCAGCCCAGCCTGCCATTTCATCTTTTGGAAGGTCTGTCTTTCATTTATAGGAATGGAGACTGCCCCATAGTTTCCATGTTTCAGGGCCCCTGAATGTTGACAAGGGTTTTCTTTTGGCAGCTGAGGTGAGGCCTTCTGTTCTAGAAAATGCTGCTCACCTCTTGGTAAGATGGTGGTGCTGGAGAGGCTGTGTCTTGAGTCTGGGTCTCATTCCATGAGTCATTTGCTGCCAGTAAGATCCACTGACATGGACACAATGCCATCCTGAAGCAAGACCAGCTCCGACTGGGGAACCAGGATAGCCAGTGAGCATTTATTGGCTTCCAAACTTTCTCACTACTGGAAAGAGGGCTCTTACTTCCCTCTATGCAGTCAGCTTCTTGCAGAAGAGAAGCAATATTTTCCTTCAGGACAGAGGCACTTTAGATTCTCTAAGTTCTATTATTTGCCCTGGATTTTGAGTTCCATGTGAAGGTCCATCACCAGCTTTGGTTGCTCAAACTTAAGCTATCTACAAGACTGCAAGCTTGGGCAGCTGTCCAGAGTGCCAAACCCCTCCTGAAGAGGCTGCTTTCTCAGAGCTCAATCACTTGTGCATTTCTGGAAAGAAAAAGAAGCATCTGGAAGACTTACTGACAAGAGTGACTATGTCTAACTAATCATGGCATATGCTAATGCACCCCACACAATTAAACAGGTATGAAAGAGTTCAACAGCAAATCTTAGCAAAGTGGGGCATTTCCTTGTGTGACATAGGAAGGGACCTGAAGACCAGTGGCTCTAGATAAAGGGGAGAGTTTTTCAGATAGAGCTCAACCTAAAGGTTGCTTTCTGCCTGCCAAACCAAGGCCACAAAACCTCATCCACTTTGGTGACAAAAAGGGAAGAAGTCAGTCCCCAAGGTTAATAAGTATATCGAGGGGAAAGTGCCACTTTCTGTATTCGAAGAGTTTGCAATGACCTGAGCAGGTGCTACAAGGTAGACAGGCCGATGGGAATGTAACTAGAAACTGATACCTTCACATCTGAACTATACACTGTTACAGAGGGTGAGACTTCTCCACACTTAGTGTATCAGCTTTGATGTGAGGGAATGGCAGTAAAGATATATATTAAAAAGTAGGAACCTGGAAGAAAAGATGGTCACTGAACCAGACCCTGATATGGTAGAGCTTGGGCTGAAAGTACAGCAGAGACCCTGCTGTAGCCACTCTTGGCTAAGGGTCTCACCCACACTTCCGTGTTGAGGCCAAATTCCCACCAAAACTTCATTGTAGTTTCACATAAACATTACCCATAGTTATAACAGCACGACACACTTATGCTTACATTGTATACTTGTTTATTCCATTCCATTGTGCATATTCAGTCCTAATACCTTGAGTCTAGCATCTGCCCATGAGAGAAGGGGCAGAAATAGCAGAAAGACAGGGCAGAATGAAGCCTCAATGGGGCAAGCCAAGTCAACATCCGTAAAAAGGACAGCATATACCTAACTACCCCATGTGTGGAGGACCAAGGGCACACGTCGAGGTCAGGGTTACAAAGCTTGATGGCATCAGAGCCTACATGGAAGACAAGCAAGTTGGAAACAAGCAAGGATAGTGAGAGAGAGAAGAGGAAGAAGGGATTCCAAGAGAAAGCCTCAAATGCTGTCAGGTTGTTGTGCTTCTCCTTTAAAGGATGGTGGGTCCAGAAGAACAAAGAGTTTGACTTGGCTGGTCTAGAGGTCCAGGGGCTTAACAGAAAGTTTATCCCTCCTATTATCTTTAAAAATTCCTGAGTTGAAAGGACCCCTTCAGGTGTTGCTAAGGAGAGGATCAAAAGTGGCTGGACCTAGTCATCATTTGCACTTGAGATACCAATGCCCAGAGAAGATGGGCAGACCAGGAGAGCTGTCTCCTCCCACCCCCAGTGTCCCTGAGCTGGGGAAGTGGCACCTGTGAGTTACCACATTGAGGAACTGTTCTCTGACAGGAAAGGGATTCCTCTACAAACAGGTGTGCCACCAGCCCCTAGAGATCCAGACATAACCTGCAGGAAAAGATAAGCTGGGCAGTGGCTGGGATAGCATCTGCTGGCTGGACTAGTAAGTGAATCAGGCTGAAAACATGGGCTGGGTATCAAGAGGAGGAGAAAG
Source organism: Mesoplodon densirostris (assembly GCF_025265405.1). NCBI lineage: Eukaryota > Metazoa > Chordata > Mammalia > Artiodactyla > Ziphiidae > Mesoplodon > Mesoplodon densirostris. The sequence goes on along the minus strand of NC_082661.1, from coordinate 48,665,029 downwards.
AGACTTTTAGAGACTCTAAGATCATAGTGGCGGCCTAAACACAAATCTTCCACCACATCCTCCAAAAATCATGCAGACCAAAAAGGACAAAAGGAAAAAGCTAAACTAGTAACAAGGTGCCTATATGTCCTGGTTTGCCTGGGACTATCCCAGGGTATAAATGTTGAGGATAAGTTAATTCCTGCTAATGCTGAAAAGCCTTTTGACCAAATCCCACACACATTTCTGAAAAACTCAGTAAAATCGGAATTGATGGGTGTTCCCGTAACATGATAAAACATGTGTACTTTAGCCCAAAAGCTAAATTTTACTTAATGAAAACCACTAGAGGATTTTCCACCAAGATCAGGCACAAGACAAGTATACTCACTGTTTCCACTATTATTTAACATTGGTGGTTTTAGCCAATGCAATCAGAGAAGAGAAAAAATTAGAGGCTTAAGAATTGGGAGAGAAAATCTACAATTTGGCAGATGACATAATATGATGAAAACTCAAGGAGATCAAGAAGAAAACGAACAAAACAATAAAAGCATTCAATAAGGTAGCTGCTATCATGTTAACACACCAAAAAAAAAAAAAAAATCCATAAGCAATCAATGAACAAGTAGGAGACATAATGGGAAATTCCATTTACAAAAGCAACAAAAACATAAAATATTTAGAAGTAAACTTAACAAGAAATGTAAAAAATCCATAAGAGTAAAATCTGAAAACTCTCCTGAGACAAGCAAAAAAACAGACTTGTAAAAAATATATTTCTTGTCAGTGAAGGATAATATCATAAAGAAGTCAATTGTCTTCAATTTAATATGTGAACATAATGCAACTCCAATAAAAATACCAAGATGTTTGTTTCTGTAGCTAGATTCTGAAGTTGACTGTAAAGTTTATATGGAAAAACAAATGCACAGGAATAGCTAAAACAGAATAGCAGGGTGTGCAGGAACCAGCCCTGCCAAGTAATAGAGCATACATGAAGGTAATAGCACATGAATAATCACAAATACCATTGGAGAATACCATGAAGTCTAGAAATATCTAAACATATGTGGAAACTTAGAACATTATAAAGGTGGCAAGTAAAACACTGGTGAAAATCGAGTGGTTTTGAAAAATGATATTGAAATAACTGGATTGCTATTTGGGAAAAAGATAAAATTGGAACTATATCTCATACCACATACCATACCAAATGAATCAGAGATCCAAATAAAAATAAACCCATATAAGAACCAGAATAATATATATTTATATATATATACATACATATATGTACATATATAAACATTTATCTAATTTTATAAACATTGTATATATGTAAAAAAATTTTTTTTAATTAAATATATTTTTGTAAAAAGGAACACAGGAAGAATAAAATGGGAACTATTGAGATTAATTACCTCAAAGCAGTGGGTGGGAGCAGGGTGGAGTGGACAGTATGAGAGCAAAACGTCTCTGAGTTTACCTGTTTACATGTTTTTAGTTTTGAACCATATGCATGTTTCACATACTCAAAAAATAAAATTAAACTAAAAGGATTAAGATAGGAAACTAAAACCAGCATATACACTGAAACAAATGTCTCTAACACTATATCAAATTGATAGCGAAACCACATTGAGAAAATAGTTAATTCTTTTTGAACACAATATTCTGTACACATGGAGGACTAAATTCTAAGAACAAAGAACTGCAAAGAAAAATTTTTTTGATTTTTAAAAAAAATTTATTTTATTTATTTATTTTTGGCTGCGTTGGGTCTTCGTTGCTGTGCGTGGGCTTTCTCTAGTTGTGGTGAGGGGGGCTACTCTTCCTTGCGGTGCACGGGCTTCTTACTGAGGTGGCTGCTCTTGTTGCAGAGCACGGGCTCTAGACACACGGGCTTCAGTAGTTGTGGCTCATGGGCTCTAGAGTGCAGGCTTAGCCCATGCTTAGCAGGCTTAGCATGGGCTTGGCTGCTCCGCGGCATGTGGGATCTTCCTGGACCAGGGATCAAACCCGTGTCCCCTGCATTGGCAGGCAGATTCTTTTTTTGTTCTTATTTTTGTTTTTCAAAGCTTTATTGAGGCATAATTTACATTCCATAAGTTAATCCATTGTAAATTTATAATTCAGTGGTTTTCCACAATTTATAGATTTGTACAACCATCCCCATAATCCTGTTTTAGAACACTTCTGTTACCTCAAAAAATTCCCTCATGTCCATTCGCTTTCAATCCACTTTTTACATATAGCCCCAGGAAACCACTTATCTTTCTGTATCTAGAAATTTGCCCTTCATGCATATTTCTTTCTTTTTAAAATAAATTTATTTATTTGTTTATTTATTTTTGGCTGCGTTGGGTCTTTGTTGCTGCACGCAGCCTTTCTCTAGTTGCAGCAAGCGGGGGGCTACTCTTTGTTGAGGTGCTTGGGCTTCTCATTGCAGTGTCTTCTCTAGTTGTGGAGCATGAGCTCTAGGCATGCGGGCTTCAGTAGTTGTGGCACATGGGCTCAGCAGTTGTGGCTCTCAAGCTCTAGAGCGCAGGCTCTGTAGTTGTGGCGCACGAGTTTAGTCGCTCTGCAGCATGTGGGATCTTCCTGGACCAGGGTTCGAACCCGTGTCCCCTGCATTGGCAGGTGGATTCGTAACCACTGTGCCACAAGGGAAGCTCCTGCAAAGAAATTTTTAAGTGAATTTGTAGTTGTACAGTGTTGTAATTCTGGAAGTACGTATTTTGTGTGTATTTTAGGGTAGAGCAAATGGGTAAAAATATTTATATGGTTGGGGAACAGGATTTTCACTTTAGAGGAGGTAAAATAGAAATACAGAATGAGGAAATCTCAAGAAGAAACTTATGGTATTGAGTTTTTGATTTAAATATACATTTGCTGACTGTCCACTGAGAGGGCCTACAAGCAACGATGCTTCAATAGCCATGAGCACACAGTGTGCCCAGATCTTGGTTTCTAAAAACTATTCCACATCAAAAAGAAAGAGGAGGAGGAGGAGAAGGAGAAAAACATGGGTCAAGGGAAAATGGGTGATTCCGGGTCTGAGCAGGAACAGTACAAGGTGAGCCTGGGACGTTGTGTTGTGTCCGAAGTCTAGGAAATGCTCAATGACTACTGGGGTCCTGTCTAAACCCACCAAGAAGTGACTTGTACTGATAACTTGTGACAATTTGAGCATGAAAAGATTCATGATGGTGATGAATTATAGTGCATTGAAGTCCATAGGAATAATGTTCAACAAGAAAGAGAAAGAGAAAAGGGGAAGAGGACAGTCTTTTTCTAGAAGAATGCAGCTATTAAATGTAGAAGGAATTCTGGAACTAGAAATTCAGTACTTTGTAACCCCCAATGTAATAACTGATTCAAACATGGATTATGAACAAATATAAAATCATTGGGTGAAGAATTATTGGGGTCAGGATGTTCCCACCATCTCAAAGCCCCACCCCTTCTATTATTTACTAATTACGAAGGCAGGGTTTTCTCTCTACAATGCAGAGATATAGCTGTTGCTTCCTTAACCAAGTTATCAAAAGCAGCAACACCAACCTTGAGAGAGACCGGGGTCATGTGCCTCCTGGTGCAATGCACTGAAAGATACATACGCAACGTTACCTCTGAGGTAATCCTGACAAAATTCTCCGTTTGCACCTGCTCAAGAGGAAACAGTCAGATAAATCCAGAAAATGGGACATCATGAAAGACGAATGGCTTACGTACTTCAAAACTGACAGTGCGGGCTTCCCTGGTGGCGCAGTGTTTGAGATTCTGCCTGCCGATGCAGGAGACACGGGTTCGTGCCCCGGTCTGGGAAGATGCCACATGCCGCGGAGCGGCTGGTCCCGTGAGCCATGGCCGCTGAGCCTGCGCATCCGGAGCCTGTGCTCCGCAACGGGAGAGACCACAACAGTGAGAGGCCCGTGTACCGCCAAAAAAATAGAGACAGTGCCATGGAGAGAGAAGGCAACATCGAGAGAGACTAAAAAGGGACGAAATCCAATACAGCGGCTCCTGGCTTGGAAAAATAGAAATATAAGAGATACTTGGGAAACATTTGAATACAGGCTGTGTAATAGATGATACTATCAAATTACCACCCATTTCCATTCATTTCTTACCATTTATGTTGTTGTACTGTGATTATGTGGGAGATACATGGTGTATTTAAGGGTGAAATATCATGATATTTATATTAGTTTTTAAATGAATCAGAAAAAAGTTATGTACACAGAGATAAAGCAAGTAGGGCAAAATGTTAATTTATGGATCTAGGTGAAAGGTGAGATGTTTTTATTGCACTGTTCTTTCAACTCTTCTGTGGCTTTGAAGATTTTTCAAAAAGAAGGACTGTGAGAGCACATGGGTGGTGATGAGGTACAGGAAAGCAGGACTAGGGGAAGTGAGTTGTGAACCAACCATTCAGATAAACCTGGAGGAGGTGCCTCCTTTCCTGGGAGCAGGGCTCCTTCAGCCAGCAGCCTAGGATCCTGTTCCCCTTCATGAAGGCTGCCCTGCACGCTCAGGCTTGTCCACTGTGAGACCCCACAGCTGCGTTGGCAGACACTTCTGCCAAACTGGTAGCTTGATGACACAAAGAAAAGTTTTGGAATTTTTTTTTCATCAAATGGACTAAGCTGGCTAACGGTTGATTGGCCTCTGTCAAAGAGAAGGTCTTGGAAAATCAAATCAAATAAGATAAAATTTATCTTGCTGTTAAAACCCAGTTTTCTCAGATCTAATCAGGCAAACAGCCCGCAGCTTCATTTAAAATCTTGCCAAAATACCCCCATATTAGCTGTCTCAAAGAGATGCTGATTCCTGGTCTCACAGCCATCCTGGCAGCAGGACTTCCGGCCCATGGCTAGCAATCCCCCTCCCGTCCTGTGGGGGGCGTGCAGGAGAGCCACCAGCCAGCGCAGGACAAGAGAGGGACTGCCTTTCCTCCTTTCAGTAAAAGCGATCCACCACTCTTACAACTCACCTTTCAGAGAAGTCGAGGTTTAACATGCAAAACAGAAGGACAGCATGTTCACTAAATTATTCCTAGATGACAGAAAGCACGGGCCAAGTTCTGCTACAGGAGAATGGCTTGCTTGTCCTTTGCTTTTTCTTTCGGATCTAACTTCTTCCCGACTCAGCCTGACTCCATCTAGTGTCAGTTTTGGAAACTTGAATTGTGCTCCCTTCTGTGCGGAGAAGCTCTGGTGTGATACATGCTGAGAACAGTTCGCTGCACATGGTGGGGGAATAGATGGGGGTGGGACTCCCGTCCAGCCATTAACTCCCAGCCACCCGCCTCTCCCCATCCTTCGTCCCGTTCCTTCCCTTCCTCCGCACCCTGCCTTCCTCCTGCACCCTTCACGTTCCCTTTCCTGTACTTCACTCTTGCAGTGCTTACTGTTGAATGACTACGGCAGCCACCTCGCCTGGATTATGGAAATCTCCTCCTACAGCTCCAATGTATAATTCAGAACATCCAAACATACAAAGCGGAGCTGCTCTCTAACACGATCTTATGTAGAAACGTAAAAGCACAGTGACTGTTCGTTCAACAATGCTTTTGAATTGGTTTGCTTTGTATTGTTCACAGCAGCATCTTCACACACACACATGTGCGTGTCAGGCCTTCGTTTTGAGTCATCACATAATCACCTCCCCTCCCCCCACTAGCACGCACATATGCATGTACACGTGGACCAGGATTAAGCATTAGGCATTGTGAAATCTTTCAGTTTTGTGAATTCCATGACTAAGATGTCCCTGAATCAGGGTTTGCAAGAGTTCTGGAAACTTCCAGGGGCACTGGAGCTTCCAAAGCACGATGCCTTAACCCAAAGTGTCCTCTGATGCGTGTGGGCGGTTTGGAGGATCAAGACAGCATCGCTCACCGTGGGTGGTGAGATCACTCTGCCAGAATCTCTGCCTGTCCACTCGATTGTTCTGACACAGGACCAGAGCTGGCCACAGCAGCCCGCAGCCGCACGCCAAGGTGCCTCAGTCACCCAGCAGAGGGCCCCTGAGACCATGCTGTGGGCATAGTCTCTGCCCACATCCATCCCAAACTGACCCCTATCCTACATTCCCCACTCCAGAGACCCCAAAGGCCCTCAAAGGTAATGCAGATTCTGAGCCTGGGGTTCATCTATGCATTCCCAGGTCCCTTCACCCCTACCATCAAGAGCTAATCCTCCTCATCCTTGCAGACTTAGTCCACTGCCTCCCCTGACCCAGACTGTCAAAAGCCCTGTTAGAACCCCTGGTAAAGGCCAGTCTGCCCTGATTCTATAGTGGGAGAGCAGTCAGAGTGCTGCCCTGGGTGAGCTGGGACGAGGATGCCCTCCTGGCGAGTGGTGGCAGCTGCACGCTCAGGGGAACCTGTCGTTACACCAATCCCCCAAGGGCTGGAAGAAGGTAGAGCTGCCCAGGGAGAAGGGCCCTTAGGGCGGGGCAAGGGAGGGGCATTGGCTGACTTGGAATTCTACTTTCCTGCATGAGTGGGTCATGGATTTGGTGACAGTTGGGAGCTGCTCAGCGTGTTTCTTCTGGAGAGAGAAATGGGACACCTTAGCCAGTGTGGGTCTGGGTGTGTGCGTGAACGTGTGCGTATGAGATGGGACACATGGCGTCCGTGGTTACTCCAGCCCCAAAAGCCCCCAATTCCACCACACATTTCCAAAATCCCCCAGAGCTGGGTACCTACCCCCCTCTGTGAGAACCCTGGGTGCAAGAGGAAGTAACAGTGCCAGTGAGAGGACAGCTGTGTGGCCACCCCAGGACCTGGAGACCATGCCTCCCAGGCCTCCCAAACCTAGGATGACCACATGCTGATTTTCCTAGGACAGCGTGGGTTTACGCCCATCATCCTGACACTATTATTAGTACAGTAGTGTCTCTTCTCCACTCTCAAAAAGTCCTAGGGGCTTCCCTGGTGGCGCAGTGGTTGAGAGTCCGCCTGCCGATGCAGGGGACACGGGTTAGTGCCCTGGTCTGGGAAGATCCCACATGCCGCGGAGCGGCTGGGCCCGTGAGCCATGGCTGCTGAACCTGCATGTCCGGAGCCTGTGCTCCGCAACAGGAGAGGCCCCAACAGTGAGAGGCCCGCGTACTGCAAAAAAAAAAAAAGTCCTGCTTTGATGATAAGGTAAATGGTCACCCGAATCACACCTGTCTCCCCCAGTCCAGGCCCCTGTGGGGTGGCCAAACAGACAGTAGAGGGGGAGGACAGGAGACGGGACAGAAAGAGACAGAGAAACAATGAGCATCAGAAACAGAGAGAGGCAATGCTTGGAGATAGAGTTGATGAAACATGCTTTAGGGCCTCACGCTCAGAAATCACTGCCAGAAACTGGAAAGTCTGAAGGAGGGCAGATCCTTCAGAAAGTGAAAGTCTTGAAAAAATCCATTTCCCGCTCATCCCCAGGGCATCCCCCTGACGGCCGCATACCACACATCCATCTCTTCTCCATCCACAGATCCACCCATTTCTTCAAGAGATGCTACTTTGTACTTACCAAGCCCCAGGTCCCAGGGAAGCACTGGAGGGGGAGATTGTGCTTTGCATCCCTCTAAAAGCCCATCACCCTTTCTCAGCCCACTCATCTGTCCTGAATGCCAGACACTCACTGAACAGCTCCTCTACTTGGAAGTCTCCAGAAGCCTCAGACTTACCATGTTCATAAAAGGTAGTCACCAACACACACACACCCAGCCCACCGCCCACACCTGCTCTACCACCTACTTCCCAGAGGGCATCCCCCCGCTAGGACTTCCCCACCCCAACAAACGCTGGCTGTTCTGGATTTGCCTGCACCTTCACTCAGCCCCCGGGGCCGGCTGCCTCATTGGTATCTCTCAGATCCTTGCTCCAGAGGCCTTTGCAGTAGCTTGCAGCTCTCTGGGTACAGAGCACTCCATATGATACAAAAGAGCAAGTGCAAAGGTCCTGAGGTAGGATTGTCCTCGGAGCTCAAGACGAAACTTGAACAGAGAAAGAAGAAAGGGCACAGATCAGAAAAAGCGAGATGGAAAGAGTCAGAGAGCCAGGTAGACACAAGGAGACATGGGGACAGTGGGACACACACGTAGGCTCTGCCGGAGAAGCCCAGACCACTGACAGGCGGGCTGAGAAGGAAAGGGGAGAAAGAACATCTGGCGTCCAGAAAAGCGTGGCCCTGGCCTCAGCGACAGCACCAGACCCCAGTCCTCACCAAGCTGCCCAGCATCTTTCATCAACCTGACCGACCGAGTGCATCATCCTGAACGCTCTGCTCTTTCTGCCCCTCCCTGGCAGGGATCCTAGGCTCAGCTCAGCACCCACTCTCACTCCCAACAGGGTCAGGCCCCTTAGACACCTCCCTCCATTCTCCATCCTGGGTCCGCCCCAAGGTGGGAGGCTGCCCCTAGTCCCTGGCCCCAAACAGGCTCCCGGGCCTCAGGTGCAAGGTCAGAGACTGAGTGAGTGCCCTCCATGGGGCTGCTGCCCTGACAGCTGCAGTGGGCCACGCTGTGCACTCCACCAGCCACATCCCATCCCCGTAATTCCTGCTAGCCAGCCAGACAGCCACTCGGCGGCAGCCTTTCCCCTCCTCGGGGAGGGAAATCCTCCATGCCGCCCTCCACCCGAGCTCCGCCCTGTGCTCTCAGAGCCCCTGAATGAGGATCTGTCAGAAACACACTTGTGCCCAGCTGCCCACACCCCTGCTTCCTGCCAGGGTCATCAGCCGGGGGAGTCCCTCCTGGGCCATAGACCCCTACGAGTCCCCAGCGCTGATTTCCCCTGGCGCCGCAAAGTAGCTGGAGGATGGATGGCCCTAGCAGGGCTGGTCTGCAAGCACAGCCAGAAGCCTCCTGCCTGCTCCTGCGTTCAGGTCTGTGAGAGATCCATGAGGAAGCCACACCGCACTTTCTTTGCTGAAATTCTCTGGGTTCTCTCGTGCAAACATGATTTGGGAGCTTAGCATCAAGAAGACAGTCTCTCAAACCCAGGGGACAGTCCAAGGGGGCTGAGCAGGGGCTGGCAGTACCAAGGCTGGTGTCCTGGGGGGCAGGCAGGGACCCTCTGACTGGTAGATTCACAGGGCTGTAGTAGGCACAGTGCTGCCCAAATCTGGCTTGACCACCGACACTCCTAGCTAGGACCGTCCACACTGAACCAGGGGCAGAGGGCAGGAGCCAAGGTCTTAGGGCATGGCCTTTGCTGCTGCCTAGAGCAGAGAGCAGGAGGGTTGCCTATAGATGGGCCCGCTGAGGTTCCAGGGCCTCCACCCACATTGTCCCCATGTGTGCCACATTGGACCCAGGAGCTCTCACCAAGCCACACACCTGAGGCTACCCCTGCCCAGAGGATGGTGCCTTTTGCTAAGAGACACAAAGGCACTCTTCCGGCTCTGAGTCTAGAGTCGCCCTTCCATCTCAGGCCCCATTTGGACATGCTGTTGACAGAGACCTGACACTCCACCCCTCCCTGCAAAACAGCCAGTGTCCCACCCGGCTCTCTACAGCCCCTCCCACCTCAGTCCTGCAGAGCACAGCCTGCTCTCTGCAAGTGGTTTCACAACAGGAAGGAATCTCCTGAAAAATAAACAGTCCTGAGGCCTGGAGGCTCCCTCCGTCCCCCTCCCCCCGAGTACTGCGGGGGCAGCTTTCAGAGGAAGACAGCAGCAGGGCTGCTCCAGAGAGCGAGCGGAAGGCGCAGGGTGGCCTGCCCAATCTCAGTTGGAATCTGACCCCCTGAGAGCCCATCCCTGCCACTCAGACCTCCCGTGCTGTCCACACCTGTTGGGTCCACCCTCCATGGGAGCTGGCCCTCTTCGACACCCTTATTTGGGCAGAATCAGGCTGTGTGTTTCCAGTTGTGGGGCAGTGGGCGTGCATGCACGCAGATGTCGTTCTATAAGTATCCGACCTAAAAATAGGGAGAGGCTGCCCTAAGTGTTTGTCAATTGATGCCTGGCCATTTTCATCTTGAAACTTAAATATTGCAGAATGGCTCCTAAGTTTAGATCGTATAAATTCCAATGTCCTCAACTCGAGGAAGGGGTTTCAGATGTCTAGAAAAGGCATCCGTCCTCCCCTAGCAGAATCCACACATAGGAATGAAGTACCTGCCACTGTGCTCCACGTGGCCCTGGTGACCAGGGGGATGCAAGAGCAACCCAAGACCCCGGTCCCCCATGAAGGAGCTTGCAGAGTGACAGGGAGACAAGATTTACACTGAAGAAAAGATCGGAGTGTCGTGGGTGATGTCCAGCATCTTCCTGCAAACCTCAGCCTCCAGGAGCTGGAGAAAGTCTGAATGGAGGTGTGTGGGCTGGCCTTGCCACACTTGCCTGCCCACCTTTCCTGGCCCCTCGGCTGCAGGCATCACCTTGGCTTTCCTGTGGGGAACCACTTCCTTGTGATTCCCTCGGGGCCAGTTCCAGGATGGACCTGTGAACCATCCCTGATGGATCAGGTATTACTTCGCCCTGTCGGCAGGGACTGGTCATGGGGTGATCCAACTCAGTCCAGTGAAACTCAACTCTGGGACTTTGGGGAAAATATTAAGAAAGAGGAGTGCCTTCTAGAATTGGTAACTGAGGGGTGGAGGGAGGCCCACGGGGTGGAGGGAACCTGCTGAGACTGAAGCCTCCAGAGAAAAAGGTCAGGCTGAGACCAAGTTCAAGATGGCTTTTGAGCCCCTGGATCCAGCTGTGCCTGAAGCACTTCTTCTTGAATTCTCAGCCCCCTCAATAAGGAAACACCTTTATCTTATAGTCTTATCTGAGCTACGTAAATATCACCTGCAATCAGAAGCATCCTAATGACTTAGGTGGCAGGTCCTTCACAGAGCAGAGGGTGCTGGCTGCGAACGAGGAGCTCACAGCACAGCCTCAAATAAACCCAACTAGGATCTGCAAGTTAAGCTAGCCTGTGCACCTCTGGGCCTTTGCACATGCTGCTTTTTGATGCAATACCTTTTTTAGTCCCTATGGAAAGCTCTTATCCTCCAAGACATAGCACAAAGCCACTTCCTCTGGAGGTACCCTCCTCTCTGTCAGCTCAGGATCCCCCACAACACTGTCACACTCAAGTCCTTGCCCCCGAAGGGTGTTCTGTGGCATGAAGGACACGCTTCAGATAGCCCAAGTGAGCCGTTTCTCTCCAGGACCCGGATGACCTGTGAGACTCCTTGGAACTTAGTTTCTCCTCCTGGGAGATGCAAGCAGAAGGTAAAAGGAGAGAATCTTGAACTGATGGGAAAGTTATCCCCAAATTACTGTTAAAGCAGAAGTGGTTTGCAGTGAGAAAATCAATTTTGTAGTGATAACAGGGCTCAGGAGGAAGTAAAGTTCAGCCACAGAGAAACAAATCTAGTGACAGCATTGCTCCTAAGACTCTGAGACTGGGAACACTCGTGGAACACGTGTGGAACACAGATGGGCCATGTGGCTGCCATCAGTGTGGATGCACCTGAGGCCCCGGGTCCAAGGACCACACAGCCAGATCCCACTGGGAGGGAGGATTAGAAAGGGGATTGGAAGTGAAGAGCGAAAGGGGGATGGCCCAATTATGCTTCACACCGTGGTTTGAGCCTGGGCCTCAGTCTTCTCACCTGAAAATGGGGCCTTCAGCCCCTGACACATAGAAGGGACTCACCTAGACAGCTCTTTCTTTTGGCTGTTTGTCCTGAAGCCTCCCTGCAATGGAAGCTGACCTTGGGGTCCCAGTGGAACCCAGGGCACGCTTCTCTAATTGGGCTAGTTTGGGGGCTGTGGGTGCTGGCAACCCCTTCTCTCTTCAGAGCTCACGATGGGTCTGCTTCTCAGAAAAACAAGGTCGGTGGACCTAGCCCTTTTGCACCGCCCTGGGGCTGTTTGGTGCTGGAAATTAGGCACACTAGGCCCAGATACAGAATGGAGGCTTCAGTCCTCTCCTGAGCAGGATGCCAGACTCTGAGTTGGCCTGGGTTATGCAGCAGCCCTGCTCCCAGCAGCTGCTGGGTTTGCGCTGGGGTCTAGAACCTTCCTCTGACATGGCTGTGACTTGCAGGAACATCAGGCTCCCTGCTCACAAGCCTAGAAACCACCTTGAAATTGCTCTTCCTCAATACCCTCTTCCGTTCTCAGTAAAAAAGCTGCAACTGCCAAACTTCAAGTAAACAGGACGTCGCCACTCCTCTCCCACAGCTGTTGGCATTCCTTTCTTCCCGTGAAAGCACCTAGACTTGGGGCAGAACCCAAACCTGCAGAGCTGCACAGGTTTGAGAGATGGAAAGCAGAAGGAAAACAGAAGATCCAGGAGAACAAAGCAAAGACGGCTCCACGATGGGCCTGGGAGCTTGGGAATAGCGCCTTGGTTTCCATGGATCCCCATCCAGGCAAGAGAGCACACTGAGCCAGACAGAGCCCTCGCTCCCAAACCTAGCTCAGGACTGCCCAGGCCCTGGCCTGCAGTGGGCCCTGGCTCCTGGAAGATGGGCAGTGAGCAAGGAATTCTATGCAGGGGGTCCCTGCTAACACACGGAAGCACACAGCTGTTAGGGTCCAGGAGGGCCAAAGGGGCACCTAACCCAGCCTGGGGGCGTCAAGAAGGTCCCCTGGAGTGAGCACTGTTTAAATTAAAAACAAAAGGACAAGTAGGAGCTAGTGAAGATGGTGGAGGAGAGGGGAATGGAGGCAGGTAGAGAAGGTGCCCCATCAGAAAAAGGTGCCAAGGCCAGGAGGCCCAAGGGGGTGCAGAGGCTTGGGGATAAAGAAGCTGGCTCAGTGGGTCAGAGCAGCAAAGGGGCACAGGTAAACTGAGGTTCTCCAGGCTTTCCAGAGGATGGGGACGGGACAGGCAGCCAGGACATGGCTGCCCTGGGCAGGAGCTGGAAGCAGGAGGCCACAGGGGGCCACCAGAAAGATGGAGGAGCCCACTCAAGGCAACAAAATGCAAGGGAAAATGACTCCAGCTTCTAGAAGTAAACTCATAATTAAGAGGAGAACAATAATGGTGGGTGACCAGACGGTATCAAAACTTATGCCCACTTTGTTTTTCCTGAGCAATCTTTGCTAATTAATTCTTAAAGATTCACACACTGGGATTAAAACACTCAGCTACAGAAGCCAAACTGAGCAATACCCTTCCAGGCTAATGGAGGGGCTGGAGGCAGGGAGCCAGCTCCAGCCCAAGGTAGAACCAAGGGTGCTCTATGCCTAGGGAGTGCTCCCAAAGGGGCAGGGCCCCTACGGAGCCCCAGGTCCATGCTGGCCAGGAGTGGTGACATGTAAATACTATCACACCTGGCAGGCGAGCTGCTGAAACCTCAAGGGAGTCAGAGGTGCTTGGGGCTGCCCCGGTGGGGTGGGCGGTGATGTCCAGGAAGGCTGGGGTCAGAGGTCCCACAGCTGGAACACCCAGCCAACTCTACACTCACCAGTGTAGGGGTTCGCTCCACCTTTGAATGTCTCTGAGGAGGGCATGAAACTTACCTATGCCCCCATGGTGGGTGGGAAGGAATGATACTTGGAAGTCCTCATGGCTCCCAGCTCGTTGGCCGCTCAGCAACGGGGGTGCCCATGGGAAGCCTGCCCGGCCACACACGGAGCGTGGCTGCGAGGATCCCCTCACAGGTTGTGGGGAGCACAGACTGAAGTGAGGGCAGGAACCATGTTCCACGAGCACTCAACCACCGCTTGACACGGGGTCTTCAGCTTTCCAGGGGACGAGGGACAGGCAGGGCAGAGCATACCAGGAGGCTGACCTGGAGGGGCGCTCAGGTCAGAAAGGAGATGGTCCCAGGTCTCTGCTGTTGCCTCTAGAAGGCTGTGGTATTCCATCTAGGGGACAGCCCACCCACTCAACATAGGCGCTTCGGACCCGAGAAGGCCTGTCTTCAGGAGCGAGTCTCAGGGCCCACCTTTGCAGAGAGAGGAGGGGAGGCTGGAAACAGTGCAGAATAACTAATTAATGATGGTAAAGCATCGTGGAAGAGGAAAGCGTTGCATAACCGCTAAGTGGTGGGTTATTATTATTCATGCAATATTCATACTGTGCTCTTCAGCCTCTGGGAAGCTTTGCTCAGGAGTCCTCGGGGACTTGGTGGAGGGGGGTATGTGTCCAGGGGGTGGGGCTGTGGGATGACAGGTGGCCTGGCCCTCGGGGAAGGGGCCATGATGCTGCAGAGGAAAGCCACACCCAGCCAATGAGAGTGGTGGGAGCTTGGCAACACCGAGCCATCTGCCGCCATCATCGGGCCCTGCTGTGTGCCAAGGTCTGTGTTGGGCGTCTCCACCATAATTATCTTTTTAAAGGCCACTTCCAACATTTGCAGAACCCAGGGCATGCCACAAATATAAATATTTAAAGGTTAGAGATCAAGCTACCACACAGGGCCCAACACACTTCCCCCTGCCACCTCCCGGCAGGCCCCGCAGTCCACTCCCCAGGGATCACCTTCCAGAGAGGGAAGCTCAGCCCTGCCTATGGCCCCAAGGGCTGCCAAGATCTTCTGAACAGAGCAGGCAGACGGGCTTGGCCTGGGCTTCCTGGAAAGACCAGACCCTCCAGGATTTGGGATGGAGCCTGGCTCAGTCTGACACCCCGGGGGGCCTCCCACTAACCAACACTTTGCTTTCCTCACTGAACTCCTGGGCAGTGTTAAGACATCTGCCCAAACTAGAGCACCAAGTGGACGGAGGAAGCGCAGCTATCGGGGAGCTGGGTCTGCGTAGGAATGCCCGTGGTCATTGAACTAAAAGCAGCCCCTCGCTTGCTCTCTAGTTTCCAGCCTCCCGCCAAGCTGTGGTTCCTGTCCCCTCACTCTCAGCTGCCCAGCACACATACAAGTCCCTTTCCCTTATATCTGTGTGCTGACCCAGTTCCAGAACTTTCAAAGACTTTCTGACAAGGCTAAAAAAAAAAAAAAATTCTTGCATTTGGATACGTGTGTGTGATATGGGGACCCTCTAAATCCAGGTAGGGGCAGGGGCCTCTCTTGGGGACCACAGTTCTCCTTTCACAGGGAAGCCTCAGCAGGTGACGTGTCCTGTTGGGTCACACACCTGAATAGGAGTGCTCTGGGGTTTGAACCTGGGCTGGCCAGGCTCCTCAGAAGAGTCTCAGGCCAGCACACAGGGTCACAGTGGCTCCAGGTTGACTAAAGCTTCTTAACAATGTGTTGTGTGGCTCAGTGACTAGGGCTCATCTACAGCTCTGTAGGAAGGGGCTCTGTTCTTCATACCACAAAGTTGCCTCATGGACCCTCTCTGAGCTTCTGCAGAGCTTTCCCTGGGTCAGCTTAGCTGTCCCGGGCTGTTGTCTCACAGTCGCAGGCCTGCCCGTCCAACACTGTCTTCTGTGGCACAAGCTGTGACAGACATGCCACCTCGGCCACTCCCCAACCTCAGGCCACACGCTGTTTCCAGTGGGGAAGCTGGCGTGAGTCTGTAATGCGGCCTCAGAAGCCAGCGTGCACCCTGCTGGTGAGGCCCTAGACACATCCAGCCTGTCTTCTCTCTCCTAGGAAGTCTTCCTACCTCCAGCTTGCCTGCTACACTGGCCAGGGGGCTCTCCCTCCAGGGCTGCTTAAAACGCCCTCAGGGTAAGAGCAGCTTCCTCCTGAGGCTCACCCAGCCCTCCTCCGCTCACCTCCTGGCCTCACCTCGCACTCCTCTCCAGCCCGCGCTGCCCTCCCCGCAGCCCTCCTGGGCCAGCCAGATCCTTCCCTGCTCACAGTTGCTGCGGACTGGCTCCTTGAATCTGAGCCTCTACTTCAAGCACTAATCAACTCAAACAAGTACAGTTACTGGGCCTGAGCTGAGCGGTGGCCTGCAAGACTGGATCCCTGCCCTGACCGCGGTGACAGTGCGGGATGGAGTGAGACCCAGACAGACACACATGGAAACAGGAATGCTGTTAGAACTGGGAGAGAGCATCTCTGGGGTCCTGTGGTGGGGAGGGCACGCATCCCACACAGCAGAGACAATAGCTGAGGAGGCCTGGAGACTGGACAGGAACTTGATGGATATTCGTGGGGTTGGGGAGCAGGAGCCCTGGGACGGGCCACATGACAGGGCTAGGGGGGCCCTTTGGCCACATAAACGCCTGTCTGGCCTTGCAGCAGTGGGAAGCTGCTGAAGGATTTCAGCCACGCAGAGGCATAAGCAATTTGCTCTCAGCAAAACTCCTCTTCCAGGAAGCCCTCCTGGATACCCTAGTTTGGATCAAGGGCTCCTCCTCTCTTCCCTCCATGTTCCTTCATCTCAGCACTTAACCCACCACATTACAACTGTCCTCTCCGTAGACTGTCAACACCTTCAGGTTGGGGCCTGACTCACTTATTTTGTGTCCCAGCAGAGTCTGGTGAAAAACATTATTTCCTTAACATAAGAGAAAGCCCTGATGTCCATGTGGTATAGCCCATGACCCCAGCTCCAGTCCTTCACCTCGATCCCTGGACATCAACTCCTTGATGATGATGTGGCCCAAGGGTTCTCACAGGCCTCTGGGGTGGGTGCAGCCAGGTCCCAGGCAGAAAAGTCCCCAGCTGCTCATCTGTTTCATTCAGACAAGAGGGAGAGCGTGAGCCCAGGTCATCTTACTGAGAACCATTAACCGGTTATTTAATGGAATCAAATTTAATAAAAGGAGCAGTTCAAGCAATTCTGGTGGATAAATGAGGATCTGGGTGTGACAGAGGTGCTTACGTGACTTTAAAGAGGAAGCACAAGGGGTTTAATTTAGGAGTGAGTAACCCAGCAATCCCACTACTGGACATATACCCTGAGAAAACCATAATTCAAAAAGAGACATGCACCACAATGCTCACTGCAGCACTATTTACAATAGCCAGGACATGGAAGCAACCTAAGTGTCCATAGGCAGATGAATGGATAAAGAAGATGTGGCACATATAGACAATGGACTATTACTCAGCCATAAAAAGAAACGAAATCGAGTTATTTGTAGTGAGGTGGATGGACCTAGAGTCTGTCATACAGAGTGAAGTAAGTTAGAGAGAGAAAAACAAATACAATATGCTAATACATATATATGGAATCTAAAAAAAAAAATGGTTCTGATGAACCTAGGGGCAGGACAGGAATAAAGACGTAGAGAATGGACTTGAGGACATGGGGAGGGGGACAGGTAAGCTGGGACGAAGTAAAAGAGTGTCACTGACATATATTCGTTACCAAACGTAAAATAAATAGCTAGTGGGAAGCAGCTGCTTAGCACAGGGAGATCAGCTTGGTGCTTTGTGACCACCTAGAGGGGTGGGATAGGGAGGGTGGGAGGGAGACACAAGAGGGAGGGGATATGGGGATATATGTATACATATAGCTGATTCACTTTGTTGTACAGCAGAAATTAGCACACCATTGTAAAGCAATTATACTCCAATAAAGATGTTAAAAAATAAAAAAAAAAGAAGAAGAAGAAGTCTGCTGATTAGTGTGTCAGCCAGGTCATCTCCGTCTCTGAGCCGCTTGGCTGTAGCTCCCACCCAGTGTGCAAGGACCAGGGGTATTTCCCCACAGACAGACACTCTGCTGAGGTCGCATCTCCTCCCTTCACCTCACAGGGCCTTTCTCCCCTTCAGGAGTCTCTAGGATCAGGGATGTGTGTCTGAGAGATGTTAGGTAGCCCAGAGCCCCTCTCCAAAAAGCATTCCTCCAAATCACCCATTCCCCCAGGCTCTTAAAAACTCATTTCAGACTTCCGTTCTGGGAAGATGGGATAGGCTTACTTTTCTCTATTGCTCTTACTAAGTATAGCAAAACATGCTAGATATTATATTAAAAACTCACATAAGAAGATCCTGAAAGGTAGAGAGGAGAAGGCAAACTGGCTGAGGGCCTTGGGGTTCCCCCTGGAAGTGGCATGTGGCCTGAGGTCAGGTGTGGCTGAGTCATTGGTGTCTGTCACAACTCATAAAAATATGTCAATAAAACAGATTTTCATTCTCCTCTAAGATTTCTAAATTGTTTAACAGCTAAAGCTAAAAAAATATAACATGTCTGATACAGTTCTCAATATGTGTAGAAGAAATATTTAAGAGAGTAAAGGGACACAAAGGCACAATTTCTACATTTCACGTGAACTGTTAAATGTTAACACCAGTAGATTGTGATACATTATGTTTATAATGTAATACCTAGAGCAAAATGCTATGAAAAGCAATATACTCAGAAACACTACAGACAAATCAAAATGGAATTCTAAAAAAAGTTCCAGTAACACACTGGAAGGTAGGAAAAAGAGAAATGAAAAACAGAGAACGATCAGAAATAAAAATATGAAATGTCAGACTGAAAGCTCTAATATATCAATAACAACATTAAGTGTAAATTGCCTAAATTTGCCAATTAAAAAACAGAATTTCAAAGTCAGTTTTAAAAATGACTGAGCTATATGCTGTCTACAAGACACTTACTCCAAATATTATATAGGTAGGTTGAAAGTAAAGGATAGAAAAAGAAATGCCATGCAAACATTAATAAAAAGAAGGAAGAAGAGGTTACTTTAATATCAGATAAATTTCAGAGCAAAGAAAATTATCAGGGCCAGAGATATTACATTACATAATGATAAAAAGTCAATCTACCAAATAGACACAGTAATTCTAAATGCCTATACATCAAACAACAGCTGCAAAATAATAATTTTAAGAAAGATAAAACTGAAAGGAAAAATAGACATGCACAATTATAGTTGAAGGCTTCAACAACCCTCTCTCAACAATTGATAGAACAACTATACAGAAAATCAGTAATAATATTTAAAAATTCAATCATACTCTAAAGAACAGGACCCAACACCAGCAGAATATGCATTTTCTCAAGCACTCATATACAATGTACCAAGATGGACTATGGTCTGGGTCAAACCCCAACAAATTTAGGAGAATTTAAATCATACAAAGTGTGTTCTCTGATCACAATGGACTCAACTAAAAATCAATAATAGAAAGATAACAGGAAATTTTCCAAACACTTGGAAACTAACAATACTTCTAAATAACTCATGGGTCAAAAAGGAAGTTCCAAGGGAGATAAAAATTTTATTAACGAAATGAAAATGAAAACATGCCTGTCAAAATTTGAAGGACACAGGTAAAGGAATGAAGGGCAATTTATAGCATTAAAATGCTTACATTAGAAAAGGGAAGAAGTCTTAAGTCAGTAATTTAATATCCCACTTGAAGAAACCAGAAGAAGAGCACCAAAATAAAGCTAGAGCAAGCAGAAGGAAGTAAATAATAAAGATAGGAGCAGAAATCAATGAGATTGAAACAAAAATAATAGAGAAAATCAGTGAAACAAAATTCTGGTTCTTTGAAAAGATCAATCAAGTTGACAAACCTCTAGCAAGACTGACAAAGGAAAAAAAGAGAAAATACATCAATTACCAATAGCAGAAATGAAACAGGGTATCATACAGATCCTGCAGACCTCAGAAGGTTAATAAGAGAATACCATGAACAATTCTACACATAAAACCCTGATGACTTAGATAAAATGGACCAGTTCCTCAAAAAGTACAAATATCACAACTCACCGAATATGAAATAGATACTTTGAATAGCCCTATAACTATTAAGGAAATTAAATTCATAATCTACAAATTCCCCCCCTCAAAAAATCTGCAAGTCCAGTTTTCATGGGAGAATTCTAGCAAATGTTTAAAGAAGATATTCACACCAATTCTACACAATTCCATCCAGAAAATAGGAAACACTTCCTAATGAATTTTATGAAGCCAGTGTTACTGCGACATTAAAACCAGACAAAATTAATGTGAAAAAAAAATTACAGACCAGTATCCCTCATGAATATAGATTCAGAATATTATCAAGTAGAATTCACCAAGATAAAAGAAGAATTATACACCATGACCAAATGGAGTTTATTTAGGGATGCAAGGCTGGTTTGATATGCAAAAATCCATCAATGTAATCCAACATATTAACAAGCTAATGAAGGAAAAATCAGCTGACTATATCAAGTGATGCAAGAAAAGCATTTGAAAAAATTCTACACACATTCATGACAAAAACTCTCAGAAAGTAGGAAAAGAGAGAAATTTCTTCAACTTGATAAAGAATATCTACAAAAAATCCCTACAGCTAACATTATACTTAATGGTGAAAAACGAGATATTTTCCCACTAGGAGAATATGCCTGTTTAACATAGTACTGGAAGTTCCTGCCAGTCCAATAAAGCAAGAAAAGGAAATAAAAGGCATACTTTTCAGGAAGGAAGAAATAAAACTGTCCCTGCAGATGATATTATGGTCTATGTAGGAAAATCTAAAAATTAAATCCTAGAACTAATAAGTGAGTTCAGGATAAAAGGGGCAAGATAAAAGATAAACATACACAAATCAATTATACTTCTATATACTAACAATTACACATAGAAAAATTTAAATACAATACAATTTATAATCACTCAAAAAATACTTAGGTGCAAGTCTAATAATATATATACAGGTCTCATATATTAAAAACTCCAGGGCTTCCCTGGTGGCTCAGCGGTTGAGAGTCCGCCTGCCAATGCAGGGGACACGGGTTCATGCCCCGGTCTGGGAAGATCCCACATGCCGTGGAGCGGCTGGGCCCGTGAGCCATGGCCGCTGAGCCTGCGCGTCCGGAGCCTGTGCTCCACAACGAGAGTAGGCCACAACAGTGAGAGGCCTGCGTACCACACACACACAAAAAAAACCTCCACAATGCTGAGAAATTAAAAAGCATCTAATAAACAGAAATACATACTGACTTCATGGACAACATAATAACAGGTCAAATATCCTCAAACTGATCTATAGATTTAATGTAATTCTTATCAAAATGCCAGCAAGATTTTTGGTTGATATAGGTAAGATTATTCTAAAATTTACATGGAAAGGTAAAGGAACTAGACTTCCTAAAATTTTTTCTTTTAAAGGAAGAATAAAGTAGGAAGGATCACTCTACCATTGTGGAACATATATACCTACAGAAATCAATACTGTGTGGTATTGGCAAAGGGACAGACACATACATCAGTGGAAAAGAAAAGATTACCCAGAAATAGTTCACGCAAGTACGACTAACAGGTCTTTGATGAGTGAGCAAAATCAGTTCAATAGAGGGAGAATCTTTGTATCAACCAATGGTGCTGGAGTAATTCCGTACCCATAGGAGAATGAAAGTAACACAGCAAGAGAGAGAGAGAAAAAGAGGGAGGGAGGCAGGGAAGAAGGAAGGAAGAAAGGAAGGAAGGAAGGAAGGGAGGGAGGAAGGAAGGAGGGAAGGAGGAAGGAAGGAAGGAGGGAAGGAAGGAAGGAAGAGAGGGAGGAAGGGAGGGAGGAGGGAAGGGAGGAAACGAAAGAAAGAAAAAAGAAGAAAAAAATTACCTTGACTTAAATTCACAAATGAATTCAAAATGGATCATAGATTTAAATGCAAAATATAAAGCTATACAACTTTTAGAAGAAAATGTAAGCTAAAATCTTAGAGACTTAGGGCTTGGTGAAAACTCAGACACGTTATCAAAAGCATGATCCATAAAAGAAAAACAAATCAGTAAATTAGACTTAATTAACATTAAATGCTTTGTTCTGTGAAAGACCCTGTGACAAGGATGAAGAGACAAGCTAGAGGCTGAGGGAAACTACTTGCAGATCACATATTTGACAAAGAACTCAAGTCCAAAATATATTAAGAACTCTTAAGATTCTGTAGTAATAAAAGAAAAAAAACCAAGCAATTGAATTAGAAAATGGGTAAAAGTCATGAAGAGAATTCTTACTCTATCAGGAAATTTCTCCTTGCCTTCCAGGGGCCTAGCCCCTTCCTTTACCCTCTGCTGACTTTCTGAGAAAGACTCTAGTGCATGTTTCTTTTGTTATATTTGTGGCAATTTGTTACACAAAGAGAAATAATACAGCAGGAATTCTTTCTCACTGGAATCCACACACCACACAATTCTGAACCATTGTCTTGGCAGGAATCTGGAACAAGGGAAAAGCTGTCAGGAAAGATTTTTACAAAGATCTCAGGGAGTAAGAGCCAAGGAATAAAGTGATGACTTTGACTTGTAAGATAAAAACGAATTTAATTCTCCTTACCCCGGCCTCTGTCATCTTTTCATTATAAATTAAGGGGGGGAGAAAAGCCTCTGCTCTCTTCAATAACTCTGGCTCCTTCAGTGAAGAATGTTTTAGGCACTGGAACATAATTAAAGTGATATTATGTTTCTTTTATTATCATGATTATAATAATACATAGATTTCAGTGGTGCTTTCCAACGGAATTAAAATGAAGACAGATGGCTGACTTTTTGGTGGGAATTACAGTCTATAGGAATATTTTATAGGGCAGCTTTTTAAAAAGGAAGGTGCAAACCTCTAATAAAATGCCTAGAAATTTCACCAGATATTTTCAATAGCTCTTCTTAGAACAATATTTTAACAAAATTTTAAAATATTGATTGGTTAGTAGTTAAGTGGCAAATAATTTATTTAGAATTGTGACAACTATAATCCAAAACCTAGTTTTAAGTCTTTCATCATTATGTCAGAAGTACATCAGCATTTCTCAGGAAGCTGTCCTATGCCTCCCAATGTGAAACCCTGAGGACACAAGATCAGTTACGGAGTTTTCGGGTCGGGAAGGGAGCCCTGGAATCCGATCACTAGGATATCGGGTAAACCCCAAAATGAGGAA
This sequence comes from Mesoplodon densirostris, assembly GCF_025265405.1. Taxonomy (NCBI): domain Eukaryota; kingdom Metazoa; phylum Chordata; class Mammalia; order Artiodactyla; family Ziphiidae; genus Mesoplodon; species Mesoplodon densirostris. The sequence goes on along the minus strand of NC_082661.1, from coordinate 48,642,356 downwards.
TGTTCCATGAAAAAAAGGGGATGGAAGTTTCTCAAACATCAGTGTCATAAACAATGAACATAAGTTGTAGAGATGTTCCAGATCAAAGAAAGTTAAAGAGACATGGCTACCAAAGGAAACATCTGATCCTCCCCACTGGCTCTTTGGCTGAGATGCAGTGAAAGCTGCAAAGGATGTCGCTGGGTCCCCTGTAAATATTGCACTATGATAGATTATGTGAAAGTATTTGTCAATGTTAAATACCCTGAAGTTGATAACTGTACTGGGACTGTGGTTATGTGAGAGATTATCTCCAGTCTTTAAAAAATACACATTAATGTATTTAGGGTTTTAAAAAAAATGATGTGTATAATTTAATCTCAAATGGCTCTGGAAAAAAACTGTCTCTCTCTCTTTCTCTCTCTGTATATATGTATATATACATATATATCATATCTATTATATATAATAGGTATCCTCATTTGTTTTATAAAAACATAGCTATATTTACATATAGATAGATATAGGTTATAAATACAGAATAGACATAACTACATTTGCTTTATCATATGTTCTCACTATCTTCAGAGAGAGTGAAAGAAAAAATATATGATAAAGCAAATGAGGTAATTTAAGAAATCAGCAAATCATACATTCTTTGCACTATTCTTATTCTTGCAACTTTTCTTAGGTTTGATATTATTTTGAAATAAAAAAATTGAAAAAACAGTTTGAAAAGTCATGTCAGTTTTTGCATGATGATACCACTTCCTCGTCTTGACTGACAGGCTAAAAATATAGGCTTTGGGCATCAAAATACTTCCATTTGAATCCCACCATTCTCGCTTACCTGCTCCATGACCTCTGGTAAACAACTTTATTGATATGTGCCTCAGTTTCCTCATCTATGAAATGGGTATAATGATGATTATGGTAATAAGAACATCTACCTTGTGGGCTGCTTGTGAGAAATGAATGTGGTCTACATAGAGGTGCTGACAGCAGCACCATACCCAGAATCAGATCTCAGGAAGTGGGCTTGTCATGCTTTCAAGGAATATGTGCAATTACTCTACATGCAAGAGCAAGGACATGATAAGAGCCAAGATGGGGCTTCCCTGGTGGCGCAGCGGTTGAGAGTCTGCCTGCCGATGCAGGGGACACAGGTTCGTGCCCTCGTCCAGGAAGATCCCACATGCCGCGGAGCGGCTGGGCCCGTGAGCCATGGCCGCTGAGCCTGCGCTCCACAACGGTAGAGGCCACAAAGGTGAGAGGCCCGCGTACCGCAAAAAAAAAAAAACAAAACAAAGATACCTCTGGGTAACTAAGAGTCTGCTTTATTCCATAAAAAGACTGATTCAACGTTAACATTAGAAAAACATCTCCATACCTACATATTCTCATTTTATGTAATTATTTTGATTTGACTTAATTATTCACACAACCCTAGAAGGTAAACATTATTATCCTCCCTTTTATTGGTTCAGAAACTGAGAGTCTAAGAAGCTTGCTCCGTTTATCAGCAACAGAGCCACGATTTAAAGCCAGATTTGTCTAGGTCCCAAGCCCATACTTCCTGTTCTCCGCTGTCCCGGAAGCATTTGTAAGTTGCAGCTAGAGTGAAACTGACAAGAGCATTGCTTACTGTCCCCTCAAAGTGAGAAAAGGCATCTGTCCAAAGGGACGCATGTGTGCTTTAGGGACTGAGCCCTGATGGGCTAACATGCCCCAGTTTCCAACTCGCTGAGGCACCCACCTGCCACAAAAGAGTAACACGAGCCCCCTTTCTGCACGTCTCATTTACCCAGGAGAAGGAGGAGGGCTCTCAGCGTGCTGGCCCCCATGTCCATGCTGGCTGTCTGCTCCTGGCTCCTCAAAGGGCAGACAAGGAGGGCTATGTGACCCAAGACTCTGGAGGACAGGAGCCAAGCCCCTAAGCCCCACGTGACAGATGGGGAAGGAAGCTGCTACCAGAGCCCAACACTGCTCAGTTCCTCTCAGCCCTGTCATCCTGGCCAAAACAGGGAGCAAAAGGGAGCTGGCCCTCGTTGAGCAGTGGGGTGGGGGGCGTGTGGTACCAGTCATTACCCAACATTATATCCTGTAATCTTCCCCACACAGCACCGAACCCGAGTGCGGCTGGGTGCAGATTCTTCCCCAGAGACCCCAGCTGGTAAGTCTCAGAGAGGTATGTGGGCAAAGCTGGCCTGCCTGGATGTCCAGCTCCTGTAGTAACCCCTACAGCCGTGGGTCAGGGACAGGAAGTGCCCCCGAGCCCAGAGCATGGGGCAGTCACTGTTTTTGTGCCACGGACCCCCCTTTACATCTGGGGAGGCCTATGGATCATTTCCCAGAATAACATTTTCAAGTGCCCCAAATAAAGTACTTAGGGATTATAAAAGAAACCAGTGATTCTGAAATACAGGTATCCAAATATTTAGAAAACAGACTTGTGATACAGAAATATATGTGCTTCCTTACCCACACAGTAAATAGCAAGGTCTAGCAGCAGGTGAAATAATTACCACAATCTTGATGTTGTGATAAATGTGATACTGAGAGATGTCTCTAACAACTGGAATATGGATGGAGATACCCACAGCTCCTACTAGTGATAGAATCACCCGTGTGGTAATAGCACTGTGGCTTGTTGGCTGCACTCACATTACAAGGAAAGGCTAAGTTTCCATTAGAGGTTAGAGGACAGAGATGTAATTTTTTCCCATCCAAGTTCACAGATCCCAGGTCAAGTGCCCTACCCCGGAGGACCCTTGGCTGTCAACACAGGCTCAACCCGCAGATTTGGGGCCACATGTTTCCGTACTTCTCCTTGACTGTCAAGCCACCAACTCCAGCGTGCAAGAAATGTCACTTTCTAAGGTGTAAATCAACTTAATGACAGTTGTTGAGCTCCATCCAAATGAGCGGGCAGACATTGAACTCTTTTCTTTCTTGGGCTCCCTCAGCCAAATCCCTAACGCAGCTAACTCGGTGAGCACTTGCCGCCAGCCTGGCGCTCTCTTACAGTTTGATCCCCATCACAACCCTGTGAGTCAGGTGTTAGCACTGGCCTTCCTTTGACAGAGAAGGAAACTACACCACGGAGGTGTAGGGTCCACTCAGCTGGGCATTGAGCCCAGGCCGTCAGCTGGCAGCCTGTGCTCCTCACACTGTGCTGGGCCCTCCATGGGTGGGTACCACCCACTGCCAAGGTCCAGCCGTCCAGCCAGAGGGCATCAGGTTGCACTGGTGGCCACTGACACCCACAGAGTGGGCCCCTTCAGAACGGCCACTTTTGCCCCTCTGAGTCTCCACGTGAGTGGAGTAGGCTGTCCCTGGAGAATGCAGTTTGCTTCATTTTGGTTCATCCTTTTACCCAGACACACTTTATTTCACATTAAATATTTTGGCTCAGCCTTCACCTGCCCCAGGAAGCATACTCTCTCTTGCTTCTCCTGAAACATGTGGACTTTTAAAATCTTTATCCCACTTCATGGAGACATGTGTAGGAGAAATATTTCACTTTCCACTAAGCGAACTATAAGAAAATGCCAGTGCAGAGGTTAATAATCCATGGGCTGTGGCTGGGAGCTGCAGGAAACACACCAGGGGAGCTGCAAGCGGGCCCAGAGCTTTCAGGTGAGCAAAGAGGTCTCAGGTTGATGTGAAATCACTGACTTTCCAATTTTTGATAATTTTAAAATGTTTTACCATGAGGCACGTCAAACCAAACACCAGTGTGTAACTTCTGCTCTAGACTGCCACTCGAGATCTTTTCCAGGGCTCGACCTTTCATATTTAAACCCACAGAGGGAATTTTCTGCAGCAACTTCTTCTTTTTCACCCTGCCATAACCTCCTGAGACCAGAAAATACAGCATCTGCTACCTGCTTGAGTGGAGGAAGAGGAAACACAGATGCTCAAAATGGTCCCATAAGCTAGAATCTGAAAAGATAGCCTGACATCTAGCCAGTGTACCTAGGTGTGATTGGAGTCTCAGTGTGGTCTGGTGCCCCCCTCAGCCAGAATGGGTGCCCCACCCCATGCCCCTGTAACAAAGGCCCGGTTCTTAACTTGAGGCTGCTCCTTCACAGGTGTTGGGATGACTCCCACTAGACTGGGAGCCTGTGAGGTCAGGGGCCAGAGCACCTAGCCCTGCGCCAGACACAGCACAAGGTCTCAATAGCTTTTATTGAATAAAGGAATCAATTTACTTAGTTCACACCCAGGCTGAGCCAGCCCAGCCCCAGCCTCCCACCAAGAGCGGGGAGGTTGTGGACCTTACCTGTGGTTGAGAGGTAACCTGCTCCACCAATCAGAAGAGAAAGAGCCCTGCACCTATGATATTCTGCAGGCTCTGCCCCTCCTCCAGCATGGTCCCGTCCTACCTGGGAAGTTCCTGTCCTCCCCCAGCACCTCAGCACCAGCCACAAAGCATGTGATTCATGCCTGATGTGCCTGTAGTACTAGTCATGAGAAACTGTCAAATCCACCATCATTGTGGGAGACTTTTTAAAAATTAAAGATAGGAAAGGCTTTAAACATACATTGATGTATCACACTTAAATAGAATGCTGCACCCAACAAATAGAAAATTGTCTTCTCAAGCGTACATACTATATGTACAAACAAACATCTGGGCCATGAAGGAATTCTCAAAAATTTCAAAGAATAGGTGCCATACAGACCATATTTCCTACCACAGTGCAACCGAATTAGATAACAGCAGCCCAAAATACATTGTTTCCACATGTTTAGAAATTTAAAAACGCATTTCTAAGTAACTGGTAAGTCAAAGAAGAAGTTACACAAAAATTAAAAAGAGCTAGAACTGAATGATAATGAAAATGTCTCATATCAGATTTGTCGACTGCAAGTAAAATAATAATTAAAAGGAAATGTACAGATGTAAATGGAAAAGAAGGACTAAGAAAGGCATGAGTTAGATGAGTAAGTCTGGAGATCTAATGTATAGCAATGCGAATATAGTTAACAATACTGTACTGTGTACTTAAAATTTGCTAAGAGGGTAAATCTTAAGTGTTCTCAATATGCGTGCACACACTGAGGTGATAGATACGTTAATTAGCTTGACTGTGGCAATTATTTCACAATGTATACATATATCAGAACACCAGGTTGTACACCTTAAATGTATCAAATTTTTATTTGTCGATTAATACCTCAAAGAAGATGGGGGGAGGAAATCTTGGGTAATGCTAAAGTTAATTTAAGACTGTGAAAAATATGGTATAACATCTTTGAAAACAATTTTTTGTTCTCCGGTAAAGTTGAAGTTTTGTTTATCATGTGATCCAACAATTCTACTCCTGGAGATATAACCAGAGACACTCTTACACCTGTGTAGAGACACAGGAAAAAATATTCATGGAGCCTGATTTGTAGTAGCAAAAAAGATCTTGAAAGAACCACAAAATCCATCAACAGAAAAATGGATAAATAATTCATGATGAATTTTACAATGGAATATTATATAACTATTAATGAATGGACTACAGCAACAGAGACAACTTGGATAAACCTCAGAAACATAATGTGTGAAAAGTCAAATTGCAAAAGATGACAAGCAGAATGATGCCATTTTCATGAAGCACAGAAACAAGCAAAACTAAACAATAAAAATTCTAGAAAACACATATATATTTTTCACTGAATAATATTTTAAAAAATCATTAGAATGATAAACACAAAATTTAAGAGGGAGGCATAAGGGAAGGAATTCACAGGTAGGCAGTAGTGGTAATGTTCTAGCACTTTAATTTTGGTTGGGCACATGGGAATTTGTAGGAAGATCATAGTCTGAGTTTTTCCAAGGTAAGTCCTGGTTTATTTCCATTATCTTTGTGTAATTGTAATGGCATCCCCTTCACTCCCAAAAGTTTGACAGAGACCAAAAGATCTGGGTCATAATTATATAGTCTCCTTATTCATAATCCACATATGTTAAGGAGAATTTGATATTTATTAAAGGCTACATGATTAAAATGTAATTAAAATTAATGTGAATACTAACATGGTTGTGTTGATAGAAATTTAAGTTCTTACAACCATTCTAGTCCTAAGTATTCGCAGCTTTAAAAGTTTACACAAGCTTTGACCCATTAATCCCACTTTAAGAAACATAGTTTAAGGAAATAATTGAACAAAGGTACAAGGATGTGTATATAAGGATGCTCACCACACAATTATTGAAAATTAAAAATCAGAATGACAAACAAAAGACAGGAACCAACCTAAGTTGGCCCATGTCTTTAATGAAATAGTAAGCAGACAGGAGGGTATATACCAGTAAATGTGTGCCTTTACCTTCATCATCTCACTTGAGTTTCAACAAGGAAATTAGTGGAGATACCTGTTTCCAGGAAAAGAAAAAAGGTATAGGTTGTAGGCAAACATGGTCAGGGGTATAGCCTTCTGGTCCAAAATCTTTTTCAATTAAAGAATGATGCAACCTTGGACTGTGGTAAGCAGAAGTAATAAGGTAGAGTAAAGTACGCATTTGGGGATGAGCCACAGGGAATCTTATACATAAATGTGATCCATAAATCTTACCATAAATACATATATATGTTGTGTTGTTTCAATACTATTTCCTGATTGTAAAAATTATATTTATGCCTTAACATACATATGGCTGTAGGCAGTTCTGTTGATGACCCAAGAATAATTCTGTGATTCTAAATTTTCTCAAATATAGCCAGGTCATGATAAAAAGGATAAAATACCTTGAAGGTACTAGTGCAAAATTCATTATTAAAGTAATCAGTCTTGAAATAATGAAACAACCAAAGCCGAAAAGCAACGTTTACTCTCAAATTTTTTCCAGTGCCCTAGGGAAGCCAAGGAGCTGGGCAGCCACTGGTGAGACTTTGGAAAAGCCATGTACGCCATGTTCAACAACACAAAGCCCTCTTGGCTCAGGGTCTCCTGGCCAAAGAAACCTAGGCCTGGCTTGCTAAGAGCCCAGTTCAAAGGGAGGTATGGGACAGAGCATCTTTCTCAGGCTGGGCATCCAATTTCATCCATACTTGGCCATCTGCATGCTGTGTGAGAATTAGGAAACTATGGTGTATGCAGTATTTCCCTCACTATTAAAAAGAACTTCATTCTCAGCCCGTATATCTTAGAAGGTTGCAGAAGTTGACATTTATCAAATTTGAAGACCAGCAAAACTGCAAACAACCCAGATGCCTGTTTCTTAATTTCAATCTTGTGTAAAGGATTGTCTGCTATCTGGGCATCTTAGGTGATGCAAGAAGCTTAGAGAACACTAGCAAACATTGGGAGTCTCACATTCCACCTTATTTTCTCAGGAGGAATTAAAATCTTTCTTGGCTTCTCTGCCTAGGAAATAAGTCACAAGTTATCTACAAATTCTCAATTTGCAGCTAACATTCTGCCCTGGAATCACAAGAGCTTAGTATAAACACCAATTTTCTTTGTGTTAACAAATGTCATCATATAAATAAATAGTCTGAAAATGGAATATCTCCTTTCTTACACAAACCCAAAGATCTAACTACACGGGTAATATTCCTGCCAGGATATTTCTTACTGAACAGTAAGACTTGACATGGGGAAAAAGGCAAAGATTTTTAGAAGGACAAATAGTGTTGGGGATGAGCCATGCTTTTTAAAAATTCTTTTAGCTCTAAATTTTATGTACATTTTCTGTATGCGTATTGAACTTCAATAAAAATTTAAATATGTAAATAGGGATAATTAATTATAAGATAATAACTAATATTGAATTTTTTAAAGTTCTGCCATACATTGTCCATATGTTGTTGAACAAAGACATACTTTAGAAATAAATTCATAAAAATTGAAAATAAGAAACAAAAAATAGAGCAAAGACAAAAAACAGGGTAGCGATTTTAATATTGAATAAAACAGAATTTAAGGTGCAAATTAACACGAGGAGAAAGATACATATTATACATACTGGTAGAAAAAGGAAGGAAGAAAGGAAGGGAAAGAAAGAAAGAGAGTGAGGGAGGAAAGAAGGAAGGAGAAAGAGAGAGAGAGAGAGAGAGGAAGGAAGGAAGGATAATAATCATGCATAGGTAGGCACCAAAAATATAATCTCAAAATAAATAAAGAAACAACTGAAAGAATTACAGGGAGAAATAAACAATTATAGTTGAAGAATGTCATACATCTATTTTAGAAACTGAGATTTCAAGTAGACAAAAGTAAGCAAGAAGTAAACAGTTTGAATAACATATAAATAAGCTCATAGTAATACATTTATACTCAATAAAGAAAGAATACAAATTTTGTAGCACATTTCCTCTTACATCTCATTGGCAAGGAATTAATCATTTGACCAGACTTAACTGCAAAGAGGCTGGGAAATAAAGTTTTTCATCTATGTGCCCTGCATAAAATTGAGGGATTTATTACTAAGGTAAAACGGGAGGAAAAAAAACCACACAATACAAATGAGTAACAAAACACTGATTCTTTACAAATACTAATACAATCGACCTCTAGCAAGACTGTTCAGAGGGGAAAAGAGAGATAACATTAAAAAATAATATACTATGACATAATTGAGAGTTTTTAAATTTTTTATAAAGATCTACATGAGCAAATTAAAAACCTCAAAAAATAGACAAAAATTGGCAAAAATATAAAATGCCAAAATTAGCACAAGAAAAAAGTAGAGTAATATTCCATTGTGAATATGTGCCACATCTTCTTTATCCATTCATCTGTTGATGGACACTTAGGTTGTTTCCACGTCCTGACTATTGTACATAGAGCTGCAATGAACATTTTGGTACATGACTCTTTTTGAATTATGGTTTTCTTAGGGTATATGCCCAGTAATGGGATTGCTGGGTTGTATGGTAATTCTATTTTTAGTTTTTTAAGGAACCTCCATACTGTTCTCCATAGTGGCAGCCATAAAAAGAAATGAAATTGAGTTATTTGTAGTGAGGTGGATGGACTTAGAGTCTGTCATACAGAGTGAAGTAAGTCAGAGAGAGAAAAACAAATACTGTATGTTCACACATATATATGGAATCTAAGAATAAAGGTCATGAAGAACCTAGGGGTAAGATGGGAATAAAGACACAGACCTACTAGGTCTGGGGAATGGACTTGAGGGAATGGACTTCAGGATATGACGAGGGGGAAGGGTAAGCTGTGACAAAGTGAGAGAGTGGCATGGACATATACACACTACCAAACGTAAAATAGACAGCTAGTGGGAAGCAGCCACATAGCACAGGGAGATCAGCTCAGTGCTTGGTGACCACCTAGAGGGGTGGGATAGGGAGGGTGGGAGGGAGGGAGATGCAAGAGGGAAGAGATATGGGAACATATGTATATGTATAACTAATTCACTTTATTATAAAGCAGAAACTAACACACCATTGTAAAGCAATTATACTCCAATAAAGATGTTAAAAAAAAGAAAGAAAAAAGTAGACAAAGATACCAATACCATCCAAATAATTGAAAAGGCAATCAAAGACATTCTTCCTTTAAAAAGCCCATGTTTACATGAGCTTATAAGGGAGTTCTACCAAATTCTACAGGAGCAAATAATTCTTATAGAAACTTTTACAGAAAAAATTGAGTAAAATCTGTCCTGCTCATTTTAATAAAAGTTCATATTAAAGATACTAAAACCAGATAAGGGCAGTATAAAAACAGACATTTACATATGAATATAGATGTAAAATTTCTGCATAAAGTATTTCTTTTAAGTAAGGCAGACTGCCACATGCAGCGCCTCATTTGGATATCTCTGGAGTCTTGGAAGCTTGACTACCCTATGTTCTCCTACAGTGGACCTGGAGCTTGTTTGGAGGTTCTAGCAGGGAAACGTAGCTAATGGTATACACTTGGCCAAAGAATGGTCCTCCTCTAACAGGAAAGGTCATTCTCTTCAACAGTGTGCACAGCTTTGGGAGGGACACACATTGAGTGGTGAGGGAGGAAGGGGACACCCACCTAGGCAGCCTGATCAGACAAATCAACCCTGGTGATCAATAAGGTGACAGATGTCACAGCTGGATTCTACATAGAGTATTAACGAGTCAAATTCAACTAAAAAGCTATAAATAGAAGAATGTCATATTCACATTCATTTATGTAGGATTTTTTTTGTGGATATTTCTGGAGTTTAAGGTAAGTAATAATTTTTTGTACCACTTAAAAATATTTCATTGACATTTATTATTTTTGTTTACAAGTCAGCTATCAGTAACAGAAGATCCAGGTTTTATGTAGTCTGAAGCTTATAAAATTCAGGAGCACTTATTTTAAAAAAAGAGAATACAAAACTATAAATACAAAATTAGGTTCAGTAGTGAATATTTATTTAGTATGAGAGAAGAAATCACAGAAAATTATAAGTTTATAAAAAGCTAAATATACTATAAACATCAAAAATCTAGAAAAACAAAATAATATTTTTTACTAATTAACTGCCTGACAAAACTATAATACTTTTTCCCTCCACTTTTCTGCTGTATATTCTTTGATGTCTCTTCATTTGACCATTTTTTAAGAGAATAGAGAAAGACTCCTCTAGCATGTTTGAAATTTATTTTTTCTTACTGATTGATTATAAAAATTTCTTTAGCATCACTCTTTTGGTAATGCAGTAAATAAAGTTAATGATTATTGTCAAAATTGGGAAAACCCATGTCAAGTTTATTTCATATGCAAACTATAAAATTTGGAAGAATTTTCTATAGATTAGCTTCTGTATATTTCCAATCTTTTGTTTGTTTGCTTACTTGCTTGTTTTTCTCCACCACACACATACTTCTAGTGTTGTCACCATAAGGATGCTCATACTAAGGTGTAACACTTAACTCTATACCTTTGTCATGGTAAGTCATCATGCTAGGCAAAAGAAGAGTATTACTGAAAACTGTTTCTATACCATACCAATATATGTGAAAGTAACCAAGAACCACATAATTATATTCTACTAAACCAAACTAGATAAATCCCTAAATCAACTTCCTGTTGGCCTGGTCCCCCCAAATCCTGAAAATATTGTAACACATCCATCATGGTGGCTAGCGTATAGAAGGAAATCAGAGTGAAAAAGTGTAGTCTTAATCAAAGTTAAAATATCTTAATGGCATGTTTTACATATTTAAAAAAACTATGGCCATGTAAACAGATGCCTCAGAAGGACACCATGTAATGGAGGGACCCTGAAGTTTAAGTTTCATTGGTGTCACAGAAATCCATCTCTGGCAGTCTATCTTTTTTCATATATATATATATATATATATATATATATATATATATTTATTTATTTATTTATTTATTTATTTATTTATTTATGGCTGCATTGGGTCTTTGTTGCTGCACGCGGGCTTTCTCTATTGCAGCGAGCAGGAGCTACTCTTTGTTGCTGTGTGCAGGCTTCTCATTGCGGTGGCTTCTCTTGTTGCAGAGCATGGGCTTTAGGTGCATGAGCTTCAGTAGTTGTGGCACATGGGCTCAGTAGTTGTGGTTCGTGGGCTCTAGAGTGCAGGCTCAGTAGTTGTGGCACACGGGCTTAGTTGCACCATGGCATGTGGGATCTTTCTGGACCAGGGCTCGAATCTGTGTCCCCTGCATTGGCAGGTGGATTCTTAACCACTGTGCCACCAGGGAAGTCCCTCTGGCAATCTATCTTATTGTTCTTTCAAAGATAATTTTTCTTCTTTTTCTTGCTGCTAATAAGATTTTCCTTTATCTTTCATCTCTGTTAGTTTTACTCTGATGTGTCTAAGTGTGGTTTTCTTTTGATTTATTCTGTTTAGAGTTTTTAGGACTTCTTAAATATGTGGCTTGATGTGTTTTATTAGTTTTAGAAAATCCTCAGCCATTATCTCTTCAAATATTGTTTTTGTTTTATTCTCTCTATCCTCTCCTCCTGGTACTCTAATTACACATACTTTAGACTTTCTCACTGCATTCCCTATGTCTGTTATAATATCTTCTGTGTTTTTATCTTTTTGTCTTCCCATGTGTCAGTATAGGTATTTTATTCTAAACCATCTTCCAATTCACTAATTCTCTCTTCAGCTGCATGTAATCTGATGTTTAACCACCTACTGAGTTGATTTTGGTTATTGTAACTTTCAGTTCTGGAATTTTCATTTGATACTTTTTTATTCTTTCCAAATCTCTGCCAAATTCACAGTCTCATCTTTTATTTCTTTGAAAATGGTAAGTATAGTTCTTTCAATGTGTATTTTCTGATATTTCCATTTCCTGGATCAACTATGTGTCTGTTTCTATTGTCTATTGTTTTTCTTTTTCTTTCTTTCCAGTATGTTTTATTATCTTTTCATATGCCTGGTTTTATTATCAAATCCCTGATATTGTTTATGAAAAACTAGAGAAATAAAATAATTTTAAGCCTAGGATGATGTTATATTCCTCCAAATAGATTGATATTGCTTTTGACAGTCTCCTAGGTTTCACTGGCAAAAACTGCAGCACTAAATACAATGCCAGAGACTAAAATAAATAAAAGCTGTACTTCACGCCTTCTGAAGGCCAGTTTATTTCTGGTTCACCATTTCTCCTAAGGATTAGCCCTTTAGCATCCTGACCCAAAGCTGGGAGGCTTTCCAGCGTTCCTCTTCCTTAGCAGGTTCTGAGTTCTATCCCCTCAAAGCTATTGACAGCTCTCTTCAATTCTTAGCCTCTCAGCTACTTCTTCTAGGATTGAAAGATTCCTGTGGGAGAAAAAATTTTCAAGTTCCAGGCTCATTTGGAGTTTCTTCTCCCAGATTTTATTCTCATATTTCTTCATTGCCTGTTAGCTCTCTGACAATTTTAAACAGATGTTTTAAAATACATATTTTGTCTAGCTTTTCCAGTCATTCTTAGTAAGAGGAAAGAGCCAAATTATTTAGTCTATATTCCTGGCAATCCAAGTCCCCCATAGCCCAACTCATTGCAATACAAGACAATACTTGTGTCTATGGAGGTACCTTCAAAGCTCTCAATTCACAGAAATTAAAGACTTTGAGCAGATGAATTTCATGAAATTGCTAACCAGCTGCTAAAGACTCAAAAGCATCTGGTTAGTGATATTAGCATGGATGGGTAACATTATTAAGCCCTTTTAAAATGGAAATTCAGGCCACCATCCCTAAGCAAACTTCTAGAAGCAAGGCCTTCACTTACCTACAAAAAATAAGCTAATGTTCTCAAAGCCAAACATAACTTGAATGAACATCCCACAACCTAAGCTCGTCATCTAAATCTTTGCAATGCTTCTGCTCCCAAGAGATCCCAGACTCTGAGCATCTTCCCCTTTAGACAGAATCTAGTGTCAGTTGTTACTCACTCAATCCCAGCCTTTCTTATGTAAGGAAATCTCAGCCCATATCTTCCTCTTCTTGACCCCCTCCCCACCTATCTGTTTCAGTTCAGGATATATACATTTAATTAATTCAGCTTTACCTCCAACCTGTAAATAGTGGGAGAAGTGTCAGATTTATATGGTGGATAAATAACAAGGGTTTTCCCAGGAGACTCCATCCTGGTGAAAGAGAGTAACTGTAATTTTCAGTTATGAGTAATTGTACATAATATAATCCTAAATGATTTTTCTTGTAATTTCATTAGAGTTTAGAAATTTAATTAGATTTTGAATCACTCTGAAATAAAGTAGCAAAACACCAAGAGACTGGGAGCGGTGGTTATTTTGTCCTTTGAGGCCACATTCTTGGTCTCAAATTGGCATGTCTTCATTAGGAGGAAGTTTTCAGAACTTCTTGATATATTATTGTCTTTCAGAATGGATTCTGAATAGGTCTTTGGAGAGCATTAGAAAGGTACACAATTATTATGCACACTCTTCTTGAGGTTAAGATCATCTGCCTTGCATATACTTAATAAAAATATGTCTCTAAAGTTGTTTAAGAAACTGTGGAGATAGGAAAGATGTTCCTTGAATGCCCCAATGCTATTCCTGGATTATTAGCAACTACCTGTACATTATGATGCAGTGAGGGGCTGTTTGCTTAACTTTAATGATTATGTAAGGTTTATGGTTATTTTTATTGCTACAACATATGAACTGTCATGGTGGCTATAATTAGAGGCAAGCTAAAGTGTTGCTGTTACAGTCCTCCGGGAATGGGGAGAAACCACTTCTTTCTTATCAACTTTGCCTCTGTGCAAGAGCTGGCCAAAAAAAAAGAAAAAAGAAAAAAAAAGGAATCAAATTAAATGAGCAGTTCTTACCTCAAAACAGGTTATGACACAGAAAAATTGAAAAGAGCATTAAAACTCGAGGCCAACAGCTTGCACCTAACGAAGCTGCAAGGAAACAATCTTCTTTCGCCCCAAATACCCTGATCTGTTTAATTCTCTGAAAGGCCATTGCGCATATCTTTTCCCAGAGGCCATCCGGGAAGCATGGTGATTGTGGAAATGCTCTAAGGGGTTTCCATATATCTCTGCCATGCTGCTGCTGCCTCTACCCAAATATCCTCTCTGTATCCCAGGCTGGGGACTGAGAAACTCAGCACAGACTAAGACATATAGAGAAAACAGCCCAGAGGCTCTGGGAGCCCATGAAAAAGTCCCTGGGCTGCAGAGGAAAAATTCAGAAGCCCCAGGAGATAAAATGAATTAGGCAATCTGACTACCTGGTCATTCTGAAGAAGGTAGGATGGTTTGGGTAGGAAGCTGAAAACACATTATGGACTCAGGAGAGCTGAGAGTTCTGTGGTGTGAATACAAGTGTCCAAGAGGCACTGGGAAGGAGGTGGGAGGAGAGAGAATCTGGGGAAAGGAAGAGCCTGGGCTCCCTGAGCCTGGTGGGAGCAGAGCTGCAAATGTCTCAACAAGGGCTGCCCAGCTCTGTGCTGGACTCTGGGCAGTGGCAGACACAGGAAACATGGCACCTGGCTCCACCGCCACCCCCCCCCCATTCATGCTGGCCCACTGTCTGCCTTCTCTTCTACACTGTGAGTTCTCTGAGCAACACGGATGTGTCAGATTCATTTTCGTTTCCACTATACACACAGCAATTCCTGTGATACAGCAGGACTTCAGTAAATGTTGAATGAATGAATGAGATCAGAAAATAGCAAAGAGAAACCAATGCCTCTGCCGTAAGGTGGGACCTGACAGCGGCTTCCTGTTTGCCCAGGGATGTAACTAAACGAGGGCCTCCTTGAGAAGGTCGGTTGGTAATTTTTAACAAAAGCTTTCAAAATGGCTGGTGCTCTTCGACGTGTGAACTGTACTACTGGGGATCTTTTCCAAGGAAATAACCTCAAAGATGGAAAATAGCCCAATGCACAAATATACCTATAACAATGAAAAATTAGAAATAACCTAAACGTTCAAAGAGGAACACACTGAATCAGGATGCACACACTTGATGCGATATAGTGCAACTAATAACGATAATTTTTACAAAGGGATAACATGGAGAAGCCCATTTGAGGAGAAAACAATATACAAGATCTGTTTACACAGCATGATCACAAAAATGCATGGGGGAAAAATGGTAATGAAACACCAAAATGACAAAAATAGCTGTGTTTGGGCTATTAGCCTGTGGGAAAATCAATGTCTCCTCCATTCAACTTTTCTGTGTTTTCCAAACTTTTATTGATGCCACAGCAGTGGTCTCACTTCTAAAAGAGCCCTCAGCCCAAACCATCTGAGTCACCAACAAACGCCTGCCAACCACGGCCGGACTGGCAAGTGGGCTTTGTGGTGAGTCTTTTCCAGGAGATTTTCTGGTGAGATTTTCATGGGAAAACCATCTCCTGGGTTCAACCCCCTGGTGACTTCTGCTCACAAGACCCTAAATCCAACCTTTCTGAAGATGTACAGCAACTCTAAGTCATGGAACTGAGCTAAGCTTTGTGCATTTTTTCCTTGCTTTCAAGATTTCATTCCATTTTATTTTATGCAAGTCACCGAGGCACCATCTGTGTCAAACTTCTGCCTTAGGTCTCAACTGGGACAATTATCTACCGTTTATCTGCATCCTTCTGTCATTTCCACTGGAATTTAGTGTTCTCATCACATCCCGTTCTGAGATTTGCCTGCTTCGGAGCAGTTGGGAAGAGCTTTCTCCAGTGTCAAACATCATCTTCTAGTGCAGATTTTGTGGTTCTGGGGGAAGCATTATCTTCTGCTCTCCTTGGAGGTCCATCCCGCTGATTACCTGAGCTCTAAGCCATCCCTCAACTCCCCAGATGATTCTCTCTGGGAAGAGCCGAGAGACAAGTGCAGGCAGTGCCAGGGGAGCCAATGCAAGGAACAAGATTGTGAGTCGATCGTGCACTCTAATTAAATTTGGGAGTTGGGGGGATACTAGGAGAGCATGCAGAACCCAAGATTAAAAACAGACAGGCTGGAAGACGTGAGCAGTGCTGGGCTGGAGAAAGAACTCTCTGAAAAAAAAAAACAACAAAAAAAACCCAGAGAAAACTGAGCCATGTCCTAAGCATCTAGAGCTGAGACCCTGGGGGTCCAGGCATTCTTGAGGCCTGAACAGAGATTCTGAGCTTTGGAGCAGTAAGTGCTGGCTTTGAGTCCTGGCTCTGCACCTTACCAGCTGCATCTAGGAGCAGGGCTCACAGGGAAGCAGGATGAGCCATAGTTGTCCCACAGGGTTGTCATATAGCAGTACCAGACCAAGAAGGGAGGGAGGGTCATGTGTGGTTAGGAACCCACCCTGGACCCAGGCTGCCTGGGTCCCAGTGTCCACGTCCCCAATTATGCTTAGTGTCACCTAAACAAGGCACATGACCTCCCTGAGCCACAGTTTCTTCACCTGTCAGATTAGGAAGATGATCACAGTAAGACCTGCCTGGCTCTGAGAGAGCTGATGCACTGAGACCATGAGGAGCACACCTACCCATACTGATGCTCACTCACTGATTCCGCGTGGCGTCTGGCACAGAAGGAATGCCTCACACTGGTTCCACCTGACCTCAGTCCTCACCGACTTCCTGGCTGCCTCAGAAGGAGAATACATCTGTCCTTCTGTCCTCCTTGTTCCTTCACTGTGCCTGGGTTGTGCTCTTGCTTTTCCGAGCTGGGCAGCTCCCTGGCCTGGCCCTTATCTGCCCTCCACCTACACCCCTCAATGGCCAGAAACAAGGGGTTCACGGACATCCTGCACCAAGGCTGGCTCAGCGTTGCCACCAACAGCCTTCTCTCCAGACAGAGACAGCCAACTGCTGGTGACAAAGACACCTTGAGGCCCAACTACTCCACATTCTCGCTCACCTCGCCTCCCACCCTGGGGGTCCTGAAGTCACAGCAGCACAAGAGGCTTGCAGCTGGCTCTCCATGGCTACCAACCACCCCCAGGCTGCACAGGAGAAGAGTTCCTCACTGGCCCTTCCTCTCCTCCCTCCCGAAATCTGAAGACCGCCTCCATCTCATCCAACTTTACTCCTGGTGTCAGCCCAGGGCACACCCGGGGCCACGGCACACTCACAGGCACTCTACTGTGTTCTGTATATTCAGGCACCCAGCCAGGTAGGTGGAATCCCAGGATTAGAGACAGAGCCGGCTGGAGTCCAGGCATGGTCTACATCTCATGGCGAGCCAACAGTAGGAAGGGTCAGAGGATGGGAGGGAGAGGGGAGGAAGGTCTGCTGAGCTCTTGCTGAGTGCCAGCACTGTGCTAGGCACCTCCACATGCTCCAATACGAGGCAGTGTCCTGCTCCACGTCGACTTGGCCACCTCCACTTTCAGCCACAGCAGATGGACAGTTCCAAGCACGCGTCCCAACTCCAGCCTGAGACTTGGTTCTCTTTGCCTCTGCTTCTGTGCTTTCTTTGAAGACATGGTATCCTACTCAGCTCACAGGCAGTCTGGAAATATGGGGGAGTTACTGTTTCCTGGGCAACTCAAATAATGGGGGACGGGAGCTCACATGCTCCAGCCTCTTGAGTTTTAAACAGACAATTCTGGCTGGGGTTGGCTTCTCAGAGATTCCTGCAGAGTTCAGCCTCTGCTGTCTATAGAAATCACCTTGCCATACATATTTTATGAGCTTTTCCCAGTCTCACCCTCATTACTCCCTCATTCCTGCTCCCTGACCTCACCTCCCAAATGGGTTCTTTTCACCCAAGGATTTGTCTCAGGTTCTGCTTGGGGGGAAACACAAACAAAAGCATCTCAAAAAACAAAAAACGGAATGAAGAACTTTGCAATTTATATTCTTAGCTGCCTTCTCGCAAAGGTGAATGCTGTTTAATAAAAGCCGTTTTGCTTGCTGAGCACTCGAATGACTTAGACGTGACTCTGGGGAGAGGATTTGGTGTTCCTGTGTTATCTGGTGCAGGCGGAAGGAGGGAGGTGCAGCAGCGAAGGAAGAATGAGAAGCCAGTGGGGGCCCTTGAGGGACAGGCCAACAGATGGGCTGAGTGGAAGGCATCTGGAGGGAACTTCTGAAAAAAGAAGAATCAATAAGTAATTTCAGATGTTTACGAACAGTGGTGTTCTATGTGAGTCTCCCCCGATCTGTCTCAACAGTGTGTGTGAGTGGATTCTCTGGAGCTCAGCTCAGGGATGAGTCTCACCCCTGCATCAGTGTTAGGCTTGGAAAGACTCCCATCCCAAGGAGGTCAAGGTCTCCAGGCAAAGTGGTCAAGAAGATGCAAGGCCATGGGAAGGTGGAATCCGGAATCGTGCAAGGCTTTCTTGGTAGGTGGGATTGGGGGATGAGCCATCCTGCCCAGAGCTTGAGGGGCAATGAGCTCCTTTTCCCCACACGGCCCAGCTGAAGTCATTCCAATAGTGCTGGGAAGCACAAATTGAAGATATCACAGGTGGGGTGGAGAGAACTGGGGCATTTGTCGAGGTTAACACAGCGGGGAACCAGAATCCAAACCTGGGCATGTCTGTCTCCAAAACCTGTGCCTTTCACAATACCTGATGGGCCAAAGGAAAAGCACTGTTGATAAAGTCAGCGAAAGGGTTAACCTGAGGATAACGTCTGTTTCCTGTGTGTTCACTGGCCCCGGTGACCCTGAAGGCAGGGACAAACTCTTGCGCATGATAAACACAATATGTAACAACTATAGAGGGCTTTATTCCAGACACTGTTCCAATGACTTTTTCAGTATAACTGATTTGCTTCTTCAAGGGGAAAAAACATACACACACACGTGATGTACTGCCCTGGAATGAAGCCTTATGTCTATGTCGTATTTCCAAGCACAGCTGCTAACAATTTGGCCACTTTGAGTGGCTCCTCATGTTCATGAAATAGCTCTAGATGTCTCCTCTATTAATTGCTGGAAGGGAAAATGAGAGTTGTAGTGTCTGGTAAATGTAGAAATGAAGCCAAGTGGCTATTGAGACTCTATTAGGACAGAGACAGTGAGCAGCTCACACCTCTGGTCCCGTGATCTCGTTTGGACAAAACAGAATTCTCCTTCCTTGGAAGTGTGTCACCAACATGCCTGACAAGCTGGCTTAGTGGCCTGGCTTTCCACACATACTGCACACATATGCTGGTGGGACAGACCACTCTGCTGGACTCAGGTTACAGTGAGTCTAGGGATGCTTCACCTTGAACATTTGTCATTCAGTTTCCCTGTATTGTGGCATTGTCTGTCATTATACATGGTCACCAGCCCCCAAAACAGTGTACCCTGAAGGCAGGGATGAGCTCTTGCACATAATAAACACAATAAGTAACAACTATGTAAAGTTTTATTTTAGACACTGTCCTAATGACTTTTTGGTATTAACTACTTTGCTTCTTCAAGGGGAAAAGAAACATGATGTAGTGCCACTCTGAGGTGACACTATTATTGCCCTCTGTTTCACAGATTAGATACTGAGGGATAGAGAGGTTACCTTCCTAAGGTCACACGGTGGGGGAAGGAGTGGCAGAACTGGGATGCTAACCCAGGAGATCTGATCTAGAAGCTGGATCTTTACCGCTCTTCTAGACTATCTCTATAAAGGGGTATTAATAAATGGCTGGAGGTGTCTGATGTATCATACCAACCTGAGCATGGTGATGACCTGGAAGAATATTTCTCAGCTCAAACTATACCTGATCTGATAAATTGCTTACATTTTTGACTAAAAAACCCCTGGAATAAGAGAGAAGATAGTGGAGTTAGGTGAGATTGAAGTTCATCAGGGGGCATGGAGAAGGGTGCGATGCTGCCACTGAGGGGCTGGTTAATACTGATCCAAAAGATCCAGAGATCTAGGTTACCATCAACTATCCTTCATCCTTGCTCTGACTCAATTTTCCAAACTTAGAGTAGAACAATAAGGATGGATACAAAAGGGGGGTTAATTCAAGTAGGATAAATACCAAGAAACCCACACTTACACATATCAAAGTAAAGAGTAAATCAAAACAATAATAAAAAAACAAATAGAAAATATTTAAAGAACAAGTGGGAGAAGAAAGACACATTACCTTCAGGGGTACAAGAGTAAGACCAAACACTGATTTCTCAATAGGAATGATGGGAACCAAAGGATAATGGAATTCTGTCTTCAAAGTTCTGAAATCAACTGTGGACCTAGAATTCTATAGCCAGCAAAAATATCCTTCAAAAATAAAAGCAAAATAAAGATATTTTCAGGCAAACAAAAACAGAGAAAATACCACCAGCAGACTGGCCACTAAATGAAATACTGAAAGGTTTCCTATTGCCAGAGGAAATGATTCTAAATAGAAGCAGAGAGATGCAAGAGGAAAAAAAAAATGAAGAGTAACAGAAAGAGAACATATATGAGTAAATATAAATGACTCTTGACTGTGTAAAGCAATAATAACAGTGTCTTGTGGGATTTAAGTAAGGTATAGAATTGAAATGCATGACAACAAAGCACATAAGGTAGGAAGGGTACATGGAATTAAAGAATAACATTCTTACATTATATGGGAAATGGTAAAGGTATGAATCTATATTAGACATTAGTAAGTCAGTGATGCATGTTGCAATCTCTAGGGTAACCATCAAAATTAGTAAACTAGCATGTAAGAAACTTTCTAATATAGGGGAAAGAATAGAATAATGAAAAAATTCTTAATCCAAAAGAAGGCAAGAAAGGAGAGGAAAAGGAACATGGACCAGGCAGGACCAATAGAAGAGAGTGGAAAAGGTAGTTATAAACCTAAATGTATCAGTAAATGCATTAAGTGTAAATGGAAGAAGTATTTCAATTAAAAGACATAGATCACAGACTGGAGAAAAAGACTACATTGTGTACAAAATACACACTTTATATGATATAGAACAGTTAAAAGGATGAAAAATAATATGTCATGCAAACACTAACCAAAAGATAGCTGAGGAAGCTATATTAATATCAGTTTTTGAGGCAAGAAGTGTTATTGGAAATAAAGAAGAACACTTCATAATAAAAAAGCTTCACCGGGAAGATATAATAATCCTAAAATTTTACATCTAACAACATAGCCTCAAAATATATACAAGAAGAATCTATAGAACTAAAATGGAAATAGGCAAATCCACAATCATAGTGGGAGATTTTAAGACATCTCCCTCAGCAACTGACAAAACAAACAGAAAATAAAACGCAAAATAAACAGAAAAAGAATATTGAACAGCAGATAAAAAGCATGACCCAACTGGCTAATATAGAATATGGCACCCAGTATTTCTAGGCTGTTACCACCGTAGACTTCAGAAGGAGAGAGTCAAGTGGAGAGGGTCACCTTAAGAGAGGGTCACCTTGACAGAGGAGCTGTGACCTTCATCAAGAAACAAAGGCCAGGGTAGCTGCAAGGAGGGATCTGGGGTAATAAACACCCTGATCTCACCCTCTTCCCTCTGACCCTTCTGATCTCCTTCCAGCATTCCCCAGCAGCCAAGCACAATTGAAAACCATTGATGTGGTCCCTACAGATCAGCCTTCCTGGACAGAGAGTGGGTGGAGAATTATGGGCTGTGTATCTGGGGGATGGAGGCAAAAGAAAGACACCCAGCACAAATGTGCAAAAATGAGTTGCTTTCTACAACTCAATTTAATGTTTGGCTCCCTACCCCTATTCTCTCTTTTACAGACAATCTATCTGTTTTCCTTTAAACTCAAAATACATGTAATTTCTCGTCACTTAAGGGTTAAAATTCAGCCATATAGGGATTTTTCCTTTTTCAGGATTTCTCCCTCTTCCGTGATTTCTCACTGCTTCAGGCGTCGATGCTGAACTTTGGGGTTTACCAGGCAAAGGAGGAAAAGGGATGAAGGTGACCTCTTCTTGGTGTGAATTTCTACTAGGTCTGAGTCAGCCTCTTGCTTTCAACAGGACTCATCCCACTTGGTCCACAGCATAACCAGTGTATAATGCTCTCTCGATGATGGTTTGCCTGGTCTCCGGGCACTGACTCAATGCCCATGCAGCTCCCTCGAGCTGTCAGACTGCTGACACATAGCCGTATCTCCAGCCAGTATCCCAGAGGGGATTTTCCCAGCTGTATTATTCTATGTGTATTTCCCCATCTCAGCGATTAAATTCTGTATAGACCCACCACAGGCTGGCTATGTCTCTGCTTAACTTCCACGCCCCACCAGGAAAAAACTGAGACACTATACTGAGCCTTGGGGTAAGTCAGAGAACATACTGGGGAAAAGGGAACTATCCCTGGCCCTCTTATATTTGATATGCCACACCCACGCTTTTCCTCTGTTGCCCCAGGACAGCAATTTCACTAGCTCACTCCTGGGAGATTGCAAGTATAGTGTAAATCCTCTCTACTTTCTGATCCCAAACTTTCTCGGGAGGATGCAGAGGGTGGAGCGTTCCCAACACACACTCATAAGGCCATCGACACTAGCTCTCTACTCTTCTCACCTGCTCTGGACTCTTCAACTCACTCCATAGCATCCGTCCTCATTACTTTATTGGAACTGGCTCTTGTCAAGGTTACCAAAGATCCGCCCAGAGTTGAATACCAAGATGACGTCTTTCCCCTCCTCTTACTGACCTCTCAACAGCACAGTGGGCCACTCCTCTTTCTTGGCACAGTGCCTTTTTTGGCTCCTGTGCCCACACTCTCCTTGCTTTCCTGCTCTCCCAGGTAGCTCTCCTTCTCTGGCTCATTGACTGCTCCTTTAGTCATACCAACTCCATGGGCACTAACCCCTTAGGACCTTTCTGGTCTTTCTTCTCTGAGCCTCATCTACACTCTCCTCCTAATGCTAATGTTTCTCATGTTTACTCTCCAACCAAGTCTCCCTCCCAACCTGCAGACTCCCCCTATCCAACTGCCTTCCTGGCCTCTCCATTTGCATTTCCAGCTGGCATCTGAAATTCACCAGGATGGAAACAGAACTCCTGGCTCGCCCTTCCCTACAGACTGTCTCTTGGTCTCGCTCACCCACTCAGTTTCTCCATCGCTTAACATGGGAGGTGCACATATTGATTCCCGCTCCTTGACACACCATGTCCAAGCATCACAACTAATCCCGCAGCCATCACTGCTCTCCTCCACTGTGACCAACCTGGCCTAAGTCACCACCGCCTCTTGCTGGGACTATTTCAATACTCTCAACTGGCCTCCCAGCTCCATCTCTTCCCCACCCAGCAACCACAGTGACATAAAAACACACCAAAAACATAAAATGGCCCATGTTACTTCCCACGGAAAACACTTTAACAGTATCTACTCTGTCTTAGTATAAAATTCATACTTGATTTTTCCAGCTTTATCTGGTATATACTTGACCTAAAACATTGTGTGAGTTTAAGGTGTACAACATGGTAGTTTGACACACATATATATTGCAAAAAGATTACCACCACCTTATGCCAAGTCTTCTTTATGGTACTTGAACTCCTACTTTATTGCATGTCTCAGGAACCAAAAATAAGCAAACAAACAAATAAATACACCTGAACATATCATAATGAATCTGAATTCAGAAAGCTTCATGGATGAGCTTGAATGAGTATCTTCAAATACACGTGGCAAATGCTATCAATTTATCATTTCAATTTCAGTCAGCCAAACCTTACCAAATATTAACGTTGGCATCAAGTGTCACAAAATCAAAGATAAAAGAGGTGTTTTAAACTATATTCACACTGACCCTCAAATTTTCTCCTAAGTAGCAGAATCTCCTAAGTAGCAGGGAAGGTATCTGTTGCGCAACTATTAAATGCCAGTACGCGTTGGCAAATTGAGGCTGGGAGGGGAAGTGACTTGACCAAGGACATGACTAACGTGTTGGAAGAGCTGGGACACAACCTCGGGTCCTCTGGACTCCTAAAGTCTCTTTGCCTTTCTCCACAAGACTGCGAGGGTCTGAAGCCAGTGGTGGAAACTGCTGCAGTCACTGGGTTCCATACTGTGTAGCAGGCACTGTGCCCCGGGCTGCACATTCATCACCCCATTTAGTCCCCACGACAGCCCTGTGTGGAATGTACTATAACGATCACCATTTCCACACAGGGGTACCAAGGGTTAGGGCTTCTGGTTGTTGTCTAAGTCAAACAGAGCTACACAGTGGGGCCCGGATTTGAACCCAGGTCTATGTGATGCTATAACCCACGATAAGAGTCATGCCATTATCCTGCCCCCATACACACACACAGCTCTGGAACCTGAAACTCAACGAGCTTTGCCGCCTGGGAGTAAGAAAGGGTGTCAGACGGGCAGAGGGACTCGTGCATGAGACCGACTCTGGCCAATATTATGGGAGAGGGGTTCAGCCAGCCTAGGGATGGGCTGCAGCTCCCATATACTCACCCATCCCCATCAGAGTGAGGAGGCCGCAACCAGAAGCTCAATGGGTCAAGATTTCCTATCCCATAGCATTGGCTTCTGGATTCTTCAGCAGCATCCTACAGTCTGGGGTGAAGCATGAGGTCATCGGTCCTCAGCCCTCCCCTGAGGCACCCTGCCATCTGTTTTCACTTATGCCTGCCTCCATGGCACAGCAGCCGCAGATCAGAATCCCAATCCCCACTGCCTGCTGAGTAGCTCCAAGCAGGTCGATGTCCCTCGCTGAGCCCCTTTAGGATTAGGTGATTTCTAAAAGGAGGCCCTTCCAGTCATAAGATTAGGTGACCAATGAAATATTACTTTGAAAATGTAATGCTTCCATTCTTCTAGTCAAAGAGCTTTGCCAGCAGACCTAAAGCTGTTGCCTGTGGGGTATGACCTTCTCCCAGGGAGGCAGCCCGCTGGAATGCTTCCTAGGTCGGCTCCCAGATAGATGCCAGGGAAAAATTCCAGGCAGCCCGCTCTGTCACTGTTGCTCCCTGATAACACCCCATGGCTCTTAAAATAGTTGTCAGGTGGATGGTGGGACCGTCAAATGCTCTAAGGCAAAGGGTAAAGAGAGTGATGTGAATCTGACCTGACCCTGGGGGCTTCTTCTGTATCCTGCTCTCTTTCTGGGGCAAGGCTCTGCACTGTGAGGGTCAGAGAGGAGCAGTCGGGGCAGCAGGCTGCCCTGGTGGCCGGCGTGGCAGGCAGCTCAGAGCAGCCACAGGAAAGGAGCGCTGCCAGCTCCGACCACTGCTCCCTCCATGCAGTGCAGGCAGCGTGCACTCGCACGGCCGACTGACAAACACGTGGTGGCCAGGCGCGGCCAGGACCTCGTTCAGGGCAGGCTCAGTGTCACCTCAGTGCACAGCCCCAGCCCTCCCCAAGGGAGCCCATCGCAGCCACCTATGTAACTTCTCCCCAGCTCCATCCGGGCCTCGCTCTGGAGGTTGGGAGAGCATCCGCTCTGTAGAGTCCCTTCCTCTTTATCAGCCCTGCATCTCCTGCTGTCTTGCTGACCAAGACACATTCCTCCTGCTGACTGTGATGTGTTGTTGAGGATCCACTGATTTCTGTTCTTTCGTTACATTCTATTTCTATCAACCCAGCGTGGCATGCAAAATGTTTCCAAACATTTGTGCCATTTATAGAACTTCTTACCAGGTTTTTTTCTGGACATATTTGTTAACCTGACAAGGCTGCCCCCTTTCTCTGTTAGTACTAGACCTTGCCCTCTTGGTGACATTCTGCCTCCCACCTCTGGGCTGCAGAAGAAAGTTGGTGGAGCTTGGACCTGGCAGCCAGTGGCTCTGGTGTGGCCAGCTTCTGTGGATTAATGAGATTAACAATGGAGTCCCGTGGCACTCTGTGGTTCAGGGGAGACGTAGGGAGCCCACTTCCCAGGCAAGTAAGCAGGGGCTCAGCGACTGGCCCAGGGCAGCCATGGCTCAGGCCTGTACACCAGCTCCAGCCTTCTCCACTCCCCGAGACTGTCCTAGGCTCCTTCTTAGAAGATACCTTGCAGAGCATTTAGGGTGAACTGATTAGCATTTAAATACTTACTTTCAAGTAATCTATATCTATATCTGCACACATATCTCAGGGAATCTGAGAAAGATGTGAACAACCAAGAAGCAGGAAGCCGGAAACTGTACAGTAACAGCATCTGCGACCTCAGCCAGACCTTGCCCTCCCTGCCCAGCCCTGCAGTGGGACCAGCGCCAGCCTCTGCTCCTCTCCGAATTCCTAGAACAGGTGTGATTGGGCACATTCAGTCAGGTTCCTACCCACGGACCTCGGAGGCAGGGTTGCCCTGGGGTATCAGCTCTGTGCTCCTGGAGAGGGGGTCAGTTGTACGGAGCTCGGTCGGCCTGTCTACCTCAACCCCCAAGAAGCGTCTGCTAGAGTCAGATGAAATAATTTCTTTCTTTTTTTTTTTTTTTTTTTTTTTCTGTACGCGGGCCTCTCACTGTTGTGGCCTCTCCCGTCGCAGAGCACAGGCTCCGGACGCGCAGGCTCAGCGACCATGGCTCACGGGCCCAGCCGCTCCACGGCATGTGGGATACTCCCGGACCGGGGCAAGAACCCATGTCCCCTACATCGGCAGGCGGACTCCTAACCACTGCGCCACCAGGGAAGCCCCTATTTTCTAAAGGGTAATAGCAAGTGGAAGGGAAGAAGGGCGGCTCAGGACATGCTAAGCAGAGGCATTTGGACTTTTCCTGAGCACAGTGAGAAGCCGTTGGTGGATTTGGCAGGGGAGCGGCTTGACACACTAATGTGCTTACGACTGGTCCCCTGACAGGTCAGAGGCACTCCCAGCAGGGCCCCGGAGGGTCTGACCTCTGTCCCAGACCTCTGTCTCTCCCTGACACCTATATTACTGTACCCCAACCCTTTGCCCACGATGGCTGGTATGTTAATCTGTGTCACTAACCTCCACAACGAGACTGGGTCTCTGTTGCTTGAATAAAAGAAATGTAACTAATTTAGCTACCAACCTGGCATTGTCCAAGTGCCCCTCACTTCCCAGCTCCATGCCTTTCCTCCAGCAGCTCCCTCTACTTGGAATATCATCCCCGGAAGCCAACTCCTCGTAGGGGATTGGATCCAACCTTTAAGGTCTCAAATGCAGCCTCCTTCCTGAAGGTTTTCCTCATCTTCCCAAATGGATATGATGCCTCCCTGCACCACCTTCTACCTACCACACGGCACTCATCTCAGCCTGGTGGTCTTAGGTTAATTATCTGTTACCATCTCTCTCAATGAGAAGTGCAGGTTCTGTGTAGGCAGAATCTGGGCTTCATTCTTCTCTGAATCTGCCACTGGGCCTCACCAGGCCTGATCCATGGAGAGTGCCCAGTGTTTGCGTACTGGGATAGAGGTACGTGGAGAGAGGATGGGGCCTGGGAGGGGAAGTGAATCTGAAGTCCTTGTAGAATTTCTTGTAGACTGGGCCAGCCCTGGCCGGTGCTGGGAACCAGGGTCCCATGGGAGATGGGTGCTCAGCTCACATAGACTTAGATGCATGGCTCTGTGCATGGCCCCCAAGTGCCCCCAAGTGCCTGCCAGTGTAGGGGCTGGAGCCATCTCTCCACTGCAGAGAAAATTCCCATGAGTGGGACCACAGTCAGAGCAGCTGCCCCTCCGAGAAGGACAGAGGGTTGGATGGTCCCATCTACCACCTGGGGCCTGGGTGCAGCCCTCTGGGAGCCCCACAGGCCCATCTCTCTGGGGGCTGTGTGCTCAGACTACAGGGGCACATTCAAAAAGGCACAGAGAGGGCTTCCCTGGTGGCGCAGTGGTTGAGAGTCCGCCTGCCGATGCAGGGGACACGGGTTCGTGCCCCGGTCTGGGAAGATCCCACATGCCGCGGAGCGGCTGGGCCCGTGAGCCATGGTTGCTGAACCTGCGCATCCGGAGCCTGTGCTTCACAACGGGAGAGGCCACAGCAGTGAGAGGCCCGTGTACCACAAAAAAAAAAGGCACAGAGAGCCCTGGGTGGAGGCAGCATTAGCAACCTGAGGAAGTTCTGGGCTAAGGACCCTCTGCTTCAGGAGAACGTGCTGAAGGTCCAGGTGCTAAAGACTGAAATAAAGTAGAGAGTGCAGTCATTTGTTGTCAGGAAGACAACACTGCAGAAGGGAAGGGAGGGGATTTGCCCCCAAACTGCCACCTGGAGAGCCAGCCTGGTCACGTGCAGCCAGGATGAGTGCTGGACCCGCTCCTCACGCAGGGTCCCACCCCCAGGCTCTCTCCCAGGCCTTCCCTCCTTTCTCTCACAAAAGGCGTTTGCAGGAGGCTAAGGAACAATTTTCCAAAAGGCCTGAAGTACAGGTCGCCTGGAACAGCCTCCTGGGCTTCCGGGGGACCAGCTCCTTCAGTTACAGGAGCAGAGTCATTTGGTTTAAAATCCTCATAAAAGCAGCAATGCTCATTTCCTATATTGGGTCATATTTCCTAATTACTGTCCCAAAGGAAAACCTAGGGAGAGGGAGAGAGAAGCCAGCCCTGCCGCCTTCATTTGTACATTTAAATAAAGTGTGATTAAAAAGCACACCCTGCACATTTGCCTGGAACACACCTTCCTTCGGTGAACATTTCTGATGAACACCAAACGGAATCACTTGAAAAAATTATTAGTTCAGCTTGAAAGTAACTGCCACTTATTTTGTTTATAAGGCAAGCTCTGCTGGTGACATCAGATTAGACTTAACTGCATCCTGTTTTGATGCTAACTAATATTTGCCCTAATACTAAGCATAAATAAGTAGGAATTTCTCCTGAGACACCACAGATATTACATCTTTAATGGGACCTAATAGTCAGAGGCAAGCCAATTGCCCTGCTGTGGGATTATAATTATGTGCGCTCTTGTTCCCCCTTTTAAATTTCACGAGCAGAGAGGAGGACTCGAAGCCATTAGGCTTAGGCTTTCTCCAGAAACGTGGAGTAGAAATAAAACGGCCATGTGCAAACTCCACCTTATCCATTCCGGAAGCTGATGGCATTCCGTGCGCTCCCACAAATGCGCTGCCTCTCCCAAAGCTTCCTGGTAAGTGGCAGATGTCGCCGGCAGCTGGCAGGAGGCTGGGCACTTGAAAGGGGCCACATCCACACTGAGGCCAGGAGCCTGAACTTCAGGCGTCCTCTGCCTCCAAGACATGCCCCTACAGTCTCCTTGAACGTCTCTGGTTTTGGCCCTTGGCTTATGCAGGGAAAACTTCCTCTGGCTCTATCGGGGAATTAGGCTGTTGCTTTGTTCTCTGAGGATGTTTGGGGATGAGGACTCAGGGCCTGTCTTGAAGGACATGTAGGCCACCTGGACACACAGGCAAAGCCCTAAATGAGAGCTTGTTCAAGTCTCCAGCCCAGGGCCCGTGCCTCCACCCTGTCCCTTCAAGCTGCTGAGAATCTGGGGCCCTGAGACAAGAAACCCAGTGACCATTTTGAGAAAAGGACTAGAGATGACTAGAGGCTGGAGGCACAACATGGGCTGCAGGCTGTAGGAAGAGAAGCTCGGAGCCTGGACAGCTGCGGAACTCACCGTCCTAGCTTGGAACAATAGGCTAAGGAGCAGTGTGCCTGCAGAATAGGAAGCTGCAGGGATAGGCAGACCCTGAGCTGGGGCAGGAGGGGCCACAGTGAGGCAGCCGTGCCCCAGGGCTCTTTGCCTTTTAGAGCCTGCCCTGCAGGCAGGGGAGTGGAGCCAAGGGAAGAGAGTTGGGGTGATGCTGGCATCTGCTCCCTTCTCCCTGTGGCTGGGGTCCTAGACCCTCTGTGGGTCAGCATGGAAGTGGTCCTCAAGGGGGGCATTTATGACAGCCTCTGGGCATATCCCAAACCTGGCCCCTTCTAGACATCGGAAAATGACCCCTTCCCATATTGACCATCTCAGCTCCCCAAATGACCTCAAGTAGGCCCTCTTGTGTTTGACTCTCTTGTGCCCAAGGAATTCTCTAGACTGAGAAAGCCCATCTTCAGCCACAGCCTGATGGCTGGGACCCTGACAACCCTTTCCTGGCCTCTCATCTCTCTGGCCCTCCACCAAACTAATGGCTCTGGTTGATAACTCTGTCTGCACCTGACGTGGAGGTACTCAATAAGCAGTAGCTATTACTTTATTATTATTTTATAATAGGTATGGAAGAAATGCGTGGGGCATGGATAATACATGATGAGGGAACTCAGAGAGGAGACAGATTACTGAGAGCAGGGGAGGCTCACAGAGGAGCCAATGAGAGACAGGCAGGAGGGGAGGACATTCCAGGCCGGCGACAGGAAGGTATGTCATAGGTTTGAGAAACACCGTGTGGACTATTTGAGAGGTTCTTACTGGAGTTCTAGTGGAACTAGAACTCTAGTGGGTCTTGTTGGAGTGTTGAACTCTTCTTGGAGTTCTAGTGAGAGGTGCTTGTTCACAGAATGCAGTCAAGGAGCGGGGAGAGGAAGGGAAGGAGAAGGATGCAGAGGAAACAAGGGCATGAAAGCCAGACTCAGATTGAAGAGAGGACCACAAATGTTAGGCTAAGCTATTTAGATTTTGTCCCACCCTCAATAAGGAGCTGCCGAGAATCTTTTCACCTGGGAGAGACAGATGTGCCGTGGGATTTAAGAAGGCCAGTCTGGAATCTTACATAACAGGGACTGGAGAGAGAGAGAAACAGTGGTAGGGGTGTGGGGGGCAACGGTAAGGAAAGTGGGACTTCAGCACCTGGGGACTGTCTGCCTGTGGGGAGGGAGGGGGAAGAAGAAAGAAGCCAGAGGACCCAGGGTTTTGCCACTGGGAAAAGGAAGACAGGTTAGTATCAGGAGACATGGCTTCCAGATGGCCTTACAAGGTCCTATCAGATCCCTGGGAGACACCACCTTCCTGGACTGGTACCCACCCCACTAAGACCTGCCAGTCCAGACAGAGCCATCATGCCACAGTGAGAGTTGTCCCTCCAGGGACCTGCCATGCGTGTCTTTTTGGATGAGTTATTGCTGCCACTGAGCAAGGTTCTGCCCTTCTTTTATAATTTTTGGAAATTAAAAAAATACAGAAAAATACAATGGGGATAAAAACCAATGACTCATATCTCAGACAATTAAACATTGTGATATTTTGGTATATTTCCTCTTCATCTTTTTCTGTGCTTATATGCTTTTTATAAAAAATCACACAAATATTATAGTCTTTTTTTAAATCAGTGTTAGAACAATGTCAGCTAAATTTAAGGTCCTTTACCCTCCCCTCAACCCAGTGGCTACCTCTATTATGAGTTTCACATCGCCTTCAACCAATGTTTTATAGTCTTATATACGTAGATACATATCTACCCATAAAAAAATAAATAATATCATTTAGTGTGTTTCTATTTTCATAACTGACAAAAAATGGATTTTTCTGTACCTTGTTTTTTTTCACTTGCATTAAGTTTTTGAGATTTATCCCTATTGATTCAGATAGCTCAAATGCCTTTTGCCTGCTGTACTTTATTCTTATGTTTGCATGGGTTACCTTTAATTTATTCCTTCCTCCATTCACATTTAGGTTGTTACACTTTGTTATTATTGCAAATATTGCTATAATGAAATTCCTGGTACATCTTTCCTGGTTTCTACCTTTAAACTGGCACACCAAATCACTTCTGTCTTAAGGTTATAAAAGCCATTACCCTGAGAAAGATAATTGTTTCACTGGGGCTAATACCAACGTAGAATTGTTGAGGATAGAGTGTGTACATTTTAATTCCCTCTTTTTCTATGAAGGGATTTAACTGGGCACACATATTCCCAAAATAAACCCCTCAGCCTTTGGAAACTTCAGTGTGCTCTCAAGAGGCATGGTAACGAGGCTATCTGGGAAACTAGGTTGCAAATCTTTCGTGTGGATAATGCCATTTGGCCTCAGCTTACTACTGATACTGATATAAACTTTCATTCTTATGTATTTATATTTTTAATTACAAGTATATTATAACATTACATAAAATGTGGGAGCAGATGAAAGGCCATTCCCAGGGAATTTGAAAATCACAGTTTTGCCATCTCAAGACAATGAATCTAGACAACATTCATCAATGGCTGAAGGTCCATTAGGTGAAATTGTAGACAAGGACTTCATAATAACAGCCACTGACACTAACTGTCAGTGGACACTGATCAATAATTGCTCAGAGTGCTTTCACCAGACACCATGCTCCTTATGATATGACGCAATAGGAAGAACACAACACCATCTAGTAAGGTTTCCTTTCAAAACGAAACAAAACTGAACCTGAACATGAGCAAGTAACTGGGTCTAATTGCTGGTTAAAGGAAATCTGGCACAATCAATGACACTTTTAGGAGAAAATCAGCCAAACCCAAAGTGTGAAAGATCCACAGGATCGATGATCAGTTCTTCCAGAAATAAATGACATGAAAAAGGGTGTGCTATTATAGCTATTAAATAGCTTTAAGAGACTTATCACCCAATGAAAAGTGTGAAATTTGTTGGGATCCTGATTAGAACAAACTAACTGTGAAAAGAAACTTTATAGAAAATCAGGAAGAATTGGACACAGACAGGATATTAGATAATGTTAAATTCATCATACATCTTGGTAACCAAGATGATGGTAATGACTAAACCCAAATCTTCCCACATAACCTGCGGAAGGAAGGAAGGAAAGAAGGAAGGGAGGAAGGAAGGGAGGAAGGAAGGGAGGGAGGGAGGAAGGAAGGATAAAACTATACAAAACTCATACTTTCCACATAATTAGAGGACAGAAAATGTTCAAACTTCAGATTACTTGGTTGGATAAATAAACAAATATATTGTGGATAATGAGAGCTAAATCTATTATTAAATACAGGAGTTACAAATATGGGAAGTGAAAAGGATAAGTAAAATCTGTGTTGTTGGATTGGAATTAGAGGCTTCAGTGTAAATTTATGAAAATTTTATGTACACTTTGCACGTGTGTGTGTGTGTGTGTGCAACAGCTAGGAAGATATATAGATATGCGTGGGGCAGAGGGGTGTATTGTGGATGTGGGTGTCTGTACATACATATATTTCTTAGCATGGTGTACTGGAGAGCCAAGAAGCAATGATACACTCAAAAAACTGAGCTCAACTTGTGCTCAGCTCTTGGTTTCTAAATAGCATCTCTAATAAAAGAAGCTGGCTCTCCTTGGTAAAATGGCTGATTCCAGGGCTGGAGTACAGAAAGTACAAGATGAAACTGGAATATCTTATTGTGCTGGAAAGTTAGAAAGGCTCAAAATATTATGGAGACATGTCAAAAGGACACAGAATTCAGCATGAAGGGTTCTCAGTGGCCAAATCTGGGACAATTAGAACATCAAAATAAATAATGGCATAATGGAAAATAACTTTTCGAATAAATTAAGAATCTATGAGTTCATGCTGATGTCAATCAAACAATCAACAGGAAGGAAAAGTTCTTCTTTACAACAGAAAGCCAACGAACAGATGTAGAAGAAATTTTGAAATTAGAAAAGTTATCACATGACAATCATTGCAAAGGTCACATGCCCACAACTGTATGTTTATTTCCTGGTTGTAATCATTGGATTCCGGTTATGCATGAACTTGTCTTTGTTTTTAGGAAATACAGTCTATGGTATTTAGAGATAAAAGGGCATCATGTCTGCAACTTATTCTCACCTGGTGCTATGGAGTGAATGTTTGTGCCCCCAAAATTCATATGTTAAAACCTCATTCCCAATGTGATGGTATTTAGAAGTGAGGCCTTTGGGGTTGATTATGTCATGAGAGTGAAGCCCTCATGAATGAGATTAGTTTTCTTATAAAAGACACTCCAGGGAACTCCCTTGCCCCTTCCACATGTGAGGGCACAGCAAGAACATGTCATTCTATGAACCGGGAAGTGGGCTCTTGCCAGACACTGAATTTGCCAGGGCCTTGTTCTTGGACTTCGTAGCATCCAGAGCTATGATAAATAATTGTTATTTAAGCCACTCGGTATGGTATTTTAGGTATAGCAGCTGGAACAGACTAAGACAAATGGTTTAAAAAAATAATGATGTGTGTGTGGTTATGGGGAGGGGAAGATGAATAGAGCAACTGAGATATATCATTAACATCTGGAGATTCTAGAATAAGAGTATGCAGAAATTCTTTCTACTATTCTTCCAACTTTTCTTTAAGTCTAAAATTATGTCCAATTTTTAAAAAAGACACACACATGAAATAAATTATTTACTTCTCTGGTTGTGATGATGACATGTGAGTTATGCATTTTAAAAAAATTATTATCTATTAGAGATTTTTTAATTTATATGGAGGAAATATTGCAAAAGGGTACTAATTGTGAAACCTAGGTGATGGGTTTATGAGAGTTTTTTTACCTTCTCTCCCTCCCTGTATGTTTGAAATTTTTTATAATGAAAAGCTCCTTTTTAAAAAAGTTACTCTTAATTCCACATCATTCCAAAGACTGGAAAGGAATACTATTTTTGTATATTCTCTCTAGTCCTTGGAGTGATGCATGTATTTTGTGGTACAAACTGTTTAAATTCTGCCCATTTTACTTTTCACGTTATCAAAGTCTTCATAATTGACTCTTGGATGGCTTGCATATTCGTTCATCAGTCAGATAATATACTAAATCATTTCAGTAATGTTGAACTTGTAGTTTGCTTATACAGTGCACTCAGATACATACTGTTTTTTCTTATCTGGGATCTTTCCTTAGGAAAGATTTCCAGAAGTGAGATTTCTGGATCATAGACATAATCATGTTTATGAATCTTGAAACATTTTGGCAGATTGCTTTCCAAGAAGGAGTACCAGTTTACACCATATGAGACTAACCATAGGGAGTTAGCATTAATTTTTTAGCTGGTGCTGGGGTTGTGTTAATTGCATCTTTCTGATTTCTCTTTTGTGAGTTGTTCTGTCTCCATGCCTCTGTTGGGGTCTTAATGTTCTTCAGAATTTGCATGAGCTCTTTGAGTAATAAAGATATTACCCTTCATATCATGTTTGCCTCAAATGTTTTTCCTGGAAAGCTCACTTTAACTGAAGGAGAATTTGTAGCAATGTCTTAGTAACCAGACAACCAGTACACCTGCTACCTCTCACATTCTAAGAAGAGCTCCATGTCCTGGTGATGCAATCAGTTGTTTAGAAAACAAAATATTTATATTTATCTAAAACATAAAATATTATGAAAAGATTGTCTTGAGATAATTTGCCAAAGACTACAAAATAGACCAAAGATCCTGGCTATGTCTTCACGACCAAAATAACTAGCTTTAAAAATGACTGATGTGGGGCTTCCCTGGTGGCGCAGTGGTTGAGAGTCCGCCTGCCGATGCAGGGGACACAGGTTTGTGCCCCGGTCCGGGAGGATCCCACATGCCGCGGAGCGGCTGGGCCCGTGAGCCATGGCCGCTGAGCCTGCGCGTCCGGAGCCTGTGCTCCGCAATGGGAGAGGCCACAACAGTGAGAGGCCCGCATACCGCAAAAAAAAAAAAAAAAAATGGCTGATGTGGTCTTTGTACAGTTTTTTTAACAACCAACTCAATAGTCTCATGACTAGAAAAGCAGGACATTATGGCAGCCAAATAAAACTAATCCATAGAAAAAAGGTGACATAACTTCTATTTCCACAGGGGGAAAAAATGTAGATCTATTTCTCCAAGAACAGATTTCTAAATAAATTAACCTGAAACTATGATAGCAAAGTGTGCCAGGGTCTGACACCCACATTGTCCCAATAAGCAATCCATGCTCATCAACAAGGTGAGGTGTGGTTAGGCCACATTGCCATTCATTGGGTGGCCCTCCCTCCCCGGGCACCTAGGTCTCCCACTCCAGAGGCCATCTGCCTCAGTCTTGCCTCTTCTTCCCCATTTCTCATCTCTCCAATACTTACTAAGCAATCGTGTACTAAAGCGTGACAAAGTTAGTGCTGATGGGGAAAGCAGAGTTTTCATCTTAAAGGGTGTCCTTGATGGGGTTTGGCAACAGGCAAATGAGGGGGCTTGTAAATCAAACAACTTCTCCACCAACAACAGGGTCTTCCAGAGACAGAGTCAGACTTCTGCCATTTGGATCACAGTGTTGGTTCTGGTCAGAGTCATCTGAACATTATACTAAGAGTTTCCCTGGCACCAAGAGCTGGGCTGGGCACCACTTTCTGCTACTGACCCTTATGTTGGCTGCCCCAGATACAGCTTCTGTGTTCACCCCTCACCAGCCATGAGGCAATACTCAGCACTTTCTTGCATTTATCATAAAGAATCTGTCCACACCAAAGGTGGGGTGAGTGGAGTTGGAAATTTTCTGTTAATTATGTCTCATTTCCCAAGTGTCACATTTCAGCTGCTAGTCACGAAGTTTCAGTTTCCCTCCTTCTCTCTCTCTCTCTCTCTCTCTCTCTCTCTCTCTCTCTCTCATCCTATCCCTTCAACCTTCCCAGGGGTTACCAAACTACAGCCACCTGCTTTATTGGGACAGCCCACCCATTTAGGTTTCATCTAGGACTTGCTGTTGTGCTACAGCTACAGAGTTGAGTAGCCAGGACAAACTGAATGGACCACAAAGTCTAAAATATTTACTATTTGGCCTTTAAGAAAAAGTATGGCAAACTCTGCTCTAAATCTCCTCTACTACTCCCTCTCAGTCCTAGATTTTTCCCGAAACCACTAACTTTGCCACTCCTTTCTTATTAAGGAGGGCAATTTACAATTTTCTGGTTTCTGCCTTTAAACTTACACACCCAAATCAATACTGTATTCAAGCCTATGGAAGCCATTACATAGAGCATGATAACTTTGCACTCAGCAAACAAAAAACTTCCAGTTAGCACACTCATGTTTCTTAGAAGGCAGTAAGGGGGTGTATATAAGAAAAGAACCCTTAGATTTGCAGCAACATACATTATCACATATAATCTGTTTACAGGCACACTCAGACCTTGCTGGAATGACTTTCATAGCCTAAAACAGTGGAATCAGATCCCTGAACTCTTCTCAACCATTCTGACATCAGCCAGTGGCCTCTGGCCATCCTGAGGCATCGAAGCAGGTCTAGAGAGGCCAGGTTGGGGTGCAGGAGAAGAGAAAGCCTAAAGCAGGTGAAAGAGAGAACCAGAGGAGAGAGCTGGTTGGCTGGCCTACTGCAAATTTGGGGTATTCCAGCTCCACCTAGCCAGGTCAGTCAAGGTTCTAGACGAATTATGGCTATGGGAAAGACAATGAAGGGAAAAGTTGTCTCTGACACTTGAACCTGACTTTCAACCTCAGGCACCACCTGTACACTTGACTTTTCTACCAGAGCTGAGTAGAATTTGGCTGCAGCCAAATACCCCACCTGAGATTTTATCAGTAACAAACATGAAAATATAATCATTAGTCATCATGGAAATCAAAACCACAGTGAGATACCACTTCATACCCGTTAGGGTGGCTAGAAACAAAAAGTCAGATAACAACAATCATTGTCAAGGATGTAGAGAAAATTGAATCCTCATACACTGCTAGGGGGAATGTAAAATGATGAAGCCACTTCAGAAACAGACAGGCAGGTCCTCAGATGATTAAACACAGAGTTACCATAGGACACAGCAATTCCACTCCTAGGTATTTATCTGAGAGAAAGAAAACATATGTCCTCACAAAAATTTGCATACAAGTGTTCATAGTAGCAGTATTCATGGCACCCAAAAAGTGGAAACAACTTAAATGTCCACCAGCTGACAAATGAATGAATAAAAAATGGTATATTCATACAATAGAATATTATTCAGCCATAAAACTGAATGAAATATTGACATACGGTACAACATGGATGAACCTTGAAAACATCATGATAACTGAAAGAAGCCAGTCACAAAACACCATTTATGTGAAAGTCCAGAATAGGGAAATCTATCAAGATATAAAGTAGATTAGTGTTTGCTTAGAGTAGATAATGGAGATGAGGGATAGGAGAGTGACAGAGTGTGGGTTTCTTTTTGAGATAATGAAAGTGTTCTAAAATTGACTGTGGTGATGGTTGCACATAACTGTGAATATACACTTTAAGTGGGTGAGTTGTATGGCATGTGAATTATATTTAATAAAGCTGTTAAACAAAAAGTAGATATAGACAGACAGAGATATAGATGTTATCAGGAGGGGAGAGACAGAGAAAGAGGGAATATGTCAATCATATAGGAAGGTGTTAGTTTCGTTTTCACTTTAACTTGTTTTGTTGCCCCCAAATTTGTAACTATGGGCAGAGCTGGGGATGAGGGGTGTTAAGGGTCCCACATTCTGAAAAGTCACCAAGGACTTTCAAAAGAGTGGCTAGCAATTGGGAACAGACAGCTTCTTCAGAGTTAATTAAATGGAGCAAACCCACCCAATTACCCCAACTGTGATGGTTAATTTTATGTGTCAATATGGCTGGGCCACAGTGCCCAGATATTTGGTCAAACATTATTCTGGATGTTTCTGTGAGGTGGTTTTGGATGAGATTTACATTTAAATCAGTGAACTTTGAGTAAGGCAGATTGCCCTCCATAAAGTGGATGGGCCTCATCCAACCAGTTGAAGACCTGAATAGAAAAAAAGTCCCCTGAGCAAGAGGGAATTCTGAAGCAGATGACCTTC
Organism: Mesoplodon densirostris; assembly: GCF_025265405.1. Taxonomy (NCBI): domain Eukaryota; kingdom Metazoa; phylum Chordata; class Mammalia; order Artiodactyla; family Ziphiidae; genus Mesoplodon; species Mesoplodon densirostris. The sequence goes on along the minus strand of NC_082661.1, from coordinate 48,603,501 downwards.
AGACTTGAACTGCAGTATCAACTCTTTTCTGGGTCTCTACCCTGTCAGCCCACTCCTGTAGGTTTTGGACTTGCCAGCCTCTATAATCATATGAGCCAATCTCTTATAATAAATAAATAAATGTGTGTATGTGTGCACGTGTGTGTGTGTGTGTGTGTGTGTGTGTGTGTGTGTGTAAAGTCTATATAAGCCCAAGACCAGGACTAGGGAGGAGGTAGACATGTACCACTGGTCTCTGGAGGAATCTCCCCCTCCCCCATCCTGGGGGGAGTTTCCCTCCCCTGTCCCCTAAACCAAGTGGGTGAGGGGCTCTCCTAGGGATTTAGGTGCCAACAAAAGAGGAAATTGTCCTCTAATCCCTTGGTTGTACATCTCCTTAGGATTGTTCACCTCCCTTACACCTCCCTGAGCCAGAGAAAACGGAAAGGAAGGAAGAGTGTGACAGCCAAACAGCCCACACTCCTGTCAGCTGAGTAGCAAAAATATATGAGTATTCTGTGGTCAAGCAATGCCCCAAAAGATGGCTCAGCTTGAGCTGTCTTGCTGATACCCCACCCATGAGCCTGGCCCCCAGAAGATGGGATGCCAGCAGCAAGAGACCATTGGGGGCAGTGGAGGAAAGCATAGTTGTGGGAGCTGAAGGAGGAGAGGAGTGAAGGAGGTTGTGCCAGAGCTGGGTTTCCCATCTCAGGAAAGACCCTCCAGAGAGGCCCCCAAAAGCACACACACATGCCAGTGTGTGGACATCTATCACACCAATTGCATCAACAGTGATTCAACACTAACCAGAGAAGCAAAAGCAATGACCAACAGAGGGCACACTGCTTGTCACTTACATAGAAAGGTTCTACCATTTTTCCTAAGCAACCCTCCTTGCCCGAGTCCTAAAAGAAGTAGAACCAAAAGAGGGCGGGAGAGGAGGGGTGAAAGACAGCAGACCATTCCCTCACACCAAGATGGAACCTGGGCATGTGGTGGGTACACATGGCTTCATGGCAGCAGGAGAGAGGGGGCCTCAGACGCAGGCTGAGTCCTCAACCCCCTCTGCCACAGTCTGGCTGGTCAGGTTTCCACCTGGGGCTGCTGTCCATCAGACAGCCTTTCACTGCACTTGACCCCAAGACATCCTGTGGCACCCAGGGTTGAGCTCTGGACTCCACCATTTCCACTTGGCCATGGAGTGCCTGCATGTGACATCTCTTAGAACTCCTCCACCCTGTGCTGCCACTGTGTCCTCTTACCAAGCATACAACATCCCTGGTATGGGACAGAAACCCTGTTATGCATTCCTTTTCCTTCTAGGTACACAGCCAAACTACATTGTCCAACCTCCCCTACAATTAGGGGAGTCATGTGATTTAGTTCTGGTCAAAGATGTGGATGGGGGCTTCCCTGGTGGTGCAGTGGTTGAGAGTCCGCCTGCCGATGTAGGGGATGCAGGTTCGTGCCCTGGTCCGGGAAGATCCCACATGCTGCAGAGCAGCTGGGCCCGTGAGCCATGGCCGCTGAGCCTGCACGTCTGGAGCCTGTGCTCTGCAACGGGAGAGGCCACAACAGTGAGAGGCCCGCGTACCAGGGGAAAAAAAAAAAAGATGTGGATGGAAGTGGTACACACTGCTTGCTGGCCAAACCCCTGTGCCATCTTCCATGGACTTCCCTTCCTCTTTTTACTTGCTTGTTTTGGCTGGTCATATAGAGAGGATGTAGCAGATAACTGAAAGCTAAGGGGGCAACAGAGCCACCAGATGGAAGAGCTTGGGCCCCTGCCCAGGCACCCACCCTCTGATTGTTCCCACTGCAGGTCAGTTATGGTGATGAATTGTCACCTGTCTTCTCCCAAGGCCCATAGTCTCCCAGGATAACATGCAGGGAGCGAGCTAGGAATTTTTGGTATTTGAGGAGTATAGCAATGTTTCTAGCACCCCTAACCCCACCAAGTTGTATCAACAAGGTGGGCAAGGTGAAGATTCTGCATTTGACCAATTTGTCCTGATCTTTCTCTCTTCTCCTCCTACAGCCCACCAGAGTGGGAGGGGTGAGCTTTTTGCTTCCTTTTCCTGTGTAGCAGGGTCTATGATTGTATTATACCCTGAGTTTCTCTGCCCCATGTGTTATTGTAGCACTGATGTTCATGTTGGCCCTGAACATGTTCATGGGAGCTTCAAGAATTTATAAGAAGCTTTCTCTCCCTACAAATCCTGGCTCTTAAGATCACTGTCCTGTTAGAGACTCAAAAAAACATTTAATTTGAAAAGTCAGAGCTGGGTAATGACATGGTGTTCTAGCTAATATCTGCCTTCTGCCTGAAAACTATTGCTACCATGGGGGGGTTGGCAGATCCTGTAAGCTGGCCCCCCGAAAGCTAACTCCCTTCTCACTAGACATGTAGAGACTGGGGGCTAGACACTACATTTCCAGAGAGAGTTCCATGTACCACCTAGCATCTGCCAAGCTGACACACCAACTTGGAAAATGAAGTGAGCAATAGTGACTCTGGCCACACAGCATGGAACCTTCTAGAAGTCTGATTGCAGAAGCAAATGACTCTTCTCAGCAGCTGAAATGAGATTTTGAGAGCCTGGTGTCATAGGTGTCAAGCAGGGGGTGGCAGGGGCCGTGGTACTTTATTTGAACAGTCCTGTGTGTGTTTGGGCAATTTTCCTGGCTAAGTGGTAGCCAAGATCATTCCCTGGTTTCCCGGGAGATCCTGTGAGCAAACAAATATGATTTTAAAATCCCCTTTCTGATTAAACTAACTAGTACAGATATTGTTTTCTCCTGGTAAGAACTCTGTCCAACACAGGTGGGGAGCCCAGGGCATGAAGAGTTACTGGTTATGAAAATACTTCAAAAATATTATCCCCTTTAAACATGTTCTCTGAATGCAAGCCAAGTGAATTTATAAGCATCTTGCTGAAATTGTGAGGAAGAGATATCTAAAGATTCTAGGGAGAAGGAATGGTAAATGGAAATTAATTATAAACTTCCTGCTATTACAAACGTATGATGTGTAAGAGGCCAATGCTTTTGCCTTTATTTAGTATGCTGCCTTTGTTTTATTGTACTGAAGGTTAAAAAATATGTAGATGTATAGTGCTTCTTGGGTTCATTTACGACCTCAGTCCTCAGCCCTATTTTTCTGAAGAGCTTCTCAACTATGGGTTCCCCTACTACTAAGATTTCAAGGAAACTCACCATTAGGCTGAGCACAGCTTCCTAGCCACACATTGTCAGGATGACGTACTCAGTAATTAATTAAGTATGACCTGGTAATTGCAGCCGTTATCTTGAGCAACCAGATGTTCAGGTTCTTTCCAGCCGCAGCACTTTACAACTCCATAAATACAATTTCTAAGGCACTGAGGTCTTGTTTCTCCAACAGACTGCAAGCTTCTCGCTGGCCAGGACACCCTTTTTAGAAAGCTCCATGATTCCCACACAGATTGCCCTACATGACAAGCAGAGTCTATGCCAGCACCCCAGGAAGGGGATTTGGGACCCACAGGCATCTGTCTGAACTGTGAGATGAGGGAGTACTTTGGTGGGTAGCAGTTTTCCCCAGACCACCAGGAAGAGACGATGGACTAGCCCTCCATAGCCAGTTTGTGGACAAATCTCACAAAGGGAGGCAGGAAAGGAGGCTGAGCACAGTGGGGAGGAGCATCTCAGTCAGCCCTGGCACCAGCGCTTGGGAACCGTGGAGCCATGTGGCTTACTTCATCTCAGCGAGCCTGTCAGATTTTTATGAGAATTCACAGGCGATCATGGATGTGAGGGCTTTGCAAAGGCCATCGCTGAAGTGATGATTATTGTTGAAGTGATGATTATTGTTGGGCTTCCCTCACCGAACTGTGTTTCAGACATTCTCTAAGTGGCTCAGTCCATTCAGACTGCGTGGTTTATAAACAACAAACATGTATTTCTCACAGTTCTGGAGTCTGGGAAGTCCAAGATCAAGGCATCCACAGATTTGATGTCTGATGAAGGCCTGCTTCCTGGTTCACAATCGTGTTCTCACTGTGCCCACACGTGGCAGAAGGGACAAGGGAGTTCCCTGGGGTCTCTTTTATAAGGACACTAATCCCATTCATAAGGACTCCACCCTCATGACCTAATCAACTCCCAAAGGCCCCACATTCAAATACCATCACAATGGGGATGAGGTTTCACTGTATGAATTTGGGGGGTACACAAACATTCAGTCTCTGTCACTAAGAAAACACACTTTGGAATTCCTGGAGCTGAGAGATTAACAGTCTGACAGAGATGGGTGCTCAGATTCCTGTCTGCTGAAAATGTGATGATGTACACAGCAACCTGAAGGATCGCATCACCCTCTTGCTTGGAACCTCTCGGAGGTGTTTCATGGGGAATAAAATCCCACCCCTCACCCTGGGGTTCGGGGCTCCACGGGAGCTGCTTCTGCTATCTTCACTCAGCTCATCTCACATTCCCTCCCTTACCCAGCCATAGTGTTCTTCTCTCTGTTACTTGGGCATTCTGAAGTCTTCCCTTCCCCAGGACATTTGCACATACCATCCCCTCCCTCTCCTACACGATCCCCTACTCACTCCCTGACCAGTGTTCCTTCATTCTTTGTCTCCCTTGTTCACCGTCAAATGCTTCACTCTTAAAACTGTGCCTGGCTTAGAGTAGGTGCTTAGTAAATATTTGTTAGTTAATGAAAAAAAGACGTACTGAAGAGCAGTGTGGCTTCTAAGTAGCATGATTTATTAATGTATAATGGAAAGAGTAGTAGCTACAGCATTCCCCCTTCTTCTTACCTTTCTACTCTTAGGTTCCCAAGCTAAAGGCAAGAATTTGATAAGAGTCCCAGTGGGTTTCTTGGATGCAAAGCTTTCCTTTATAACATTTCCCAAAGGCTTGCCTGTGTCATCTTTGAAGCTGAAGTCTGTGCCATGACAGTAATTAGAGGCTTAGAGCTAACAAGTATTAAGCCTTTGTCTTATGCCGTGTTCTCTCTACTTAATACTTCTGATCCTCAGGACAGCCTCCTTGGTTTTTCTATTCTTACGTGATAATCAAGGCCCCCAAGTTTCAGGAGCCTTAAGAAATGTGTTCAAGGTTGCACTTCTTATAAACTGTACCACCAGATTTTGACTCTAAAGCCAGTGGTCATTCCTTCACGAGACAGTAGGTTGTAAATCTGAGAGCATTCCCCAGAGTGTCACTGAGGTCATAAATTACAGCCATTCCTTACAGGATGCCTCACTGGAGGATTGGGGTGGGTTGATGACAAGGTTGTAAGAATGAAACCTACAGGTAGCCCGAGGATCAAAGGCAGTGACTCAAGCCACCCGCGCCGGGTAACCCTGGACAAGGTGGTCGGCCTCTCCTGATCTCAGCAACCTCACCTCCAGGTGGGAGAACATGGCAACCGGAGTGCACTGACAGCTCTGGAGTGCTGAGAGAATTAACTAATAAATGATTGGGAAGTACTCGGCCAATGTAAAGTGCTATATAAATGCTTAATAGTAACAACCACCCTGTCAGGCATCCAGGGTTGCTTTTGAGCCCTGTGGTCCCTGTGTAATGATACTGAACCCTACAAAGTGCTTTACAAGTAGTAAATAATTCATTCTCAGGGCACCCCAGGGAAGCGAGAAAGGATTCCTCTTACTTTAGAGGAATTGAGATCCAACATTTGCTGGGGCTGCTCAGCCAGGAGTCCTCGCAAAGCCAAGTTTGGGTCTCCGTGGCCCTCTGCATCAGGCCAGGCTGGGCCCAGCTGCTCCGAGCTGAGAGCAAGCTGTGCCCCCCAGGGCTCTGGTCAGGCATTTGTCTGTCAGGCTCCGGAGCTCAAGGCCGTGGCTTGGAAGGGTGAGAGGCACAGGAAGATAAATAAACATAGCTGGAAGTAGAAAGCACACAGCGGCTTCTTGTTGATAAGGCACTTGGCCTTTGAGTAGGATGGACACTTCCCGGGCCTTGGAGAGGGAAGCAGCCAAGGAGGGGAGAGTACAGTGCAGGGTGACTGGAGCAAGGGGACACTGAATTCAGCCACCACTTAAGGTCCAGGGACTCCCCCACCTCACTGATGGTCCAGAGTCCACCAGGCCTTGAAGGGGGCCCTCCTCAGTCAGGAGTCATAAACTGACCTTGGCCAGCGAGGCAGAACTTGGGGAAACAGGAGGGGCCTAATTTTCCTGGTATCAGGGCAGGAGCCCACCGTTCAGAGGGCTGCAGCATGGGGCTCAGGTCCTGGGGCCTGAGGTTGGGATAACGGGACAGAGGTGGTCAGGCCCAGAGAGGGTGGGTGTTAGAACACTCCTTACTCTAGGGGGTCCTGGGGAGGGGACCCCGGAATTGAGACCCCAAGTCTCTGCATGTCATTTCTGACACTGTCTCCCTCCTCTGAGATCCCAGAGAGGTCAAGGACCCTGCCTGGGTCTCTTCACCCTTAGAAGGGGGATCAAAAGACCTGACCATCATCTTCCCAAGAAGTGTGAGTGGCAGACATGACCAAAGGTCCCTTCACCTTTGGGGATGCTGCAGATGCAAGTACGAACTCTTAGGTGAGACCAGAGGACTCTGAGCTTCTCCAATGTATGGCCCTGAATTAACTGAAGATATTAATAACCCCAGCTCCCTAGCACTCGCTGTGTGACACAGGACGAACCTCTTAACCCCATCCCCAACGATAAAATGTGGATAACCATCACAGGTCACTCCGCCCTCTCATGTGGAGAGCAGATGCTCCATTATCAATCGGGTCGCTCCCTGGTGCTAGGACAGCATTAATGTTCCTCTTCCCCTGGTCCGGCAACAGCACTTGGCACATCTAACAGTCAACAGTTCTAAGACATCAGCCCACCCGCAGGTCAGTGAGCAGCAACCTTCTGGCAGGTGATGTTTTGATTGTTGTTTTCCCCTGAAGGGTGGGACTGGAAGGTGGCGAGCAGAGCGACAACTTCGTGTGGGGTCAGTGCCCTACGACGTCATCTTACTTATCCCCACAGCAGATGAGCAACCTGAGGTCCAGAAGAGTTAAACCATGTCCTCAAGATCTCTCCACTGGTCAGGCCAGGTTTATGACCTGGGCACCGATTCCAAGCCAAGCTATGCTATGCCCTCTGTCCTCAGGGCCCTGCGAGGCAGCGATGGAGCACACAGGCCAGGGGGAGGAAGAGGGACTGGAAAGCAGGCTTCTCCTGCAGGACACAGCCGCAAGGGGCAGCCAGGTGAGCCCACCCTCCCACCAGGAACCAAGGAGAGAGAGGAAAGAAGAGCAGGAGTAATCAGATTATTTTCAGATAAAATAAAAATCAAGGTTAAAAAGAACTGTTTAATATGTCAAAGAGGGTCACTTGTTTCCCATTCCTTGACCACATGTCTATCAAGTGTTTTGCATGTGCCAGAGACCGTGGTGGGCACCGGGAGGAAGTGGCAAACTGCCAGGCAGCCTCGGATCTCAGGACCTGTGAGGAACAAAGGGGGCGATGGACAAGGAAGAAGGAAACCAGGATCCAGTGAATGGATCATAAGCAGTGAGGAGTGATCCACAGAGAACAGGGGATGCGCACCTCAGAGAAAGCCACTTTCAAAGGGAACATTGAAGGCAACAAAAGAAACCCTTCAGAGTAAATATGTAACACCCATGAAACTTCACCTTCAGAATAATACAGCTTCAGTAGCTATGAAGCACTGAAAGGACTATGGAAATAAGAGACTAGAAGGAAAAATCATTGTGATAGATTTTAACATACATCTTTTCACCTCCAACAAACCAAGTAGTTAAAAACAAGGGACATAGAAATGAGAATTATAATTAATAAGATTGGATTAACAAGTAGAATTTAGATGTTGTGCCTTCCAGGGAATATACCTACTTATCAGGTATCCTGGGACATTTATAAAAGGAGACACAAAACCTAAACGGCAGAAGTTATACATACAGCAATCTAAAACAAACAGCAAAACTAGAAGTCAATAACAAAGTTTAAACAAACAAATGAAATTTAGCCCCATGGAAATTTTTTAAAAAGAGAGAGAGGGACCGCTTAACTAACTTGAATCATAGAGGTTGCATTTGCAATTACAGTTTCTTGTGGAAAAAAAATAAAATAAAACCAAAACAATGAATTTCAAAGAATATGGAGTGTGGCCCAACATGGAAGTAGAAACAAGTTTATAATCTTAAGTGCTTTCATTTCATATATATATATATAAATGAAGATTAATCAAGAACATGAGAAGTTAGCAGAAAATAAACAACCCTCAGTAGAACAGGGAGATGGAAACAATAGAGATAAAAGCAGAAATCAGAGCAGCAAACAAAACAAATAAGCAGAAGAGTCTCCCATCCTAAGAGGAGGTAATTAATAAATCTTCCTCAAACTGGGTCTTTGGGTAGGGGGGTGATAATCACTATAACATAGAGAAATCTCTGGTATATCTAATCACAAAAAGAGAGATAGACAAATATAATCAGTTATGTGAAATGAGATGTAACAAAGGTAAGGAAATTACAAAAATTATTATGAAATCTTACATTGAAATTTACTCCAAAAAGTACAGACTTCCAGATCAAGTTAATCAATTTTCTGGAACAAGCAAATGATTAAAATTGGCTTTAGAAAATTGGGAATCCTGTGGGGAATAATATTCATGGTGAAATTTTTTTAATATTTCAAAATAACTCCTCAAGAATGTCCCCTGGACAAATGACCATGTCTAGGTGTCCTCTTCACATTTTCAAGGAACAGTTAACCCCTATGCTATGTAAACTCTATCAGGGGACACAAAATATGGTAAGCTACTGTACTGGTTTTCTGAAATTAATATAAACTTGATGTCAAAACTTGACCAAAAAAACAAAGCTATGGACCAATTTCAACTTCATGTGTAAATATAAAAGCAAAAATCAGGGCCAGCTTCATGGACTTGTGACCTATGTACAACACAGGGCCTTGTGCTCTGAAGATCCCCATGCTTCGTTTAATGCTCTCTGTCACAAGCTTGAAATTCTTAATAATTTTTCAACAAGGGACCCTACATTTGCTCTTTACACTGGGCCCTGCAAATTATGTATCCAGTCCTGGCAGAAATATCAGCAAATCAAATATGACACTACAATAAAATAATCCCTACCTTGATCAAGGTGATTTTACCTGAGGATGCAAGGAAGATTAAATATTAGGAAATCTACTAATATACTATGAGATGTATTGTAAAATGATGGTGTTAACAGATACTGAAAAGACATTTGATAAAACCTAACATGAAGATGACTCATAATTTTAAAACTTGAATGATATATTTTTAAATGGTAAAAGCCAACCTAAAGCCAAAGTAATACTTAATTCATTAATACACAGTTTTATTACCTTTGAAATGAAGTCCATAAAAATAAGCCTGCTACCCCAGCACTACTGAACCCTGATTGGAACGTTCTGGCTGGTGCAATAGGCATGAAGACTGAGAAGTGGAAGGGCTCCAGGAAAGGAAAGTGCAGCATTACGTTATCTACAGACAATATGATTAGAAACTAAGAAGGCTCAGGAGGACTGACCAAAAAATCTGTTTACATCAGTTAGGTTGTTGGGCAGATGCAGGATAAATAAACCTAAATCAAGATCATTGCTAAATACCAGTGATAATTACTAAACCTAACCCTAACTTCATAACAAATTTGTAAAGCGTAACATAACCACGAGTAATTATTACAATACATATGTAGTCAATATGAGAGCTTACTGAAACATACAAAGTAATATTTTAATAAATGGAGAAAAATATTGCAAGTATATTGCAAAGTTGCCATAGAGTCCCATAAATAGGCAGAAATAAATAAATAAATAAATAAAGTTAGTTGCTTTCGAATTAAATAGTTACTACAATTACTATCAATATTGTGGTGGAATTTTTTAATGAAACAAATATTTACAAAATAATTCTAAACATTATCTAAAAAAATAAACAAGTGAGAAAGGTTGGAAGCATTTTTAAAAAGCAGGGGGAATTGTTCTGCCAAATTTTAAAGTGTGTACTAAAGTTCCAGCAATTAAGTGTTTTATTGGCAGAAGAATTTGCAAACAGATCAATGGAAGAGACTAAGTAAGCACAGAAAGAAATCTCCAAAATATATAAGAAATGAGAATATGATAAAGGGACCATTACACCCAAGAGGAAAGAAATGGATTAGTCATCAAATGGAATTTTTACTTATAATGAAACCTTAGAAAATAGAAGTAAATATATGTCAATAATTACTGACATCAGGAGGGTGGAGGCACTTCTAAAAAATATCACAGAGGAAAATATCGATCAATTAAGCTGCATAATCTATGTATGTATATCATACACAGGTTATATCAATAATGCCACATTTAAAAAGTAAAAGGACAAGACAAACTTTTTAAAAAAGTATTTTCAACAAATATGACAAAGGGGTTAATATTCTTATAATTTAAGGAACTCTTACAAATCAGAAATAAAAAACTTATCAATATCCCAATAGAAATATGAGCTAAGTATGAAGGCAAATGGCCAATAATACATACCATATGAAAAAATGTTCAGCCTCACTAGTAGTCAATGGGAGGGGAATTAAGACAATGAGATATTGTCTAGTACATATAGAAATGGCAACAAGGAAGGGAGTTGTTTTTGTTCTTGTTTTTAACATTGAAAAATGATTAATACTGCTGTGGGAAGCATAAAACAAACTCCAGTGGGTGCATAAATTGTGCATATTTTCTGGACAAAATTTGATAATGTGTATAAGAAGCCTTAGAAACGTTTTACCTTTTGATTCAATAATTCCATTTCTACAAATCTTTCCTGGGAAAAAATAACCAGAGAGGCACCAAAAGGTATCAGTATAGGAACAATCAATACCATTTTTCCAAATACCTTTGCCTTTAATTATTTACGTTTATTCACATTTTCTAATTAGAAAATTTTAATTTTTTTTAATTTCTTTTTTGAGATCATTGAGATTCACATGCAGTTATAAGAAAGAAGATATACAGAGAGACCCAGCACACGCTTCACCCAGCTTCCTCCAATAGAAACATTGTATAACTCTAGCCCAATATCACAACCAGGGAACTGACATAGACACAACATCACTATTCATACTTCCCTGCTGTACTCGCTCATTTGCATGTATATAATTCTATGCAATTTCATCACATGTGTAGACCAGTGGGACCACCACCACAGCAAAGATATAAACAGTTCTGTGACTGCCAGGATCCCCTGTGTTTTTATAGCCACACCCACCTCCCTCCCCTCACAGCCCCTAACCCCTGGCAATCACGACGCTGAACTCCAACTCTTTTATCATTTTTTCATTGCAAGAATGTTATATAAATGGAATCAGAAAGTACGAAACGCTTAGGGATTGGCTTTCTTTTTTTCACTCAGCATAATTCCCTTATCATCCAAGTTGTTGCGTGTGTTAATATTTTGTTCCTTTTTGTTGCTGAGTAGGATTCCATGGTACAGATGGACCACAGTTTTGTTTAACTGTTCACCTACTATGGAACATTTGAATTGTTTCCAGCTTTTGGCTGCTATGAACATTTATGTACAGGTTTTGCAGTATTATTCTTAAAACAAAAAAATATAAAATAAAAACAACTTAGAGAAATGTTCAACAATAGGGAAATAAATAATGGTAAATTGAATATTCCAGTGTCATTAAAAATTATGTATAATTAGTATATTCAACGAGTTAGACTCAAAGGTACAAGTAGAAAATGATTTTTCCCCTCAACACTGTTTAGGAAGGGAATGTCTGATCACCCCTGCTTGCCCTGGAGTGTAGGGCAAGTGTAGGATACAGTGAGTGTAGCCCTTAGCCTTTCAGTCACTTGCAGGCTTTTAATAATGTTTTTCAGGTATTAAAAAGTCTCGGGCTTCCCTGGTGGTGCAGTGGTTGAGAGTCCGCCTGCTGATGCAGGGGACACGGGTTTGTGCCCCGGTCCAGGAAGATCCACATGCCACGGAGCAGCTGGGCCCGTGAGCCATGGCCGCTGAGCCTGTGCATCCGGAGCCTGTGCTCCGCAACGGGAGAGGCCACAACAGTGAGGGACCCGCGTATGGCAAATAAATAAATAAATAAATAAAGTCTCATCCAACTGAAATCAAAAGCTCCATTTCTCATCCATTTAAAATCTTCTCCCTTCTTCCCAGTGGGAAGTGGGGCATGATGCAGCCTTTCTTGCCCAAGCTCCTGCACCCCTCCCTCTGCATTCTGTCACTCCTGCATCCTTCAGGGCTGGGTGGGAGTCTGGAGAACAGGGTGCCCTCCCACTACTGTGCAATCTCTTGACACCCTCCCCTCCTGTCAGCTGTGCAGTGTGAATGCTCCACCTCTCTGGCCCCCTCTCCCCTTTCCTACCCCTTTGTCGTTCTACTCCTCTCCCCTTCCTCCTCCTGCTGTTCTCTGTGTCCCCTACCCCCAGGGCCTCAGGATGCTCAGGTCAAGCTCTTCTAAAAGCTCTTCTTCGGCTCTTTCCCAATAGCAGGGACAGGAGTTTCTAAGCTTAGGAAGTACTCAGATCAGTGGGGGGAGGAGGAGACATCAGTTTCCCTTCAAGCACACACTCCCTGCATGAGAGATTGCCCCAAGCACTCTTCAGTTGTCTTGAGCCAGGAAAGTAGCCCACTCTGGGAGAGGCAACCCTACAACCCTCCGTATCTTTACTGTGAGCCATTCCCAGCCTGAACATACACTAGAGGTTGATAATTGGCTAAAGGTACTAGGACCCATTGTGGCTGGTCAGGGCAAGTTCTGTGCGGATAGGTCTAGAATCTCATTTTAGGATATGTGTGCACTTCACATTTCTGTTTTTGTCTTTGTGGTCTAGTGTGAGACCCAAACAGAAGAGTGGATTTAACTCCCGTAGTAGGCATGTTGCGCCCTGCCCAGATCCCCTGAGATCTTTTTGACTGTATCTCTGCTCACTCTCCCAGCTCAGTAGTGCTTTCCCCTCCTCTTTTTTTTTTTTTTTTTGCAGTATGCGGGCCTCTCACTGCTGTGGCCTCTCCCGTTGCGGAGCACAGGCTCCGGATGCACAGGCTCAGTGGCCATGGCTCACGGGCCCAGCCGCTCCGCGATGTGTGGGATCTTCCCAGACCGGGGCACGAACCCGCGTCCCCTGCATCGGCAGGCAGACTCACTTCGCCACCAGGGAAGCCCTCCCCTCCTCTTTGAAGGAGGACTGCCCTCAGGCTGCTGGAGCTCCTTTGCTAGCACACACGGAGTGTCAAAAGTGCCCTTTAGCTGAGAGCTGGTGGGTTCAAGAGTCTGGAAGCCCAGCCCCAGGGCCTTAGGCTGGACCAACTCTGAGATGGAACTGACCCCCAGAGCCCTCTGGAATCAGGCTGAGGCTCACCTCTGCGGGATTTTGCTTGAAATCACACACTGGCTGGCCTCCTCCCTTTCCCTGCCCTTCCCCTGCCCGCCCCCCCACCCTTACCAGTTTCTCCTTAGGAACACTTCCTTAACAAACCCTCAAGGTCTGTCCCTGGAGACAGTGACCTAAGAATTGTTTAAGCAGAGGATGTAAGCCATGCTTTGGGGATGTCAAATAATGCATCCTTGCATTAGGTAGGAGCTTAGAATAAGGGGACTGAGTATGGATCATCTGTTACATGAAGGCGCTCTTCATACATTGTCCCATTCAATCTGCACAGCAGCCCAAAATGTGAGGATTGTGTTCCCAGTTTATAGATGAGGAAAGTGGGATTCACTATGAAGTTACATACTTCCCCTAAACCAGGGTGTCTCAGAGTGGGCATGACGTATATAATAGCAGCAGCTGCATCTTGACAAGAGCCGGGCTGGGCACTATTCTCATGAGAGCCCTGCCAAGTAAGGGGCATTATCCTCATTTGGCAGACCAGGAACCTAAGGCTTGCCACGCTGAGGGCTAGCATCAGTGTCACTGTGGGATAAGAGGCCAGGAATCTCTGGCTTCCCACCTGTACCATTCCCACCAAAACATGCTGCCCAGCATGAGCAGCCTCTTTAAGCAGCACCTGAAACATTCTTATGGCAATAGGACACTGGAAGACCATAGGCACCCCCCAACCCTGGCTGAATGACTCTGCAGCCCCCTGCTTCGAAAACCACAAAGGAGCCACCGATGTGAAGCAGATCAGTCAAAGAGATTTTGTCTCCTTGGAGAATGCCCGTGCCTCCGTGTGCTAGCCGAGCCCTAGATCGAGAATTCCCTGAGAGTAGGGGCAGCCTCTGCCCTAAGAGGTGGAGGCGCTGCATAAATGATTGCTAAATAAACAAGAACTGAACCATGTGCCAGACGCTGTGCTAAAGACTTGGCCCCTGTTATCTCCTGGAATCTCATGGCAGAGAGAGTGATTGTCTACACCAACCATGATCCTCCTTTCTTCCCTAGTTAAAGAGCCCTGTTTTTTTTAGCTAGGAGAAGATATACCACCTAAAATCTTTTTTTAGCTTCCTCCCTTGCATTTAAGGGTAGTCTGACTGATTCTGGCCAATGGAATGGAAATGAGTTGCTCTATGGGAATGCTAGAAAATCTATTCAACTGGGAAGAACAGTCTCAAGTCTCCCTCCCCCCACCCCCCACCACCACCTTCCTTCTGGCTGCCAGCCTGGAATACTGACATGATGGCTGGAACTTTTCAACCAGGCTGGACCATGAGGTGACCTTGAGGAGGAAAGCTACACACCAGGGTGTGAAGAAGAAAGAGGGGATCCTGCTTCTTTCTCCACCATGGGTAGTCATGGGATTGCCTTTCTAACGCTGGGTGGCCTGGCTCCAGACTTTTTTAAACCATCAAGATTTTTAATTTCTCTACTCGATTGCATTTTAACTTAACCCAAAACATTATGAATTACCTGAATGATTCTGAAAGGTAGACTAGGAAGGTTCAGAGTTGACTGCTAAATTTTTACTTCTGTGAAATCAGGGCATTTGGGGGCCTCTAGTAAAGTCAGGTTGAATTTTCCAGCACTGTGGATACCGTGAGGTGTCCTGGAGATGTGCTCTTGCCCCGCACTGTGGGAAATGATGGCTGACCATCAAGAGTTGGGGTTAGCGCATGGTCTCCCACAAACGTGTCTCTTCATCATCTCTCTCTGATGCCTGGGATTAAACAAAAGGCAAAGGTCTGCCTAGGCTTAACCTTGACATGAAAAAAAAAAGATATTTAAATACCCCCTTCAGCAGACTGCTTTCAGCTATGGAAGAATTCACCACCATTAATTATGATGGTGATAATTATACAATGCATAAAATATACTATGTAGATAAAGTATGCAATTAAGTAATTACCATTTTTCATGAGCTCTCATGGGATCATTCCAGGATAATGAGCAGGGTTAATAATTTTGTCAAATTAAACCTACCTCATTTCTATGCCCATTGCCCAGGCATTTATCTTCCTGGACCTCAGTATCCTCATCTATAAGATGAGGGGCTTGAACGAGATGCTCTCAGGAGGCTTTGGATCTCATGGATCTGACAACTGAAGCATGACTGTTCTGGGTCCTGGGAGAGAGCAGGCCATTTCCTTTGGGTCATGGGATTTGACTTGGAAAACTGTGAAAGATCTTTACTACAATGCGTAGCACTTTTGGCTTCCAACATTCAAAACAAGCTCCCTATAGCAAAGTGGTTTAAATGGCACATCTCAACCTCCTCTAGATTACGGCACATGTGTCACGTGGGAATAAACAGAAGAGGCTGCTTGTGGTTGGAGGTGACCAGCTGCCCCTCCTTATGTCTGCCCGCTGCCCCCAAGGCCAAGGGGAACAAAACATTGGCACTTCTGTAACCCACTCATGGCACACTAGAAGTGCTGGATTCAAGGACCAGAAAATCAAGAAAAGTAAATCTTTTTGCCATATTTGTCTGGTTATCAGATTTACGTTTTGCTTTGGTTTTGCCTACAATGCAAACACAGGGGCTGAGACCTTGTAATAAACTATCCAAAGCTATTTCAGGGCAGTTTGCTTGGAACTCTCAGCCTATGTGTTCACGGGCTCTGTTCTCTTTGCCTGGACCCCAGAACCAGGCAGCCCCTTGGGCTGGCCAAAGCTGCCAAGCCATAGGGTGGACAGCAGGGCCCACCTTTCATTCTGGCAGTCCTCAAACTCGAGGCCAAGTTAGTCTGGCCTGCTGGAAGAACCCCTGTCCTTCCTCTTGAGACCAGTGGCAATCCTCCACCCAAAGGCAGGCCTAGGAAAAGACCTCAAAAGAGAGAAAACCTAGCTATCTTCTTTGGATGTTGAAAGATGAACTTGATTTTTTTTGTACCTGGGGCCAGATGACCATCACCCGATGACCCCCTTCATGTACCCCATTGTTCATGAGTAGAGGTAAGAGAGAGTGGCCAGGACTGGGATTCTGGAGTTAGGGACCTTCCTTCTAACTTTAGTTACACCGTTTACTTCACTTTCCAAAGCCTTCGTTTTTTCTGTGTGAAAGGGGACTATTCCATCTATTGAATACATTACTAAACCTATCATGTGCCAGGAACTGTGCTAAGTTCAGGGGAGAGTATGATGAACAAAACAGCAGAGGATGTTGCCATGTGCTGCTCAGAACCCCCAGTGAAGGCAGACTTGCTGCCCCAGCTGCTGGGAGTGCTGGGCAGGGGTTCCTTCGTGTCAGCACAGAGCCAGCCAGCACTAGGTCCCACCTTTCCCAGGGTGGCTGCCATCCAATGACTGACCGAAGCCAAAGGATAAAGACCTGGCCATCTCAACCCATCTCAGGACACCTCTGAAGGGCCACTCCAGTCCCAAAGCTCCCAGAGGTGTCGGACAAGATCAAAGCTTGATTCTCCCTCCACCCACATCTGCCGCTAGCCCTTCCCTTTAACAGGGTTGGTCCCAAGACCCCTCCTTAATGGGCATCCTGTCAGCTAAACCCCATTTCAGAGTCTGCGGCTCGGCAAACCCAACCTGCAAGAAAACAACTTCCCCTCTCTCAGGCAACCAACTTGGAGAAAGAAATGATAAAGCGATTTTATGAGGACTGTTGAGAAAAGCAGATGCGATGTGTGTGAAAACACTTTAGTAGCCCAAAACTACCGTCAAAGCTGTGGGTTTCTTTTCTTTTTCGTGGCTTGAAGTGAGCTGAGTTGCAATGTGAAAACCTCTCTCATTTCTTGGAAAGAAAATCTGCCAATTCCACCCTGCTTCCCCATCTTCAAAGGCTCATTCTCAGTAGCCTGCAAGGGGTGACCCACCCAAACAGGTGTGGCATCATCCAGGTCCCCTCTGGAGGCAGGGACTGGGAGTGCTTCAGGTATTCCAAGGAAATCTCTTGATTCATGTCTGCCAAGTGCCTATCATTAGTGAAGCCCAATCCCAGAAGCCACACAAAGGAGAGAGCCGCCTGACCCCAAGCCCAGCTGACATCTTTCCAAGTTCCCCAGTGCTATAACCGACTCTGTAGAAGCAGAATCCTCAGCTCCAAACCACTAATGAACTCCTTCTAGCTCCAGGTTTAATTAGTTTTCATTGCAATATTAATGATCCTAACAAACCATTTCAACTTTCCTGTTGCACAGCTGGAATTCTTTTATTTGGCATTTGTTCTCTTTACAAGAAAATCCCACATGCATCCTCCTCCCCTCCTGCCCCATCAAGAGGGAATATGATCACAATCTTACTTTCCTTATCACTTTGACCAGTCCAGGGACAGTAGCTTTAATAATTTTGAAACTGGGAGCATTAAACACATCACAAACTGCCATACAAATAATATATAATATAACTCCAGGATTTTAATTACTGTGACTAATATATGTACAAATCCTAAAGTCTCTACAGTACCATTAGGCCACAGTCACGGACATTACTGGGAGGTTTAAAATTTGCACAAGGTATGTCATTAGTTGATCCAACACCTTCTAGATCTGGAGTTCTTGCCTGGGACTCAGAATTCATTTTTTGGGCACCCAGCCAGAAGCAGCACTGTTTTCATTAGTGACTATGAAAAATGATTAAACATTGCTACCAGTTCATATTGGTTTGTGTTGAGGACAGGTCTGACTGCATGGCTGAGCAATGAGGCATTTGCTGGTGGATTCCAATGGTTCTATTTTCTCTGCCTTTCCAAAACAAGAGAGAAGCAACAGCAAACTGACATGTGATGGAACTATGTCATGCCTGCTTCCAGAAATTCTCTAGCCCAGCCGTAATGGAAATTGATCTGGATTTATAAGAGAATCCACTGGATTTTTGGTACAGTGTTCTTCCAGCCAGAGACTTGGATTTGGGTGGAACTGCTGGGTGATGACTGATAGAAACTGAGTTAAGTCCCCCAGTGGGCTTCTCCAAAGAAAGGCTAGCAGCCTGTGCTGTAAGTCCAAGGACACACAATGAACTCAAGTTCAGCTCAGCCAGCACCAGCACCCAATGGCCATGCTATTTGGGGCAGCAGTGCTGAGCTTGTGGTGAGGGTCCAAGCTCAGAGATACAGCCAATGTGACTTAGTTCCAGCAGACACCAAGGAAGGAACAAGGAACAGGGAGGTAAACTGGCCAGAGAGATGGAGCAAGAAAAGCCAACAGTCATGGAGTTCACACTGGGGATAGAAAGCAAACGATTCTATATTCTGTTCTCTAGTGGGGAAGGAGCTCTGCCTGTTCTTCCAGCACTTAGACAGTGAAGGCCTTTAGTGCCCATAGCTGGGGGAACAGCTTCAGTCAGGGTCACTGGCCTAGCCCCCTTAGGGAGAGGCACCTACCCCCACTACAAAGTCAGCCAGGCTGTAACCCCTCCTGCGACAATGCTCTCCAAACCAGTGTCCTTGAATCTGGCATGGTCCCATTCCCCCAGGCCCCTGTGCACACACACACTACAGCCAGAAGACACTTCATTAAACTTAGATTGGACAATGTCTCTTTCCTGCTTACAACCTCTCAAAATTCATAAGTGTCAGCTACTTTGAGTGAAGGGAACCCAGGTCCCAGAGGTCCTCATAAGACCTGTCTATTTCACTGTCCAGGACTTCAAAGGGGTCACAGAGCCCCTAATGCCCTTGTGAGATCTCAGTAACCAGTCAGAAAATGGAAAAGGATAAAAAGCCCCATGCACAACCACAGCTATAAAATGCTTATAAATAACCTGAACATGAAATGTGTAAGATCTATATTTTTTAAAACTATTAAATATTAATGAAGGAAGAAAGAACAACCTGAGAAATAAAGGAATATACCTTTTTACTGGAAGGAAAGTCTTAATCATTTTAATACATCAATTCTCTCCAAATTGATCTATATATTTATTTCAATCCCAGGTAAAATCCCAGGAGGTTTTATTTTTGTAGAAATTGACAAATGATTCTAAATTTACATAGAAATGCAAAGACCTGGAGCAGCCAGGTCAATCTTCAAAAAAAAAGAACAAAGTTTAAGGCCTTACACTACCAGATTTCAAAACTTATTATGAAGCTATGGTAATCAATACTGTGTGGTTTTGGCATCAAGATAAATAAGAATACCTTAAAGTTTTCAGAAAGAAAAAATAAAATTGAGTTGCCTACAAAGGAAAGAAAACCATCCATGCTTCTGACTATAAATCAACCACATTGGGTGCTAAAAGATTATGAAGCAATGCCTTAAGAATTCTGATAGAGGGCTTCCCTGGTGGCACAGTGGTTAAGAATCCACCTGCCAGGGCTTCCCTGGTGGCTCAGTGGTTGAGAGTCCGCCTGCCGATGCAGGGGACACAGGTTCGTGCCCTGGTCCGGGAAGATCCCACATGCTGCGGAGCAACTGACCCCATGCATCACAACTACTGAGCCTGAGCTCTGGAGCCCACGAGCCACAACTACTGAAGACCGTGTGCCCAGAACCTGTGCTCCGCAACAAGAGAAGCCACCGCAATGAGGAGCCCACGCACTGCAACAGAGAGTAGCCCCTGCTCACCACAACCAGAGAAAGCCCCTGTGCAGCAATGAAGACCCATCACTGCCAAAAATAAAAATAAATAAATAAATTTATTTTTAAAAAAAGAATTCTGATAGAAAATTAATTTTCAACCTGAAATTCCATACTCGTACTAACAGTGAAGTGTGAGAGAATAAAGACATTTTTTACAGATGCCAAGATTTGCCTCACACTCTTATGTGTTACTCGAGAATGCACTCCAGCCAAACAAGGGAATCAACCAACAGGCCTCAGGGACCTGTTGGACAACAACAAAAGATCTAACATTTACATTAGTATAGTCTCAGAAGGAGAGAAAGAATGTGGGCTGAAAAGTTTTCAGAGAAATAATAGCTAAAAACTTCTTAAATATAGTGAAAAACATAAACTGAGAGACTCAAATAGCTGAGCATGTCCCAAACAGGAAAAACCAAAAGAGATCCACACCAACATACATTATAAGTAAACTTCTGAAAATTAAAGACAAAGAAAAAATCTTAAAAGCAGCCCAAAAGAAGCGATACCTTTCTTATAACAAAGCACCAATTCGAATGACAGCAGATTTCTCTAATGAAGATATAGAGTCCAGGAGGAAGTGGCATGCCATTTTTCATGTGCTTAAAGAAAAGGACTGTCAACTTTGAATTCCATATCCAATGAAACTATCCTTCAGGAAAATTCATAGCATTAAATGCTTACATTAGAAAAGAGGAACAGTCTCAAATCAATAATCTAAGTCCTATCTTAAGAAGCTAGAAAGGGCTTCCCTGGTGGCGCAGTGGTTGAGAGTCTGCCTGCTGATGCAGGGGACACGGGTTTGTGCCCCGGTCCGGGAGGATCCCACATGCCACGGAGCGGCTGGGCCGCTGGGCCTGCGCATCTGGAGCCTTTGCTCCGCAGCAGGAGAGGCCACAGCCGTGAGAGGCCCGCGTACTGCAAAAAAAAAAAAAAAAAAAAAAAAAAAAAGCTAGAAAAATAAAAACAAAATAAATCCAAAGCAGGTAGAAGCAAGGAACTATAAAAACAAGATACTCAAAGAATTTGAAACAGGAAATCAATAGAGAAATTCAATGAAATCAAACAGCTACTTCTTCAAAAAATCAATAAAATTGGTAAACCTCATCCTCGGGGAAGATGGCGGAAGAGTAAGACGCGGAGATCACCTTCCTCCCCACAGATACATCAGAAATTCATCTACACGTGGAACAACTCCTACAGAACACCTACTGAACGCTGACAGAAGACCTCAGACCCCCCAAAAGGCAAGAAACTCCCCACATACCTGGGTAGGGCAAAAGAAAAAAGAATAAACAGAGACAAAAGGATAGGGACGGGACCTGCACCAGTGGGAGGGAGCCGTGAAGGAGGAAAGGTTTCCACACACTACAAGCCCCTTCGCGGGCGGAGACTGCAGGTGGCGGAGGGGGAAAGCTTCGGAGTAGTGGAGGAGAGCACAGCAACAGGGGTGTGGAGGGCAAAGCGGAGAGATTCCGGCACAGAGGATCGGTGCCCCCAGGCACACACCAGCCCGAGAGGCTTGTCTGCGGGCGGGGCTGGGAGCTGAGGCTCGGGTATCGGCTTTCAGTCGGAGCGCAGGGAGAGGACTGGGGCTGGCGGCAGGAAGAGAGCCTGAAGGGGTTAGTGCACCACGGCTAGCCCAGAGGGAGTCCGGGGAAAGGGTCTGGAGCTGCCGAAGAGGCAAGAGGCTTTTTCTTCCCTTTTGTTTCCTGGTGCGCGAGGAGAGGGCAGTAAGAGGGCTGCTTTGGGAAGCGCCAGAGACGGGCGCGAGCCGCGGCTAAAGGCGCGGACCCCGGAGACGGGCGTGGGACGCTGGGGCTGCTGCTGCTGCCGCCGCCGCAGGGCCTGTGTGCGAGCGCGGGTCACTGTCCGCCCCGCCTTCCAGGGGGCCTGTGCACCCCGCCACTGCCGGGGTCCCGGAACCCGGGGACGGCTTTCCCGGGAAAGCACACGGAGCACCTCGGTCTGGTGCAACGTCACGCCAGCCTCTGCTGCCGCAGGCCCGCCCCACACTGCGCGCCCCTCCCTCCCCTCTGCCTGAGTGAGCCAGAGCCCCTGAATCAGCGGCTCCTTTAAACCCGTCCTGTCTGAGCGAAGAACGGACGCCCTCCGGCGACCTACGCGCAGAGGCGGGGCCAGGTCCAAGGCTGAGACCCGGTATCTGTGAGAGCAGAGAAGAGACAGGGAAATCTCTCTGTGCAGCCTCGGAGGCAGCGGATTAAAGCTCCACAGTCCACTTGATGTACCCTGCGTCTGTGGAGTGCATGAATGGACAGCGAATCATCCCAAATTGAGGAAGTGGACTTTGAGGACAAGATTTAAGACTTTCCCCCCTTCTCCTCTTTTTACAATGAATTATCCCAAATTGAGGAGGTGGACTTGGAGAGCAAGATTTTTGATGTTTCCCCCTGCTCTCTTTTTGTGAATGTGTATGTATATTCTTCTGTGTAAGATTCTCTCTGTATAGCTTTGCTTCCACCATATGTCCCAGGGTTCTATCTGTCCGTTTTTTTTTCAATAATTACTTTTTAATTTTAATAACGCTACTATATTTCATACTTTATTCTATTTTACTTTACCTGCTCTTTCTTTTTTTCCTACCTTCCCTTCCTCCCTCCCTCCCTTCGCCCCTCCTTTCCTTCTTTCTCTTCCTTTCCTTCCTCCCTCCCTCCCTCCCTTCTTCCATTCACTCTTCCTTTTTCTTTCATTCCTCCCTCCTTCCCTCCTTTCTTTCTTTCCATCCTTGCTCCCTCCCTCCCTCCCTCCTTTCTTTCTTCCTTCCTTCCTTCCTTTCTTTCCTTCTTCCTTTCTTTCTCTCTCTCTGTCTTTCTTCTACTAATTCTTTCTTTCTACTTATTCTCCCTTTTATTCTGAGCCAGGTAGATGAAAGGCTCTTGGTGCTGCAGCCAGGAGTCAGTGCTGTGCCTCTGAAGTGGGAGAGCCAACTTCAGGACACGGGTCCACAAGAGACCTCCCAGCTCCACATAATATCAAGCAGCAAAAATCTCCCAGAGAGGGCCTCCCTGGTGGCGCAGTGGTTAAGAGTCCGCCTGCCGATGCAGGGGATACGGGTTCGTGCCCCGGTCTGGGAGGATCCCATATGCCGCGGAGCGGCTGGGCCCGTGAGCCATGGCCGCTGGGCCTGCACATCCGGAGCCTGTGCTCCGCAACGGGAGAGGCCACAACAGTGAGAGGCCCACATACCGCAAAAAGAAAAAAAAAAAAAAAAATCTCCCAGAGATCTCCATCTCAACACCAGCACCCAGCTTCAGTCAACGACCAGCAAACTACAGTGCTGGTCACCCTATGCCAAACAACTAGCAAGGCAGGAATACAACCCCACCCATTAACAGAGAGGCTGCCTAAAAACATACTAAGGCCACAGGCACCCCAAAACACACCAGCAGACGTGGACCTGTCCACCAGAAAGACAAGATCGAGCCTCAACCACCAGAACACAGGCACTAGTCCCCCCAACCAGGAAGCCTACACAACCTACTGAAACAACCTTAGCCACTGGGGACAGACACCAAAAACAACAGGAACTACGAATCTGCAGCCTGCAAAAAGGAGACCCCAAACACAGGAAGTTAAGCAAAATGAGAAGACAGAAAAACACACAGCAGGTGAAAGAGCAAGATAAAAACCTACCAGACCTAACAAATGAAGAGGTAATAGGCAGTCTACCTGAAAAAGAATTCAGAATAATGATGGTAAAGATGATCCAAGATTCTATTTCCAAGATCCAAAATCTTGGAAATAGAATAGACAAAATGCAAGAAACAGTTAACAGGGATCTAGAAGAACTAAAGGTGAATCAAGCATCGATTAAAAACACAATAAATGAAATGAAAAATACTCTAGATGGGATCAATAGCAGAATAACTGAGGCAGAGGAACGGATAAGTGAGGTGGAAGATAAAATAGTGGAAATAACTGCTGCAGAGCAAAATAAAGAAAAAAGAATGAAAAGAACAGAGGACAGTCTCAGAGACCTCTGGGACAACATTAAACGCACCGACATTCGAATTATAGGGGTTCCAGAAGAAGAAGAGAAAAAGAAAGGGACTGAGAAAATATTTGAAGAGATTATAGTTGAAAACTTCCCTAATATGGGAAAAGAAATAGTTAATCAAGTCCAGGAGGCACAGAGAGTCCCATCCAGAATAAATCCAAGGAGAAATACGCCAAGACACATATTAATCAAACTGTCAAAAATTAAACACAAAGAAATCCTATTAAAAGCAGCAAGGCAAAAACAACAAATAACACACAAGGGAATCCCCATCAGGATAACAGCTGATCTCTCAGCAGAAACTCTACAAGCCAGAAGGGAGTGGCAGGACATAATTAAAGTGATGAAGGAGAGAAACCTGCAACCAAGATTACTCTACCCAGCAAGGATCTCATTCAGATTTGATGGAGAAGTTAAAACGTTTACAGACAAGCAAAAGCTGAGAGAGTTCAGCACCACCAAACCAGCTTTACAACAAATGCTAAAGGAACTTCTCTAGGCAAGAAACACAACAGAAGGAATATACCTACAATAACGAACCCAAAGCAATTAAGGAAATGGGAATAGGAACATACATACCAATAATTACCTTAAATGTAAATGGACTGAATGCTCCCACCAAAAGACACAGGTTGGCTGAATGGATACAAAAACAAGACCCATATATATGCTGTCTACAAGAGACCCACTTCAGACCTAGAGACACATACAGATTGAAAGTAAGGGGATGGAAAAAGATATTCCATGCAAATGGAAATCAAAAGAAAGCTGGAGTAGCAATTCTTATATCAGACAAAATAGACTTTAAAATAAAGACTATTAGAAGAGACAAAGAAGGACACTACATAATGATCAAGGGATCGATCCAAGAAAAGATATAACAATTGTAAATATTTATGCACCCAACATAGGAGCACCTCAATACATAAGGCAAATACTAACAGCCATAAAAGGAGAAATCGACAGTAACACAATCATAGTAGGGGACTTTAACACCCCAGTTTCACCAATGGACAGATCATCCAAAATGAAAATAAATAAGGAAACACAAGCTTTAAATGATACATTAAACAAGATGGACTTAATTGATATTTATAGGACATTCCATCCAAAAACAACAGAATACACATTTTTCTCAAGTGCTCATGGAACATTCTCCAGGATAGATCATATCTTGGGTCACAAATCAAGCCTTGGTAAATTTAAGAAAATTGAAATTGTATCAAGTATCTTTTCCGACCACAATGCTATGAGACTAGACATCAATTACAGGAAAAGATCTGTAAAAAATACAAACACATGGAGGCTAACCAATACACTACTCAATAACGAAGTGATCACTGAAGAAATCAAAGAGGAAATTAAAAAATACCTAGAAACAAATGACAATGGAGACACGACGACCCAAAACCTATGGGACGCAACAAAAGCAGTTCTAAGGGGGAAGTTTATAGCAATACAATCCCACCTTAAGAAACAGGAAGCATCTCGAGTAAACAACCTGACCCTGCACCTAAAGCAATTAGAGAAAGAAGAACAAAAAACCCCCAAAGCTAGCAGAAGGAAAGAAATCATAAAGATCAGATCAGAAATAAATGAAAAAGAAATGAAGGAAACGATAACAAAGATCAATAAAACTAAAAGCTGGTTCTTTGAGAAGATAAACAAAATAGACAAACCATTAGCCAGACTCATCAAGAAAAAAAGGGAGAAGACTCAAATCAATAGAATTAGAAATGAAAAAGGAGAAGTAACAACTGACACTGCAGAAATACAAAAGATCATGAGAGATTACTACAAGCAACCCTATGCCAATAAAATGGACAACCTGGAAGAAATGGACAAATTCTTAGAAATGCACAACCTGCCAAGACTGAATCAGGAAGAAATAGAAAATATGAATAGACCAATCACAAGCACTGAAATTGAAACTGTGATAAAAAATCTTCCAACAAACAAAAGCCCAGGACCAGATGGCTTCACAGGCGAATTCTATCAAACATTTAGAGAAGAGCTAACACCCATCCTTCTCAAACTCTTCCAAACAATTTCAGAGGAAGGAACACTCCCAAACTCATTCTATGAGGCCACCATCACCTTGATACCAAAACCAGACAAGGATGTCACAAATAAAGAAAACTACAGGCCAATATCACTGATGAACATAGATGCAAAAATCCTCAACAAAATACTAGCAAACAGAATCCAACAGCACATTAAAAGGATCATACACCATGATCAAGTTGGGTTTATTCCAGGAATGCAAGGATTCTTCAATATACGCAAATCAATCAATGTGATACACCATATTAACAAGTTGAAGGAGAAAAACCATATGATCATCTCAATAGATGCAGAGAAAGCTTTCAACAAAATTCAACACCCATTTATGATAAAAACCCTGCAGAAAGTAGGCATAGAGGGAACTTTCCTCAACATAATAAAGGCCATATATGACAAACCCACAGCCAACATTGTCCTCAATGGTGAAAAACTGAAACCATTTCCACTAAGATCAGGAACAAGACAAGGTTGCCCACTCTCACCACTATTATTCAACATAGTTTTGGAAGTTTTAGCCACAGCAATCAGAGAAGAAAAGGAAATAAAAGGAATCCAAATTGGAAAAGAAGAAGTAAAGCTGTCACTGTTTGCAGATGACATGATACTATACATAGAGAATCCTAAAGATGCTACCAGAAAACTACTAGAGCTAATCAATGAATTTGGTAAAGTAACAGGATACAAAATTAATGCACAGAAATCTCTGGCATTCCTGTACACTAATGATGAAAAATCTGAAAATGAAATCAAGATAACACTCCCATTTACCATTGCAACAAAAAGAATAAAATATCTAGGAATAAACCTACCTAAGGAGACAAAAGACCTGTATGCAGAAAATTATAAGACACTGATGAAAGAAATTAAAGATGATACAAATAGATGGAGAGATATACCATGCTCCTGGATTGGAAGAATCAATATTGTGAAAATGACTCTACTACCCAAAGCAATCTACAGATTCAGTGCAATCCCTATCAAACTACCACTGGCATTTTTCACAGAACTAGAACAAAAAATTTCAAAATTTGTTTGGAAAAACAAAAGACCCCGAATATCCAAAGCAATTTGAGAACGAAAAACGGAGCTGTAGGAATTAGCCTCCCTGACTTCAGACTATACTACAAAGCTACTGTAATCAAGACAGTATGGTACTGGCACAAAAACAGAAAGATAGATCAATGGAACAGGATAGAAAGCCCAGAGATAAACCCACACACATATGGTCACCTTATCTTTGATAAAGGAGGCAGGAATGTACAGTGGAGAAAGGACAGCCTCTTCTATAAGTGGTGCTAGGAAAACTGGACAGGGACATGTAAAAGTATGAGATTAGATCACTCCCTAACACCATACACAAAAATAAGCTCAAAATGGATTAAAGACCTAAATGTAAGGCCAGACGCTATCAAACTCTTAGAGGAAAACATAGGCAAAACACTCTATGACATAAATCACAGCAAGATCCTTTTGGACCCACCTCCTAGAGAAATGGAAATAAAAACAAAGATAAACAAATGGGACCTAATGAAACTTCAAAGCTTTTGCACAGCAAAGGAAACCATAAAGAAGACCAAAAGACAACCCTCAGAATGGGAGAAAATATTTGCAAATGAAGCAACTGACAAAGGATTAATCTCCAAAATTTATAAACAGCTCATGCAGCTCAATAGCAAAAAAACAAACAACCCAATCCAAAAATGGGCAGAAGACTTAAATAGGCATTTCTCCAAAGAAGATATACAGACTGCCAACAAACACATGAAAGAATGCTCAACATCATTAATCATTAGAGAAATGCAAATCAAAACTACAATGAGATATCATCTCACACCAGTCAGAATGGCCAGCATCAAGAAATCTAGAAACAATAAATGCTGGAGAGGGTGTGGAGAAAAGGGAACACTCTTGCACTGCTGGTGGGAATGTGAATTGGTACAGCCACTATGGAGAACAGTATGGAGGTTCCTTAAAAAACTAAAAATAGAACTACCATATGATCCAGCAATCCCACTACTAGGCATATACCCTGAGAAAACCATAATTCAAAAAGAGACATGTACCAAAATGTTCATTGCAGCTCTATTCACAATAGCCCGGAGCTGGAAACAACCTAAGTGTCCATCATCGGATGAATGGATAAAGAAGATGTGGCACATATATACAATGGAATATTACTCAGCCATAAAAAGAAACGAAACTGAGCTATTTGTAATGAGGTGGATAGACCTAGAGTCTGTCATACAGAGTGAAGTAAGTCAGAAAGAGAAAGACAAATACCGTATGCTAACACATATATATGGAATTTTTAAAAAATGTCATGAAGAACCTAGGGGTAAAACGGGAACAAAGACACAGACCTACTTGAGAATGGACTTGAGGATATGGGGAGGGGGAAGGATAAGCTGTGACAAAACGAAAGAGAGGCATGGACATATATACACTACCAAACGTAAGGTAGATCGATAGTGGGAAGCAGCCGCAGAGCACAGGGATATCAGCTCGGTGCTTTGTGACCGCCTGGAGGGGTGGCATGGGGAGGGTGGGAGGGAGGGAGATGCATGAGGGAAGGGATGTGGGAACAGATGTATATGTATGACTGATTCACTTTGTTATAAAGCAGAAACTGATAAAAAAAAGAGTAATAATAAAAAAATTGGTAAACCTCTAGCAAGACTGACAAAGATAAAGTAGAGAGAAGACACAAATCACCAATATCAGGAAGGAAACAGGAGATTTCACCACAGACCTACCGTGCAGCCATTAAAAAGATAAGAAGGGAAGGCTACAAACAACTTTACTCTCATGAATTTGATAACAGAAGAAATGAACCAAGTCCTCAAAAACTACAATTATAAAACTCAACCAAGAAGAAATAGATAGCCTGAATAGTCCTATAAAATGTGCAATTAAAAAGTTCCCTCAGAATAAATCTGCAGGTCCAATAGATTTACCACAAACTTTTGCCAAATACTTAAAGAACTACATGAAGTTTATATAATGTCAGCAAAAAAGTAAAAGAAAGAACAATCCTCAACTCATTTTATGAGACCAGTACTACCTTGATACCAAACTAGACAAAGATATCATAAGAAAAGAAAACTACAGACCAATATCTTTCATGAACTTAGAGGTAAAAGTCCTCAGCACAGTGCTAGAAAATCTAATTCAATGATGGTATAAATAGGATTACACACCATAACCAAGTGGAATTTATTCCAAGTATGCTTATTCAACATTCGAAAATCAGTCAATGTAATCCATCAATAGGCTAAAGAAGAAAAATTATATGGTCATACCAATTGACACAGGAAAAACATTTGACAAAATCCAACACCCATGTATGATAATTAAAAAAAGAAAAACTTCCTAGTAAGCTAGGAATAGAGGGGAACCACTTCACACGATAAAGAACATTTACAAAAAGCCTATGACTACATCATACTTAATAGTGAAAAATGGAACAAGGGAAGGATATCTGCTCTCATCACTCCTCTTCAACATAATTGAAGTTCTAGCCACTGCAACAAGGTAAGAAAAAGAAACAAAAGACCTACAGATTGAAAATGAAGAAATAAAACTGTCCTTATTTGTATGTGACATGATCGTCTACATAGAAAATCCCAAGAAATACACACACACACACACACACACACACACACATAAATTAGAACTAATAAGTGAGTTCAGCAAGATTACAGAATATAAGGTCAATACACAAAAGTACACTGCATTGCTACATGCACAAATGAACACTTTGAAACCAAAATTTAAAATGCAATACCATTGATTATTGCTCCAAAGAAAATGAAACACTTAGGTATAAACTTGACAAAGCACGTACAGGATCTGTATACCAAAAATTATAAAATGCTGAGGAAAGAAATCAAAGAAGACCTAAATAAGGGTGACATACTATGTTTATGGGTTGGAAGGCTCAACACAGTGACCTGGATTCTGGCCTCAGATATGCCTTAGTTGGACCCAGTTCCTGGTCTCTCTCTCTCACTGCCTGATCTGCTCCATCCTTGTTTCTTTACTTTGGCACCATTGCTGTAAAGGGGACTCACCTACTAAGAAGCATTGGAGGATGTGGCAGGCTTCTCTGGCTGAGGTATTCAGTCAGCTCAAGTTAAACCCTTGTTAGGGATCTTATGTTAAGCAGTCCGTACAGAGACCAAGATGAAGGGCTGATGTAGATAGTTGTATTTGGGAAGTATCCCAGGGATGTGGAGTGTAGGACCAGGGAAGTGAGCAGAGAAAACATGAGAGGTAACTGGAAGAAGCGTTATGGGCTACCCACTGCTAAGGGGGACTGGTACTCCTGACCAGAAACTTCTGAAGAACTTTTTGAAAGGCCTTTCAGAATTGTCTTCCTGGGACTCGGGTGGAGAGCAGCTCATCTTTATTTATTTATTTATTTATTTATTTATTTATTTATTTATTTATTTTTGGCTGTGTTGGGTCTTTGTTGCTGTGTGCGGGCTTTCTCTAGTTGTAGCAAACAGGGGCTACTCTTTGCTGCGGTGCGCGGGCTTCACATTGCGGTGGCTTCTCTTGTTGTGGAGCACAGGCTCTAGGCACACGGGCTTCAGTAGATGTGGCACATGGGCTCAGCGGTTGTGGCTCGTGGGCTCTAGAGCGCAGGCTCAGTAATTGTGGCGCACGGGCTTAGTTGCTCCGCGGCATGTGGGATCTTCCCGGACCAGGGCTCGAACCCGTGTCCCTTGCACTGGCAGGTGGACTCCCAACCACTGCACCACCAGGGAAGCCCAGAGAACAGCTCATCTTTTGGCTGTCCACCTCCACAGGTCAAGAGTGGGCCCGGTACACAGAGCCCTGCACTTTGGGACCATACCTGTGTGAGTGCTCAGTGGGTCCCCACAGGCATTGCCACATGCCCTGGCCTCAGGAAGTCTGAGACAAGAAGTGAGAGGCACGTGGTGTGGAGTCCAGGGAGGGGGCGGGGTGGGGGGTTTGCTGCAGGGCTCGTCTGTCGCAGGTGGAGCCAGCAGTAACTAGAATGAGAGTGGTGGACAGACAGATGGGCATGGTGCTCAGAAGGTGTCCAACAGCATGGAAGGTGGAGGTGCCAGGCCCTGGCAGGTATCGACAACCATGACATATCCTCCCCATCCTTGCACAGCTCAAGGCCTCTGGAGGGAGGCCCTAGCCATATCTGTGTCTCTAGCGGGTGAGGAACCCGTCCTGTCCTCTGATTGCACCACACTTCCCTTATCACACGGCATCATGATTGCTCATCTTTTCTGATATCCCCCAGGCTGTCAACTCCATGACGGAAAGGGCTCCCACTTAGACTGGGACACACCACCATCCTCGGTGGTGAGTGTGTGCTAGTCTAAGTGGGAGCCCTTCTGTGAGGGCATGGAGTCACTCACAGAAGCTTCACAGCTGAGGAAAACAAGGCCCAGAGAAGTGAAATGCTTTGCCCAAGGGCACACAGGCACTTCAGTCCCATACCCTGGCTACAGAGCTTGGGCTCTGGACCATGACCCTCCTCATCCCCTGCGAGAGAAGTCTGGGAGTGCTGTGTACACTGCAAGGTTCCAGAAGAGGCTCAGTGCAGTGTGGTGTGTTTATGGGAAGTTCAAGGTGCTATAGGAACACAGAGAAGGGCAATGGGGACCATGGGGAGGGTGGGGAGGAGGAGAGAGAAAAAGAGAAGAGGGAGACAGGGAGAGGAAAGAAGAGAGAGACGAGAGAGATGTGGGAGGAGGAGGGATGAGGGAAGCAGGCAGGGCTGAGTGAGAGCAGGCGGGAGGAGAAGCAGCTGGAGCAGGGCTCACAGGTGCTGGAACGCAGGGCGTGAAAGAAGAGCAGCAATCCCTGCGGCTGCCACATGGGCAGGGCTGATTCGGAGGGGCTCGGATCCAGGATCCAGCAGGGGTGAGAAATCATCAACACACAGAGGCAGAGAATGTGACAAAACCAGAGCTGTCCCTGGCGTTGGCTGCTGTGTGAAGCAGGCCTAGAGCAGGGAGCCTGAGGCAGTGAGAGTGGTCGGGAAACTGCTGCAGGGACCCAGGGGAGCAAATGCATGGCCCAAACCAGGGGACACAAGGCAGAGTTCAAGACATGGTAGGAGGGCTTCCCTAGTGGCGCAGTGGTTGAGAGTCTGCCTGCCAATGCAGGGGACACGGGTTTGAGCCCTGGTCTGGGAGGATCCCACATGCCGCGGAGCAACTAGGCCCGTGAGCCACAACTGCTGAGCCTGCGCGTCTGGAGCTTGTGCTCCGCAACAGGAGAGGCCGCGATAGTGAGAGGCCCGCGCACCGCGATGAAGAGTGGTCCCCACTTGCCACAACTAGGGGAAGCCCTCGCACAGAAATGAAGACCCAACACAGCAAAAATTAATTAATTAATTAATAAACTCCTACCCCCAACATCTAAAAAAAAAAAAAAAAAAAAAGACATGGTAGGACCCAGAGAGAGGGAGAGGGGAGGAAGGAGGCAGTGGAAAGGTCCAGGCTTCTACAGATGGTGGATGGTGGCCTTCCCACCCCCAAATCGAAACAGCCATTTAATGAGTGCCTACTATGTGCCAGGCCCTGGACCAGGCCCTTGAGATAGAATCTAGCTTCGTAATGACAACAATGTCTCCAGATGGGTTTGTCCCTCCTCATTTTACTAAGAGGAAGCCTCGAGAAGTTCCCGTGGGCAGCGAGCGATGGCCCGGACAGACCCGCGGGGTCTGTGTGACTCCAGAGCCCGTGTTCTTCCCATGAGCCGTGAAATTACGCTCAGGTCATTTCACTCGCCAAAGAGCATGACACTGTGACAGCTGACCAGGCTCTGTGAGTGTCACAGTGGCCGTGAGCCAAGCGACAGATCACACCACATCACCGCGAAAGCCAAAATAACCAGTGCCTATCTGTGGTCTGCTTACTCCAGATGTCTCAGCTCAGCCGGATCTATTGACGATTCACTAATCCATCCAATAGCTGGGCACTGACCCACAAACTCAGCCAAGCCGGAGATGACACACAGCCTGTTCCCGAGCCCTCGGCTTTGCCAGGGACAGTCCACCATTAAAGAGTCTCCTTCAGAAGCAGCAGAATTTACCTGGCCCCGGAGGTGCAAGCATCAGGCACCCCAAATGCTTGCATCTCTCTGTTACAAATGCCTTTTCTCAGGCTTCCTCATTTGACCCTCCTGTCAATGACCATCTGAGTAAATTTCACCCGTAACAAGGAGCTGCAGTGGCTGAATGCTGGCCCCCAAAATATATGTCTGTGTCTTAATTCCTGGGACCTATGAATGTGACCTTATTTTAAAAAAACGGTCTCTACAGGTAGACTTAAGGATGGTGTGATGAGTCCTGGATTATCCTAGTGGTCCTTAAATCCAATGGCAAGTGTCCTGTTATAAGAGAAATGGACATTTGAGACAGAGAGAAGAGAAGGAAGCGATGTGACCATATGGGTTGGAGTGATGTGTCCACAAACCAAGGAATGAATGGGGCCTCTAGAAGCTGGAAGAGGCAAGGAAGGAGCCTCCCCTAGAGCAACCCTGTCGACCCCTTGATTTCAGACTTCTGGCCTCCAGAACTGTGAGACAATAAACGTCTGTTGTTTAAGCCACCCTGTGTGTGGTCATTTGTTAGGGGAGACGCAGGAAAGTAGCCCATAGGCAGACTTGTGCTTCTGACTGTCCAGCATGAGTTGCTATTTGCAGGAGAATTTGTGATCTCATCCCTCAGGCCCACGAGCCCGTCGGGTCCTGCTCTGCCCTTGGCTGGAAAGGGAATCCCGAGGTTGCATCTGCCTCTTGGGTGTGGAGCTCTGGGCTGGAGCAGGATGAGAAATGGGCCTATTTATAAACGAACAGAGCCAGAGGGCGGGTGCAGGGTCGGCCGAGGGCTTCACGAAGGTCAGGGATCCAGTCCCTTGGGATGGGGGCGTTGCAGAGAAGGGCCAGGCTCCAAAGGAAGCAGGGAGCCGGAGCACTTGGGCCTCTCTGAGCGGTGGGGCTGTGGTCCATTTCTGAGCAGCCTAACGCAGGAATGTCCAGCTGGCTTCCAAGTCAGATCTGGTGTCTCAGGAGAAGGGCAGGCCCAGCTGGGTGGGAGCGGATTCTTTCCCACTGCCTCATTGTCGCTCCGAGAAAGGAAGCGTGAGTGCCCAGCGCAGGAGCCCTGCATGCAGCCCGTGTCCATCTTGTGCCCTTCACGCTGCTGCTGCTCGAGGGGAACGCTGCCATGGTGAGTGAGCCTCTGTGCTCCCCTCATTTCTCACTGTAAAGACCACTTTCTCGGCAGGGCCAGGCTGGAGGGACTTGCTGGGTGATATTTCAGCCCCAGGTTGTCTCATGGAGGGTGGGAAGCCGGGCGGCAGTGCCAAGGATGTAGATGGAAGGGAGTGCTGATTAGTGGCTGAGGGGGACCAGGGTCTGCTTCCAGCACGGCTGGTGCTGGGCACCGCTGTTCAGAGGAAGTCACAGCATACAGGCTGCCTTACCCAGGCCCTCCAGCAGGCCTGAGCCTGGGAGATGCCCGGCTCTCCTGCACCAGGGGTCTTAGGAGCTAGCAGAAGGCTGTCCTCCACCTCAGGAGCAGCTTCTGACCCAGCTAGGAGGCCTACCTCAGTCACATCTGTGACCATATCATGTCTCTGAAACTTATACGTCTTTAAGCACTTCTCCCTGCAATAGTAAATGTCTGACTGAGTAGCTACAGCAGGAAGAAGAACGGGGGCAGATTTTTCACCTGCTTGGGTTCAGAGGCACAAGCTTCAGTAAGCGGTGAATCTCAGCTCCATCTCCTTCTTGCTGTGTGACCCTGCACAAGTCACTTAACCTCTCTGAGCCTCATTTCCCAGTCTGTAACAAAGGGATAATACGGCCTACTTGCTGAGCTGCTGGGGAGGTTAGATGAGACAGTATGTATAACTAAAGCTCCAATCTCCATCCATAGAACCTGGGCTCATTTCCCAGGTCTTTGGACAACTTCTTTTCTGTTTAACCTTTATCCTAGAGAAAGTCTGCTGGAGCTGCAGAGGCCCCAGCCATCCTGGTCAGGCATCTGGTCACATGGAATGCTCAGCATAGCCCTGTGCTGTCATGGGGACATTCATGCAATCCACATGGGACTTATAGGGCTCAGGTACCTGTAGCCCACAGACTCCTCCTCCAACCTCCTCCCCTGACTCTGGGCTCTGGCCCAGCAGCTCATGATCAGAAGACCCAGATTCCAAGCCTGAAACCAAACCTGTAACTTTATCACTCACTTGTCAAGCCCTGTCTTTCCTGCAGAAGCCTGGCTATGACCTTCTCAGGGTTAAGCCTATATTGAAGTAGAAGCAGAATCTGCAATGGTAGGGATCGTCTATGGAAAAGGACTTAGCACCTCCACTATGGAGCCAAGGGGCGCTGCTCCCTGCTGCTTATGTGGCCTTGGACAAGTCATTTTTTTCCTTTCAGTTTCTTCACCTTTAAAATGGGTATAATTTTATCTAAGTCTTAGAGTGACTGTAGGTTGATCATTAATCACCTGGCCTGGCCCCTGCCATTTATTAGGTGCTCCTCCTTGTCTTGCCCCGAGCCCCACTTTGCATGAGTACAGTGGTGTGGCTCAGGCCCCTGACACAGAAGCAAGCTGACTCAGGGCGGGCCCAAGACCCAGGAGACCTGAGGAAGCATGAGAGGCACTATGTCCCCTTCCTGGGTGCTGACAGTCCCAGCAGGGGCTCACCAGAGGGACCTTACCCCCAAGAGGGGGATTACAAGGGCGAACACTCAGGCTTACAGAAGGAAATGGAGGCAAGTCAGCTAGCCAGGCCCCCTCAGAGGTGCCTTCTCTGGTGCACATCCCTCAGAGGGTGCACATTCATCCCCGGGAAACCCACAAACTGTTCTCGTGTATTAATCAGATTTACAAAACAGTGGACAGGGCAACATCACTCAGGAACCTCACTTGTGGCTCTGGCCACAAGGAGAGGTCAAGGGTGCTGCAGAGGGTTTTGTCCCACAGACCTCAGTGAGGGGGTAAGGCAGACCTGCTCGGGGGTCTCCTGGGGGAAGGAGAGAAGCTGGGGAGAGTGGTCTGGATCCAGCTAGTGCTGTTGATACCTGTGGCATCTGATGGAGGGGACAGTGGGTTCGGACAGCAGGAGTCCCCGGGGGCAGAAGGCTCACACCTGCCATACTGTGCATGTTGGCTCCCTTCCCTCTCACCCAACTGGTAGGGACAGATATGAGGATAGGGTCTTGGGGGCCTGTCTGTGAGGGTGACTGGGCCTGGGAAGAACAGACAGGAGAGTGCTATTGTCATCAGACACAAAGAGGTCATTAAAACAAAAAGTTTAAAAGATGACTCCCATGTAGATAAAAAGATGTTCAGACAAATTAAATGTATTTAGGTCAAATGCCTGGGAGAGAATCCCAGCTCTACTACCTGAAAGCTTGTGACCCTGGGCAAAGAGCTGGACTTCTTTAAGCCCTGGTTCCCTGGTGGCAATGGGCTGAATGGTGGCTCCCAAAAGATATGTCAACATCCTAACCCCCAGAACTTGTGGATGTGACTTTATTTGGGAAGAGTCTCTGCAAATATAATTAAGGATCTAGAGATGAGATCAGCTTAATTATCCAGGTGAGCCCTACATCCAGTGACAAAGTCTCCTTTTAGAAGCACTCAGAGGAGAGAGACTTACAGAAAAAAAGAAGGCCATGTGAAGATGGAAGCAGAGACTGGAGTGATGTGGCCACAAGCCCAGAAACACCTGGTGCCACCAGAGGCTGGACCAACACTCAAAGGCAGCTCGGCCCTGCCAACACCTTGATCTCAGATTTCTGGCCTCCAGAACTGTGAGAGAATAAATGTCTGTTGTTTTAAACCCCGCTGTCAGCACTAACATGTTATAGCAACCACAGGAAGCGTTCATAAAAGAAATAATGTAAAGATCCAACAAGAAGGGATCATTACAGGTCACTTGCATTTCTACAAAAGAATAGTATGCAGCCATGCAAAGAAGTTCATGGACAGTCATTAATGATGAGGCAGATATTCACATTATAATATCAAGCCGGAAAAACAGAGTACCAGAATATTAATTTGTAAATGTATATGAATCTAATTTTGGTTTTAAAAGTATGCCAAGAAAAAGGGAAAAAATAACTTTGACCATCTCTGGGCCATATGATACTATGTTCTTTATTTTCTTCTTTGCTATTTTCTATATTTTCCAAATTTCCTCTCAATGAGTATAACTTGTATTATCAGAAAATAAAAGAGCTGTTCTAAAAATTTCTGCCTACCATATCACATAATTGTGCAAGAGCCACTGGAGGCCCACTTTCTTTCCACATATAATCTCATGAGATCCTTACAATAGTCCCACCAGAAGCTCAGTTGTGATTCCATTTTGTAGGTGAGAAAATCATGCTTCAAGAGGTGAATGGTGACCACAGAGCCAGCCTGTGGCCAAGGATGGGAAAGGAGCTCAGCCTGCCTGCCTTCTGAGCTTTGCGTGGGAAGCCACACTCCCCTAACCCATAGAGATAGCGACCCTGTCCTCACCTCCCTCTCCTGGCCACGCCCAGGACTTGGCCTGTCCTTCAAGTCAGAATGACTGATCAAAGTCTCAAGTGCCCTCCAGGCAGAGATAAATAACAGAGAGGTAGATCCTGGGATTCTGGTTTCCTATTTTTAAATGGAATGAAAAATAAATCATTTCTGCTAACTGTTTTTCCCTGGCTGCAGGAAATGATGCATCACCATCTTTTAAAAGAAAATTAAGCCTTTAATTCCATGGCACATGTAATAAAATGGTACTTCAGCTCTCTGCCCTGAATATATTGGCCCGTCATGTCCTAATTTACTATTTTGATGCTGTCTGAAATGGTCTGAAGTTATTTATGTGGCAATAGATTCAAGCACCAAACCTGGCCTTCAGATGTTGTCGAAGCACTCATTTAACACAATGGATGGCCATGTGGGAGCCAGAGGGGTCATATTGAGGGGTAGGCCACGTGGGTGGGGTGCACAGCTGGCTCTGCCATGGAGTACTACCGTGAGCCGGATTCCCAGTTTCTTCCTCTGGAAGGTGGAGATTATGGTACCTCATTCACAGGTGCAAGGTGCCAGGTTTGGATCCATACTGGGATCTCCAGCTGCACCACCATCTCATTCTCTGCCAAGAATGCCCCAAATGCCATTCTCTTTATTCTGATTCTCTTGTGGTCCACAGGAGAGCTGTGAATGCTTCCACACACATACCAGTGCTTAGCATGTGTGCACAGGCTCACACATGGGGCAATTCATCTTAAGGCTTTGAGCAGGCACATCCCATTTTACTTTGGAGAGCAGCCCTTTACGAGCAGGGAACTGCCCAATGATCCGTGCAAAGATACACTGGGGCAAAGTTTCAAAGCAAGATAAAGGACAGGGGTCTGGGGGCTTCTAGGCCCGCGTTCATCATCTTGTACACTTCTCTTCTCTCCCGTGGCCATGTGATGCCGACAGGGAGACTGTGTGCTACTGGTCAGCTGACCTCAGGAGTCCTCCCTGCTGGCACTCGGAACAGCCACTTTACGTGAGCATCTGGATGGGGCTACTTGAATGAGAGGCCTCGTGTTCTGCAGGAACTTCCAAATGGGCTCAAAGACACTACTGGTGTCTCTGGGTCAGGGACCTCAGGTCTTTCCATGGGGCCCTCAGCAGGGCACCCAGGCCCCTGGGAGGTTCAAGGCAGCCCTATGTCCTCTACAGGGTAAGGCTCATCTGTTTCAGGGACAGAGAGTTGGGATAGTTCATTTAGCTTTCAGCAAACTTATAAGGAGAATAATTGCCAACCTATGTCTGGAGGGGAAGGCAAACGTGAAATTCTCAAATGTGGACCTGATCCCTTAGCAATGGGCATGAACCAAGCTCCCTCTGATACCCAGAGCTGGTGGCCCGAGGGAGAGACTACACCTACTGCTGAGACTAATTTTCTGGATGCTTGGGCAACCAGCCAAGTGACTTGAACAAATTATTTAGAGAACAATAGCAGCTTTCTTATAAGATTGTTGTGATTATTAAAACGACTCAATAATGGCGATCAGTCACACAGATGTGCTCACTACCTGTTAGTTGTGGAAACCAGCCAACTGCACGGTTGTTTCCTAAAACTGAAGCGACCCGCTTGTGGCAGACAGTGTGAGCATGTACTCAGTGCTGGGAGTCCTGCTTGGCTCTCCTCTTCCTCGTCCAGCACATCCAAGCCTCCAGAGCCAAATTCAATCCCAAATGACCTCCCCCTCCCCTCCCTGAGCATCTAGGCCACCGGCTGTCTCCCCCGAACCCCTACAC
This sequence comes from Mesoplodon densirostris, assembly GCF_025265405.1. Lineage (NCBI taxonomy): Eukaryota > Metazoa > Chordata > Mammalia > Artiodactyla > Ziphiidae > Mesoplodon > Mesoplodon densirostris. The sequence goes on along the minus strand of NC_082661.1, from coordinate 48,564,198 downwards.
TGTCCTTCTGACTGGCCCTGCCCCCCATCTCATCCTACAACATTCCATTTTCCATGCAGCAGCCAGAGAGATCTTTATTTTTTTAATTGAAGTATAGTTGATATGTAACATTATATACGTTACAGGTGTACAGTGTAGTAATTCACAATTTTTAAAGGTTACACTCCATTTATAGTTATTATAAAATACTGGCTATATTTCCCCATGTTATATAATATATCCTTGTAGCTTTTTTTTTTTTTTTTTTTTGCAGTACGTGGGCCTCTCACCGCTGTGGCCTCTCCTGTTGCGGAGCACAGGCTCCGGACATGCAGGCTCAGTGGCCATGGCTCACGGGCCCAGCCGCTCCACGGCATGTGGGATCTTCCCGGGTCGGGGCACGAACCCCTGTCCCCTGCATCGGCAGGCAGACTCTCAACCACTGCGCCACCAGGGAAGCCCATTGTAGCTTATTTTATACCTAACAGTTTGTACCTCTTAATTCCCTACCCCTATATTGCCCCTCCTCCCTTCCCTCTCCCCATTAGTAACCACTAGTTTATTCTCTATATCTGTGAGTTTGCTTCTTATTTTGTTATATTCACTAGTTTGTTATATTTTTTAGATTCCACATATAAGTGATATCATACAGGATTTGTCTTTCTCTGTCTGACTTATTTCACTTAGCGTAATACCCTCCAATGGCATCCATATTGCTGCAATTGGTAAAAGGTCATTCTTTTTATTGCTGAGTAATATTCCATTGTAGTATATATACCACATCTTCTTTATCCATTCATCTGTTGTTGGGCACTTAGCTTGCTTCCATATCTTGGCAATTATAAATAATGCTGCTATGAAATCTTTTTAAAATGTTCATCAGATCCTGTTGGCCCTGTGACTAAGCCCACCATTGGCTTCCTATAACACTGAATAAAATGTAAACTCGATGGCCTGGCCACCAAGCCTCCACATGGCCTGGCCCTGTCTGCTCTCTGCTCTCATCTTGAAACTCCCACCCCCAAACCCCAAAGTTCCATGAAAGCAGTGACTCTGCCTGTCTTGTTCATGGCTGTATTCCATTGCCTGGCCCGTGGTATTTACAAAACAAATGCTTCTAGAATCAGCGAAGGATTCAAAGTCAGACAAACTAATTTTACTGCATTGTACCACTGGACAGGGGAATAGACACTAAGGAAAATAAATCCCTTCAGCTAAGCAAATTTCAATCCCTCCTTCTAAACTGGGAGCCTGTGGGGCTCAGAGGGCTGAAGAAAAAGTTTGTACACACCCAGCCTCTATCTCCAATGTGCCAAGATGGCTTTGGGGGAAAGTGGCCCTAGAGGGACCCCTGTATTCAGCTGCACAGACTATGGGCTGCGCAAATCCAGGGATGACACTGACATAGAACAATGCCCCTAGAGTTTTCAGATGGGTCAGTACAGCAGCCCTGGACCCCCAACCTGCTCCATCAGGGGTGAGCCCCCTTGAGTCCCCTCCCTCAGCCCTGCCCAGACCCAGCTGTGCCCCTCTGTCCTCAATTGGTTTCTTCCTTAAGAATGCTCAGACCAATAGACCAGAGAACAATACAAATGATCATCCCTGGGTGAAGAGGGAGGATGGAGTATCAGATGGGCATCACCCTGTCTCTGCTGCTTCCTGTCTGCGTGCCCTTGAACTCATCATTTTTCTGAGCCTCAAGCTCCAAGCACACAGAGATGTTCAGAACACTTTGGCTGGGCTGAACTGGACAGCTGCATGGCAGGGCTGATGGAGAGATGGCAAAGTCCATACCACGTGGCAGACTCCAGTTCCCCCAGTGTGAGGAGCTTCAACAGGACCCAAAGTCAGCACATCCTTGCTTTCCTTTATTCACTGTAATGGTGAGCATGAAGTTACCATGACACCTTCTTGCACATGGGGCCACTGTGGCTCAGAAGTTCAATGGTTGCCCAAGTTCCCACACTGCTGGTGGTGAGACAGTGACTTACCCTGGCCCTACGGATGGATCCTACAGCTCCTGTGAGGCAGCCGTGTTCCCAAGGCCATAGGGCAAAGGAGTCAGAGACTTAAATCTTGAGGACTCAGCTCACTGTCATGCTCAGGTCTGCAGGTCCAGGCTCTCTCCAGCCCCACCCTACTTCCCACCTGCCTTCCACCTGGCTCTGTGGGGTCTGTCCCTGGGCCTACAGTTTGAGGGGAGGAAGGTGGGACTTCTGAAAACAAAATCCCTGTCCCATAACTGAGCTTAACTGTCAAGTCTCAGTCTGAAAACCTGGGACACACGGCTGACAATCCAGATGACAGCCCATCTGGGAGGGCGGCTATATTTAGCAACATGCTTGACCTAACATGTTATCGAGAGCAGAACCAAAAGGTTGGGGAGCTGAAGGGAGATGGCAGAGAGAACCTCCACCCTGCGCCCCCCAAGCCGTGCAGCCTTGAGGAACTGCTCCGGAAAATTTCCACTTTCTGACCATATCTTTTTTCCCAATGTTAGGGAGCTTCTGTGATTTGCCCAGTGCTTTCGACCTGGAGGTAGAGGACAAAACCAACCAGCTCTGTTTGCAGCAGGAAGAATTTCAGCACAAGGGAGTTAAGAAGCATATTGGCCGTGGGTCACAAAGCCAAGCTTTCCTTCCACACCCCTGGGTGCTCGCAATTATGGGAGGGAGTCTGTGCAAGCAGCACATGGGCACTGTGGAGGGGACCTGGGCTGTAAAGAGGTGGATCCACATCCCAGGTAATGATGCTCCCCACCTCGTGGAGTTTTTGAAAAGATCTAATGAAGCATAACATGAAAAGTATGCAGCACAATAAACACTGTGCCTTTCTCTCCTCTCCCCTAGATCCTCATAACCTGATGAGGTAGGATTTAGCCAATTTATCCCCATTCTACAGATGAAGAAACTGAATGCAGCACTCAGAGAAGGTGATTTCCATAAATTCTCAACAGGGGTTGTGTTGCAGATACATCAATATTTCCCATCTCTGAGTTTGACATGTGTGTTCAATGGTCCAAGAAAATCAAGGTTGGGGGCAGGGGTGATGGTGCTAATTTCCCAGAAGCAATCTGACCTCTGCTCTTTGAAGTGTCACGCAATTGGCTGGAGACTGCTCCCGTCAGCAGCACTGCACTAGGCTGCTGAAAGCACTTTTAGCACCTGATTAAAAAGGAGCCTTATTTTCCTGAGCAACTACCAGCCTGCCTCTCATGATCTCATCCCAAAGACAAGGATGAAAAATGATGGAAGGCTGGCCTCCAAATGCTCACCCTGCAGAACACTGAATGGCCTGGCCTCACTCGTGTGTGGGATGTACCAGGCGTGGCTTGGGCTGCGGCAGCCAGAGCTGTAGGGCAGCAAGTAGTGCTCGCCATGGAGGTAGACTGCCTCCTTTCCAGCTCCAATGGAGATCCTGCTCTGGCCTGCATCCAGCCGTGACCTGGCTCCTGGGGGATTTGGGAATGAAGCAAAAGGAAGAAAGGAACTAGGCTGATTTGAAATCCTCCTGTGGGGAGGTCATCCCTTTCATTTCCCAAAACAGCTCTACCTGGGAGCACTTTAGCCTCAAGGTATATTAAAGGAAACAGAGATTCCTCAGGAGATAACTTCCTGCCCCAAACTACACAGCCAGGAGTTTAGCAAAAAAGGATTCAAACCCAGGCAGAGCCCTAAACAGCACACTGCATTACACCATGCTGCCCTGTAGCATCCCTGGGCTGCCTTTATGAGTAGCTAGGGGCTTGTGTTCACCTGGGACTTGCTCCTTCTGGCCTCACAGTGGGTAAAAGGAAGGGTGCCCCACCCTGGGCATGGCTGAAGACTCCTGCCCCCATTTGTCCTGTAATTGTGTCACCCCAAGGACACTCCACACTGGTCTCAGTCATAACCAGGGCTGTCTCTAAGAGCTCATAATAGCAAGGAGATATAAAAAGGAAATACCCAGTGCTGCCAAAGATGTGGTCAAACAGGCAGTCTTACTCATTGCTGGCGGCAGTGGAAAGCAATTTGGCAAGATGTATGCATACAAGCCTTGATAATGTGAATCTCTTTGATCCACTAATCACACATCTGCAAATATATCTTTTTTTTAAACATCTTTATTTGAGTATAATTGCTTTACAATGGTGTGTTAGTTTCTGCTGTACAACAAAGTGAATCAGCTATATGTATACATATATCCCCGTATCCCCTCTCTCTTGCGTCTCCCTCCCACCCTCCCTATCCCACCCCTCTAGGTGGTCACAAAACACTGAGCTGATCTCCCCCTGTGATGCAGCTGCTTCCCACTAGTTATTTATTTTACATTTGGTAGTGTATATATGTCAATGCTACTCTCTCACTTTGTCCCAGCTTACCTGTCCCGCTCCCTGTGTCCTCAAGTCCATTCTCTACGTCTGCATCTTTATTCTTGTCCTGCCCCTAGGTTCATCAGAACCACTTTTTGTTTTTAGATTCCATATATGTGTTAGCATATGGTATTTGTTTTTCTCTTTCTGACTTACTTCACTCTGTATGACAGACTCTAGGTCCAACCACCTCACTACAAATAACTCAATTTCATTTCTTTTTATGGCTGAGTAATATTCCATTGTATATATGTGCCACATCTTCTTTATCCATTCATCTGTCAGTGGACACTTAGGTTGCTTCCATGTCCTGCCTATTGTAAATAGAGCTGCAGTGAACATTGTGGTGTCTGACTCTTTTTGAATTATGGTTTTCTCAGGGTATATGCCTAGTAGTAGGATTGCTGGGTCGTATGATAGTTCAATTTTTAGTTTTTTAAGGAACCTCCATACTGTTCTCCATAGTGGCTGTATCAATTTACATTCCCACCAACAGTACAAGAGGCTTCCCTTTTCTCCACACCCTCTCCAGCATTTATTGCTTGTAGATTTTTTGATGATGGCCATTCTGACCAGTGTGAAGTGATACCTCATTGTAGATTTGATTTGCATTTCTCTAATGATTAGTGATGTTGAGCATCCTTTCATGTGTTTGTAGGCAACCTGTATATCTTCTTTGGAGAAATCTCTATTTAGGTCTTCTGCCCATTTTTGGATTGGGTTGTTTGTTTTTTTTTTGATATTGAGCTGCATGAGCTGCCTGTATATTTTGGAGATTAATCCTTTGTCAGTTTCTTCATTTGCAAATATTTTCTCCCATTCTGAGGGTTGTCCTTTCATCTTGTTTATGGTTTCCTTTGCTGTGCACAAGCTTTTAAGTTTCATTAGGTCCCATTCGTTTATTTTTGTTTTTATTTCCATTTCTCTAGGAGATGGGTCAAAAAGGATCTTGCTGTGATTTATGTCAAAGAGTGTTCTTCCTATGTTTTCCTCAAAGAGTTTTATAGTGTCTGGTTTTACATTTAGGTCTTTAATCCATTTTGAGTTTATTTTTGTGTATGGTATTAGGAAGTGTTCTAACTTCATTCTTTTACATGTAGCTGTCCAGATTTCCCAGCACCACTTATTGAAGAGGCTGTCTTTTCTCCATTGTATATTCTTGCCTCCTTTATCAAAGATAAGATGACCATATGTGCATGGGTTTATCTCTGGGCTTTCTATCCTGTTCCATTGATCTATATTTCTGTTTTTGTTCTAGTATCATGCTGTCTTGATTACTGTAGCTTTGTAGTATAGTCTGAAGTCAGGGAGGCTGATTCCTCCAGCTCCATTTTTCTTTTTCAAGATTGCTTTGCCTATTTGGGTTTTTTTTGTTTTCCCATACAAATTGTGAAATTTTTGGCTCTAGTTCTGTGAAAAAATGCCAATGGTAGTTTGATAGGGATTGCATTGAATCTGTAGATTGCTTTGGGTAGTATAGTCATTTTCAAAATGTTGATTCTTCCAATCCAAGAACATTGCAAATATATCTTAAGGCAATAAGTCCAAATTAAAAATCTTACCTATCAACATCTTCATCATAGCATTTCCTAAGGAGCTAAATACATTGAAATTCTATAATGTGGAATATTAAGCCATTAAAAATAACATTTGATCTTGGATTGGAAGAATTAATATTGTTAATTAAAATGTCCATAGAACCCAAAGCAATCTATAGATTAAATGCAATCCCTATCAAATTATCCATTACATTTTTCATATAACTAGAACAAATAATCACAAAATTTATATGGAGTCACAAAAGACCCAGAATTGCCAAAGCAATCCTGAGGAAAAAGAACAAAGCAAGAGGCATAATCCTCCCAGATTTCAGACAATACTACAAAGCTACAGTGATCAAAGCAGCATGGTATTAGCACAAAAGCAGACATATGGCTCAACGGAGCAGAATAGAGAGCCCAGAAATAAACCCACACACCTATGGTAAATTAATCTTCAACAAAGGAAGCAAGAATATACAATGGAGAAAAGACAGTATCTTCAGCAAGTGGTGTTGGGAAAGCTGGACAGCTGCATGTAAATCAATGAAGTTAGAACACACCCTCACACCAAACACAAAAATAAACTCAAAATGGCTTAAAGACAAAAATAAGACTGGACACCATAAAACTCCTAGAAGAGAACGTAAGCAAATATCTCTGACATAAATCATAGCAATGCTTTCTTAGGTCAGTCTCCCAAGACAATAGAAATAAAAGCAAAAATAAACAAATGGGACCTTATCAAACTTATAAGCTTTTGCACAGCAAATGAAACCATAAACAAAATGAAAAGACAACCTACAAACTGAGAGAAAATATTTTCAAATGATGTGACCCGCAAGAGCTTAATTTCCAAAAGACACAAAGAGCTCATACAACTCAATAACAAGAAAAACAAACAAAAAAACCCAAATCAAAAAGTGGGCAGAAGACCTAAATAGACATTTCTCGAAAGAAGACATACAGATGGCAAACAGGCACATGAAAAGATGCTCAACATCACTAATTATTAGAGAAGTGCAAATCAAAACTACAGTGAGGTACCACCTCACACCAGTCAGAATGGCAATCATTAAAAAGTCCACAAACAATAAATGCTGGAGAGGGTGTGGAGAAAAGGGAACCCCTCCCCTACACTGTTGGTGGGAATGTAAATTGGTGCAGCCACTATGGAAAATGGCATGTTTCCTTAAAAAACTAAAAATAGAGTTACCATATGATCCAGCAATCCCACTCTTGGGCATACATCTGGAGAAAACACTAATTTGAAAAGATACATGCATCCCATTGTTCATAGTAGCACTATTTACAATAGCCAAGACATGTAAGCAACCTAAATGTCCATCGACAGATAAATGGATAAAGAAGATGTGGTACATATATACAATGGATTCCTACTCAGCCATAAAAAAAGAATGAAATAATGCCATTTGCAGCAACATGTATGGACCTAGAAATTATCATACTAAGTGAAGCAGTCAGACAGTGAAAGACAAATACCATATGACATCACTTATATGTGGAATCTAAAATATGATACAAATGTAGTTATTTACAAAACAGAAACAGACTCACAGACATAGAAAACAAACTTATGGTTACCAAAGGAGAAAGCGGGGGAGGGATAAATTAGGAGTTTGGGATTAGCAGATACAAGCTACTATTTGAAAATATATAAAGAACAAGGTCCTACCATATAACACAGAGAACTATATTCAATATCTTGTAATAAACTACAATGAAAAAGAATATATATGTATAACTGAATCAGTTTGATGTACACCAGAATCGAACACAACATTGTAAATCACTATACTTCAATAAAAAAAAGTTTCAGAAAAATTCATAATAACATGGAAACTCTTTTGTTATAAAGTTTAATGGCAAAAGAAAGTTATGAAATTGTGCAGATGGTGTGAACACAACTATGCTTAAAAAAAAGAGTGAATGAATAAATTGCACATGGGACTTATGGGTGGAGGTTTGTTTTTGTTTTTGATTTACAGACTTTACTTTTTATAGCAGTTTTACGTTCACACCAAGATCGAGTAGAAAGTCCAGAGATCTCCCATATACCCCTACCCCACACAAGCATAGCCTCCTCCATGTCAACCTCCCTGGGCGGGGGGGTTTTCCTACTTTCTTTCACCCTCCCCAAATTGTCAAATTGTCTATAATGAGAAAAATAAATTTTGTTAGGGAGGAAGGAAAGATGGGAGGAAGTGGGGGGAGGGGGAGGAAAGGCAAGAGGAAAGGCAAGAAGAGGGAGCCCTCATCCCAAAGGGAGAACACAAACAGGTTCTTAGCCCTTTCAATTTCCTATACACCTTTTTATTTCACCAGCTGTTGGAATTCCTCATCATTTAAAGTTTGTGCCACCATTTCCCACGTCCACATAGTTTCTCTCAGGGAGGAAAGACAATCTTAATGCTTTCTCGACCCTAAAACCATCCCTCAAACACCAAATTCAAGCCGGCCTTTGAGGGAAGCCTCTTTAGCTCACTCTGTGCCTCCCTGTACCTTATACAAGTTTTCCTATCGATGTTGAGCACCCCCTAACCTGCAGCCTTGGAGCCTGGGCAGATTCTCTGGCTTTACCACATGCACACGCACACTCACACACGCCTCCGTGGTGATGGGGAAAATATGACCTGCAATGCAGGCCTCCGGCCAGCAGGGGGCAGAGTGGGTGGAGGCCAGCACTGCGTGTGCACCTCGGGTCCCCAGTACCCAGAACCAGAGAGGCACAGGCACGTTGAATGAATGAGTGGATGCTTCAGCAACCCGTTTTTTGGCACTCTTTTGAACTTTAAATTGGGAATGGGTTTTTCTGGGCAATGATGGTGGAGTTTACATGCGTTAGATCACCCCACAGGAAGAATGGTTAATATCTAGCCTGCTTTAGTCTCTAATAGGTCACTCTAAGGGCCATTTACACCCACTTGTGTGTCAGAGGAAAGAGGCCAGGACTGGGGATTGTCATCCACACACCACAAGGCTCCTCTCCCCCTAGGGGCCTTGTTTCCCCAGTTATAGAATGAAGCAGTGGGATACCCTCCAGGGCCTTCCCATGATGCTGTTCTATGACCCCATTAAGGATTGCTTGACTATATAACAAACTCTTCCTATCGAAGCATTTCCAAAACATGAGACGTTTCAGGGATACATTTTATTTTTTATGTCATACATAGTAACATCTACAAAGAATTCAAGGTGAGATTCCTAGAAAATTAGACCCCAAAACAGTAGAAATCAGTTTCTTGTTCTCTTTTTGGTAAGATGGTAATACAGAGTCTGATCCACAAAACTGTCTGCACCCAGCTCACACACACACACCTAGCCATGCACACACACACACATATTCACACATACACATACACACTCACACATTTCCCATCATCACCACCAGCCCCCAAATGACTGTACAGTAAGTACACATGGAAAATTTCTAGGAATGGGACCACCCAATGGAACTTCAAAAGGAAAGGATGCAACCTGAATGTGAATTAGGAGGAAATGACATCAGGGAAATGGAGACAATAAGCTCTCGATTGGGACTTAAAATAGAGGAAGGACTGGCTATTGTTGTCGTTCTGGGGAGGGAAGAACTGAGGGGTGAGAGGATTGACTTTTTCCCCAGTACAAGTACTAACAGCAACGAGGCATCTGGGCACTGCTTTCTGTTGCTTAAACAGGTGGCCTCGCCAAAAAAAGAGGCAAGGTCTGCCCAGGGGGCCTCTTTCTAGGACCACAAATAACAGAACACTCTCAGAGTCTGAGCTGCTTCTCACTGAGTGCCAGCCTGGGATTAAGTATGGAACCAGCTCAGACGCAGGCCAAACCCCCCGACACTGCACTCCAGAGCAGAGAAGGCGAGCGCCCAGCACCCCGAATGACTCAAACCCTATGCCCGGCCCTCAGGCGACTGCACCTGACCAGGAAGCCCCTGACAGGAGGCCGCCCCTCAGGCATCTCCAGGACTCGAGGAGAGGAGCCCCTGACAGGATGCCCGGCCCTCAGGTGACTCTGTGACAGGACAGCTGCCCCGGCTGTGTGGCTGACAGGGTCTTGGTGCTCTGCCTGGTGTCAGGCCTGAGCCTCTGAGGTGGGAGAGTTGAGTTCAGGACATTGGTCCACCAGAGACCTTCCAGCTCAACGTAAAATCAATCGGCAGGAGCTCTCCCAGAGATCTCCATCTCAGTGCTAAGACCCAGCTCCACCCAAAGGCCAGCAAGCTCCAGTGCTGGATGCCCCATGCCAAACAACTAGCAAGACAGGAACACAACCACACCCATTAGCAGAGAGGCTGCCTAAGGTCATACTAAGTTCACAGGCACCCTAAAACACACCACCGGATGCAGCCCTACTCACCACAAAGACAAGATCCAGCCCCCCACCCAAAAAAAAGATCCAGCCCTACCCACCAAAACACAGGCACCAGTCCCCTCCACCAGGAAGCCTACACAAGCCACTGAACCAACCTCACCCACTGGGGGCAGACACCAAAAACAACGGGAACAATGAACATGCAGCCCGTGAAAAGGAGACCCCAAACACAGTAAGTTAAGCAAAAAGAGAAGACAGAGAAATATGCAGCAGATGAAGGAGCAAGGTAAAAACTCACCAGACCAAAGAAATGAAGAGGAAATAGGCAGTCTACCTGAAAAAGAATTCAGAGTAATGACAGTAAAGATGATCCAAAATCTTGGAAATAGAATGGAAAAAATACAAGAAACGTTTAATAAGGAACTAGAAGAACTAAAGAGCAAACAAACAATGATGAACAACACAATATATGAAACTTAAAATTCTCTAGAAGGAATCAATAGCAGAATAACTGAGGCAGAAAAACGGATAAGTGAACTGGAAGATAAAACATTGGAAATAACTACTGCAGAGCAGAATAAAGAAAAAAGAATGAAAAGAATTGAGGACAGCCTCAGAGACCTCTGGGACAATATTAAATGCACCAACATTCAAATTATAGGGGTCCCAGAAGAAGACGAGAAAAAGAAAGGGTCTGAGAAAATATTTGAAGAGATTATAGTTGAAAACTTCCTTAACATGGGAAAGGAAATAATCAACCAAGTCCAGGAAGAGCAGAGAGTCCCATACAGGATAAATCCAAGGAGAAACATGCCAAGACACATATTTATCAAACTATCAAAAATTAAATACAAAGAAAAAATATTAAAAGCATCAAGGGAAGAGGCACAAATAACACACAAGGGAATCCCCATAAAGTTAACACCTGATCTTTCAGCAGAAACTCTGCAAGCCAGAGGGGAGTGGCAGGACATAATTAAAGTGATGAAGGAGAGAAACCTGCAACCAAGATTACTCTACCCAGCAAGGATCTCATTCAGATTCAATGGAGAAATTAAAACCTTTACAGACAAGCAAAAGTTAAGAGAATTCAGCACCACCAAACCAGCTTTACCACAAATGCTAAAGGAACTTCCCTAGGCAGGAAACACAAGAGAAGGAAAAGACCCACAAAAACAAACCCAAAACAATTAAGAAAATGCTATTAGGAACATAATCAATAATTACCTTAAATGTAAATGGATTAAATGCTCCAACCAAATGACATAGACTGGCTGAATGGATACAAAACCAAGAGCCATACATATGCTGTCTACAAGAGACCCACTTCAGACCTAGGGACACATACAGACTGAAAGTGAGGGGATGGAAAAAGATATTCCATGCAAATGGAAATCAAAAGAAAGCTGGAGTAGCAATTCTCTTATCAGGCAAAACATACTTTAAAATAATGACTGTTACAAGAGACAAAGAAGGACACTACATAATGATCAAGGAATCAATCCAAGAAGAAGATATAACAATTATAAATGTTTATGCACCCAACATAGGAGCACCTCAATACATAAGGCAAATGCTAACAGCCATAAAAGGGGAAATCAACAGTAACACAATCAAAGTAGGGGACTTTAACACCCTGCTTTCACCAATGGACATATCATCCAAAATGAAATTAATAAGGAAACACAAGCTTTAAATGATACATTAAACAAGATGGACTTAATTGATATTTATAGGACATTCCATCCAAAAACAACAGAATACACTTTCTTCTCAAGTGCTCATGGAACATTCTCCAGGATAGATCATATCTTGGATCACAAATCAAGCCTTGGTAAATTTAAGAAAATTGAAATCGTATCAAGTATCTTTTCCGACCACAATGCTATGAGACTAGATATCAATTACAGAAACAAAGCTGTAAAAAATACAAACACATGGAGGCTAAACAATACGCTACTAAATATCCAAGAGATCACTGAAGAAATCAAAGAGGAAATCAAAAAATACCTAGAAACAAATGACAATGAGAACATGATGACCCAAAACTTATGGGATGCAGCAAAAGCAGTTCTAAAAGGAAAGTTTATAGCAATACAATCCTACCTCAAGAAACAAGAAAAATCTCAAATAAAAAACCTAACCTTAGGCTTCCCTGGTGGTGCAGTGGTTGAGAATCTGCCTGCCAATGCAGGGGACATGGGTTCGAGCCCTGGTCTGGGAAGATCCCACATGCCACGGAGCAGCTAGCCCCGTGAGCCAAAATTACTGAGCCTGTGCGTCTGGAGCCTGTGCTCCGCAACGAGAGAGGCCACGATAGTGAGAGGCCCGCGCACCGCGATGAGGAGTGGCCCCCACTTGCCGCAACTAGAGAAAGCCCTCGCACAGAAATGAAGACCCAACACAGCCATAAATAAATAAATAAAAATTTTTAAAAAAGCAAAAGAAATCTGAATGAAGTATGGTCTTTAAAAAAAAAGAATAAATAGCCTTAAAAAAAGAAAAAAAAACCTAACCTTACACCTAAAGCAATTAGACAAAGAAGAACAAAAAACCCCCCAAAGTTAGCAGAAAGAAACAAATCATAAAGATCAGATCAGAAATAAATGAAAAAGAAATGAAGGAAACAATAACAAAGATCAATAAAATTAAAGTTAGTTCTTTAAGAAGATAAAAAAATTGATAAACCACTAGCCAGACTACTCAAGAAAAAAAGGGAGAAGACTCAAATCAACAGAATTAGAAATGAAAAAGGAGAAGTAACAACTGACCCTGCAGAAATACAAAGAATCATAAGGGATTACTACAAGCAACTATATGCCAATAAAATGGACAACCTGGAAGAAATAGACAAATTCTTAGAAAAGCACAACCTTCCAAGACCAAACCAGGAAGAAATAGAAAATATAAACAGACAAATCACAAGCACTGAAATCGAAATTGTGATTAAAAATCTTCCAACAAACAAAAGCCCAGGACCAGATGGCTTCACAGGCAAATTCTATCAAACATTTAGAGAAGACCTAACACCTATCCTTCTCAAACTCTTCCAAAATATAGCAGAGGGAGGAACACTCCCAAATTCATTCTACGAGGCCACCATCACCCTGATACCAAAACCAGACAGAGATGTCACAAAGAAAGAAAACTACAGGCCAATATAACTGATGAACATAGATGCAAAAATCCTCAACAAAATACTAGCAAACAGAATCCACCAGCACATTAAAAGGATCATACACCATGATCAAGTGGGGTTTATCCCAGGAATGCAAGGATTCTTCAATATATGCAAATCAATCAATGTGATACACCATATTAACAAACTGAAGGATGAAAGCCATATGATAATCTCAATAGATGCAAAAAAAGGTTTCAACATAATTCAACACCAATTTATGATAACAACCCTCCAGAAAGTAGGCATAGAGGAAACTTACCTCACATAATAAAGACTATATATGACAAACACAGCCAACATCATTCTCAATGGTGAAAAACTGAAACCATTTCCTCTAAAATCAGTAACAAGACAAGGATGCCCACTCTCACCACTATTATTCAACATAGTTTTGGAAGTTTTAGCCACAGCAATCAGAGAAGAAAAAGAAATAAAATGAATCCAAATCAGAAAAGAAGAAGTAGAGCTGTCACTGTTTTCAGATAACATGATGCTATACATAAAGAATCCTAAAGATGCTACCAGAAAACTACTAGAGCTAATCAATGAATTTGGTAAAGGAGACAAAAGACCTGTGTGCAGAAAACTATAAGACATTGATGAAAGAAATTAAAGATGGTATAAACAGATGGAGAGATATACCATGTTCTTGGATTGGAAGAATCAACATTTTGAAAAAGACTATACTACAAAGCAATCTACAGATTCAATGCAATCCCTATCAAACTACCAATGGCATTTTTCACAGAACTAAAACAAAAAAATTCACAATTTGTATGGAAACACAAAAAAACCCCCGAATAACAAAAGCAATCTTGAGAAAAATAAATGGAGCTGGAGGAATCAGCCTCCCTGACTTCAGACTATACTACAAAGCTACAGTAATCAAGACAGCATGATACTGGAACAAAAACAGAAATATAGATCAATGGAACAGGATAGAAAGCCCAGAGATAAACCTACGCACATATGGTCACCTTATCTTTGATAAAGGAGGCAAGAATATACAATGGAGAAAAGACAGCCTCTTCAATAAGTGATGCTGGGAAAACTGGACAGCTACATGTGAAATTAGAACACTTCCTGACACCATACACAAAAATAAACTCAAAATGGATTAAAGACCTAAATATAAGACCAGACACTATAAAACTCTTTGAGGAAAACATAGGAAGAATACTCTGACATAAATCACAGCAAGATCCTTTTTGACCCACCTCCTAGAGAAATGGAAATAAAAACAAAGCTAAACAAATGGGACCTAATGAAACTTAAAAGCTTGTGCACAGCAAAGGAAACCATAAACAAGATGAAAAGACCACCCTCAGAATGGGAGAAAATATTTGCGAACGAAGCAACTGACAAAGGCTTAATCTCCAAAATATACAGGCAGCTCATGCAGCTCAATATCAACAAAACAAAAAACCCAATCCAAAAATGGGCAGAAGATCTAAATAGTCACTTCTCCAAAGAAGATATACAGTTTGCTTACAAACACATGAAAGGATGCTCAACGTCACTAATCATTAGAGAAATGCAAATCAAAACTACAATGAGGTATCACCTCACACCAGTCAGAATGGCCGTCATCAAAAAATCTACAAGCAATAAATGCTGGAGAGGGTGTGGAGAAAAGGGAAGCCTCTTGTACTGTTGGTGGGAATGTAAATTGATACAGCCACTATGGAGGGCTCCTTACAAAACTAAAAATAGAACTACCATATGACCCAGCAATCCCACTACTGGGCATATACCCTGAGAAAACCATAATTCAAAAAGAGACATGTACCACAGTGTTCATTGCAGCCCTATTTACAATAGCCAGGACATGGAAGCAACCTAGGTGTCCATCAACAGATGAATGGATAAAGAAGATGTGGCACATATATACAATGGAATATTACTCAGCCATAAGCAGAAACGAAATTGAGTTATTTATAGTGAGGTGGATGGACCTAGAGTCTGTCATACAGAGTGAAATAAGTCAGAAAGAGAAAAGGCAAATACCGTATGCTAAAGAATCTAAAGAAAAAAAAATGGTTCTGAAGAACCTAGGGGCAGGACAGGAATAAAGATGCAGACGTAGAGAATAGACTTGAGGATACGGGGAGGGGGAAGGGTAAGCTGGGACGAAGTGAGAGAGTGGCATGGACATATATACACTACCAAATGTAAAATCGATAGCTAGTGGGAAGCAGCCACATAACACAGGGAGATCAGCTGGGTGTTCTGTGACCACTTAGAGGGGTGATATAGGGAGTGTGGGAGGGAGACACAAGAAGGAGGGGATATGGGGATATATGTGTACGTATAACTGATTCACTTTGTTATACAGCAGAAACTAACACACCATTGTAAAGCAATTATACTTCAATAAAGACATTTTTAAAAATGTATGGAACCAAGGATTGAGTATGCACTGTTTCACTTAATCTGTACAAAAACTGCCAGGTCAATATCATGAAGCCCACTTTATAGAGAAGAACACTGAGGCAGAGGATGGATCAATAACATGGCCACACCCACAGATCTCATAAGAGGCCCAGCTGGACTCTAAAGCCAGATGCCAGGTGTTTTCCCTTCTTTGACTGCCCCACAGTCCCCTTTTATGTGGAAGGGCTGGGAGGGGTGTGCAGGGATGGCTAACATTCCTTGGAGGAGGTGGAAAACATTCCCTGAGGTCATAGCTCTGCCTTGAAGTCTCGCTCCTCTTTCAAGACCAGCCACTCTGGAGGTTTCCTCACCATTCTGGGCTGACCTGGCATTTCGACAGCAATCTCTTTTAAAATGGTTCCTGAAGGGCGTGGCCTGTGTCTGGTGGTTTGATCTCACTTCAAATTAAATCTATGGTTAGTGGCAATCCCACTTTATGGCATCCATGGTTCTCCCTGATGCCCGGGGTTGTAACATCATTTTCATGTCTGACTTGCCTACTTATGCAATCCTTTGTTTGAAGAGTTCTTCCTCTTTAGTATAATTCAGAATCCTAGAATCTAATTGGTGGAGCATTTTGTTTAGGGAGTGGGGAGGGCTATCGTTAGATGAGGGATGATTTGTGTTTATTGGCCAAATATACTCTAATTTAGGTGAAAGTCATGTCTGGGTGGTACATATTTCACTCCTTCCATTCTTGGCTCTCCACATCCCTTGCAGTAAAGTGAGAATCCGGTGTAAGAACCTTCTGAACTCCCGTTACTCTGGGGTCCGTCTTTATAGACAGGGGTCCCTGGATCCAGAGTCTGGAACCCTGGTCTTGAGTTCCAGTCCTACCCCTCGTTTCACTGACTGATATTGGACAAGTTATGCTGTCCCTCTGGGCCCTGGTTTCCCAACTGTCAAACATGGGGCTGAATGAGCTAGTGTGTAAAAATGCCTTGTTAAGACCCACGGTTGCAGGAGAATCCCTTGGAGGACTTGTAAAAACAGACCTATCTGGGCCCACCTCTAAGAGTCTCTGATTCATTATAGCCTGAAAATCTGCATTTCCCACAAGCTCTGAGATGCTGATGCTGCTGGTCCAGGGTCCACACTTGGAGAACGTCTGGCTGGGAGTGAAGGGGTGTGCGGTGAGAAGTGCATTATCATGATATGCCGGACAGGGGTCTACAGCCAAGGGAAGCTGCTCCCCTCACCACCACTCTGCACACTACACTACACGGCAATGTTTTTCCAACTCCAGATAAAGATCATCTGGGGTTGCTTGTTTCAAAACAAAACAGATGCTTTGGCCCCCAACCCAGACTTACTGAATTAGAAGTTCCAAGGGAGAGGCCTGGTAAGTAATCTGTATTGGAACCAGCCCCCATACTGGTCTTACCATCAGAGGTGATTGGGAAACACTGCAGCTAGTTCCAGATTGCAAAAATGTTATGTGAAGGCAAATGGTCCATGTCCCCTCTGAATGGAGACGTGGATAATCAGTGACAGGTTCTTTTCCACAAGGAAGAGGTATCCCCGAGCCTAGTAATGAATACACTGTAAGGCCTGGAAACCAGACTTCAGGGGTTTCTGATGGCATCAGGGCAAGTGACAAAGAAGACCTGAAGTGGACTTCAGTGTGGTCCTCATCAACAGCACCAGGAGAAACCTGCCCAAAGCAAGGCACTCATCCACTTCTACGCAGGCAGCTATGTCCCATCTCTGGCCCCTAAGGATCCCACACCAAGGAAACAATAGCACAACTTGAAGTAGTGGTTCCGAGCCTGGCTGCACATCAGAATTACATGGGAAGCTTTGTAACCCTCCCCTATGTATGGCTGAGCTTTGCCCCAGACCAATTAACTCAGAAGTGTGCGGGGTAGGATGCAGCCTCGCAATGTTTAATGTTCCACAGATTATCACAGTGCACAGCTGGTGCTGTATTAAAGGGAAGACACCACCACAGTTTGCACACCTTCCCAGGATCTTGAACAGATATTTGGACATCCATGTTTACAGCAGCACTATTCACAATAGCCAAAAGGTAGAAACAACCCAAGTGTACGCTGAAGGATGAATGGATAAATAAAATGTGATAAAATGGAATAATATTCAGCCTTACAAAGGAAGGAAATTCTGATACATGCTCCAACATGGATGAACCTCAAGGACATGATGCTAAGTGAAATAAGCCAGTCGCAAAAAGACTGGATGGTTCCACTTACATGAGGTACCTAGAGTGGACAAATTCATAGAGACAAAAAGTAGAATGGTGGTTGCCAGGGGCTGGGGGAAAAGGAATAGGATATTGTTTAATAAGTACAGAGTTTCAGTTTGGGATGTTGAAAATATCTTGGAGATGGATAGTGGTGATAGTTGCACAATAATGTGAATGTACTTAATGCCACAGAATTGTACACTTACCAGTGGTTAAGATAGTACCTTCTATGTTATATATATTCTGCCACAGTTTTTTAAAATCACAACATTAAAAAAAAAACCTGCCATTTTGTAGAAACAAGTAGGGTCTCCTCCACAATAAAGTAGGTTGTTTCTGAACCAAATGTAAAAGTCAGGGCTCTTGCTAAGGGAAGCAGGACAGGCATGTGTCAGTTTTCAAAGCATCTCCTACCAAAGGCACCAGAGAACCCAAGGAACATACCACTCCCTTCCCAAACACAGAAATAATCTGCTAGGGAGAACATGTAAGTGAAGAACGTTGGGCACAGAAGTTCATGTATCAATGCTGGGTACACATTTATAGTGGTGTTGCATTCATCGACCCCTTAGTGCTTTCATTCATTCATTTTCTCTTTCACTGTATAAATGGCGCCCAGGCATGGGGGGGCAGGGAGAAGCCTGAGAGCCCAACCTACAGGCTCTACCTTGGCAAGCTCCCAACCCAGGAGGTCCTTTTAGGAAGAAGCAGCCCGGTGTGGGGTAAGACAGAAGAAGATGGGAAGGGGGAACCAGGGAGAGGAGAGGCCCAGACCTTCCACAGGCTGTTTTGGAGCAGTGTGATGCGGCAGAGGGAGGAAGCTCCCTGCGGGACCTTGTCTAGGGACTGGCTTCCGGGAAGCCTGAGGCTGTGTCTGCTTCCCTCTGCAGCCCCTGCGCTGGCACAGAGACCCAGCCTAAGTTGCCCTGTGACATGTCAGAGTAGGGGCTAATTTTGCAGGACGTACAAAAGAACAGCACAGTCTGGACTTGGGAGTGAGTTACAAATGCAGAGGAAGCTGTCCACACCTACTGCCCTGGGGGGCGCAGAGGAGATCACAGCCCTGCCCACCACTGGGTTCTGAGATGCCTCACTCCTAGGAGGAGGCACTTGGGGTGGACAGCCCCTCTGCAGTCCCATCTCTCTTCTAAGCCAGCGATGGATGGTTTTCACTTCATTCCGATTGAACTGCGAGACTAAACTGGGCCCAATTTCTGATCAGCATCATTTCCCTCAGGCTTGCTCAGGGAGGACAAAATCCATTCAACTCCCGCCTGCTCCCCTATGAGAAGCACTGAGCTCCCCATGGCAGCAAGATGGCAGCTCTGGAGGGTAGAGACTCATTTTATGTGGATCAGTGACTGACTTACTGTAGGTGCTTAATAAATATTCAATCATCATAATCTTAATTACTGGATTACATCATGTCTGTCTTAAGGTAGGATATAAATAAATAATGCCATAATAATAATGAGGCTCTAACAGAGGGCTGCTCAGTTTGAGTTCCCACTTCTATGCAGGCGGTTTTAATAAATTTGGGTGGATCTCATATTGCATGAAGACATATCTGCTCACAGCAGGTAAATGTTTCTGAAGATAAGCCTTATTTAGTATTAATGCTGGCAGAACACTTCCTGGTTTCCTAG
Source organism: Mesoplodon densirostris (assembly GCF_025265405.1). NCBI lineage: Eukaryota > Metazoa > Chordata > Mammalia > Artiodactyla > Ziphiidae > Mesoplodon > Mesoplodon densirostris. The sequence continues at coordinate 48,544,538 of NC_082661.1, read as the reverse complement.
TTTATGTGCTCTTCAAGGTTTAATTGAACTCAACGTGGCACCCAGTTCTGTGAGTGTTCGAGGGTGTCTGGTGGCAAGGAGGGTGATGCCAGGGTGTTTGGGGTCCGGCACCCCAGCTGGCTTTAGGGGAGATGTTGAGACGCGTCAGCTATCCCTCTCCAACATAGCCTAAGCCATCGCCTGGTCAGAATGGAGTTGCAAACAGTCCAGACAGGTTATGTAAATGATAAAGTTAGCTGGTGGCCAGCAGGATGGTGTGTGCCCTGTCTGAAAGGGCAGCCCCGCTCGGCCCCAGCTCCTGCAACCCAGTGGTGCCCGACCTTCCATTAAAGAGAGCCAGAAATGCCATTGTCACCCCCAAATCTCCCAAATTTTAAAGGCTGCTAACCGATCCAAATTCTTTTAGAGCAAAAGCCTCCTGCAGCCTTTTGGGTCCCATCGGACTACAGACGGCACTAGGTGACTGGGCTCTGGAGCTGAGAGCAAGGGATGTTCAAGGAAGGGAGTGTGCTGGTTCCTCCAAGAAAGCCAGGAAAGAGCCAGAAAGCCCCTGGTGGAACTCTTGGGCACCCCAGGTCTGACACCAGCTCTGTTATCTGCTGGACTCGCCATGTGCCTTTCATAAGTCGCCAAGACCCCACTCCCTCTGCAGGAAAGTGGAGGATGACAAGCCTACTGAACCCTCCTCGGAGCGCTGCACGGAGAGCCAACGCCCCATAAAGGGGTAGCGAGCCCTCTGCATGCCAGGCGGCACCATTCATGCCAACAGAACTCCAATTAGTAGATGCCCGTGAAGTTGTGCAAAAGCCTCACAGCTCTATGCATCTGGGTTTCTGGAAGCCTCTGGAAGCTTCTGGAAGCAGAGCTAGTCTTGGGGAGTTGGAACCCAAATGTCAGATAGTGAACCTGGAGGGGAGATGGTGACTTGCAGAGCTGCTCATCTCAGAGTGTACAGTCTGGCTCTGTCCCAGCCTCCCAAGGCTCCTGAGCCAGTCCCCGTCCCACTGTGGGTATCTGCTTCCTGCTCTGTGCTCTAAAACCGGACAGGAGAATGCAAAAGAACCTCCTCTGATGGAGCCGAGTGGTGGGGAGGGGTCTTGACGCCCTCCATTCCCCCTAAGGAGGCCAGAGCTCTGATGGGATTGAAGGTACATGAGCTGGGCAGCACCCCCTACCCGTGGTTGTGAGCTCACCCTCCTCCCCCCTCCCTCTGGAGGCCCGAGGTGACCCTCTGCAGCAAAAGCAATGCCTATAAAGGGACCTTCACACATGCAAGGGTCCAAGAAGCAGCTTTTGCTCCAGACACGGTCATCACATCACAGCAGTGGCCACTGGAGAGTGACTCCCCAGCCCTCGGGAGAGAGTAGACAGCTCCAGGCTTTCTAGAGAGACTTCCCCTGCACTGAGTTATTTTTAGCCCCCATCCCATACACCCATTCCAGGGGTGTTAACATCACTGGTGAAATTAACCACCCACCTCGGCCAGGTGAAGGTGGCTCCAGCAGGGTGTGTGGGATGTGGGATGAGAGAACAAAAAGTGTCTCACTAAAACTCTGGACTCAGGTTTCCCTGCAAGTTGGTCCAACGATAATCTCTTGTCAAAAGTAGAAACAGGTTTCTTCACCCTGATGCAAATCATCTCCATGAAAAATGCACTATCATTAAAAAAAAAAAAAGGAAAAATCAACACATGCATGTATTCTGCTTATGAAACAATATTTGTTGGTTTTAGGTAGCTTTTTACCTAATGCTTGGTGATATATTATTTGAGAACTTTTTTTCCCACAACTACATTTTTACAGTTTAAAAAAATTTTTTCCATGACTATGTACACATTTTTACATTAATATATAAACTCCATTTTTTACTTGGTTACTTAACACTCTTCCATCAATATTTCTTCTATTTTAATGTCTTAATTTTTAAGTGTAGCCTTAGTCAACCAAACTCTAAAATTGGACGTTTGTCTCTGATGCTTTGTGTACCTGCCAATATTTGTAGAGTTGTTGGCCTCTCTGAAGCCACTTTATATCAGATAACCCTAAGTGAGGTTATGAGACAGACTGGAGTCTGAGGGACGGGCCAGGCAGGCCCAGGTGCCACCTCCTCGGCCATGTGTCCCTAGGGACAGTCTCAGGTCTCGCCCTGGCTCCAGCAGACCCTGCCAGTGTTCTCTGGCTCCCTGCTGAGTCTCTCTCCTTCCCGGGATCTCCCATCTCCCCATCAGCTCGCTCTGACCCTCATTCTCTCCTTCCTGCCGCAGGGAATTTTCTATTTTTTTAAATTATGGAACATTTCAAATGTATACAAAGGTTCAGAAGATAGTGTAACAAATGCCTAACTTCAAAAATCTTGTTTCATATACTCCAATCCATTTCCCCATATACTGCATTACTCAGAAATAAGTCCCAGATGTCATATTTCATTCATAAATATTAGTGTAGGTCTTGCTAAATAATAAAGCTGCTTTTTTCAAATACCATTATCACATCTAAAGCATTAGCAGTAATCCCTGAATATCATCAAATACCCAGGCAGCATTCATATTGGCCAAGTTGTCTTATAAATGTTTGCCATGGATGGTTTGTTGGAATTAATATCAAATAAGGGTCTGTGTATGGCATTTAATCACTGTGTCTCTTTAGTGTCTTTTAATCAATCGGTCCCACCTACTTTGATTTCAATGGCTTATTTGTTAAAGAGATTGGTCACTTGTCCTATAGAGTTTTCCACACCAGAGATTTTGCTGATTGCTTCCTCATGGTGTCACTTAACAGTTTCCTCTGTCCCTTTTATTCCTATAATCTGGTCATTAAATCCAGAGTTAGAGGCTTGTTCTGATTTAGGTTTGGTTTTTTGTAAGAACACTTCATGGGTGTTGTGTGTTTTTACAGGAGGACCCTTGGGGATCATTGTCTTGGTCATTATTTGTCAGGGGTTTGAAAAATGATAACATCCTAGTTCTACCCTTCCTTCTTTATTAGAGAAACTCTCCTTCATTCATCACTTGGCTCTTTGGACTATTTGGTATAGTTCATACAGGAAAGTCAGGTGAAGTACTTGACCCTCTTCAACTTTTCAGAAGGTTGAAGCTGCTCCCTACATCCTCCAAGGAGACCACAGAGGGTTGTTTAAATTGTTTCGTTTTGTTTTTTTTCAGAATCGTTATGAACTCATGAGTTCAAATATATTCAGTGTTTCAATCTATTGTGGATTTTATTTGTACTGATGAAAACTGCTCCATCTGTTGCTGGTGGAAACTCTTCAAAGTCAGCTCCTTAGTTGTTTTGATATCAATACAACCATCTTACTTAGGCTGCCTGCCTTTGGTGTGACAAGAGGTTTCAGACTCTTCTTACACATTTTCTGCTCCGGATAAGAGAATGTTTGTTCTTTTTAACGAGAGTTCATATTCAGAGACAAAAATCTTGGTACAAAGGAGAGTGATCGTTATGATGTTACTGTTTTTAGGTCTTTTCAGTAGGAAATACTTTTCTATTTTTAAAAGAAAGTATAGGGCTTCCCTGGTGGCACAGTCATTGAGAGTCCACCTGCCGATGCAGGGGACACGGGTTCGTGCCCCGGTCCGGGAAGATCCCACATGCCGCGGAGTGGCTGGGCCCGTGAGCCATGGCCTCTGAGCCTGCGCGTCGGGAGCCTGTGCTCCTCAACGGGAGAGGCCACAGCAGTGAGAGGCCCGCGTACTGCAAAAACAAAAATAAAAATAAATAAAAGTATATCTTGATTTTACAATTTTGTATATTTGATTCTACACTTTTGTATATTTGATTTTATACAATCTCTTTATTTTATATTGATATCAAATATACAGGTACTGAGTTTTACTTACCATTTGATTTTATATCTGCAGCTCTTTTCTCTAACACTAAAAAAAAATCTTTCTTTCTTATGACATTAACATACTTCCTAGTTCACTTTATCTATATCTATCTACATTTCTGAGAATGACTTAAGATTTTACTGTACAGTTAATTTTATGTTCAGGTATATCCTACTTATGAATGTTAAAACGAACTAATGTATTTTAAAATCATTTGAAATAATCCCCCTTTGTGAAATTATACCCCCTACATATTAGGTTCATTTGCTTCAGTTCACTGTCAATTTTTAGGGCCTGTCTTTTTTTAACTTTTGGTTTGGTTTAGTTTGATAATAAGGTAAGGGGCTGACATGGCTCCATGTCAAATCTACCAAACAAGGCAGACCCTGAGAAGTCTAGCTCTTACTCCCATTCCCACACCTGTGCCCTCCTGTCCCCAGAGGTAACTATTTCAGTTTGGGGTTTATTCTTTTATTGTTTTCCTTTAATATAAGAAAATACATATAAATGCACACACATTTGTATCTTCTACTGCTTGAGTAAATGGTAACATAACATGAGATACCATGTTTCTCCCTCTTGCCCTGGGAATTGCTCCTTACAAGTATGGAGAGATGCCCTTTGTACCTTTCTACAGCTGTGTAGTACTCCACTGGGGTGTCTCCTCTCACCACCTCCTCAGCCCCAAGCTCCCAGATTTTACAGTCACTGCAGACCTGCTCTTGCCCACCTACCAGCCCTGATATAGGCAAGGCAATCAGAATTATAACAGAATAGCTTCATCGGCCTGTTGTACCCATTCATGTGTAGCTCCCTGTGCTAGGCACTTGCCTCATCCCCTTTAACATTTGCAGCAGTCATCTGAAGTAAGTAGCAAATGCAAGTTTGAAGAAATCAAATCACATGCCCAAGGTCACACAGCTGCTGATCTGGGAACAGAACCCTTACATCTCTGAGGCCAAAATCTACATTCTTGGCTGTTTCGCTTCTCAGACCCTCCTGGCTGTGCCTCCAGAAGTTCTGTGTGGCCCTGCCAAGCACCAAACAGAGAAGGAGTAGAAATGGATCTACCTGGCATCTGTGACCCACACCAAACGCTCCTGGGAGGCAAGACCTCAGAGAGGCAGCGGGACAGGATGGGAGCCTGCTTGGGCTGCACGAATCCCTGAACCCAAGCCCCAGCCTCCCCTTCTCCTGGTTCTGTGACCTTGGGCCATTTATTTACCTCCTTGTGGCACAGCTCTCTTACCTGTAAAACTAACTCAGAGATGCAATGAGGATGAAGGGGGAGGATGAGTGAGAAGGCACCCCGTAGTGCCTGAGGCACAGTGAGTGCTCAGTAGATATTTGTTGAATCAACTTGAATAGGAAGCAGCTCTTGAGCAGCTGCTCACTCCCAGGGAATCATCTATAGCAACAATGGAAGGGCAGAGTCAACCCAGCTCATCCACAGCAGGTGTGTTTTCTTCTCCAAGTGTGGTCCTTGGGCCAGCAGCACAAGCATCATCTGGAAACTTGTTAGAAATGCACATTCTGAGGGAAGGCCCCAGCAATCTGTGCTTTCACCAGACCTCCAGGTGATTCAAGAACCACCGCTCAGAAAAAAGCCCAGCAACCTGAGTCCATAGTGACAGGGAGAGGGGTGAGGCGGTAAGGAGCCTAACCTCCAGAGTGACCCCCTTCATTCACTAGCACATAGTGGGTGCAGAGGAGAACAAGGAAGATAAAGTTTGAAAGTCTTACTGCAGCTTGCATTCTGGGGAAGATGTAGACAGAGCATAAACCCAGGACCAAAGAACTGAGATGGTTTCTGTGAATGATCAGTGCCATGAAGGATATAAACAAGGTGGCGTGACAGAGGCTGAGGGTCTTCTGTTTGTTTGTTTTTGCGGTATGTGGGCCTCTCACTGTTGTGGCCTCTCCCGTTGCAGAGCACAGGTTCCGGACGCGCAGGCTCAGCGGCCATGGCTCACGAGCCCAGCTGCTCCGCGGCTTGTGGGATCTTCCCAGACCGGGGCACGAACTCGTGTCCCCTGCATCGGCAGGCGGGCTCTCAACCACTGCGCCACCAGGGAAGCCCGAGGCTGAGGGTCTTTAGATGGGATGGTCAGCTCTCTCTGAGGAAGTGACCCCTGAGCTGCCATTTGAATGGGGAGAAGGAAGCAGCGGGTAAAGATATGGGCAGAGCGCTCCAAACACAGGGTCAGCCGCTGCAAAGGCCCTGGGGCAGGACAGAACTGCATACATGAAGAGGAGCAAGGAGGCAAGTGCGGCTGGAGCCAGTGTAACTAGTGATGCTTACCTTGCTCCTTTTCTGAGGTCAGAACAGTCATACTACCCCTGTGCCAGAAGGGAAGGCAGGACCAACAAGAGCCTTCTTCTCCAGGTGCTGCCGGGGGGAAGGGAGCAGGCAATGCCTGGGTGTGCAGAACAGCAAGAGGGCTCACTCGAGTGGGCTTTGTACCCCAGTGCTGCCTCAGATCCTCCTCCCCCAGAGCCAGGCTGCTCTGTGTGATTCCTCCATTACCTCTCTGCACCGTAGGGAGAAGCAGTTCTTCCAGGAAGGCCCTCTTTCCATGGCATTTTAATGATTATTGCACCAGGGGAAGAAAAAATGCAGTCTGGGGAGACTGGGACACCGGACTTTGAGACCAGCTCTGCAACCAATTACATAATTTTGGGCAAGGGATTTCACCTCTTTGACCTTGTTCTGCATCTGGAAATAGAGATGGGCATGGCTTCCTCCCAGGGTGGTTGTAGGGATCAAAATATACACAGTGTACAAGACAGCTAGCCCAGCATCCAGTGGGTGCTTGAAAAAGAGCAGCTAACACCATTTTCTTCTTCAGTAGCAGAAAGTTTAATTTCTTCAGATCCAGTATTTTACAGATAATGGTAGAAGCAAGTAGGAACAACAATACTAGTGATCTAAGGATACAAAATTCCTGTCTGAACTCAGAGCAGTTGATGATGGAGAAGTGATGGACATTTCCACCATGAGCACATCAACCCTGACCCCAGGAACGGACTGGCCTCACGGTATACTGAGGCCTCATGGCAGTGAGGGAGAGGGCCCATGACCAGGAGAAGAGCTAGCCCAGCACTGTCCTAGAGAAATACATGTGTCATTTAAAATTTGCCGGTAGCCACATGAAAAATGTAACAAGAAACTTGTGAAAACGATCTTAACAGTATATTTTATTAAAGCTGAAATATTCAATGTGTTACCATTTCAACACAGATTCAATACGATACTCAATACAGAATATGACTAAGAAGATATTTTATATTCTATTTTTTTCTCTACTAAGTCTTTGAAATCCGGCGTGTATTTTACACTTAAGGCATGTCTCAGCTCAGACCAGCTAGGTTTCCAGCGCTCATTAGCCACACGTGGTTGGTGGTGACGGAAGTGGACAGAGAGGCTCAGGAGTCTGCACACGAGGCCCCTGACTTTGTACAGCCATGGGAGCTAAGGATGGTCTTTACATATTTAAATAGTTGGGGGTGGGGGAGAATCAAAACCAGAACATTCTGTGATATGTGAAAATGATACGAAATTCAAATCTCTGTGTCCATAAATAAGGTTTGATTGGAACGCAGCCCCACCTCTTCATCTACAGAGCATCTCTGACTGCTTTTCACAGCTGAGTGGAGCAGTCCTGACAAAGACAATCTGACCCACAAAGCTAAAAACATGTACTCTCTAGCCTTTTACAGAACAAGTTTCCCGGCCCGTGCTGCAGGGAGTAGAACGCACCTCCCCCAGCCCCTCCTGACTCGTTTCCAGATCCCTCCGTGGGGAGAGATGACTCAGGGACACTCCAGATGCACTGGTGGCCATCGTCCCAGCTGGTCACAGTGATTTTGTTGGTATTTGGGAGTATTTTAATAAGGTGGATTTACTTCCTTTCCCAACACAGGTTCTGTTTCTTTCATTTAAATCTGTCATTATAAAGTCCTAAGCCAAGAGTCCTGAAGGAAAGGCTTCAAGGAGAGCCTCCAGACTGGGTAGCCCTCAGTTGACTTTGACAGCCACCAATCTGGCACCAGGTTGGTCAGATGGGGTGAGCAGCAGCCCTAAGGAAGGGGTCTCAGTGACCTGGGCCAGTGGGCTGTTTTCTAGCTGCGAGCTGTGAACAGGGCCCCCCAAATAAATCCAGCCCCTCTGAGCTAGGCACTGGATGTGTGTTATCATGCACATCCCTTCACAAAGGCACTAACTCAGAGTTCCTGGTAAGGGGATCCATCTGAAGGAGGGATCCGATCAATCAGGCCCCTCAGCAGGTGAGAAGTGTCCTCCTGCAGTGACACCCCATTCTGCCATCAGCCCTGAGGACAACCTTTTACTGTGCTGACAGGTACAGAATCTCCTCAGTTCCCATAACAAAGCAGTAGCTAAAGAGGTGCCCTGGCCAGACTTTACTCTCTCCCCGGAGAGACACAGGAGAACAGGTGGATGGAAAGAGGCCATGTTCCGTGGACTTAGTCTGGGAGAATGTCTTGTTAGGGAGGGTGAAACAGAGACGTATAGTCCAGACAGGCTGGAGAACAAACCCTCATCTGTACCCTCAGTGCCAGCATGAGCTTCATGACATCCAGAACCTCTGCAAGCCTCCGTTTTCTCATCTGGTAAGAGGGGCCGTGAACAGTCATCACATATAGCCAGAAAAGAAATCAGACAGTGCCTGGCAACATAACGGGTGCTCAGGAAATATCAGTTCCCCCTATCTTATCTTTCCCTAGCTCCCCTACGGGAAGCAATTCATGGGGATAGAGCAAAATGGTACTGGCCCCTAAGATAGAGTGTACAGTGTGTAGGTTAACTTACGTAAGGACTCAGAACAGAGTAGGGCACAGAGTAAAGGTTTTGTATGTGTTTACCGGCATGACTATTTTGTTGTTACTATTAAGCCTGGGAAATGCACCAACCTCCTGAAGACGTTTATGGAAACAACTCCTCAAGAAGGCCGAGCAGTGGTGAAGAGACCTCTGACAAGCAGCTCAACAAAACCAGGTCACAAGCATGGAAGAATCAGAGGAGTTGCCTCATGTTATTTGCAAGGATGTGAACTTCAAACACCCAGCACCAGAAATTGGCCTGAAGGACCCATTCTACATGGCCCTCCTTACCAGCTTTTGAATGTTTCTAATTAGTACAGAGGCAGAACAAAGCAGATCTGCCATAGAATTAAATTAGCCAGCATCACGCATATCCAGGCAAGAGCGAGGCCATTTTCACCCACGCCGTCAGGCAGCTGGGCAGCTCCCACGATGCTCCAGAGGTTCTGCGGAGAGTCAGAGCCAGTGAAGTCACTGCAAGGGGGGGGACACTGTAACACGCCGCCTGAGGACAGCTTTATTTATGTTCTTGCAGAATGTACAAGCGGGTCTTGTTTTTCTGGATGGTGAGGGAGCCGGCTCACATAGCGTTCGTGATTCTACATTTAGAATTGTGTCTTCATTCACATTCTTTCCATGCAGCTCACAGCTCTTGGACTGGAAGAGAGTGGTCACTTTGCCTGGGCCCATCCCCCGGAAAGATGCCAGCTCTGGCTCATGCAGACCCTGAGCTCCTGGTGGAGCTTGGGCTGAGTTCGCTGGCTGTGTTTTGTGCCTGGGGTGGTCCATGCCAGTGCCCCGCCAGGAGCGAGCCACACGTGGTGTCTGTGGCACAGGGCAGGTGGAGGCACATTCTGGGAGAAATCAGATTCTGCCGCGGTCAGCTGTGGTCAGGCTAGCTGGATAGTCTTGGGCCAAGCTCTGAGGCTGCTCCCAGGACAGCCTCTTGCCAGGTCAACTGTGTATTACGGTTCTCTCCCGACCCCTCCTGCTGACGTCGTTGACAAAGCTGCCAGCCACAGCCCTGCCGCCTGAATGTTCTCTGGACCATCCTTGTGGTTTTCTTTTCTCAATCAGTCACTTCAAGCAAACACCATCAGCGCCTGACACAGAGCAAAGCTCACCGCTTCTAGGATCCTAAGCCAGACATGAGGTCATGTTCTCCACCTGTGAAGAATTAAAAGTAAGCTGGGGAAGAAATGCTGTGAGGAGCGGGAGGAAAGGAAGTGAGGAAAATCAGGGGCCCTGCTGAATCATTTCAGCTCAGGTTACCTGTGCCCCAAGGCAAACTCCTCCATAAAATGGGATTTAGTAATGCAACTATTCCTAAAATCTGGAACAAAACGACTTGGGTCAAAGCAGATAACGTACGAACTGGCTATAAATTTATTTCAACATGTAATCGGGAAAAAAATTAGAGCATCAAATCCATGATTTCTTAGGTATTGCTGTTGACCAAAGAGCTCTGTTTTTTTATAAAGTAAGTCAATTTAAATTCTCTTTATAGAAAGATAAGTAAACAATAGTACAGATGGTTGAAGATGTGGCAAAAATCATGAAAAAAATAACAAGTAAATAACTACCATTTGAGAAGCTTTGCAATATAGAAGCATATCCGTGTACACGAGCCCATTTGATCTTCAACCCCACAGAACACAGGCAATCTGTTCATCTTAGAGACGAGTAAACTGAGGCACAGAGAGGTTAAGTGATTTGGCTGGTGTCAAATAGCTAGGAAATACAAGGGGCCAGGGCTCCAAATTCTATGTTTTGTTTTTGTCTTGTTTTGTTTTGTTTAATGCTGACTCATCTCTCAGATTGATCTACCAGTTTGGCTAGTGTTGATTTTGACAAGCAGGGGAGGTAGGTGGGGTGGGTAGAATCAAGGGGTTCGCTTTGGGTCTCCCTCAAACCACCTCTGAGTGCTGATCAGTGAGCAGGTGTCCCCACAGCCAGGTCCTAAGTTCTTAGGGCAAGTTTTAAGGCTTCCAGGAGGAGGAGGGGCGGGATGCTGTTGCTGGTTGGGGGTCTGAACCCTCCATCTACAGGGCAACAAGGAGCTGTTCTTTCTAACTTGTTTGAACTGAAGTGCATAGACCCAGCTCCCTGGGACACTGGCCACTGGTGGGTTCAAGGCTGGAGGTGGTGCCAGGCCTTGCGTTGGGGCTAGAACTGAGGTTGCTGGCTGTGAGAAGCCCCTGGGAGTAGGCAGGGCAGTCCACAAATAGGCATGGAGGTTCAGTACGATACAGACTTCCAAGGGCTTTGGGCATCTCAAAGAGCGGAGCACCTGTCTGGGACTGGGCACCTCTGCCTTCCCAGGCCATGGGGCAGGGGAGCATGAGAAAGGATCTTGAAAAGAAAGAAAACAAACAAACAAACAAAACCTCCTGCATTAAAACTCTTGTGCTCCTGGTAATGAGCAGACTCTTCCGGGGTCAACTTGGAGAGGGTAAAGAGGGCATCCGGGAGCTGGCCCAGCATGAGCAAAGGCAAAGGGGTTGGCAAATGTCTGGGGGTCTGCAGGCAGTTTGGGGAGCAGGTGACCCCAGGCCAAGACAGGAAGTGGCCATTGGGAAGGCCGATGTAAGCCCACCTTGGAGCTGTGGAGGGACCAGCCCCTCCCAGAGACGGAGAGGAGAGCTCTAACCTGGCAGAAAGGGGTCGGTCCACTGGCACTTGGACCTTGCAAACAACCAGACCTGCCATGGCCAGGCTCATCAAGTGGGCACTTACCTTGCCTCTTCTCTGATTATTTCATATGCTTCTACAACTGTCACCCTGAAACCCCAGGCTGGCCTTCCCCCAGCCTGCAGCTGGGCATGTTATTTTGCTCCAAAAGCACAGCCCAGTACGGCTCCTTACTCGAGGAATGCAGGCTGCGGTCCTCCGAGCCGATGATGAAACGGGCTATTTCTGCCCCGGGGCATCAGCAGGCCTCCAGGCACTGGCTCCAATGCACACAATATCGTGTTTTTAATGTTTCCCTAAACAAATGTTTTCCTTCGCACCTCGGGATATTTTTATTTGAATCTCAGTGCTGGAATCGTTTTAAAAACCATTCCGGATTGAAGCTGGACTCGTGGTTAGGGTCTGGCTAAGAGGCAAGCAATTTCGCACTCCCCAAGTTATCTATTACCCGTGGCCGATCTGGATGTAAAAATAGCTGCTGAGGCTGTTTGTTTAATCTGACTGTTACTTGACACCACGCGGGTGTTGCAGTGGGGACTGTTTGCCTCTTCCCTACCAAGAACACCATTTGGTTTCCCCCGGCTGGGTCTCTATTTAGGTGCGCTTCCTGAACTTCCAGTGTCTGGCCAGCTTCTGGTCACTGATTTTCCTCAGGTGGGCAGGTTTGTGAACAATAAGAGGTCTGGGTCTTGAATCCGTTCCCCTCTATCTTTGGGCAGTCTGGCTGACAAGGGAAGAAATTTTGGCTGCTGGGCAGAGCCGGGCTGCTGGAAGAGTTAGGGTTCTGTCCGGTTCCTGGGAGGCCTGAAGAGCAAGCCGCCGGGACTAGCGGAGAGCGGAAGGTAGGGTCAGATGCTTGTCTGGTTCCCTCGTGCAGGCTGGGAGGCTCAAGCTCCAGCCGGCCCACGGGGATGTGCACTCTGCACCGTCGGGGCTGGGATGTTGCTCTGTGCCAGGGCGCTGTGCAGGGCGGTGTGAGTGGCCAGGGGCATGTCGGGGGCTGAGTTTCTTCAGTGCTGGGTGTGCTGTGGTGCTGGATTGCCGTGTGGACTATGAGGGAACAGAGTACATGGTATAGACGTGTGTGACTTTGTCCTTCCGTGCATCTGTCAGGGCATTCTGCTCCCACATGGCTGAGGGAGTACGAGCCTTGGGTGTGCCCAGGGCACTGTGTTGTCAAATGGGGGCAACCCCACAGGTTCTATGGCAGGAGACTGGCTCTCTTGTGTCCCCCAGTGCTGCGCCAGGCAGGATCCTACCAGCTGTAACAAAGAGGACAATTGGTCATCAGGACATTCTGGCCCATGGACTCTGAGAGCATGTGTGGCCTCAACAGGGAACCCGCCCACAGACTGTGTGTTCTCCCACATCCCGGGGTTCCCCAACCAGACTCCTGCACGGTGGGCTTAACCAAATCTAAAATCATATCTTCTTTTCCTCGTGGAGAAGAACTGATCATTGAGAAGAGCAACATTGAATATGTGTGGAAATCTAAATAGCCTTTAAAAAATTATTATTTAGGACTTTATAACACCCCCATGGATATTGATAATGGAGGAGGCTATGCATTCGGGGGGCAGGGGCAGGGACTATATGGGAAATCTCTGTAACTTTTACTCAATTGCCCAATTTCGCTGCAAAGCTAAAACTGCTCTAGAAAATAAAGGTTATTAAAAAAAAACAAAAAAAAACCTAAATGTATGGATCATTTCTTTGAACATATCTAACCCAATTATAAAAAACAATATTTGAAGTAATATTTTTAAAACCCAAAATTATAGGAGTCCTGGAGAGTAGATTAAGTAAATGTTCACATTAAATGAAGTCTGATTTTCCTGCATTTGTGTTCCCTTTACTACAGTGGTTGGTAAACCACGGCCGTGGGCTGGGCTCCTGGTTTTGTAAATAAAGTTTTATTGGCACATGGCCATGCTCGTTCATTTACATAATGTCTATGCTGGCTTTCACACAACTGTCCAGGCTGTGTGGCCGGCAAAAGCAAAACATTTACTATGCAGCCCTTTACAGAAAATATTTGCTGACCCCTGTTGTACATGAACACTCCTTGAGATGGGTCAATTTTGTGCACACACAAACAGCAGTGAACGTTCTAGCTTGTACAGCAGCCTGTGAGTTGGACCCTTCAGGACCCGTGGCTGGCTCTGGAGCTCCCTGCCCCTTCGCTGGGCCAGTTTTTCCAGTCTAGCTGGTACAGGAAATGTTCAGTTTGCCCCTGGGAGGATTAGCTTTGCTGTGGAGTGTGGCCTGGGCTGAGCAGGGCAGATTGTGCTTATCAGGATGGTTTATAAATAGACGTCTCTGGGTGACCCAAGTCCAGCATGCGTCTGCCCCTTGGTCTTCGGGAGGGGAAAAATTGTGCCTGATCACTGGTGACCAGAAGCTTGTTGGGATGTGAGCACCTGGGCCCGCTGGGAGGAAAGCCGAATGCTGGGTCCTGGAAACAGAGGGACTTGGATCCCCTGGGAACCCAGGACACAGAGGTGTGCGGAGGAGGTAGGGAAGGCCCAATGGCTCCGAGTTCTCCTAGGAAGAGTATGTCCACCCCAATGTCTTTTCACTGGGACTCCAGAGTGTGATCTGGTGTTTTCTGCTTTTTGCTCCTGACCCTAAGGAAGTCCTGGAGACCCTTACAGAAAGGGGAAGCTCCATATCTAGAATTAGCCCTATTCCTCCAGGCTATGCCAGAAATCTCAGTAACTAAAACCCGCTGGCCAGTGGAGCCAGGCCTGGGCCATCGTCCTCCTTGGCTTTCAGGCCTTCACTCCATCTGCCCAGGATTACTGGAGAGACGAAAAGGGCTTTCAAAGGAGGCTGCCTTGTGGAGACACACAGTGCTGACATTTCCCAACAGGCTGCAGTGGTCTTGGTTTTATCTCCATCTGAGGGTTTAAATCACATTTCACCAGATCCAGCCAATCCAGAGCCCTATATAACTCAATCTTATGTCTCATTTCATTAGTTGGGAAAACCCGAAACACCTCTTAGTTTCTACTTGATCCCAGGGGTTGCAGGACCTGAGCTGGAGGTGCGGGGGGAAGGGGAGGACAAGGGATCATTCAAAGCCTTGGATCAAGGCCCCAAAATGGAACATGGGGAGCACTGCTGAGATGTGTCACCCCCAACGTAAGTCATCACTATCATTCTGGAACATTCCCTGGAGGGTGCTGCATGTGTGAGTACTACGTGACAGCGGATGTCAAGGTTGAGACAGAGTGGGTTCCCAGCTGGCCTAGGTCCCTAGTGAGGGCAGAAGGAGGCTTGGTGCAAAGCGTTTTCCCTTCCGAGCTGTGGACGCCAGAGTGTTTGGGAATCTGAGTGCAAGAGGGGGCATAGAGTCAATGGACCATGAATGGCTTTCTCCCCAGGACTTGATAGACCTCTCTTTCTCATAGGAAGGGGAAAGAGACCCTTCTGGACCACAGCCCATTAAAGTGGGGAGAAGGCCTTCCTGATATCCTCCATGCTCTGCTTGGCCTCCCTGGAGGCTCCAGGCTTGGCCCTCCCTGAGGACTGCACAGCAAAGGGCTTCCGAGCCTACGGAGATGCATGCTCCTGCTGTCAGTGGGAGTCCTCGGTTCCTTTGGGCCTCTGCACTCTGGATGTTGTTCCCTGGCCTCAGTGGGTCCCTTTTGTCCCTGAATGGCCCCTTCCCAGGTGGGCTTGAGCTGCTGAGGAACTTCAAGGCTGAGCTAAGAGAGGGATTTCATTTCAGCCATGTCCCATCTTAAAGCCTTCACCTGAAGCTTAAGGAAGGCAAGGGGAGAGAGGAAAGTGAGATTTGCTTGAGCAGCCCAGGCCTTTCCCTACTCCCTGCCCAGTCTAGAGGCCGGTTTCAAGCCCCTGAGCCCTGCTTGCGATGGACAAGTCATACTGGAGCTGCCCCTTGGCTTACCCTGGCTTGGGGCAGCCTGGCCACATGTAGCACCACCAGCTCGTCCCTTGCCCTGGCCCTGTCTGCCCCTCTCTGAAGCAGGTTAGCCCCAAAGGCTGCAGCAATCAAGGGGTCAAAATTCAGACCCACTGGGCTAAACCCACGGGTTCAGAGCCGTTTCTCACCCTCAGTGTCCCACCAAGTTCATCACGGCAATCTGGCTGCATTACTCCTGTATACAAACCACTTACGTAGGTCTCTGGTTTTATTCTCACATCCAGCATGCAAGGTTTCCCCAGATTAGTTCCAGTGATGGCCTAGGAGATGCAGGCATGGTTTTCAAGGGGAATGCCCGCCATACAAACACCGAGGCTGCTAAAGGTCAGCTGATGCCCATTCAGAATGAGGGGACTGAGCGGTTTGCTCAGGCACAGAAACCAGACAGAGAGGGCAAAGGTACAAGGTGGTTCCGAGGACAGGGAAGCCTCAGGGGTTCTGGGCAGCCGCTGCCTCGCTTCTCTCTCTCTCTTATATGTTGGGTAAAGGCAGTCGTCCTTGTGACCCTGTGTCCTGGCCCTGGCTTGAGCAGGTTGCATGGTGGGGATGGTAACCACACGTTGACAGTTGCTAGGTGTCAGTCACCTCACAGACACGAATTCACTGAGTCCTCCCAAGGACATCAGGAGGCAGGTACTACTTTAGTCTCATTTTACAGGTGAGGAAGCCAAGCCGAAGCACAGAGAGGATTTGTAATTTGCCGGGGACCCGCTCACCGCCGGTACAGCAAAGAACGATGCCCAAGCAGGTCTGGCCTCAGTCCAGGCACTTCCCACTATGTTATAGCGCCCCCGTCTGGGGATTAGAAATGAGGCAAGTGACATTTAGTGAGCACCTACTATATGCTTTACGTACATGAGCTCACTCTGCAATTCTGTTGGCCGGTGTTAGTACCACAGCGGTAGATATGGAATTCCTTCCCAGCATGGTCTGTTTCAAAAACTCAAGGTCTCTAGCAGTGGAAGCTTCCATTTACTGAGTCCTTACTCTGTGTCTCTTCTGGGCTCTTGATATTTTTTACCTCCACCCTTCACAACCACCCAGAGAGGTAGGGATAGTTATAGATGAGGGAAGGGAGGCTCAGAGAGGTGCGGGAACTTGCCCAGGTGGCACAGGGCTAGGAAACGGGAGCGTGGTCTGACTCTAAACGTTCCACTCCCCTCTGCTTGGTGCCCAGGCTGGAGCCAGCTGGGTGCCTGTGCACAGACTGGCAGCAAACTCCCTCCCAGCTGACTTCAAGCAAGCCCTGCTGGTGAGATCACCCTCTTCCTGCCTCCTGGACCCTGCAGTTCGCACTGACCTCTGCCTGTTCTCCCCTCACAGATGACTGTCCCTTGGAGAGGGCATATTCCTGATTGATCTCTACACCCCACACATGCACGGCCTGCCCAGAGCCAGGCCTAGAGCCAGGCAGGCACAGCCCAAACCACCGTCGTTGACAACTATGAGCCCCAAGTGGCCCAAGTGCCTATGACTTGTCAGTACAACCTCCGGGAAAGGGGTCCAACCTCCAATTGCTCAAAACCTAGGGCAGCGGTGCTCCAAGTGTGTGGCCCCAAGACCAGCAGCACCTGTATCCCAAGATGCTGTGGCCCAGCCCCGATTTCCTGAGTGAACATCTCTGGGGTAGCCCAGAACTCTGTTTAACCAGCCCTCCAAGGCATGGTGAGAAGCAAGGACCACTGACTTAGGAAAGAAAGGGGAGACAAGATTTCTTGTTGTTCTCAAACACAGTAGAAGATGCTCCAAGAAGCTGATAATTTTTCCACTTCAACTCATTGTTGAAGCCATTGTTTTAAATAACATTGCCTGTTGAAAGAGCATTTTTCAGTTTTAATTTTTAGAAGGATAGCCTGGATGGCCATGTCTGAATTCTTTTTCTTGCTGCTGTAAGCACTCCACGAGGAATTCATGAAGAAGGAGGGATGTTAGTCAGTTCCATGACTGTGTCCCCGAAGCAGGGAAGTTCTCTCTTTCCTTCCCTGGAAGAGTTGGGCTCATAGCTGCCACATGGGTTGGAGAAAGGACAGCTGTCATCTACCAACCAGCCGTCTCCCTTCTACGTCCCAGCCTCCAGCAGGAAGTGAGAAGACCAGAGAGAGCAGGGCTCTGCTGTGTATGTGGGGTTGGAGTGGTGTTAGAGATTCCCAGTGGCTCCATGGGAGGCTCCTCCTCCAGCCCAGATACACATGCCTTCCTGGTAGTCCAGGGACAGGGAAGAGGGCACCCTGCTGGATGTTCCCACGGGACGGCCACTTCCAGCAGTTGCCTTCTCTAGCTTTACTAAAGCAAATGCTCCTTGGTGGGAAGAGGAGGGTGTGGGAGACAGAAGAGAAGGTGCTAGGAGAGAGGTCTCCAGCCCTCCTTACCCTGCGGGGACACCATGGCAGAGGGAAACGCCCGCCCCATAACTCTCTCTACTTTGGCTGCACAAGGAGGGCAAAACCGTTTGTCACAGAGATTTGGGTCTGAATCCTGGCTCTGCCACTCCCTGGCTGTGTGACCTTGAGCAAGTTCCTCAGCCTCTCTGCCCCTCAATTTCTCCACCTCAGATTCCTTTGGCACGCTCCCTGTCTAACTGGCGCAGTGGTTGTGGCCACTGAGCGAGATGGCATATGTGAAGCTCATGGCAGTGAGGAGGGGCTGGGTAACCAGTGCTGGCTCTTCCAGCTCTGCTTCTCCCCCTTTGCTACCCAGCCCTGTGGTGCCAGCCTACAGATGGGGAAATGGGGTCCGTAGACGGCGAGGGAGCTCTGCAGCCCCTCTGCCTTCTCGTGGTTCTGGGAGCCCTCCCTGGAACCTCCTCTATCTGCCCAAGCCTGGGACACCCCAGGGCTGCTTTTCAGGGGTGCCCCTTCCCATATGGCCTGGCTCTCCTCCCAGGGGCTAGAGAAAAGATGGTTACTAAGGGACACCCCACTCCCAGCAAACCCAAGTGCCTCTTCCTCTGGGAGCCTCTGAAGCATCCTCCTCTCTGGACAAGGGTCTCCAAAGCAGTGTCTGGGCTATTGGTTACAACTGTCCCCTCAACGCCCACTTCATAATCCATAGGGGCTTCCTCGAGGACCAGGCTGCTGGATATGCCTTCCTATCAGCCCCAGGTTACAAAACCAAGACTGAGGCTCAGATGGATTGTGTGATTTGCCCGAAGTCTAACTGATTCCACAGCTCTTAAATGGAGAGTCAGGTGTCCATCAGTGAGGGGCAGGGCAGGCTTTCAAGGGCTTGGCCCATCAAAAGTGGACTCCCGGGTGGAATGAGATGCAGGGGATAGAAGACCTCCTGTAGCCGTGGGTCTTAAAATGAGTGCCAGGGAGCCCTGAGGGTGAGAACCAGGAGTGAGGGGGCCTGCAGGGCGCCGAGGGGTGGGGTGATGCTGAGCAGAGGTTCTCAGCCTGCAACAGGCATTTCAGAAGCTCCTGGAGGCACCTCTTTAAATGCAGGTCGCAGAGACCCTCTCCCTCCACAGCAGCCTCAGGTTCAAGCCCTACATCGCCAAGTATTAAACACCTCTGGACTCGAGGTCTTCCTCTGTAAAGAGCAAGAGTGATTTCTACCTCACAAGGCTGTTTCGAGTACTGATTACATAATAAAAAATAGGAATCAATAAGACTGGAGCCTATAAAGTGCCTCTTACGCCAGGTGCTCCGTAAAAGGGGATTTCTTTTACTCACTCATTCAACAGATGAATGGCCCTCTGTTAGGCCCAGGTACTGTACAGGGACTGGGGACACAGCACGGAAGCAGAAAGGCAAGGCCTGGCCCGTGGTCCCACCACCTGGGCGGTCTCCTCCCTTCCCCACAACGTGAATCTGGTCACTGCATTTGGACCTTGGGTCTCCATTTCTCCATCCAGATGAGAACCCAGTATCACTAAAAATAAGGCAGCAGCAAACAGAGCCTGATCAGGAATGCCTGGAGATTCTGGTCTAGGACAGTTAAAAAAAAAAAAAAAAAAAACACACACTGCAGACTCCAACTCATTATTGGGTCCTGAAATCACTTACTACATTGCGAATGTTTTTTTTTTTAATGAAAGACTACAACAGAATAAGATGAAAATATCAGAGTGGTACATTTAAGCAGAGTAAGTTTTGCTTCGTGAATTTTCCTTGTTTTATTTAAATATACGTCTCTGAGCTCGTTGTATGCTGTGATGTAGATGTGTTTCTTACTGTGTGTTGAGGGGAAAACAAGTGTGGAACCTCTGCTCCTGTGAGATATGTAGAGAAAGAGTGTGCACGTAATTCCCTTGCTGCCCAGGGGCCTGCGTGCAGGTAAAATTCAGGGTCAGGATGGCCAGGGCTCACTGGGCTCGCTGGTTCCCCTTCTGGTGCAGGTGGCCCCCTGGCTGGGGGAGAGCCCAGGACCTGGTGAGTCCAATGGCTCCAAGCATCTGGAGACTTTCAAGCAGTGGCTGCCTCGGGGACCAGTTTCATGACCATCCCTTTGCTTAGCCTGCTCCAGAATGGGGAGCAGCCCCAGGTGGTTGGGGTGGCAGAACTGGAGTTGATTTTTATCGTCCCAGTTTCACAGGTGTAGGTACAGGTGAAGTGACTTGCCCAAAATGACACTGCCTTGGAACAGGACTTCACCCAGGTCTCCAGCTCTTTCTACTTCCCAGAACTGCCTGGTTGATTCCTATCTCATGTCATTTCCTACTGTTTCCAGAATCCAGGGCAGGATCTTCCTGGGAAAGGTGGAAGGGATGAATGAATGAGTGAATGAACAAACAAAGGATGCTCCAGAGACTCTCTCCTTGCTTCTGTAAAGCAGTTCTCAGCCAGGGGTGATTTTGCCCTGGGGGCCATGGCAAAGTCAGTGGTGCCGAGGCTGAGAAGCCCTGTCATTAATACACAGGGACAGATCTTTAGCTCCATTTTACGGATGAGAAACCTGAGGCTCACAGACTTTCTGTAAGTTAGCCAAGGTTGTACTCAGCGAATGCAGAGTAGCACTGGGACCTGGCCCAGATCCCAGTGCACTCATCATTTCAATGGCCCCTGTGTTTCTGAAAGAGCTGCATGTCCCCCTTCTGGCAGCTGCCCTGCCCTGGCCTGGCAGTGGTGTGGACTTTGGGTTGTGTCTAACAAGGAGGCCGAAAGGTCACAGGGCTGAGCATTGAAACCATTTCTTCCATTTTGGCCCCTCCCTCTCCTCCTCTCCTTGCCTCCATGCCTTGCTTCTCTGCTTTCCTCCCGCAACTTGGTCCCCCCCTGAGTGTGTGATGCCAGGTGCTGGCATCTTCCTGTCCTGGGGAGCGCTGGTTGGGTTAGGTCCAACCTTCCTTGTGCCAGGCTCCCTGGCCTCTAATTCCAGATACAGCCCCAGATCTGGGCAATGATCAGAGGCTCCTGAGGAAACATCCCATCCAGACACAGTGGACCACGGACCCAGGCAGGAAGTGGGAGTCAGGCTGGGCTGAGCTCCAGAGAGAAAGCATCTCTGCCCCCGAGCTCTCTCCCAAGGGCAGCAGAACACCAACAGCAGCTGCAGCTACAGCTCACAGCCAGCTCTGTGAGCCTGACAAGCCCAGGCAAGCTGATTTCTTCAGCCACATCCCTGGGATGTCCTGGACTCCTACATGCTGCAGGGTTTTGAGACCCCTGTACACGTGATGTGATTCAGGGGGGATTCAGACACATGCCAAGCCAGCACTGCTGCCGGGGCCCCCAGTGCTAACCAACCACGTTCCTGGGGTTGGACGAAGGCGGCCTTGTCCTCTCCCAGCGCATGGAAGCCTCGGGGTCCATCTGAGAACCCTTGCCCAGTCTAGCCCATAAGTTGGGGCCATTTAAGCAAGGCCAAGCCAGGATGCAAGCAGAACCCCCCACCCTGGGGTGCCAAGAACCAGACCAGTGGAGCCAAAACGGCCAAACCAGATGTGTGATGACCTGTGCACAAAGGTGCGTTTTTCGTGGATAAGAGGCACTACCCAGTGGAAACCTGTCTAAGACAATATGAGTGTGGCCCAGTGCCATCCCTCAGTTCATTCCAGTTCCACAGGGAGAAGGCCCAGGTCAGCCCTGCCTCGGCTGTATCTCCAGCACTAGAACAGGGTAGCACATAATAGTGAACAGTTGTGGAGTGGATGGATGCATAGAAGAGCTTCAAGCGTGGCTTCTGAGAGCCCAAGTTTACCTCTATTAGAATATAAATGAACTTGAAATTTCTGATTTCCAAGAGTCCAAAGGAGTTACAAGGACAGGGGGATCATCGCATTGGGAGAGAGCTGGGAAGGAATCATCACGGGCCGGACAGCGGGGTCCTGGAGCCAAAGGCAGGTGTGATCCCAGCTCCAGCGCTCTATAAGGGACAAGCTGCCTAGGTAGCTCCAGTTTCCCAGCCATAAGGTGTAAGTGTTAGCAAGGAATGAATGAGGACAGGCACATGCAGCAGTGGCTCTGGGCACTTGACACGAGTCTGCACCCATCTCCAACTGAGGAAGTTGATTTTGCCATGTAAAATGTAGGACATAGACAAAGACGTTCCCTCTGAAAGAGCAAGCGGGAAGTCTGTTGGAAATTGCACAAAGAGGTCAAGAGCTTGGCCCAAGACGGACCAGCAGGGCACACGTACAGAGCAAGGCACCTGCCTGGTGTGGGGTGGGTGGCAGAAGCTGTGTGTACAACGTGTGTGCGTTCACAGGATGGAACAAGCTGGCTGTGTTTGGTTTCACTGCACCAAACCACTCCTCAAGGCAACCCCAAGTCAATGTCTCAAAAACACACCCAGAAAGAGGAGGGAAAGAATCAGTTCCAATTTGTCAGGGCCTTCTGGGTGTGATAAAGCCAACCCCTGTCATCTCCACCAGCTTCCTGCTTCGCCTTTACTGAAAAGTGAAAACACCATTCAATTAAGGTAATTAAATCCACCCAAAGAGCTAGAGCTCAAAAACCACACTACAGGCAAGTGGTCAAACCCGGCAACAAAGCAAATCTCAACAGCTTCCTGTGCAAAGATGGGCAGGGATGCGAGGAGAAGGGAGGGGCCTGCTTAGCAGCCGGAGAGCATCCCTCCCATCTGTGCAAGGACCGGCCACCTGAGCCTCCCCAGACAGGAGGGACCCTGTGCTGCCCGGTTGCATTGTTAGTTCTACTCCTTTGGTTGTCATGAAAAAGCTGAGCTGAGAAGATTCTTGGGAGGTGAATAGAATGATAAACCCTCCTTTTCTCCATCAATCGTCAATTCTCCCTTGAACTCCAGCCCAGGAGCCCAGCACACACCCTTCTGTGCCTGAGCCCAAGGACAAGAGGGGTGAGGGTTTCATCCTGGAGAAAGTGTGGGGCGGTCAAGCGGTGAACCCGAGCTGAATCCCAGCCCCAGTTCTCTTTTCTACATGCTGTGTGACACTGAGCAATATTCTGCACCTCTCTGTGCCTTTTTTTCTCCACCTAGAAAATGGTGACAGTAAGACCTGTTGAACCCATCCCATAAGGGTCATGAGAATCAAACAAGATAATGGATCCCAGTGTGTGTCTTGAACCGTAGGGTAACATGCAGATATGAGTCATCCCAGGATTGACTTGCTGGATTGGCTTCCTCTGACTGTGATCCACTTTGGGTCCTAAAAGTTGGTGAGGACCTCAGCTTGCCAGATAAAAAACAAGATTTCCAGTGCAATTTGAAGTTCAGATAAACAGTGAGTACCTATTTTTAGTATAAGTATGGGATGATTAATTTGATAGAAAAATTTGACTAGTACAAAGTATAGCCCAAATATGGGACACACTTATACTAAACAAATGTTCATTGTTCTATCTGAAACTCATATTTCCCTAAGTGTCCTGTTTTTTAATTTACTCCATCTGGCAACCCAGCCGTGCCAGACCACCAATTGCTACCTCCCTTGCTGTGTCCTGACTCCAGGACCACCCGGGCCGGGGTCCCCAGCCCAGCTCTGTCGCTCAGCAGCTGTGTGACATGAAACATTCTGAGGCTCCCTTATCTTGTCTCAGAACTGAAGCTGACAGTATGCAGCTGCATAGAGGAATAAGGAGCTGGGGCCTGCCTGGGGCACCAGTCAGGGCTCTGGTTCTGTGGGCCCATCACACTTCCTCAGCCCTGGGGCTCAGATGAGTAGCTATGTGTGGCAATCTGGATCAGGGTCCCCTGGCCACTTCCTGTCCTCACAGCCTGGGGCAGGCCAGCAAAGGTTGTGTTGCTTGACCTGTCGGGCCTGGGCTGGCTGCCAGCCAGGAGTCCCGTGGGAGACAAGGAGAACGTGAGGCAACAGAGCTTTTGGTCCTGCATTCCCACACCACACACTCGCAGCAAACCTCTGTCATCACATCCTTGTGGCCCAAGAAGCGTACTCAGCAATGGCAGCTGAAAGCTTTGACAAGTGGCCACCATGCCCCAGGCATCCTGTCAGTCAGAGACGAGCCAGGCCGGGGACCTCACCCCCAAGGAGCTCAAAGCCTTCTTGGAAAGATGGATTCATAGCAGATAAAGTGGAATGAAGCAGCGCAAGTGATTTTTTTAGAACTCTATAAGGAATAGCGGAACAGAGGAGGAAGTGGTCAGAAGCTGGTGACCTGGGAACAAAGAGAAACATTCCACTCAGAGGGACTGCCGCTCCAAGGAGGCAAGCCAGGGCCCACCTGGGCCTGCAGGTCCCTCATCCAGGGCACCGCAGGCCTGGCAGGAGGGGGCTATGGGGAGACTTCCAGCTTCCCCGCCAAGAGAGCCTTGAGGGTCATGCACAGCCATACAAAACGGATCAGAAGAGAGAGAAAAAACTGAATCTGCACAAAGCAGCCTATTCCAGTCCATGATAATTCAACAGCATCGTGCAGGATGACATGGAAAAAAGCACCATGTGAGAAAACGTTTTGGAAGAGTCCAAATTTAGTAATGACCGTGCAAAGGCTATTTCATTTCTCATGGTGACAAAAAGCTGACTCATGGGGATGCTCACTCAGATTTGGTTTGTTTGACATATTCTAAATCAAAAAGATGACCCTGGGGCTTCCCTGGTGGCGCAGTGGTTGAGAGTCCGCCTGCTGATGCAGGGGACACGGGTTCGTGCCCTGGTCCGGGAGGATCCCACATGCCGCAGAGCGGCTGGGCCCGTGAGCCATGGCCGCTGAGCCTGGGCATCCGGAGCCTGTGTTCCGCGGTGGGAGAGGCCACAGCAGTGAGAGGCCCGTGTACCGCAAAAAAAAAAAAAAAAAAGATGACCCTGGCAATGAGGAGAAGACAAAACACATCCTCAAGGGTAATTCTCCCAGCCTCTGGCTACTGGGGCACGTACACGCCCCCAGTTTTCCCCAAGCATGTCTTCACTATGGTTGTGTCACCAGAGCCTTTGGTCCCTCCTTGATGGCTGAACTGGAAAACTTTGTCCATTCATTCCTGTTGGGGACCCCATTTCCCCTTGTGTGCTCCGGTGCTTTGCCGAACCTGTGCCCAGCATCCAGCATCTGTGGATGGAGTGTTGAAAGACCAGTTCTCAGAGGGCTGTTGAGCCTCCAGGGTTGCCTGTACAACACAGGGCAGATGCCAGCACTTCACCTGCTGACACCTATAATTTAGGTATCGTATCAGTTAATGGCCAT
The DNA here is from genome assembly GCF_025265405.1 of Mesoplodon densirostris. Lineage (NCBI taxonomy): Eukaryota > Metazoa > Chordata > Mammalia > Artiodactyla > Ziphiidae > Mesoplodon > Mesoplodon densirostris. The sequence goes on along the minus strand of NC_082661.1, from coordinate 48,519,655 downwards.
TTGCAATGTGGCTGTAACCAACACCCCAGTTAATGTACACAACAATTATTTGCTGGACGCTAGCCCTCCAGAGAGATTCAAAACCATTCCCCAGCTTGGAACTCTGAGTGCCATTAGAGAGACAAACAGGAAAATGGCAAATTCATGAAGTCACTTATTTCTCCCTGATGTAAATGCTAGCCTATATTCACCCTGAAACTCAACCCTAACTTAACTGGCACACGCCATGGTGTGAGTGAACACCTTCTGCCATCCTGTGAACTGGCTCTAAGGATAACTGCTCTGCGTGCTTCCTCCTCCCACCACAGGCAGATTTTATATGTTATAGGGCTAGGAATCAAAAAGGAAATTAAATCCACCTGGATTCAAATTCACTAATTTGGGGCTTCCCTGGTGGCGCAGTGGTTGAGAGTCCGTGCCTGCCGATGCAGGGGACATGGGTTCGTGCCCCAGTCCGGGAAGATCCCACATGCCGCGGAGCGGCTGGGCCCGTGGGCCATGGCCGCTGAGCCTGCGTGTCTGGAGCCTGTGCTCCGCAACGGGAGAGGCCACAACAGTGAGAGGCCTGCGTACCGCAAAAAAAAAAAAAAAAAATCACTAATTTGAAATTTATGAGAATTCTGGAACTACTGGATCATACCTGACTTTCAGTACAGTCCCACTAAGCCAGTCAGTAGTGTGGATAATATCATGACAGAGGTGGAGGAATTTGCTCATTTTTAAACAGATATTTCTTGTGCTGTGCACTATGCCACAAGAGGAGATAGCCTGGAGAGCCAGACAGACACGGACCCTGCCACAGTGAAGCACTCAGGCTGTCAGGAGAGACAAGAATTCAACAATAATCACCCGGTTAAATACTTAATTACAATTATAATAAGTACTTCAAAGGAGAGGAGTATAGTGGGCTGTAAAAACAGATAGCAGAGAGATTTAAAACAACCTGAGGAAGCTGCCTTATTGAAGGGGCATGTGAAATGGGTTCTGAAGTATACATAGGAGTTAAGCAGGTAACAGGAGAAAGGTAGAATTAAAGAACTCCAGGCAGAGGGAAAAATATGTGCAAAAGCCCTGAGGCAGAAGGTAGCACGGCATATTGAAGAAGCTGGTAAAAGTCCAGGGTAGCTGGAAAGCCAAGCATGAGGGGAAAAGTAGTCCAAGATGAGGATGAAAAGGGAGGCTTTGTTAAGAGAGATTGATTGTCATTCTTTCAAACTGGAAAGCCATTGAGGGATTCTAAGCAAGAGGTTGACATGAACATATTTGGTTTTTAAAAGCTGCTTCTGGGTATAGTGCAGAGAATGACTATGGGCTCCTGCGGTAGCCCGAGGTAGACATGACAGCAGCTGGGGCCATGCAGTGGCCGTGGAGATTAAGATCAATGTGCAGGGGGGCAAGAGACCTTTCAAAGATGAGACTCGTGGGACGTGGACATGGATCAGTTTAGGGGAGGCATGGAGGAGGGAGATTCAGCAGTCACCAGTGACTCAGATTTCTGGGATCCTCAGAGGAAGAACTGGCTTGTGAAAAGGTCACGGATTCCATTTTAAATGTGTGGGTTTGTGGAGCTGTCCGGGGGCAGATGGAAACAGGGGCTGGAGCCCAGACAAGCTGCCTGGCCTGGACATGCCGTCAGCGCGCGTCTGCTCATGGCGACGCTGGGTGTGGGTAAAATCTCCCAGCGAGACTATCAAGGGAGAAGAGAAGAAGCCCCAGGGCCTGGTGCAGAGGAAATCCAACCATCCAGGAGAGGAAGATAAGAGATGAACCGTTAGGCCGGGCAGGGAGATGTAAAGTGTGTGAGTCCCACAAATCAAGGTGGGGGAGCTTCCCAGGAAGATAGTGGCCAAGGGTCTTGATTGCAGCTTAGAAGTTAAGTCAGATGAGAAACAAAAGTTACCCCTTGGGAGATCCACTGGGGGAGGGGGAAACTAAAGCCAGAGTAAATGAGTCAAGGAAATAATGGGGATGAGGAGTCAGGAAGCATTTAAGAGAGCAAACTGATTCTGAAGGCCATAGACATAAATAGGATCTTACGGTGCCATGAATAAATATTCATTCTTATTTCTATATATTCATCAGGGCAGATACCAAGACCTTTTTTATAGCATGATTCAACAATATGCCATACTCCTTCACTCATATTACCTGAGGGGAACTGCACCCTTTCACCTGAAAAGTGCTCTTATGAGCCAGACTTTTCAGCAATTCGGGTTGGCTTCCGTCAAACAGCCCAAAGCAGGGAGCAGGATGGTTTGTGCTGGCCTCTGGAGAATGTGTTTCAGCAGCAATGACAGTGAGTCCGTGACCCCCAGCACAGAGTGATGGGCTCCCTAAATGTCCACGAAATAAATGCACCACATCCTTCTGCACCTCTGTCTCATCCACGTGGGACATGAACTGATTTTATCCTCATCCCTAAATTGTACCCCACTGGTGCTGCAGGCAGCAGAATGGGCTCTCTAGTTAGGGACACAAATCTGAATTTTCCAGATCGTCTTAAAACCCAAGACCAGGGGTTCTTCTCTGAACTTCTCCATCTTTCTTGCTCCTTTTTTTCTGTGCCTGTTTGCCCTCCATTCAAATTCTGAATGAAGACACCCAATTCAGAGCATTGCCACAAACATTTATTTGGCTTCTGTGTTCAGTACACAAGGGCAAATAAGACTCCCTTCCTGGACTCATGGAATTTTCTTTCTAACTGAGGAGAGAATGAAGCAATCATCAATTCCTAAGACACATGGGTTATAATGTGTGGCAATATGGCATGAGCTATGGAAAGGGTGAACCCAGCGTGCGGTGGGGACACAAAGGACAGCCTCGAGGGTCAGGGACAGGGCTAACCGGATAGTGAGCAGCACAAAGTGCCTCTGTGCATCTCCAGAGAAATGCACTCCACAAATGTGAGTTATTATGGTTATTAATATTACTAATAAACTGCCATGGACTGGATTAATATCCAGGAGCTACAAGACGAGGACAGTCTTCTGGAAACCCCAATGGTCTGCATTTACAATTTGCAGAGTGGATTTACTATAATTACTTCACACTTCATTCTGAACACTCTTAAAATTCTCTTGGGCAGCTTTTTGGTTCTTTTAGCTGTCAGAATAGATGCTCAAACCTCCTGCCAACGGTAAATTGAACAGTACTGCCTGCCGAGTGGATTCAAGTTCAGCCCACTCTAGTTCTCTTTGCTGCAAAACCTGCATTATTAATTCACATGGGAAAAGGGCCTTTGGTCCAATGTGACTCGCAAAAAATGATTCACAGCTGGGCCATTCATATTAGAAATCCCAAAGACTTTAAAACAGGTTCCTAAAGATTTCTTGGACCAGAGACAAATTAATGAATATTGGAAGGGAGATACATCTATCTTGGTTCCCCCAAAATGCCTGCATTTGGAATTTTGTTGAGTTCAAGTATGAGAGCCAAAAAAAAGAAGAAAATTTGAAAGCCAATTGTATTACTGACATTTAAAGATAGCTTTTGTACTGAACTCGTGCTTGGCTTTTTGGTCCTTAGGGTTCTAATGAAATTATTTTTCTTCTTCTTTCTAGATGGGCAGCAATGACAGCGAATGTAATCATGACAAGAAGTTTTAAAACTACAGATCCTAAAACCCAGGAAGGCAGGCACCCAGTACCCCCACTCCTGTAACAGGTATGTATCAACTCAAGAGTCGGCCCCTGGAAAAACCTTCGGTTTGGGCTACCCTGCTGAAGCTTCCATTGGGTATCAGGAGACTAGGGGATGGGAGTGGGGGGATGAAGCCAACTTTATATTGTCCCATCTGAACCCAGGTAAATCAAATCAGAATGGAAGAAATTATCTGAATGAAGTTAGCAAGAGGGAGGTCTCTCTTTTTCCTGAGGCAGAAGCCATGTGGTTATCTTCTGAATACTCCAAATATCAGTGACCATCTTTTGTTACTGTTTGGAAGTATGACATGAGCCCAAGATCAGGTTGGGTATTTTGGTCACACTCAACAGAAACAAAAACTGGACAAGTGAAGCAGAAAAGGATACGTATTAGGAGGAAAGGGGAACCCTCGTGGACTCAAGGTGAAGGCTGAAGCTCCAGGCTGGGAAAAGACAAACAGGGTGCCTGCTGCTGCTGGAAAGCAGACTCTCTCCTTGCGTCACTCCAGGAGAAACAGTCCAGTGGGCTGGCCTGGGTCTCATGTCTGCACTTGGCCCTGAGAGTTCTCTGCAGGCTCCTTGACTTTCAGCCCCACCAAGACTGAACGCCAAGGGGAGAGGAAATTCCCCAAAAGGTACCAAGTGTTCTTACTTGAAGGACGGGATGGAAGCGGAGTGTTTAAAAACTAACAAATATCTGCTAATAGTAGGTGGTATTTAATTGACTGGGGGTGTTTACTTAAGTCTAAGATTCTAATTTAGATCTCTAAGGACGCTATTTCCATCTTAATGTGGAAGTAGAGAAACCCCAGTGTTACTGAGTTCAGTCATTGCCGAGGTCAAAACCCCAGCATTCGGGATACCAAGGAGTCAGAAGACTCCTTGACTGTATCGGTAAGACCTCAAGAACAGAAAACTTGACTTAAAATGTCCAGAGTCACGGAGAGCCCCCAATTCAGCCCAATAACACAGATTCCAGACGGGGGGGGGGCTGGTGATTCTGACCCAGGCTCACAGCCCAGCGGGGCCACAAGGACTCAGGAATGTTCCTCTGTCCACCAGGCCGTCCTCAGAAAATTGGCCTTGAGTCATCATTGTTTGTCCCTCAGAGTTGCCAAGTGGATGCCTCAGTGTTATGAGTTGAATTGCATCCCCCCCAGATTCATATGTTGAAGTCCTAACCCCTCATGACCTCAGAATGTGATTTATTTGGAAACAGAGTCATTGCAGATGTAAGTAGTTAAGATAAGGTCATTAGAGTGAGTTCTCACCCACTAGGGCTAGTGTCCTGATACACAGAGGAAAGGCAACATGAAGATACACGGGAAGAAGGCAGCCACCTGCAAGCCGAGGAGGGGGGCCTGGAATAGACTCGTCCCTCACGGGCCTGCCTCTGTCCTCAGAAAGAACCAACCCTGCCCACACCTTGCTCTGGGACCCCCAGCCTCCAGAACTGTAAGATAATGAATTTCTGTAGTTTAAGCCTTCAGTCTGTGGTACTCTGTTACAACAGCACGAGCAAACAAATACAGTTTCAGGCTCCATGTCTGTACTAAAGTGAGAAAAAGGGCACCAAGAGAATGGAGACAATGGGGCTCATTCCCTTGATCAGAAAGGCAAGAGTTTTCCCAGATGTCGGAATGCTCCCACCCCTGTGGCCAGAACTAGCTGTGTGGGAGTCTGAGACCATGAGCATTTAGCCTCTGCAATTTTTTGAGAGGAAGTAGAAGAGAGAGAAGGGGGTGGGGACAGGGGCGAGGCTGGCCAGGGACAGGGGCGGGGCTGATGCTCTTCCCTTTCAGGTGCCTTCTAAACGGAACCTACTGTGCTTTCTGGGGAGCAAGTGGCCCGATTTTCAAGACAGGGCTGAGGAGTATGTAAATACCGGCCTTCCCAGGGCCCTCAGTGGTGCCTCATCAGCTCATCCAGTTTACTAGGACTTGGGGTCCTTTGCTTTCTTTGGCAGCCCTAGCTCAGCCCTTTCATTCATAAAAATGAGTCAGCCTCCCCATGAATCAGCATCCGAAACCCACCGGAGTGCTGTGGTCAAGAGGCAGGAAACAGAAAATCCCAAGGAAGGCTGGCCTCCAGGACCAAAACACAGCAGTGCTAGCACAGTGGCATCAGGCCCTGTGGGACACCTGGTGGGCGACCCTCTGTGAGGAGCCAGGGTAGGATCAGGACCCCTGCCGTGCAAGCCTTACCACCCTGGCGGCACATCTTCATCTTCCATCCCTTACAACCTTGTTCAGGCCCCTAAGCTTACTGCTCAGGCCAGCCAGGCAAGGAGGGGAGCGTGCGGGCTTGCCAGTTTCCTCTGCTGATGTGCCTGAATGGGACCACTGTGTGACAGTGTTTCATCTGTCAGCTGCTAGAATGTTCACTGTGCCAAATGCCCCCGACTTGAGCCCACTCTAGGGTCTATACTTGCTATTTGATCTAACTTTTCATGTACTCATGTGCTCATCCCCTGCCCTGGCCAGGCCTGTTCTAGGCATTGGAGGTGTGTACCCAATGGTAGTAATCAGGGTCCCAGCAGGAAGTAACATCCTTAGACAGAATCCAGAAGGGAATGCAATGAACCACCTCATACCTATTAGGATGGCTATTATCAAAAAAAAAAAAAAAAAAAAAGCAGAAATTGGAATTCTGTGCATGGTTGGCAGGTGTGTAAAATGGAACAGACAATGAGGAAAACACTATGGCAACTCCTCAAAAAATTAAAAATAGAACTACCATATGATCCATCAATTCCACCTCTGGATATGTGCCCAAAAGGATTGAAAGCAGGATCTTGAACAGATATTTGGACACCCATGTTCATAGCAGCACTATTCACAATAGCCAAAGGGTAGAAGCAGCCTAAGTGTCCAATGACAGATGAATGAATAAACAAAATATGGTGTATACATACAATGCAATACTATTTAGCCTTAAAAAGGAAGGAAATTCTGACACATGTTGCAGCATGGATGATCCTTGAGGACATTATGCTAAGTGAATAAACCAGTCACAAAAAGACAAACACTGATTCCCCTCATATGAGGTACCTAGAATTGTCAAATTCATAGAGGCAGAAAGTAGAATGGTGATTTCTAGGGGCTTGGGGAGGAGAGAATGGGAAGTTGTTTAATGGATACAGAGTTCAGTTTTGCAAGATGAATGCACTTAACACTACTGAAGTGTACACGTAAAATGGTTAAGATAGTAAATTTTATGTCATGTGTATTTCACCACAATTTTTAAAAAAAAGAAGAAAAGAATGCAATGAAGGGACTATCACAGAGGTGTAGGCAGAATTAGGGAGACCCCAGGAAGTGGAGTCACTGAGGAAGTGACAGCCACTCTTCCAGCAGCCCCAGGGGGCAAGGGCAGCAGTGTTGCTGGGCCCAGTGAGAGTCAGATCCCAGGGGAGGGGCTGTAGTTAGAGAGGACTGTAGAGTTGCCAGGACCCCACTCAACAGTCAGAAGCAGGACGTGGGGGGACAGAAATGCCAGGAAGGCTGGCTCCCCCTTGATCCAAGCTCCCACCAGCACCTCCCACTGGCCACACCCAAGGGCAAGTCAGAGAGTGAAGGATCCCTGGTGAGGCAGGCTCTGGGGGACTGTGCCCTCTTGGGGTGGCTCTGGGACAAGGGCAGTCAGCAAGCAGACAGCCTAGTGGCTCCTGAGTTCCGGGTTCTTACAGCCTAAGGAGGGGATATGCAACAAAGAAGTACATGTAGTTTTAGATTGTGCTCAGTACCCCAAAGAAAATAAACCAGGCCCTGTGAGAGAGAGTGAGGAGGGAACACCCTGTGGAATGCCAGGGAAGTTCACTCTGCAAAAACGATACGTCTGGACTTTAGGCACTGCATTAGTCAGGGTTCTCCAGAGGAACAGAACCAATAGGATGCATGTATATATACACGGAGGGAGAAGGAGATTTATTGTAAGGAACTGGCTCGTGTAACAGTGGGACTGGCACGTCTAATATCTTCAGGGCAGGCCAGCAGGCTGGACACCCAAGGGGGAGTTGAAGTTGCAGCTCCAGTACAAAGACTGGAGGTAGAGTTGCCTCTTGCTCGGGGGATCTCAGCCTTGTGGGTGAGGCCCACCCATGCTGTGGAGAGTAAACCGCTTTACTGGCATTTGACCAAAAACTGGGCACCATGGCCCAGCCAGGTTGACACGTAAAATCGACCATCCAGACCAGCGTGTCCTTCTTATATGGAGCCGCTAAGTTGAATATCCTATTCATACCCTGCACTTTTTCCTTTTGCAGAGAAAAAAAATTCCCACTTTGTAATTGCATCTGGTCATCGGGAAGCTCTAGTTTCGTGGGGAGAGGGCTGCATCCAACCCTTCCTAAATCATCACCCAGAGACGCCCACTGACTGACAGGGACGGTCTTCCTGGCTGGCAGAGGATGCAGGGGAGTAAGAAGTGCACGGACGGCTTCAGCGACTCCTCGAGCATTGGCAGTGTGCTGGACGATGCAGACAGGGAGGTGAGCAGCCTCACGGACCGGGCGTTCCGGAGCCTGTGCATCTCAGAGGACGCATCCTTCCATGACTCCGACCTGGCCCTGTCCCCGGTGTTCGGGAATTTCCACCAGAGAACGGTGAGCCATACCCATAGGAAAAGCGGCATTTGGAGCCAGTTACCATCCCAAGGCACGGAGCATGCCGGCTGGGCGGCCACGTTCCAACAGCTGCCCAAGTACGTTCAAGGGGAGGAGAAGTATCCCAAGGGCAGCCCCCCACTGACACCAGCCCAGAGGAGACTGGAAGTGCCAATTTCCGGCCTGAGGAGCAGCAACAAGCCTGTTTCCAAAGTGTCATCACTGATTAAATCTTTTGACAGGACTGAAAGCCAGCGTTGTGATAGCAGGCCTCCTCCCAGCAAGCCTCCAGCTCTCAAAAATCCCCCCAAATTTGCTCCTCTTCCAGAAAGTGGTGTCAACTTCTGCTTCGATTCTGCCTTTTTGACGGTCAGGAGGGTGCCTGCTGAAGTCTCCAGCACCCATAAGACTAACCACCAGCCTGGCAGGAAGCACAGAGAGCAGGAGTCCCCCAAGAATCCTGAAATGGCCTGTCATGGCCCCAACAGCTTCCTCCCAACGCCCGAAAACGCAGCCAACTCATTTGAGTCAAAGTTCCCCTCTCCGGCCCACAAGGCAGCCACCAGCGAGACTGGAAGGGGCCAGGAGTGGGCTCGCAAAGGGACCTTTCTTCATAGTGAAAACAGTGCTTTTGAGTCATGGAACGCCCACCAACCCAGGCTGCCCGAGAGGAAGGATGCTGCTGACACGGTCGCAGAAAACAAGGCTCCCAAGCATTACGAGGACACACCCTTGTTAAGAGAGCCCCCGGCCTCTGAGCACAAAGCCTCCCCCTGCCACATCCGGGCCGGCTGCGGTCAGGAAGAGAACAGGCTGGCCACAGGGACTCTCTCCACATCTGGAACCTGGGGATCTAGGGATCTGGGAGCCCAGGTATTTGCTACGGAGGGAAAAGCTTCCAGCTCACAGCCTGAGCCTCCATTGAAACCGACCCATGCCCCCTGGAGGAAACCAAAGTCTGGCAAGGGAGGTAAAGAAAGTCTACAGGATGCTTCAGAAGAGAAGAAGCAAACCAACTGGAGAGGCCCAGCCTTGTATACGAAGCACAATCCCCAGGGGCAATTTCCAGAAAAGGATGCTCTTGACTTGCCTGTGGACCCCCATGAGCATTACGATCCTCCTTTCAACATCAGTAAGCTTCTGACCCCTGTCATACCCAACAAGCATGTGCTGGAGTCATCCAACAGCCAGCCAGCAGAGAGAACCCCATCACCCACAGGACAGCTAAATGGATACCAAGAGAAGGAGCCCAGTGAATGTCTGTCCCGGGACAGTTACAAATCCAAAGCCCCCAGCCTGCTGTTCAACCTCAAAGATGTGCGGAAGCGTGTGAAGAGCACGTACAGTCCCTCGCCTCTCTTGAAAGGCCCTGATGAGAAAACCAGAGGCAAGCAAGAATCCCTGAGCAACGGCGGCCTCCTTCCCAACGGGCTCGAGGAAGGCCCTCCAGATGAGCTTTCTAAGGAGACACCAGCTGATGCCCCTTCTGTGTCACTCATCAGTACCCAGAAGGACCCCAAAGCGGACCCCGGTGCAGCCTCTGCAAACAACTACCTAACCCTCACCTCACCATCACCTAACACCAAAGCCCCCTTCTGTGTCAACGGCGAGGCCGCCGACAGGAGCAGCTATGAGAATGACGATGCCAATGGAGAATCGGAGATGGGCGGTGCCAGGCCCAGCTGGCGTCCAGACTCCAGGGAACACTGCCCCAGGAGACATCTGTCCCTGAAGCTTTGCAGTGGAGACCCTGAGGCAGGGAAGGCTGCAGAGACCCCGAAGACCTCCGGCCTAGAGAATGGATTCTTGAGATCCATCTCTCAAGATACGGAACCGGAGAGAGAGGCAAGCCTTCAGAATCCAAACTTCAACCAGAAATTCTCCCCAGGGCCCCTTTCTCCCGAGGAGGAAGATGTGTTTTACAGTGACAGCCAGTCTGATTTTATGCCAGGCCTCAAAAGTAAGGCCAAATTCAGCACCAGCTCTTCAGATCAGTCCTTTGCCTCGTTCGAGGATCAACAGAAGATGTGGTTCGCCGAGAGCCAGCAGGAAGACAGGAGGAATGACGTGAGTGTAGGTGACAGTCAGAAGGATGAGAAGGAGAAAGTGATGGAGGAAGATGAACTACAATACCGCACCTTGAGTAATGGGCACGCATGCGCTGAGGAGCACAGCAAGCGGGAATCCTTGCAAGGAGAAGAGGAAAGTTTGCCAGAAGGTAGCCCCAGGAAGGCGTCAAGGGAGGAAGCTAATTTCAGAGGCACTGGCATGGGGGGAAGTAAGGATACAGCTCTTGCACATGCCAAAGACCTAACCCCTTCACCATGTTCCACTTCAAACAAGCACATACTCTTTGCAATTAAAGACAACACCCTCAGGGCCACCCCTGTGATAAAACCCATCATGCTGCCCCTCCTGAGATCCATGTCCTCAGACTCCCTGCTGGGCAATGGCCACAAAGAGGAGGAACTGCCAAGGCCGGGCTGGGGCAGGGATGCTGGTCTTTGTGCCCCCGAGAGCCAGGAAATGCCCAGCACTCTGACACCCGCCAGCGTGCAAGGCACACACTTGAAGGGGGCGGCCTGTGAGGATATGGAGGACCACGGGTGGGGTGCCAGCACAGCCAGGTCAGAGACCTCCCAGGCAGCCCCAAAGGGGTACGTCCCACTTCCTCCACCCACAGGAGAGGGCCAAGGGTTGAAGCCACCCCGAGAGGCCGTACATAAAGTCATGGCGAACAATAGCAAGAGCAGTTCCATAGACCAGGGGAAGCTGGATGCTCCAAGGTGCATCCCCACGATTGCTTTGCCAGAAGGCGACCTAGAAGACCAGCCACCCCTACAGAAGCTTGGAACCTGTTGGGAAGAGCAGGCGCAAGGCTTCAAAAGTCACTTTTTGTCTACCCCCAGAGCATGGCCCCCAGGGAGAAGACTGATCCCTGGTGAGTTAGCAGCTTCCCCCACCGCCAGCTCCCTGGAAGAGAACAGTGCGTGCTCCCCTGCCACCGGCAGCATTTGGGATGATGCTTACCAGGCCCCCAGTGAGCCCAGCCTGTTGCCAGGGGAGCCTCCCCGCAGCAGCCCCTGGGCCAGCCCCCGCCCTGGCAGGGTGGCCCAGAGGGAGGACCTGACACATGCCCTCACGTGGGAGCCTGGCTCCGACCCCCAACTGGAGCCATCAGCAGAAGACCTCAGGACACTTTCTCCAAGAGGCTCGTTGTTGGACATGGCAACCAGCTCAGCTGGCCTCCTGGAGAAGCCAGAGCCTCCTGCTCAGCTGGAGAGGGCGGCTGGCAAGCCACCAGCAGTCCCACCCAAAACAGAGAAGGCCCTGCGGCGGGCCAAGAAGCTGGCAAGCAAGAGGAGAAAGATCGACCAGCCACAGGAAAAGCATGGCGAACGCCGGGAGGAAAAGCTGTACCCCGAGGACTCAGAGCGTAGGCCACCGTCCCCCAGAGAGAGGCCCCCAGCCAGGTTCCCCATGGTCCGTTCCCTGCCCCCTCCCGTGCGCCGCCACTCAGTGTCCGCCTTCTCAGAGCCGATCCAGAGGCGGCCTGGGGGGTCCCAGTCCCTTACACCCCTGCCCCCTTACCCTGCCACCCAGAAGGTCCTCCAAGACCCCCAATCTGGAGAGTACTTTGTCTTCGATCTGCCGCTCCAGGTGAAAATCAAGACCTTCTATGACCCAGAGACGGGCAAATACGTCAAGGTCTCCATCCCATCCTCTGAGGGGGGTTCCCCTGAGCCAAGCCCGCCGGATGCCCTTGCTGCTCCCTACGTGCTGTACCCGGGCTTCCGGCCCCTGCCCGTGACAGCCTTGATGCCCCTGCGCTGCTCCTCTCAGCTCTCTGCCCCCACCTTCCTAAGGCAGCGCCCTCACACCGCCGAGGCAGCTGGCCCCAGGCCCCAGAGCGCCCAAGATGCTGGCCTGCAGCTGGCCTCTGAGCCTCCCAGTGACCCCACCCAGCACTCTGCAGGCCAGTGCCCCTCGGGGCGCCCCCAGAGCCCAGGGGAGGAGGTGGGAGATGCTCCAAGCCTGAATATCATCTCCATTAACGACTTAGAGGACTTTGCCATGGAAGGCATTTCTTGAGAATCACAGCAGACTAACCCACCCCCCGATAAACCCAGAAGAGCTTACTTCTCCCTCCCCCAGAACAATCAAACACACACACACACACACACACACACACACACACACACACACATCAACTCCTACTCAGCCAACTTCCTAAAGTTTCAAAGGAAGTGGGGATCCTCAGAAAACCCCACCTGCAGGGCTCCGCAGGGCTCCCCTCCCTGGGAGGGCGCTGCTCTGCCCTCCTAACAAGTCCCTTCTGAGCCCCTTCCTGGATCCAGGATCTGCTCCACTTCTTTTCTCCTCCCCTCCCTGCTCCCTGTTCTGCCCTGGCCCTGCCACCAGGGTGGGTCCAGCCTGATTCCCTAGCAAGCTGTTCCCGCCAGCATTCCACCCACTCCTCCTCAAGGGTCGGCTCCCACAGTGAGCAAACCCCAGGACCCCCCAGAAGCACTGCACCGCGCTGAGCCCTGCCCGGCCAGCAGACCGCCCAGTACACCCCGTCCTAGGTCAGGTGTGGCACACGGTGGCCACCCCACCCTCGCTCAGACACAGCAGCCCTTTCCAGCTCACCTTAGGGGGTAAATGGCTGAGGGCTGAACCAAGGCAATCTTGCAGAAATGTTTATTTGAATAGAATGGGTTTTCCTTACTGAGGAAACTTTCCTCTGAAGGCTATTTTCTGATCACCTTGTAAAAAGTGAAACAAGTTTGCAGATGCAGTTCGACTCCTGTCTTTCTTCTGTGGGCAGTGGTGGGTCTGTGCTGGTGAGTAAAGTGTCGTGCCTTCCAGGCCTCCCATCATGACTTGGCAGCCACCCAGGGTCTCCACCCTGAACAGAGTGGCCTCGACACCCACTGCGGTCCCAGTGTCCTTGCTTGATCCTTCAACACCTGTCCGAACCTTCTCGGGCCAGGCTCTCCACCAGTGCTGGGGCAGCAGAGATGAGGAGGACCCACGTCCGCCATCGAGGATGACCTGGGACCTGAGTCAGGCCCTGATGATCCCGATTTAATAACCGGTACTTGTGCCCTATGCTCAAAAGGAAATCGTGTTTCTCCCAAGTCCCTCTGGGAGTTGGAGGGAAGTATCTGAATCAACTGAGAGGAACAGAGTGCAGTCACCACCTCTGCAGCTCTGAGAGCAGTGAGGGTCTGTGAGCAATGCCCACTGTGGGCAACGTGCTGGGAAGGAAACAGACCGGCCTCGTGGGCCTCCACCCGGGGCTTCTGCTGAAGCCTCTTAATTCTTGTGCTGCGGGAAAGACTGGGGCTAGAGTGCCTTCATCCTTGTTTAGAAGGGGCAGCTGTCAAGGCAGCTGTCAGGACTGCACTGCTCACGTCCCAGGAGACCACACAATACGTATCACCCTGGTCCTTTGGGCCAACATGCCATTTCCAGGCTGGGAAGATGGGGAGGCACCCAGCTCAGCATGTCCCAGACTCGTGCAAATACTGGGGTTTTGAAGATATTCTGGGTCGTAATTTGGATTCAGAATTTTACACTTGTTTGTTTTTCCCAAAAGTGCAGCCACACCTTAATTTCATTCTGAAAATGCTACACAAGTCCCCCAGCCTTGGCATAGCTTGTATACACCTGGTGAGTCCGCTGGATAGTTAGCCAAGAATTCAGGTAGGCCATTGTCTGTGAAATCTGATTCGCACGAGTCACTCACTGGGATGCCAGTGAAGCGAGTTGGGACCTTAGCTCTGCCACCAAATCACCAGGCATCCTCTCACCTGTTTTCATCTTACTCAAATAAGAAAGGTAATATCTCATTTCAAAATTCTCAGGGCCCAGGAAAAGATTTACCTAACAAAAAAAGAGTCCCCCGGTTAAAAAATAACCATAGTTACAGTAACCACAAGGAAAAATATACTTTACATAAGAGGAGCTTATGTTTGGGGACCAGTCATCTTCTGTCTTAGAAGCAATATGAGCAAGGATATTGCAGGAGCTAAAAGCATAAAGATAGATATTTGGAGATCAAGGTCAACTCCCCAGTCCTCTTTGCTCCTGTGAATGTAAAAGAGGAACAGGGCATCTGGCAGAATTCAGCATCGACTCACAAATCTAGAATAAGGATTCCTTAGACACTTGGCTCTCCAGCAAGTCAGCTAGAGGGAAGGCTTCCATCACTTACAGCAAAGTACCTAAATTCCTAAAAAGCAGATAATGTCTCCAGGGGGCAAAAGTCACTGAAGACCAACTCACTTGCAAATGAGTTTCTTTCAGTTTCTTTCTGTTTGGGGTTGGAGGGAGTCATTTATGCCTCCTTCCTTCCTCCTCCCCCAAACCCCGCTTCCTCCCTCCTACCCTCTTTTTTTCTCTGCTTTCCTCCCTCCCTTCACAAACATTTTCAGAGTCCCTGCGCTGTGCCAGGCGCTACACTGGGCACCAAAGATACCATGGTAATCAGATCTGATCTCTGTGCCCAGGGAATTAAAATCTAACAAAGAAAGACAGTTACAGTCCCATATGGTAAGGGATGTAATAGGGTGGCCTGAAGAGCATCTGACTCATATCCTGGAGGGAAAAAGGGCTTTCCTGCAGGAATGACACCTGAGCTGAGCCAGGAAACACAAAGTTGTGCATCAGCTTGTGAAGAAACAAGAATATCCCCCCTTTAATCTGTCTATCAAACAAAAGTGACATGTACTAAATACTAATAGATCTGTCTTGCCATATCAAAGTGTATTGGTTTAGCTAATTGTTCTTTAGCACTTCTAATCAGCACAAGCATAGAGCCAGTGTAGCCTGGCAGGATAGACCTTTGCTGATATGTCTTTCAACTTCTGAATTGAAATTTCACTCAACTGAGTTGCCCAGAAAAACCGCTGTTTCCATCACTGTGTTTAGTAGAATAGTGGTAAGAATTGTGAACATATTGTTTGTGGAAACTGTAGGTAAAGACCACGCCTACATCTTCTGTTTAGTGGACTGGCCCTTTACTATGAGTTATGGCCCTTCCAAGTGTCTCCTGGGGAGGGGACATAAACGCAGAGCACCTCGAGGGAACGATCAAAGGTCCTGGGGCTGCTCAACAGAAAATAACCAAGAGCTTACACTGTCCATCACACAGGCTGTGCCGGCCCCTGAATGGGGAGATTTGAGCCTGGTCTCAGACCTCACTACAAACCTATGAGAGGTACCCTCATTAGCTTCATGTTACTGTAAATAAGCAAAGGCACTGAGACGTGGAGTAACTTCCCATAGTCAACAGTCACCGAGTGAGGGGCCCACACAGGAACTCAGGTCTCTCTCACCTCCAGGTGGGCCCTTGAGCCCCCAGTCATGCATCTCTAAGTGTGGTCCATAAACCAGCAACCTCCACATCACCAGGGAACTTGTTAGAAGTCCAGAATCTCCATCTGCATTTTCAAAAGATTCCCCAGTGATTTGTTGGCACATTAAACTTTGAGAAGTGCTAGCAGCTCCTGTTTGGCCTGGAAAGGAGAAGATTTAGGGGAAATAAGTCGATATCTTCATGTCTCTCAACATCACCATGGGAGGGAAGAGAAACTTACACGTCTGGGTGAGAGAGTTGCAGGGATGCTGATTCACACCGACTATGAGAAAGGCATCTCTAATGACTACAGCTGTCTCCAGTGGCGCAAGTGGCTTGGGGAGAGCTAAGCTCCCTGTCACTGGAGATGTTCAGTAGAAGCCAATGACCCCTCTCCCAAGACAGGGGTGGATGCCGATGTCAAAGGGGGCCTAATGCCAGCTTTTGAGACCCCAGGCTCTAGATGGGGCTCCAGCATGCTGATGTCATGAATCCAAGTCTACACAGGGGATGGCCACGTGAGTGAAACATATGAGGGAAATGACTGCACGTAAAGGAGGAGCTCTGGGCAAAACCCAAATTCTATGTATGTGGAAGGCATTTGGGCCCAGATAACAAACACCCTGACACTGGACACAATTACTTTGTGTGGTCCTTCCACATCATTGTCATAAGTGGAGCCCCCATCTCTACTCTTCCTTGCACTGGTAGCCTGTCGTGTACCTGTGTTAGGTATATATCTGAGGGCCCTCCGTCCAGCCAGGTGACCCACCATAAGGGGCAGTGTGATTTCAAGGGGCCTCCCCATCTGTCCTGATCCACACACGTTGGCCACCCTTCCCCTGCCAAGTTTGCTGACTTCCCAGAGGGTGGATACCCTCTGATGGAAACCTTTTGACCAATATTCAATATCACTAGGGATGTTCAAATCAAAACCATAATGAGGTGTCACCGCATACCCATTAGGATGGCTACTATACAAATTTTAAAAAAACACAAAAAACAGAAAACAGGTGTTGGTGAGGATGTGGAGAAAGTGGAACCTTTATGCATTACTGGTGGGAATGTAAAATAGTGCAGCTGCTGTGAAAAACGGGATGGCAGGTCCTCAAAAAGTTAAACAGAATTACCATGTAATCTGAAAATTCCATTCCTAGGTATATATACAAAAGAACTGAAAGCCAGAGTTCAAAGAAATATTTGCATACCCACATTCATAGCAGCATTATTCACATTATCCACAAGGTGGAAGCAACTCAAATGTCAATCAACAAATGAACAGACAGACAAAATGTGGTATATACGTGCAATTGAATATCTTTCAGCCTTTAAAAGGAAGAAAATTCTGACACATGCTACAACATGGATTAACCTTGAGGACATCATGCTGAGTGCAATGAGCCAGTCACAGAAGGATAAGTACTGTATGATCCCACTTTTATGAGGCACTGAGTAGCCAAACTCGTAGAGATAGAAAGTAGAATGCTGATTGCCAGGAACTGAGGGCAGAGGCAGTGGGGAGTTGATACTTAATGGGTGCAGAGTTCCAGTTGGGGAAGGTCAAAAATGTCTAGAGTTGGATGGTGGTGAATGTACTTAATGTACACTTAAAATGGTTAAAATGGTAAATCTTATGGTGTGCAAATTTTGGCACAATTTTAAAAAACAGAACAAAAAAAGCCTTTTGACCAGCACAAACATCCCATTCACCCGAGGTCCCAGCGCAGGGTTGGAGGTTAAAGAAAACGCTGCCCCTGGTGTGGCCAAGCACAGACTGGTCTCCACCTTCCCCTGGAGACAAAGGTGCAGGGTTCGGGATCACGGTGGGTGGGCCTGCTCAGATCCACACTCATAATGACAGAGCACCTACTCCTGACTCCACAGAGGAAGATGGAGGAAGAGAAAGCTCTAGGGTCCTGCCACCCGCACCAGGTCCTCCTCTTCTTGGCTCCCATGCTCAGCAGCCTGTGCGCATCCCCGGGTGGCCCAAGCCACAGTCTTAGCCGCTGTCCCCACTGCTCCCAATCTCTTGCCCCTAATTCAATCAGACCCCAAATCTGAAAATTCTCCCTTCAGACATCTATCAATGAGCAGCCGTCTGCACCGCATCACCCCTCAACCCCACTCAGAGCACCCTCACTCCCCCCACTCCCAAGGTGACTCCCTTCCAAAACACCACTCCCCTCAGGGTAGTCCAAGGCCCTACCTAACACCCCAGGGCTCCCTGCTCACCCCGGCAAAGAGTCAGGGTCCAGAGAAGGGCGTGCAAGGCTGCCACATTCTGGGGACCCCCATCCTCTCCGGGCTCATCTCCTGCCTGTTCCTACAGCTCCTTTGGACTCCCACCAACTCAAGCTTCTTTGAGTTGACCAAATGGGCCATTTCCAGCCCCTCCACATGCTCTTTGACTCCTCTACAAGAGACGGGGCCTGTGTCTTCTCACCCACCGGCTGTGCCCTACAGAGTGGAGTCGGTGTGCAAGTCGAAGGTCAAGTCAGAAGGTGCCATGCCACTTCCATCGGTCCCCTGGAACGAGTGCCCTGAGAGTCCTCAGCCACCACAGGGCAGTCCACGTATCCTGGTTCACTCTGCTGTGGAGAAGCCCACCCTGGCCCACGTGGAGATGGCCTGGAGAGGCCCTGAGACGACACAGAGAGAGAGGAAGAGATCCGCCCCTTCTTGTTCCAGCTCCAGCTTCTGGCTGCCCAAGCCAGTGCCACCTCACTAAGCCATTCCCAGATTCCTGATCCACAAAGCCATGACAGATAACAAAGTGACTGCTGTCACTTGAAGCCACTAAGTTTCAAACTTACACAGCAACAGGTGACTGGAGGCCTCTCCTTCCCCAGCCTCCCTACCCTCTCCATGCTCACCTTCTCCCTGGACCCTCTGGACCCTACCCTCCCCACCAGCCTGCTCCTGCCCACTCCTGTGTGCCTTAAGGTGCTCTACCTTAGACCCCAACTTCTCTAGAAGGACACCACTGACGCCCTAACTCCTGGCCATGCACCTCGCTTTCCAAGTCCACCAGCATGTTGTGTTTCTCCCATCCCAGCCCATGTTGTAATTGTCTGTTTAACTGTTTGTCTTTCTCACCCCCTCAATGCTCACTTTTGGAGGGAGGGATCTTGCCTGTCCTCACTCATCCCCAGCAGCTAATATGGTGCCAGGCCCAAGGTAAGCCATAGGTAAACATCACTGAATTCCATGGAATTCTTATTCTAAATTCTAAAAAGGGTCTTTTGGGGGCTTCCCTGGTGGCGCAGTGGTTGAGAATCTGCCTGCCAATGCAGGGGACACGGGTTCGAGCCCTGGTCCGGGAAGATCCCACATGCCACGGAGCAACTAGCCCCGTGAGCCACAATAACTGAGCCTGCGTGTCTGGAGCCTGTGCTCCGCAACGAGAGGCCGCGACAGTGAGAGGCCCGCGCACCGCGATGAGGAGTGGCCCCCACTTGCCGCAACTAGAGAAAGCCCTCGCACAGAAACGAAGACCCAACACAGCCATAAATAAATAAATACAATTTAAAAAATAAATAAATAAATAGATTAAAAGGGTCTTTTGGGAGAAGAAATCCATGTCATTCTGACCTTATTTCCTCACTTTCCAAACTAGTTGTTAATACTAACTAGATGGGTTAAGCCAGTCCCACACCAGAACAGGCACTGTGCTCCCCTGATCGTGTGAGATTGTGCAGCTGCGGAGGCTGTAGCCCCACAAATACGATATCAGGCACCCAAGGCCCCGGAACAGATGTTCCATGATGTAACCCATAAGTCAGCATTCACACTTAACTAATGTCCTTTGATGAGAAATTCCAGGCCTGCCAACAGAAGGAGGCCAAAAGGGTTACCCAGGACTCACAACAACATCCAAAACCCAAGTTAGAACCAAATTATTATTTGGTCTTGTGATGATAAAATGATGAGGACATTAGACAAGTCGTACTAAGTGAAAGTGGTGAGTGTACCTGAATTCTATTTACTGACACAGGGAGGACTCGGCATCAGACCACAGTCTTCTGAAATATTTCATCATGTTTGACTGCCAAGTGGTAAGGCCAGGTTAGTACTGATGAGGTTTTAACCCTTAAGTCACCTAAGAAAAATCAAGGGTGCTCTCCTTTAGGACAAGGGGGATAAATTAAGCTGGTTATCTCTCTTCTCATCTCCCCTCAAAGTGTCTATAGTTCCATAGATGGAGAAATAAATATTATTACAAGAAAAAAAATGGGGGCCTCCCTGGTGGCGCAAGTGGTTGAGAGTCCGCCTGCCGATGCAGGGGATACGGGTTCGTGCCCCGGTCTGGGAGGATCCCATATGCCGCGGAGCAGCTGGGCCCGTGAGCCATGGCCGCTGAGCCTGCGCGTCCGGAGCCTGCGCGTCTGGAGCCTGTGCTCCGCAACGGGGGAGGCCACAACAGTGAGAGGCCCGCATACCGCAAAAAAAAAAAAAAAAAAAAGAAAAAAAATGGCTCTAAAAGATAAATAACATCACCACCTAAGGTGTCCACACATCCAGGTTTAAGTCTCTAAGTAGGATTTGAATATTATCAAGCATGGAAGAGCTTTAGAAAATTCTAGAGGAGACACTGTTTGACATCTTCACATCTCAATTAATTTCTCTATGAGTTTTTGAAACAGGGTGACTCTGAAGGTTGTTGGGAAGTCAGATCAGCCACTAAGATTCTCATGTTGCCAAAAGTTCCAACAGTGTCCTCTGTGTATGTTCTTGAGGCTTCAAAACTTAAAACTAGTTGACCCCAGCTAAGCATATTTGTTAAAGGAACACTGACCATGTTATCTTTTCTGATAACATGTCCAGCCCCCGGGGAGACCTTTCCCTCTTATACTCTGCATGGCAAGGGGG
The DNA here is from genome assembly GCF_025265405.1 of Mesoplodon densirostris. Taxonomy (NCBI): domain Eukaryota; kingdom Metazoa; phylum Chordata; class Mammalia; order Artiodactyla; family Ziphiidae; genus Mesoplodon; species Mesoplodon densirostris. The sequence goes on along the minus strand of NC_082661.1, from coordinate 48,499,179 downwards.
AGAGAGGGCAGAGCAGAAGCAACCAGAAGCCAGGAGGGAGGAAGGAAGAAGCCATATGCTACCCCCTCCAAAAACGTCTACCACATACTTGAATCTAATCTGAATCCTCCAGGCTGTTGGCAGAAGATGCTAAGAGAAAGGGTTTTTCTAAGAAAATCTGAGCTCATGTTGATGGCCCTGGTCTAAAATAACTCTCAGTGCAATTCCCTTCTCTCTGCTGCTTGAGCAGGGACTCCAGCAAACCAGAAGAGATGTGTCCTTCCAAGGACATTGGAAAACACTGTATTCTCTTAGTACAAAAGAAGTTTTCAGAAGTTGATCATAATTGCAAAAATTAAGGTAAAACAAAATAAATTATAAATCAGTAGAGTAATTGGAATATAAAATAGGGACTATTTCTACAATTGAATATCATATGGCAAGAAGCATGAATAAAGTTTACGCATAGAAACACAGATGACTCTTACTGGCTAAATGTTCACAGGACTAAAGTCAAGTCATAGAAGAGTAAAAAAGGGCTTCCCTCGTGGCACAGTGGTTGAGAGTCCACCTGCCGATGCAGGGGACACGGATTCGTGCCCCGGTCTGGGAAGATCCCACATGCCGTGGAGCGGCTTGGGCCCGTGAGCCATGGCCGCTTAGCCTGTGCGTCCGGAGCCTGTACTCCACAACGGGAGAGGCCACAACAGTGAGAGGCCTGCGTACCGCAAAAAAAAAAAAAAAAAAGAATAAAAAAAATTTTTTTTAGAAAATAGTAACTGATATCAATCAAATTAGAACAAGGAATAAATAGAGACATTTCATTATGATGAAGGAGCTAATTAATCAAGAAGACATAACGATCCTAAATATGTATGTATCTAATAACAGAGCTCGAGAGTACAGGGAGCAAATTAAAATCACAATGAAATGGATAATGGGTAGCATTACTTACCCAACAGATTGGCAAAATTATAAATTCTGACAATCCCAAGTGTTAACAAGGATACAGAGCAATGGAAATTCTCATGCACTACTTGTGAGAATATAACTTGGTACAAGCACTGTATTAGTTATCAATTACTGTGTAACAAAATACCACAAAACTTAATAGCTTTAAAAAAAAACTTAATGGCATAGAACAACAAACCTTTATTTTCTCATGATATAGTGGGTCAGGACTGTGGGAATGGTTTAATGTCCCTCATGAGATCGAGTCAAGATGTCATGTGAGGCTGTATTTATCTGGCCTTCCTCAGTCAAGGGATCTGAGAGCAGGTAGAGGCCACCTGCTTCCACCCCCTCCCCAGGAAAGGGAGCCCTAAAGACCTGCCACCCAGGCATGCCAGAGGAGTAAACCACCTCCTGTGCCCAACCCCACAGGGGCACCTCACAGGTACTGCTGAGAAGAGGCCTTCACCTGTCCGGAGCTAAGGCCCGGCCCCATGGACACAGTTAGGATGACTGGAGAGGAGAGACCTGTCAGAGCCTGTCCCAAGCCTTCACACCAGGAGGGACAGGGCTGAGGAAAATGATAAGGCTCCCAAATGCACACAGGAAGTAACAGACAGGAGTGTGGCTTAGCATCAGGAGGTAGACCTCCAACCACAAAGCAAGGTCCTAAGCCCCTTGCAACCCAAGAAGAGACCAGGGCAGCTTAACAGACCATCAGGACCTGCAGCCAGCCAGGCCTGGGCAATGTGGGAAGGTCACGCTCAGAGCCAGGTGGAAAAAGGAAGGCTAGGACTTCTGTGAGAGAACTGTCAGAAGGACAGAGGAATAAGAGCTTCTTGTCACTGCTCCTGCCCATGGACCAGCCAGAGAGGAGGTTCAGTACCTTCTCTGGGGCCCCAGGATGAAGCTGTGTGCCTGCTGGCACCCAGCCCCCGGCAGGCTGGTAGAGGCCACGCAGTCAGGCCATGCAGTCATTCGGAACGCCTGTGGTAAGAGCAGGTCTTCCTAAGCCAAGGGGTTTGCCTGACATCAATCACGGGGAAAGAGGCAGGTCCTTCTGGCCCCAGCCCCTGTCCCAGGGCAACCACATGAAAAATCCAGAGCCAGAGCCACCAGCCAAGCTGTCCTCAACTTCCTGACCCACTGAACCCATGAGATGTAATAAAGCATCAGGGTCGGGCTTCCCTGGTGGCGCAGTGGTTGAGAGTTTGCCTGCCGATGCAGGGGGCACAGGTTCGTGCCCCAGTCCGGGAGGATCCCACATGCCGCGGAGTGGCTGGGCCCGTGAGCCGTGGCTGCTGAGCCTGTGCATCCGGAGCCTGTGCTCCGCAACGGGAGAGGCCACAACAGTGAGAGGCCCACGTACTGAAAAAAAAAAAAAAAAAAAAAAAAGCATCAGGGTCTTAAGCCACTAATTTTAAGGTAATTTGTCACTCAGCAAGAGATCACCAAAACAATGGAACCTTCCAGCTGGTCTCCTCTGTGCTCCATTGTGCTAGAGAGAACAGAGGAAGATGAGAGTATCTCTGCTTGGGTTAAGGGGGAAGCATCCCTCAGGCCTGGAGTGGAGGAAGCGGCTGGTCAAGCAGCAAGGGAAACCTCGCGGGTGCCAAGACCCGGCCAGCCAGCCCTCCTTATTTCGAAGGTCTGGGCTCACTTTTTAGAAGCCTGGTGAGCCCCTTTCAGGTAGGCTATTATTATCTCCATTGTGCTGAAGAAAAACCCAAGGCCAAACAGCTCAGGGCACATACGGAGTGGAGCTGGGATCCAAACCCCAGGTCTGTGCACCTGCGAAGCCCACTACAAAGAGCCGCTTTGCCAACGCCTTGGATCCTCAAGGGAGAGCCCAGCCGTGCTGTCCAGCTTGCACGGGTGTGGGAGGGGTGGGGAGGAGTCCAGAAAGGGTCTCTTGAAACATATGCTCAGAAGCCAGCATGGAGCACCCTTGCCTGGCTCTTCAGCTCCCTGCACAAGCAGACGTAATTCCATCCATCCACAGAAACGTGCTTCTCCCCACACACCCTCGCTGCCAACCTGCCTCGCCCCTGCAGCTCTCCACACGGAGACCTTCATGGGAACAGGAGGGGCTCAACTGATGGCCCATTTAGCTCTCAGCAGCCAGACAGGGAACAGGTACATCTGGAAAGATACACTGCACCTAGGCGAGTTATACTGGGGGTGAGAGCCCCACCACTTGGGCCCTAGCTTTGGGTTCTGTAGGCTTCAGGCAATGCCCAGAGGCAGAGCTGTCCTTAAGGGACACTGCAACAGAAGGTCGGGTTCACTCAAAGTTAGAAAGCTCCATTCCTGGGACCCAGGTTGGGCGGGCAGCAATTGTGAGTCAGGCAGCGAGGAAACTTAAGAGCGCAAGGCTGCATCAACGAACGACCCTCAGCCCCAGGTCTGCTCTAGCACCTCTCCCCAGCTTCAGAAGTCTCCTAAGAATGTGGGGTTAGGAGATGGTGCTGGGGGAAGGGCAGAGAGGGATGCTCCGAGGGTGGCAGGATTCTAAGTTTCCCTAAGTGGGGGAAGGGAGAGAATAAAGCATGAAGAGTTCACACACTCCCTCCCTGGGCCCTCTGGATGACAATGAGGCAGAGCTGAGTCTGCGGGGGTGTCTGGGGCCCAGCCAGGAGGGGAGGCAGCCCAAGGCGGTAGGGGCACCGGGGGACCTGGGCTGCTGGGTGAGGGGAGCCAAGCGGGGGATAGGCTCCTGCACACACCAACCCCCTCATTGCAAGTTCATCCCACCAGTAAACGAGAGGAATCTTCCCCATAAAGAGTGACTCCAGGGCTTCCCTGGTGGCGCAGTGGTTAAGAGTCCGCCTGCCGATGCAGGGGACACGGGTTCGTGCCCCGGTCGGGGAAGATCCCACATGCCACGGAGCGTCTGGGCCCGTGAGCCATGGCTGCTGAGCCTTCGCGTCCGGAGCCTGTGCTCTACAATGGGAGAGGCCACAACAGTGAGAGACCCGCATACCGTAAAAAAAAAAAAAAAAAAAGAGTAACTCCAACTGATGCCATTACTAATCACTGGCCATAAAGCTACTACATAAAGAAGAGAGACAGAATGATAAATCTACAGGAGGGCTGCCTGACAGAACAATTAGACTTGGGAGACAAACATTCGTTCACAGACATCACCACCAGGCATGTATTATTAATAAAATAGACATTGAGCTCAGTAGATAATGAAAGGAAAGGGGACCCCAGCCTCCCCCACCCCAATAAAGTCTCCCACTATCCCTCAACTTTGGCATTGAGCTCTAACTGATATCAGCTCCCTGAGACTGGTGAGGCTGTCACATGATGCAGGGGAAGTCATGCTCTCTGTTTCTCCCACTCCTGGGGACAGGTACAACTCACTCAATTCCTACTGCCAACTTATATCTGGGTCCAGCTCCTCCATTGCATGTTTTATTGTCTCCCCTCCTATTATATAATAAATTATCCCCAAATTTATCAGCTTAAAACAACTAGCTGTTTCACCCTGGATAAGTCACTTAAACCCTCTGAGCCTCATTTTTTTTCAGATGGAAAGTGAGAAAAACAATAGTAAATTTATGTGAGCATCAGAAATAATATGTGAGGGACTTCCCTGGTGGCGCGGTGGTTAAGAATCCACCTGCCACCAGGGAAGTGGTTAAGAATGCAGGGGACATGGGTTTGAGCCCTGGTCCGGGAAGATCCCACATGCCTCAGAGCAACTAAGCCCATGCACCACAACTCCTGAGCCTGCTCTAGGGCCCGCAATCCACAACTACTGAAGCCCATGTGCCTAGAGCCCATGCTCCGCAGAAAGAGAAGCCACCGCAATGAGAAGCCCTCACACTGCAACGAAGAGTAGCTCCCACTCGCCACAACTAGAGAAAGCCTGCACACAGCAATGAAGACCCAACACAACCAAAAATAAAATTTAAAAAAATCTATAAAAAAAGAAAAAGAAATAATATGTGAGAAGCATCTTATAGAATGCCTGGAACATAGATGGTATCCATTAATGATCATTACTTTTACAGTAAAAGACAAAGTCAACCCAACAGCCCTTGATATTCCGATACTGCCCTGCACCACCTATGGGGTAGAGCTCACCTTGGCTCACAAGGGCCCTCCTGCCTGCTCTCAGCCTGTGTTCCCCACTCCTCTCCCTCCACCCCAGTCCTCCCTGGCTTTGCTCTTCTCACTTGGGACTACATTGACTCTTGCCATGAAGACATCAACTTCCCCACAGGCAGAATTTCTATCCATTACACTGCAGCCTCTAAATCAAATTTCTTGCACCCAAGATAAGACTTTGGAACATCAGCTGATGAATGGACATTTTAAGCTAAACAGTCAAGAATTTAGTATCCACAAATTTATCCATACAGCAGTGTTTGTGTTATATGGACTCTTGGTTTTTATTATCTTTTAAAAAAAAAAGTGTAATGGAGGACGTCAGTCGCTAAGTGGAATTAATGCAGGAAATGATCAAAATCATTAGGCACACTGCCACCACCAGCACTCTGTTTTCACACTCATGTTCATTGGACCAGTCTGGGTGCTGGGTGTTCCTCTGTGTTAGGAATAAGCCAGTTGAAGCGCATTGGCCAAATGCTGGGAGAAAACATGGAGGGAAGCTTCTAGAGGCTAAGTGCACCGGTGGAGGAAATGCAGGCATGTGCATTGAGAATTAGCTTCAGAAGAACATTCCAGAAGCAGAACCACACACACTAATATGGAACACTCCCCAAAATATGTATTTAAGAGAAAAAAGCAAAGACCAAACAGTGTGTATGATATGCTACTATTTATATGACAAGAGGGATATGTACATATTAATATCTCTGGACAGATATGAAGAACCAAATATTAGAGGGCATCTCTACACAGAGAAACCAGAGGAGGGAAGGTTGGAAATGGGGAGCAGATATAATTTACCCCGTTTCTGTTTTTTTCTTACCGTGTGATGGTAGGTTGTAATACAATGATCCAAATGCAGAGAAAATTCATGCATCCATATGTTATGCTTATACCTTGCCACAGATTTCTTGGCCAAGACAAACAGGCTGGCATTTCATCTCCTCTTGACAAGTTATTCCAAAAAGTGAATAAAACATCACCAAAGTCAACTTTACATTCTCCTACTCAGTCCTTTCCAGAACCCCCATCAGCAAGGCTTTTTCACATTAAAAGATGTTCAAACAGACACATGAAAAGATATTCAACATCACTAATCATTAGGGAAATGTAAATCAAAACCACAGTGAGATACCACCTCACACCCATTAGGATGGCCACTATCAATTAAACAAAACAACAAATGCTGGTGAGGATGTAGAGAAATTGGAACCCCTGTGCATTGTTGGTGGGAATGTAATATGGTGTAGCCACTGTGGGAAACGATATGGTGGCTCTTCAAAAAGTTAAAGCTACCATATGATACAACAATCCCACTTCTGTGTATGTACTCAAAGGAACTGAAAGCAGGGTCTCGAAGAGACATTTTCACACCCATGTTCATAGCAGCAATATTCACCATAGCCAAAAAGTGGAAGCAACCCAAGTGACCATTGATGGATGACTGGATAAACAAGATGTGGTATGTGTATACACACAATGGAATAATATTCAGCCTTAAAAAGGAAAGAACCGAGGGCCTCCCTGGTGGCGCAGTGGTTAAGAGTCCGCCTGCCGATGCAGGGGATACGGGTTCGTGCCCCGGTCTGGGAGGATCCCATATGCCGCGGAGCGGCTGGGCCCGTGAGCCATGGCCGCTGGGCCTGCGCATCCGGAGCCTGTGCTCCGCAACGGGAGAGGCCACAACAGTGAGAGGCCCACATACCGCAAAAAGAAAAAAAAAAAAAAAAAAAAAGGAAAGAACTGATACTATAACGTGGATGAACTTTGAAGAAATTATGCTAAGTAAAACAAGCCAGTTACAAAAGGATAACTACTGCATGATTCCACTTATATGAGATACTTAGAGTAGTCAAACTCATAGAAACAGGAAGTAGAATGGCGGTTGCCAGGGGCTGGGTGGAGAGGGAAATGGGGGGTTGCCAAATGGGTAGAGTCAGTCTTGCAAAATGAAAAACTTCTGCAGACTGTTTGCACGGTATATGTTAAGAATATGTGAATATACTTAACACTACGGAACTGTACACTTAAAATGGTTAAGGTGATAAATTTTATGTGTGTGTACTTAACCACAATAAAAAATAAAAATAAATTTCCTCTGGCTCATAAATGTCAATGTACTGAGAGTTATCTGACAGAGCCCCTTAGAAGTTATGTTGTATATAGTTAATGTTTACTCTCTGTAGTTAATGTTTTAAATCATGATGACTAGCACATCATGTGGAACACTTGATGTTTAAAAAGCATGTAGTCACTCTATGATCCCAGGTATATAACATCCTTGAAACGACGGCGAACAGACCAGTGGTTGCCAGGCTTAGGGCTGGGGGAGAGTCTCTTAGAGGTGATGGTGAGCTCTGTATCCTGATTGTGGGAGACTGTTACACGAAAACATACACGTGATAAAATGTCTCTATCCTCCTACATAAAAAAATCAATACATGTAAAAACTGGTAAAACCCAAATCAGGTCTGTAGTTTATAGTATTGTCCCAATGTCAATTTCCTGGTTTTGATCACTGTACTAGGGTTAAGTCAACATTATCTTTGGAGGAAACGGTGACAGGGACAAGGAAACTTTGTACTATTTTTGCAACTTGCCTGTGAGTCTAAAAGTATTCCAAAATAAAAAGACTTTTTAAAAAATATGTATCCAATATTTGGAGAACTGGTGATATTTTGTAGCTCTCCAGAGATAGAACCCACTTTATAAGGTGTAAGTTGCAGCTGGACCTCTGTACAGAGGACTTTCATGCCTTCCCACAAGACTCAGGTGAAAACAAGGCCTGTCTGCACTGCACACTGGGTGCACCATTTCACCACACACTTGGGTCCCCTCCACCTACAGGGGCTTCTCCCTCGGCCCATAGGGTTGGTCCTCCCTCTTTGTCATCATCATCAGCTGGGAGAGCTCACGGCCCTCCTGGGCAGCAGTCACCCTCGTGTGCTGGGCACAGTGCCCCCACAGCTAAGCCTCACTGCCGCCATTGTACAGATGTGGACACTGAGGCTTGGAGACGACAAGGGACTTGCCAAGGTCCCACTGACAGCGGGTGGTACAGGGTCCTGGATTCAAGGCCAGATCTGGTGACACCTCCAGCTGGCCTCTTGTGCCCCCTTACTGGCTACCTCAGCTGCCACCTGCAGACTGGCCTCTGGCAGCAGGTGTGAGGCAAGCCAATGGGGACAGGGTGCTAATTCAAGGTTGCAGGCAGAGCAGCTGTTCTTTGAGTCCCGGTGGCCTGGGGCCACGCTGCTCTTATTTTCCCGGGTAGATAAAGTGCTCTACTTAGGAGAAGCTCTCTCCCGGCTGCAGGGCCATTAGCTCGCTGACTCCTGGAAAAACCATTTGGCCAGCGCTGACAGATGTGGCCATTACACAATCACTTAGCCCCTCTCCCTGCCCCATCCAGACCTTTGGAGGGGGAGGGGCCTCGAGGCGTGCAAAGCCCTGGGGAGGGTCCACACAATTCACTTCCCGGCCACCGCCTCCCTTCTGCCCTTAGGCTGCATTTTGCCTGGCCCACTTTGCTGCAGCAGGAAGCGGCTCCAGACAGCGTGGTTGCAGTGTGCTGCCAATGACCTTGTTATCCTGAGAGTTGTTCACAAACTGCCTTCACGTGCATCATCTCCCTTGATGCTGGCAAGAACCCTATGAAGTCAAAATTAGGATAATTACTTCCACTGTACAGTTAAGAAGTGAGGCACAGGAAGGTTAAACAGCTTTCCCAAGGTCCCCCAGCCAATAGAAGGGGTTGACCTCAGGCCTCTGATTCCCAGGTCTGTGGTGTTTTGCGCACCCCATGCTGCCATCACCCTGTTGGGATGTTACCTTGTGTTGGGAACTCAAACAGCCTCAAAGCAGGGTCTCCAGGGCCAGGGGTAGGGTAAGGGCTGCTCCTGTCTGCCAAGTAGAGGCATCAGGCGCCAGAGACTGCAGCCTTGCCCCCTAGCAGCAACTTCCCATTGGCAGAGCCTGGGCAGCCCTTGACCTGGAGGCCCCAGCTTGGGTCATTTCATCCTACACCTCCCATGCTCTCTGGACCCTTTACTCAAGCTGGATGAGTGCCTCTACCACTCGTGTGCCCCAGGCAGGGCTTCACAGCCATTCAACAGCTGGCAAACCTCCTCTTCCCAGCAGCAGCACAGGCATCTCAGCATAGAGGTTGCTGTGACATCTGGAGCACCCAACTGATCCAGGCCAGGCTTCCACAGCCGCAGCCCCAGCACTGTCTGACGATGCGCCCGGGTCCCTGGCCCTGCATCGCAGCCAGGATGCATCCAGCAGAGTCAGGGGAACCAGGGGCTGGCGGGAGGGGGCAGTGCCCACGTCCTAAGGAAGAGCACGAAAGAGCAATGGCCCGTCTCCTGCACAGAACCAGGCTCAGAAAACAAGCAGTTTTGCACAGCAGCGGCAGTCCTCCCGGATCAGAAGCCGGAGAGCAGAAGGAGGACAGCAGCAGCAAGGGAAGCCTCAACTCTAAAGTCCAGCCTCCAGTGACCTGTCCGAGAAAGCACAAAGAGAACACCCGAGATGTTCCTAGGGTACCCAGATGCTGCTGCTCTTCATTAAGATACTCTGCTTTGCCTCAAAGTGACTCAGAGAAAGGTGACTTAAAAGTACACATACAGGTAGGGGGCAGCCCTTTTCTCTAAAATGTCCTTCCTGGTGGATTAGGGGATAGATCTTGGTTTATCCAAACCCATCACCCTGCCTCCTGCTGTGGGACTGAGGGAACATATGGGCCTGGCTTGGCCAGGAGAACAGCTCGTGCTGGGGGAAAGGATGCTGCTGTCCACACAAAGATGGCAGACCCCTGGAGCCTAACTCCCCGGCACTTTGCTCACTACCCACCTCGGATAGCAGTTGGCGGTGCTGGGGCCCTGGGGGTCCAAATTCTGAATCGAGCTTTATTGTCACTGGGAGGGGGTCCTAGACAAGGACAGGCGCCGAGGATGGCTCAAGGGGATCCCTGGGGTGTTGCACAGCCCCAGGATCCATGAGCTTCTTGGGTGCAGAGTCCAGGCACACCTCCATGATTTATGTTTGTACACAAGCTCACTGCCAAGGTGTTTAGCCAAGTCCTGGAGCAAAAACACCAAATGCTGGATCCTCTGAAGCCTGGCTGTGTCCAAGAGTGGAGCCCAGAAATGGAGCTATCATTTTTTTTTTTAATGAATATTATAAGTCCCTTATAACCCTTGTCTCTAAAGAAAATAAATATCCTCCTTGGGTTTGATGTGCCTAAGCGGGTTGGTTTTTTCACGTCTGTGCCCTGCTCTGCCGCTGGTGTGCTCTCCCAGAAGTGGGCATACTTCCAGTGTCCGCCCAGATGGCACGTCCCAGGGCAGGACCGGGGCTGCCACAATTAGCCACAGATGATAGGACCAGAGATGGACAGCCAGGCCAAGCTGGGCCAAGCAGATCCACTCTCCCAGGTGTCTGGCAGGGGTTCCAAAACTACCAGGAACCTCTGCCTGGTGGAGAACCTGAGTGAGGCGCTCTGGGAGGGATAAAGCAGGCTGCAGGGAGGAAAACAGAACGCACAACCAGAGAGGAGCAGAAAGAAGGGATGACCCCACAGCCCCTGACCCTTAGTGCATGTCCTACTAGAGACCCAGGACCAGAGTCCCTGCCATCCTGAGCTCCATGGTGTATCTCCTTTCCTTCTCTCAAAGTCACATTTTTGACTTAAACTGACTCCAGCGGTTCCCATTACTGGCCACTAAAACCATCTTAAGTAAGACATTCTCTTTTCCTCTCACCTGACATCCCACACACATGCCTCCCAGCACTGCAAGTTCCCATCCGAGCTCTCGGGTCCCAAGACCCAGCTGGCAAGATGCCAGGCTCTCAGCCATGGATGAGCCTGCCGAGGATTTGGGGGTTGCCACACCACTTACTAAGGAAATTATGTGGGCTGTGGAAGGGGGCATGACTTCCAGGAGGAGGCACGTCCTCAGGCTCTGAGAGCCAAAGCACCCTGTTTCCTTCTTGAGAATATGAGGTTTTTACCCGAAAAAGATCTTCAAGCCCTTGATATGTGTTAGGCTTGGTGGAAGAACTAGCATTTATACTGCATTTCCTCTGTGCCAGGCAGCACTTAGGGATCGATTCGTGTAACCTTCAAAGAACCCTACAAGGCTGGTACCATTGTTGTACCCTACCGTACGAGGCTGGTACCACTTTACAGGAGAGAATCAAAGCACAGAGAGGTTAAGTGACTTGCCCAGAGTCACACAGCCAGTAAGAGCTGGGATTTTGAACAGAATGAGCTTTTAACCATTTTAGTCAGGTTCTGAATTCATCAAAGTTCTACTTTTCCCAGTGAAACCAGAAAATTAAGAAGAGAGAGTGAGGGTCCATGATGTGGAGTGGTTGGCCCCTTCTTGGTGCCCCTCTTGCTGGAAAAGCCATTGGAGGGGCCCCGTAGCTCTTGGCACCATCAACACTGGCAATCCCTGCTGGGTGGGTGGGCCCTTGGACAGGTAGGCACGATGCAAAGGCCAGGTGTGCTAGCCCAGGGGTGGATAAAATGGGTTCAGGCTGACCTCTGTCCTTGCCAGGCTGGACCCAGGAGAGGGAGATGCTGGGATGGCATGTCCTCCCCTTCACAGGCCAGCCCAA